>NC_138146.1:25070123-25705123 GCF_964199315.1 Orbicella franksi | reverse complement strand
TCTTTCTTTCTTTCTTTCTTTCTTTCTTTCTTTCTTTCTTTCTATCTTTCTATCTTTCTATCTTTCTATCTTTCTTTCTTTCTTTCTTTCTTTCTTTCTATCTTTCTTTCTTTCTTTCTTTCTTTCTTTCTATCTTTCTTTCTTTCTTTCTTTCTTTCTTTCTTTCTTTCTTTCTTTCTTTTCTCGTGTGTCATTCTTTATTAGTGCTTGAAAGATTTTTCGTAATTCTACTTCCGAGTTACAATAAAGATAAGATAAGATAAGAACTTTATTAACGTGTCGAGGTCGCTAGCATACAATTAATGTATTCTAATTGGGGACATCTAACTACGATTACTTATCTAATAATTAATAAAATATGAAATACATGAACGCATGTAAGTGTTTTAAAATATATATATAAAACAAACAGTGAGTCATGCAGTAAGATCAAGTGTTAGTTGTTACGTAAAGAACAGTCTTTACGAATACTGTCCAGCAGGCTAATGAAATCAACCAATTTGATGCGCTTTTTAAAAGTGTGCAATGATTCAGAAGATCAAATAGATTTGTCGAGTTTCGACCAAATGACAGGGCCTAAATAAGTCAGGCTATGTTTGCCATGAGCAACAGTCCGAAATCTGGGTATGGTGAAATCAGAATTTCTAAGGTGATACTGAGAATTCCTTGTAACATCACAATTATCTTGCTGGGAAAATAATAGGGAATTGGAATAAATCGCAGAAACAAGGGCTTGTTCTTGCCACGATATTAGTTATATCACACAAAAAATACGCCTTATTTAAGTAACGAGGAAAGCTAACAAACCTTCGCTGGCATCTTGATCGTGCGTCACGAGCTCCACTTCCTCTATTTCGCCACCACCTGAGGAAAAACTTTGCTTTTATTATATTCAAATTAATGGATTTTCATGACGACATGAAACGGATCACAGGTCCCCAACTGAATTAAACGGTAAGCCCATAAAGTTCCCCGGCACTGGTATAGCAAACAGTTAGCACAAGGGAGGGTTTCTATAAAAGTAAAGTATATGGATCGGCGCTTGTACTTGAAGAAAAAGCCTAGAAGTAGGTGGTCGTTACAAAAAAGTAACCGTTAGAGGAATTTGTGGTCGGCTCAAGCTGGATCTTCTATTTTAGTTTTATTTTTGTAAAACTTTTTCTATATATTTATATAAAAAAAAAACGTTGTTAATATATTTTCTTTTAACTCATCCAATAATCAAGCTATCGCTATTTATCAATAGAATAATTACCTGTTTCCTTGACCTTACTTCTACTCTTATAAGTCCGGAAGTCCAGGAATGTGGCTGCCCTTGTAAAGTCTCTGACCTTCCTCACTTTATTCATCTTTAACGTGTTCTGTAAAGCAGCCTAATTTCTAAGGGGAAAAAAAATTGGTTGGTTTGCAGTTTAATCAAATTGCGGATTCACCCATGCTGCTTTCTGAGTTTATTGGCCTTCTATGTGATCCGCTTATTTAGAACTTGATTGGTGAATCCAGATGAACGTATATCGACAATTGCGATCAAAACACTCTTTACGAAGTAATTTATGCCGACTTTTGCTCGATATAACCCTCAATACAATTGCAGTTTTCATTAAATTTGACACATGCCCATTAATGCGATTCATTATTGAGAAATTCACACAGAAGGCAAGACGTTTGGACGACCACATTTAAAAGGGTCGCCTACTTTTGAACTACAAGGAAATGGAAACCCTATATTCTCAATTGACGACTACTATGATAATAATATTCTAGTATCAGAAACCCTCAGGATCAAAATGACACGGCTTTAATATAATATGGCCGATTTCACATAAACCGCGACGTTTGGAGACAATTACCTTCAAAAGAGAAGTCTGATTGAACGACGGGGTGACAAATACACGAAAGTTATTTTCTTTTGTGATATAACATGCATGTTGAATTCTCTCGCTGATGTCTCTTAAGTTTCCATTGTATTCTAATCACAAAGAAATTCTCATCTTAATTTCAAGTTTTTCTACCGAACTTTTAATCAGGCCTCAACTACAGATAGGACGTCTTTTGTTGTTTTTGTCGTTATGAGAGTGACTTAGAGGTAGTAGAATGCCCAAAATTAAACAAATATACATGTATATATTTTAAATAAACTGTGTTTACTATCATAAACTGTTTTTATCATCATATTTAGTCTTAACTAAATATTCAAAATGTAGCAAGAGACTTATTGGCGTCAAAAAGCAAATTCCTTAGAACTTACAGACACACGAAACACATAATGCCGTGGTAAATATTAAAACAACAAAACAAAACAAAACGAACTGAACTTCACTGTGTTTTGCTTTTCGGAACGGAGCAGAAATTTACAGTTGATTGATGTACATCAGTTTCAAAAAATGCCAAACTTTACAAAATAATAGTCTACCTCAAAATAGTTTTGAGATCGCCTCATAATGTTAGCCTGCAGTACAGGCGGACTAGCGGGGCAGAGAGCGACCACGTCGCCACCACGACGCCACCACGAGCGCGAAGCGTTCGTCGAAAAAGAAAATCCACTCGTTCTGCACGCGACATAGTTTACATTCAGTTTACAAATAGTTTCGTTTTCTACCCGTGTCTCTTCTTGAATTTACTGGGTATAAAACAAATATTAGTTTAAGAAATATTTCCAAAGCGGAATTTTCTTGTTTTGCAAGATAAGTCATTTGTGAAAGGAAGCTGAAAACGAGCGCCGCCGGTAATATTCTATGCCAGCGGAGTATTAGCACCCCAATTAGAATGAAAAAAAGGTATTTGTTACCTTCGCTCAGTGAAAACCTGTCTTGTATTCTTTTTTTAAAAGTTGGAAGAAGGAGTTTATACGTTTGTAAGAAATTCGCAAATGCGTGACTCAGTGAACAGGAGTGTAATTGACAAAACGTGTCAGCTGTTCTCGACAAGCCTTCAATATAACATCAAATTTGGCTTTCACCAATCGGTGGAGAACACAATTTGCCTTTAATTTACGAGGTATTCGCAAATAATAAGGCTTAATTGTAGTTTAACAGACAACTCTTGCTGAGTTGACATTAAAGGTAATTAATGTCTTATTTAAATAAAAACCTTTCTTCAGCTTTTTTAGATATCTATTTACATTCTTTTATCTTACAAATGACTGTAGTAATAAGAAATAGTCTTTTTGATCCGTTCTAGCTTGTATTCCTAACAAAATCTCTTTTTTTTTCTCTTTCTGAATTGATCTTTACGATTGTTGTTTTACGCTTTGGCTGATCTTTGATGGAGGCATCAGTGATCTCGTTTAGTTTTACTTTATGATTAGTACACTGCCAAGCTGAAATTTATCTACAGGTATTGTTCGCCGAGTTACTTTGTATGTGAAATGCGTTTTTCTGACTTTTTTTCTTTTCAGTTTCCGTTAGTCTATTTAAGTTCTATGAAAAAAAGTGTTTTTTATCGTTTTTTACCCTCTGTATTGTAATTAGAAATACATTTCGCTGTATTCATATTACATAGTTAATCAGTTTCTACACATCACAGCTGCATTGGAATAGCTCACAGGGAGCGTAATTTTTACAATTTTTTATGGTGAGAGGTCATACCCGACCAGTGGCCGAATTTCAATGTTCAAAATGTTGTTAAAATGTATTGATATGAAATACATGTAGAGCCAGTTCTTAAAAACTTTTCTAAAACACGTTATGTTGCCACGATGCTAACCGTCAAGATTCCTCGAATTTACTGTTTTCATGGAGCAGTAATCTGCAGTTGATCTGCCGATCACATTCTCACAAAAGAAGCAACTTTTCAGAGTGTGGTATGTAGGAAATATGTCCAACGCCAAGAAAGTACATTTCTCTCCGTACCGTCTCCTCAATTTGCAAAGCGGAAAAGAGACACTACGTCTTCTACGGAACAGTATTCATGCTAAACGAGTTTTGTTTCAGGATGAAAATAAGATAAAATGCCAAAGGCAGTATTAATGTGTTAACAGTAACGAGTACTATTACACTTGTAGGTGATAAAAAAAAGACCTTTCTTACCTTAGTTCTTGTTTCTTTAAGTGCTAGAGGAAAGATTGAATTCTCCACAAAACTCGCCAATTTACGCCCAGTGGCTTTCAACTGGGCTAAATAGAAAATTAAGCTCGTAAAGTGACATCATGAAGTCAGAAGTTTCAGCACACATTTGAATAATAAAATGTGACGTTTGGCTTTTAACCTATCACAAACGTCAAATTATCTTTTATTTACAATACCCTCAGGCCAAGTGATAATGTTTATAGTTGATTTCGTGAAATTCTTGCTGAATCATCTTTTAATTAAGCGAACACCTGTTTATGCATGCTTTTATATTGCCTTGTTTACAATCGTTTAGTTTACTTGGCCGGTTTACCGCCGACCGGTTAGCTCAGTGGTAGAGCACAGGACTAGCGTGCTGGAGGTCGCGGGTTCAAACCCCACCCAGACCAACACTCAGGGTCTTAAATAATTGAGGAGAAAGAGCTGCCTTCGTAATGACATCTGCAAAGGGTTAGAATTTCTAGTCTTCCCGGATAAGGACGATAAACCGTAGGCCCCGTCTCACAACTCTTCATAATTAATTCTGTGTGACGTAAAAGAACCTACACACTGATCGAAAAGAGTAGGGGACGTAGTTCCCGGTGTGGTGGTCTATCTCTCATCCGATGGTTAAATGCTCGAGGATATTAGCTGCATAAGTTACCCTGAAATCCGAGGGTAAATAAAGTAAAGTAATGTATGTATGAATTAGCAAATACCTCCTTAGCCCTTTGAATTTGAATTTTGTACCTCAATCGGTTTTCACGGTCTTTTTCGCTGGTATCTGTATAAATCGTCTCTTTGTATTACTGCTTTACATACTCTTCAGTTCATATTTGTTGCAATATTTATCTCCATTAGTTTGAGTTTGTAATTATTTTAGGTCATCTTAACTATGGTCATCTCATTAGAAACTCGTCCAGAAGCAGGAATAAAATAATCATCAATTTGTAACCCGATAAGTTACAAGATCGATATTAAAACAGATTGGTAAATTTTAGTTCATTTACCAATCGTTATAGGACACGATATCACGTAGCGCGTGTGATAATATATTTAGCTACTGAGTTAGCATGTAATAAATGTTAATATAGAAAGCTTCATATCACGCTGAGTTGAAGTTAAAGATTGTAATTCACGTCTTATTGAAATACCTCTCTTCTGATTGCCTTCAGCTAATTAATCTGTACTTATACTGTCCGGCTTTTCTTATTTGTATCAAACTTTTTTTCCAAGGGCTTGTTGTTTTGCGCTGTGGTTTTAGCAGCATGATCTTGATTGTAGTAGCTTGTATATGCTAAATTGGTTTCTTAGCAGAGGAGGTTAGCCACGCGCCGAACTGCATTATGGGTAAATATTACAATGCCCTCCAGTTTACACGATCTCTCATGCTGTTTGGATCTCCGGATAGGCGACCGACTGAATGAATGAATGAATTGAAGGAAGGAAGGAAGGAAGGAAGAAAGGAAGGAAGGAAGGAATGAATGAATGAATGAATGAATGAATGAATTTTGTTTAAGTGTCAGAGTGTTAAGCAAGATATTAGCAAATTGTGGACACTAAAAGAACATTCCAAAAAAATAAAATAGGAATGCTTCGAATGTTAATAATCTGTTTTAAAATTTACAATCGTTTTAAAATCGTTCAAAATTTACAATTTTGAATTTTTTTTTAAATATTCACAAATGTATAATTTTAGATAGAAGGTGATAAAATTCCATTGTAAACGTGGTTAAGAGATATATAAGCAACAATTGGTGCATGGGCCCTCAATAAAAGGAGTCAAGTCTTTCTTTCTGATGTTGCTTCTAAAATTGTCCGGCGAGGGTCTGTTCTGTCGCACTTTGTAATAATCGACACACTTTGTAATACCTCTCGCACTTTGTAATAAAATTGCCGCACTTTTTAATACCTGTTTCACTTTGTAATAACACTAGTCGCACTTTGTAATAAAAAAGCTGTCGCATTTTGTAGTAAGAGACTGCCGAACTTTGTAATAATTACCGTCGCACTTTCTTATGAAGTCCGCTTGAATAATTCTTTAAATTTAGAAAGTTTGTAGGTAATCCTTAACGATGTGGGCACTCGAAGACAGGTAATACATCCCGCTTAAGTTTACAAGGGGAGAATGGCTTGAACGAAGTTCTGTTTAACGATCGATGGATGGCGATTGTATGCGCAGGCTACACTCATTTTCTTATAAGAACATGTAGAATTTGCCTAAGAATTTTCTTATTTCAGGGGGCCGCCAGGCCTGTAGTTGTCCAAGCACCGTGTTGTTATTGGCTCACGAAACAATACATAAATAATCCAAAAGAAGAAACAATAGAAGCTACAGGTTACCAGAACCAATGAAAATACAGGTCTGGAAGAGGTGCTGGACTACTCATTTCAGGCAATGCATCCTTTTAAATTTTGGGGGAAATTTCAACCTCAGATTCCTTATAAAAAAAGGTTTTCTAGAGAGCAAAGTATCGTGGAAGTGGCAACTCTCATTTTCAATTTCGTATCTTATGAGTGGCATTGATTTGTAGCTGTCAAAGGGAGGAAGTGTCTCATTTTCTCTCATTGCTTGACTGTAATAATTAATTTTCGTTACCACGTAAATTGATTCAGTGTAACCATAAAAAGAAAGAAAAAAGGAGATGAGACTATTCCGAGATATGGAACTGTTATCCAGTATCGATTCACTGAAATAAAAGAAATTTGACCTTTTAATTGCTTGCAGCCATAGGCGTACGGACACCTTCGGACTTGCGGGGGTGGTGACCTTATTGCCCGAAGAAAATTACACAATGCCCGAAAGCGTGAGTGTTGTTCAAACGCACTCAAATCGCAGTAAAAACAAAAACGTTCACAATTCTCACGTCTAATGAAACTGTTATCATTCCAGAAATAGTTATTTTGAAACCTCGCATCAGTCTATGACCTCGATAGACAGCCTAGAAAATCAGAAACTTATAAAAGAAACAGTTAATGGCTTACTGTCGGAGAAAAATCATGTTCGTCTGGAGGTCTCGGAGCTTTTTCCGCTGGCTGAATTCGCTGAGGATTCTTCTCTGAAACGAGCCCGATTTGAAGGAAGTCAGACGAGCCATCGTCCACTACAAAACAAAAACATTTAGTATCGTTTGGCAATTCTAAACGGGGAAATTCTACAATAATTTCAAGCTGCCGGGTATCTTAAAGTTTTATATCGAAACGACTTTTTGTTTCGAAACGACCGGACACCGAATTGGTTGTTAATTCGTTCTCGTACGAAAAGTTCAAGAAAATTTTAAAATGGCCCTTTGTGGAGCCATTCAAAATGGCTCTTTTCAGAGCCACGACAAAAACAAAAGTCTTGGTCTTCGATCGTTTGCTCAAAGTTTTTAGAGGGAAACTGGTTATGAAGCCCGGCAAACATCAAAGGAGCAAACAAAGATGCCAAGATTTATGTTGGGAGGTCCAAGACCGTGTACAATCATTTGTTTTTCGTTCATACACTATACATGAATTACGTAACCAAAACGTGTCTCTATATTGGTTGGTTCCTCAGTACGAAGTAAACAACTACTGTGTTTTATGCACGGTCAAGGCCAGAAAAGGGAACAAAAACCTAAAACAAAGAAATTTGTCGGATTTCATAACCATTTCCCTCAATTAACTATGGTTTGCTTCGATTCTTTTGTTATTGTTTTGGTGATGGAAATAATTTTCCACGATACAGATTTAAACGATATATGGCTTTTCCAAAACAGAATACCTGGATCCTTTTATCAAGGCAAACGTCACAGAAAGTAGCCTACAAGCCTGGCCTTGGCAACCTTTCAGAATGATTTCTCCCGAGTACTTTTGCCCGAACCATCAGCGTTTTGCCCGAAAAATGTCAAAAATTTCTGAAACCGGGGGAGGGGGGCTGCAAACCCCCTTCCCTGCCCCCCCCCCAGGCCCGTACGCCTATGTTTGAAGCATTGCAGACAGAAACATACTTACGATATACTTTCTATTTCCCCGAAGCTCATGATCTCAGCGAACTTTATTACAAAGTGCGACAGCAGTTACTACAAAGTGCGACAGTCTCTTATCACAAAATACGACAGCCTTTTATTACAATGTGTGACATGTATTACAAAGTGCGACAATTTTATTACAAAGTGCGGTCAGTGTTACAAAGTGTGACGATTATTACAAAGTGCGGCAGAACAGGGTCGCTGTCGATCACCTGATGAAAGTCTGGACCAAAACTGAATTTCTTTCGTCTTTTCGACGTAAATGCTGAACATTGAATGTTATTCTGATCGGTCCACAATTCCTTGAATTACCTTACCTAGACATTATGATCGATGAAGACTATAAAAACGTTTTTTTTTTTTTTTTTTGCGATCGAATGTTTAGGCAACGTCCACGCTACGCCGGAAAAATTTGAAATTGCTGGCTTTTCGTTTTCGCCGTTGTAGACAGAAAACACGTTGGAAAAGGTAGTTTTCGGAAACGATGGCTTCACGATAATTATACGATTTCCCTGACCGAGTTTTCCTCAACCACAAATCCAAAATGACCGGCAATTGTTGCTTTTTTAAATTCAAGCCTCCGGGGAGGTGTAAGATAAAGGTAAAGTCTGCATACCGGCCAAGTGGCCCACCAGGCCGGAGCTTATCCCGGTTTCTGTTGCATGAAGCGACTAGGAGTATTTCTACTCCCCCCTGGATGGGATGCTAGTCCATAGCAGGGTTACCCCCAGCATTAAGTTCGCCGGTACCCATTTATACACCTGGGTGGACAGAGGCACTGGAAGGTGTGGGCGGGGCTTCTTGTTTCTTACATTGCCATCCGATCAATCTTGACGATAGACCCCGAGTATTTTCATGATGGACAGTAAACTGAGCTAAACCATGTTAAACAGCTGCTTTGTTAATAATCGATCTATCGGCGCAACGTGAAACACAAATTCAAACCTTTCAATGTGCTTTTTTTTTTTTGTTTGAAATTTATGACAATCTATACTACACCAGCTTTTTACTGCAGTGCTACTGGTTATACTTTTCAGCTGTCTTATTATTATGATGGCCAAGTCAATGAAACCTCTTGAAGTGTATTATTCAATGATCCAGTGTTTGCATGTAATTATTCCTGTTTTCTTTCATACCAACGAGCTAATTTGTATGTTTATATCACTATAGGGACCTGTAATGGACATATTATACTTTTCATTGCAAAACAACGAACCTGAATTGATATACATTCATAAGTGTGTTCGACAAAGGCATAATGTCGCCTTCCACAATACGCCGGAGGAATTTGAAAATGGAGGTTTCACTCTGAAAACGCATCAAATGTTTTCTGTGCACTACGCTGGAGGAATTTAACACAACAATCACTGGTCATTTTGGATTTGTGTTTGAGTAAAGCTCAGGCAGGGAAATATATATCATGATTATCGTAAACTCATCGTTTTCGAAATGCGTCGTTTTCAAAAATATTTTCTCAGACACTAAAACGCAAAGCCAGCGTTTTCAAAGAAATACTGTAGATGGAGAAACCCCTTTTCTAGGTTTATCAGCGTTTTTGAGCCGATCGAGTGATTGTTGTGGGCGTAGGAATTTTTTTACGGTTAAAACCGAATAATTTGCTCAAGCCACAAAAACAACATTTCCGATACTCTGATAAGTAGGCTAATGCCTATGATCGACTCAAAACGTAGACTGAAAGGGGTTTCTTTATTCACAGTAAAAGTTTTTTCTCGAAGATTAAACTCGGAACGGAAATATGAAGAAAAACATATCTTTTGCCGCTTTGTTTCTTTGCCATCTTGCCACGATTACCCATAATGCCCTTATAGCGTGAACGGGTCTACCCCAATTTACCGAAAGAGTTCGACAGCTCATAATATCCAAGAAGAATGGCGTTGAAGAACTGCAAATGGCAAGCATATTTTCCACCGGGATAATTCGGTTAGGAAATTTGGACTATCTTTCCGGAATTTTTGGGTAAATGGTAAACAACCTGAGTCGATCTCCTGCCGAAGGAGAGCTGGCTCTCGTGTCTGGGTTTGACATGTTTGAGGTCCTGCAGGTTTGACTGAATAATAAAGTTATCCTGATTCTCAAACAGTGATTGGTTTTTAGCGCGTCTCATGTTTCCCCAACTTGGAGCAGCTAAGTTGTCCAATAACTGACAAGGTGCCCAGTTAACAAGGAGTCCAATTACAAAATTCGCAAGGCGCTCACGCGCAATATTTTGTTTCATTCTTGTTTCATTCTGAACAGTCCTTTATATTCCCAAAATCTTTCAGAACTGGCTTTTCCCAGTGAATTTTGTCATAGGGATTTAAAACCCTAAAATCCTGGTCTTCGCTTAGTGTGAGGTACGTTGGTGTTTTCTAGATATATTACATTTTTGGTAGTAAGAGGATTCCAAGAAAGAAATTCGTTCAATTTTGTTTATAGCAATAATCATAGAATTGCCACAAATTGTCTTCCCAGAGAAATCGCATAACGAACGACTGAGTCGTGAGGTGAACAAATTTGAAAACGGACTTTGAGAAAGTCTACCAAACTCGTGATCAACCAAATCGGACTTGGACCGTTCATCTGTTAAACATACCTTTTTCCTTTGTTTTCACGTACGAGCATCAGCTTAGACAGTCAAAATTATAACTACGGTTCAATTAAAGTAAACACAACTTGAGTACGAGTAAATACGTCTCGTGAAAATTGAGGATAGTTGTCTTGGCCGCCAATCTGTGGTGCAGCCGAATACGTCACAAAATCCTCTTTACCATGTTTATCAGCTGGTAGACTGCCTGTGACGCGACACAGGCGCTCTTGTCTCTTGTGCCATTGCTGTCTGTTTAAAGTTGTTTTCAAGGAAGCCATGGAGGCATTGTACATATGGCGTTAGTGGCTGTCTTTTTTGCCATTGCTGTCGTTTTCTTTCTTTTCTTCCGAGGACGACGTATTTTCACTAAAGGTCTTAAACTGTATCAAGAGCGAGCAAGCAGAACTCAAAAACAGTTAGAGATTCTTCTTCAGGGGAAAATCAGGTAAGACAGTGAAGGCGAGGGTTTCAGCATGTAAGCTTTACAAGGTTTGTAATTGGTCAAAGAGTTGATGTACACCACACCCTCCCCTCCCCCTCCCCTACACACACACACACACACACACACACGTCGGAGGCAAAGATACTAGTTTCTATGGAGGTGTCGAAATTGAAACAATCTTCATAATGGGCGATTTTGAAAGTATTATTAGAATGATCATTTACAAGAAAAGTTTAAAATGATAATTGCCGTTGCTTGGGGGTTGTCTAGACAGGTGTTGTCCAAATGATGTTTCACAATCGTCACAAGCATTTCACATCATTAACACTACACAGACCGATTATAACCTGGTGTGTCTGGGAAAATACGAATGAGTCATAATTTGCAAGTGTCAGTCATGTCATAATTTATTGGCAAAACTGCACTTAATTGAAAAAATTCCCCTGGGCTAAAACTAAACTGAGAAAATGTTAAGAATGTTAAATCTAGCGAGCGTACAATCATGTATTTCTGTCTTTGTCTACAATCTAACTGATAGACAGACTTAAAGGTATTTATTTAGTCTTTTGAAACTTATCCTTCCGAAATGTACCTCCAGAGATCTAAAATATTTCAAAGGGCAAAATTTCAAACTCCATCGCATCATTTTAAATCTCATTACCCGCATGGCGATTTGATTTCATAGATAGATATTGGGTCCATTTCAAAGTCTTATACAGTGTTAGAGAAGGGAGTTATGGGAGAATCAAATATATCGGGTGACGCTATAAACGCCCAGGTGCCAGGGAAGTGTGACCCTTGTAATATTTGATTGCTAATTACCTAACCCTAACAAGGAAACTGATCGTAACAAAGCCCAATTCTCTGCTTAACATTAAGCTAACCCTAAGATGCTAAGCTAACCCTAAAATACTATAATTAACCCTAACTCCACTTCCGCGCGTTAGTCTTTCCGAATCGAGATATTGCGTGACAATGCTAGTTGTGATTATCAAGTGCTTCCCACGTGCTTGTCACGCCGTGACATGCTCAGTAGACAATGCCAAGCGAACATACAACTGAGTGTCATCGACAGTGGATTGTGCCAAGTGGTTCCGTGTATAAGACTAGTTCAGGAGGGAAAACTAACAAGCTCCACATATTTCCTTACCGAGGTGATACGTTAAAAACTCTATTTAATTGACCAGGGACGGACTTGATACCTACAAGTCCGTGTTTAGGACGCTGAACGGTTTGTATTTCCTAAAGCTGTTGACAACCGCTATTTAATAACATTCAGCTGTGTTGTTTTCTATGATGTAAACGTTTTGCTTTGCTTTGTTGCTTAGCTCGACGATGTCTACTTCTGATAATGATTCAGATGTCAGCGAAGACGGAATTTCGTTAAAAATTGACTCCAAAGGTTCCAAAGAGTGCAATGTAAGTGCTGAAAACATGTACATTGTAAGGTATTGTCAATTTTAATGTAGCTAATTTTCGCGTAGACTTCCCTGTTTCAGCCAACAAGGATGTGCTAGAAATAGCAGTTTCAATTGCTTTCCACGATGAAATTTTTTTTTGCCGTCGCTTTCATTTCAGGAAGGAATTGCAAAGTGTCTAACGCTTTCTCGGAGTCTGTACAGTTTGAAAAGCACCTCACTTTCACCTTGTCAGTTTAATCGATCGCCAACAAATTGGCGGGTCAGTTGTTTCTGTTCGTTGCTCTATTCGAACGGTTAACATGAAGAATACACGTGTAAGATGAGGTTCAATTATTCTAAAATCGGCTTGCTTTCGTGAAATGTAATCCAGCAGTAGGTGTTATTTGTCCTCGTTGGTTTGTCTGGACCGCGCTTGGGGGTGTGTTGGGGGGCCGGGTGTTATTGTGCAATATTGTACATAGAATTTTAGCGTTGACGATACAGATTAAGCGGGATGCCTAACATTTCCACTTATCTTAATAGTTTTGTTAAAATAACTTCATTTGCAGAGTGCTTTTTTTCTGCTATAGATGTGCTTTTATACTTTCCTTTCATGGAAATAATAATTCATATTTCCTCTGACCAGATAATTACGGAATACATGTACTGATTGCAAAATGTACATATTCTTTTGTAACTTTCTTTTTAAAGAGACTACAAAAATGTTGTCCTGGGCTTTCAGGGTTTTCCTTTTCTCAGTGACTCTTCTATCCATGACTTCCTTATGTGATATTAAGTGTACCCTGTCCAGAACATTGTTTGCTAACAGTTAACTTTTTACAAGCCCAAGACATTGTCAAATGAATTTTTAAAGTAGATAATAAACTTACAAAGCTTAATAAGTCTTTTCCGTATATGTATATTCTAAGCCAACATTATTCTTAAAAGAGTTTATGTGTTGACTGAATTTATTAGACAGTTTCCATTTTTGAACCTGGCAATTTTCTCCCTCATACTGATCAAAGCACTGAAATAACAATTTGATAACAAAAAGCTTGTTTGATGATGGTGATGCCCTCCAGCCATAACATTATTTGTAACAATCTTTTCCATTCACAAGGATATATCCAGGGAACATTAATAAGACTACCAGCAGCTTGAGCTAACTTAAAGATGGTGCAGCCCATTTAGTAATATGTACATGGCAGAGACTAGCAATATCTGATAATTAAAATGAGCCTGTTGTTTGGGATTTAGGTTGAAAAGTATGTGCTTGTTAATCCACGCGTGTTACTATAAATGTATTGTATGTTGTGCAGGGATATGTACAAAGTAAAATTTGAACCTGTTTTTTTTTTGTTATGTAATGGCAAAATGGTTGGCATGCGTGATTAATTTATGTAACGTACTTGTGTAACAAGGCCTGTAATTTACATAGAATTGTTAAATTTACCTAACCTATTTTGCTGAATAAATGTGTAAAATATAATGGTAGTTATAAGCTTAATAATTATGCAAAACGTAATTATTTATGCAAAGCAATTGATTTCTCTCTACAGATTGCCACTCCAGCTGAATTTGTTAAAAGATTTGGTGGCTCACGTGTGATAGAGAAAGTCTTGATAGCAAATAATGGTATTGCCGCTGTGAAATGTATGAGATCTGTTAGACGCTGGGCCTATGAATTGTTTGGCAATGACAAAGCTATACGCTTTGTTGCAATGGTTACACCAGAGGACCTTCGGGTAAGAGGACTCAGTTATTTTAATTCAGCCCTCCTAGTGTTAGTTTTTGCAGTTGCTTCATTGATAAATTAAGGTTATTGTTGCTCATCATGGTAAGATGCTTTGATAATATCTAATTGTTGCATACTGGTATCCAAATGTCAAGAAAGAAGTTAAAACTGAACATTCTATAATCTTTAACTTAGGAAAGTCTTGCATTTAGATGAGTTTTATTATTGTTATTATTAATATTTCATAATTGTCTACGGGTACATACAATTTGTCTGCAGATAAATAATCATGATATTGTATAGTCAAATCAGGGGTTTCAAAACGTTTTGAAGTAGGCATCTGCAGCTGGAAGAGTAGCTAGGCAGCTATGACAATTTAGAGGCCCTCATCCTACATGTATAATGTGAAGGGCACTAAATACAATGGCTGCTTTAAGCTCCCTTTGTAACAAGCTTCCTGCTGCATAAAAAAAAAAATTATTGCTCCAAAATTGAGTGTGAAGTTACTCTCTGCATTAAGACACCATGCCAAGCTTGTTTGTCACAAGCTGATTGCTACACGTACACTGTATAACCATGGCATGCAGAGTAGCTGGTGATATAATCAAGTAAGCGGCGGAACTCCGGCAGTTGCTGTCTTGTTTTGAAAAAACTGCAAATGTTACTGTTGTGAATATGCTGTTTCTTAGTTGATCATGTGACAAATGTTAATAATTTTTGGATTATGAATTTAATTTTAGTGAGTAGAATTATTTTTTAGTGTAATCTTCCTGCAGAATGTATGCACAAAGCGAATAGTGTGCTATTGAATAAATTGCACGTAATCATTAAGTTATGCTGTGCAATCATAGTATGTTGTTAGATTAAATTATACACTAAAATGGGTTAAATGCCTTTCCCTTGTCTGCATTTCATTTAACCTTCGTTTTGTGAGTTTAATAAGTCCTCACATTACAGTTAGAATTTTGACAAAAGTCATGTTATTTCTTTTTGTTTTATTAAGTCCTCCATTATCACTTTTTTAATGCTGTGTCTTGTGCCAGACTTTAACCCTGGGAGGGCCTCACTATTAAATAAACTTGGATCAATCCTCTAATTAGAAATCAAAAGCTAATAAATGTTACTTTTAAAATGATAGAACTACAGGTGATTAAAAGTTTTTGTTTTCAGAATACCTCTATTTATTAATAGCGGAGCTCCTGCACGCTGAAGGCGCACGAGCAGAGCCCCATACCTTAGAAAATTTGGTAACCCATCGATCTGAAAATTTTTGGTTGTCATGTGACTGTCCGAACATACGTACATACGTCCATCTGTCCGTACTTCAGTATGCCAATACTGTAGCTTGAAAACTAAGAGAGTAGCACCATTACCATAGCTACATCTTTTTTGGGCATCCACACTATTGTTAATTGACAGCTGTCACAACAAGCTATCTGCTGACTAGTATCACATGACTATATTGCGGGCTCAGGTTTAGAGCTCATCGAGGTTGCATGTTTTTTTTAAAGTTGACCGCTGACCAGTGACTGGTTTACCGATTGGATCGTGGGTTCAAGTCACGTTATTTCTCTGGGAGAGAAGAGAGGAGTACTTGCAAAGTCAAAATTTCAGTACAAATTAACCCCTGGCATGTTGTTGACTTTTCCTCTGACATATTTGTTGTGCAATCATCTACTGGAAAGTCCCTGATATATTGCATACATAATTTCTACAATCTTGGTTAGGCTTGTTGGGTATAGTTTGTTAAAATTTAACTGGAGAAATAGCAAAACCACATGCTGAACAATTACATCCTCACAGTTGATCATTTTTTTGAGTTTCTGATCCAAAAAAAAATAATTCTCTTTTCTCTTTATCGTCAGTTATTGCAATCAGGAGCTCCGCTTTTAGGCTTGGCTAAATCTATATATTAATTGATTCAAAGCATGTACATTTGAACTAGATGTTTTTAAAATGAGAAAAAAATAGGGTCGCATGTTCACTTTTGTTTTAAATTTGGTGTGACTTCACAACTCCATTTTACTTTTTGTGAAACGTGTTGTACTGTGATTTGCAGGCCAATGCAGAGTACATCAAGATGGCTGATCAGTACGTGCCAGTACCTGGTGGAACAAACAATCATAATTATGCCAATGTTGAACTGATTCTGGATATTGCAAAAAGAATTCCTGTACAGGTAATTGTCTTTTCTCTAAGACAAGTTAGTGTCCTTGAATATTAATTATTTTATTATTCTAAAACTTGCAAGGCAAGTGGTAAGATTTGATTAGATTAAGTTGTTAAGTCCCATAGACAAAACTAGGTACTTTTATTCGTTTGTTCTTATGGCAATTAGACTACAGAAATCTTGAATTTTAAAAGAAGATTACACTAGGTTCTTAAGTCACATTTGGAGGATAAAATTCTTTGATCCTGAAAATGGAAGGGTAAAATTTACTGATTAAAGTGCTTTTATTTGTAAAAAAAATGTAAACTACAACTTACATGTAAATAACATCATAATGATGCACATTATTAAAATTTACAGTTATCTATGTACTGGTAAATTAAGTATTGTACATAAACCAATCCAGATAATTTAATATTTTCCGGCTGTGCAGCAATCCATTGTACAACTAAGTTTAACAAACAGTAACCAGACAAAGGCATATAATTGGGAGCATTAGCAATCCTGTGACTGACTTGGTTTCATGTACATTATCATTATTTTCCAAGGCTGTCTGGGCTGGATGGGGTCATGCCTCAGAGAATCCAAAACTTCCTGATCTGCTTTCAAAGCATGGCATCACTTTTATCGGTAAGAATTTTTGAAAATTTATGTGAATTTAGTTGTACTTAATTTAAGTATACAACCTATGTACGTACTTAGTGCTGTCTAAGAACCTGGAGGTCTTGCTCAGTAATTGGCGCTAGTTATAGTTTATTCTGACTATTATTTAATGAAATTTCAGAATTGGAAATTTGTTTTAAGTCTAACTTATTTTATTTATTACTTTTAATATTATTTTCATGGTGAAGCACAGTTGCATATATTTATAAAACTATGTAGCATAATAATAAACTTTAATTATTATTATTATTATTATTACTATTATTATCATTATCATTATCATTATTGGTACAATTATTACTTTTATTATTATAATTATTATTATTATTACAGTGATTATTAATTTTTTAAATAATATTTATTAATTTGAACAACATCCAGTCCCTTTCAGTATCAAAGATTGTTTAATTATACTTAGAACTGTCCTTCTTGTAAAAGAAAATTAATGTCTGATTTGACTGAATTATTTTTTCAGGTCCACCTGCATCAGCCATGTGGGCTCTGGGTGACAAAATTGCATCAACTATTGTGGCTCAGACTGTTGGTGTACCCACCCTCCCGTGGAGTGGATCAGGTCAGCTATTTTAAATAGGAGGGTTGGATTTGCTATTACCATGTTTGTTAAATTCTGTTCATGACTTGTATTTCAGTGCCTGGCATTTTGTGATTCATTTGTAAATTTTTAATTTTTGTTTCCCTGGTTGATTAATCATTTGGTGTCCATGTTGATGTTTTAGGTCTTACCCTTGACAGTTCATCTAAGGACTTTGTTAATGGGAAAGTTGTAGGAGTTAACCATGACCTGTACATGAAAGGGTGCGTGAAAGATGTCAGCCAAGGAATCAAGGTTGGATATTGAACTGTGAAAGTGATCATCATCAATGAATCCTTTAATTACGTAATATTATGCGACAATCCTTTTGATGAATCCTTTGTTACAGTATTTGTGCAGTTGACATGATTAATTTTAAATCTTTAACTTGTAGAAACAGAGACTGTAAATCACTGAGAAAACTGAACCCTGACTCACCCCTGACTCACATTTTATAGCCTCAATGATATGGGAGTGAAAGTGTTTGTAGAATATTCTATGTCCAGTGGATAACTCCAAACCAGCCTATTGTTTGCCACAGCTAGGCGCATTCAGTGTATAACATGTATGTCATTTTGGGCAGGAGAGAAACCTCTATCTACAGTGCTTAGAAGCTGTGGATCATGCATGGCTTGGTATTTAAGTAATGAAAACCGATAACTACATGTAGTCTCTCAATTATATTTAATGGGTAGGTACATGTAGGTTTTGTCTTCCTACATGTTCCTGTTGTAAAAAGTGTCTTCCTTCAGGTTGCCAGAGATATTGGTTACCCTGTTATGATCAAGGCTTCTGAAGGTGGTGGAGGTAAAGGAATCCGAAAAGCATCCAGTGATGACGAGTTTACAAACTTCTTCAGACAGGTACATTATTGTACATGTATGCCTTAATTGATCGACATCCACTTTCCCCTATTCCCAGCGATGTATAGCTACCTAGATAATATTACTACTACTATATAGTAGTAGTAATACCTAATATAATAGTAATTATAGTTATGTAATAATTGCATAGTACATAAATAGGGTATATTAACTATACATCTTTGTATGTCAGAACCAAACCCAGGACTACATATTTCATAATTATAGAATAAAAAGCTATTTCAAAACTATGTGAGGAATTTAAATTGTCTTAGTTTAAAATAGATATTTAATGGCTATGTAATTTTTAAATAGGTTTGGCATAGTTTGAAATGTATATTAACCTTTGCTTATACTGGACTATGTAAAAGTTTGGGGAGTAATTTAATAGGCAGTCTTGAGCTATTCATACACCCTGTAGCTAAAATAATTATGTAGCTCAACACAGTAAAAATACAGTAGCATTGACATAGGTTTTAAATAAAGTTGATACATCTGTCAAGTAGAGTTTTACATGGATAGCTTAATATCTCCCTGATTATGTGAAATCATGGTATTTAAATTTGCAATTAAAATAAAATTGTTGTAAGCTGGCAGATTGGATTCGAGATAATACTCCCTTCAAGAATGTGCATTTTATTAATAAAATTATAATCAGTATCTCAACAGATCCTATTCATAAATGGCTGCCAATTAAAATTCTTTTGTAAGTATTAAAATTAGCCCAACTAACCTGGTTTTTGAGTTGATAATTCAAAAGAATTTTTACTCTCAAACGAGGTTAGTTGGCTAATTTAGATGCATAAAAAGAGTTTTTAATTTGCAGCCATTTATGAATAGGGTACATACCCCTATATCTAGATATGACAGCTAATTACATGTACATGTCTTGATATTTTAAATACCATTTATTAGCTTTGTTGCCTTTAATAATCCATTCCAAAATACATGTACTTCACTTTCAATTTGGAGGTTCACTAAATAAATACGTATGAAATTATTCTATATTTTTTTAATAATTTTTGAATTATTAGTAATAAATGAAAATTGAGAAATGATTCCTTTAATTTCTTCCTGCAGGTCCAAATTGAAGTACCTGGCTCTCCTGTATTTGTAATGAAACTTGCAAAGAAGTAAGTTCTTGATGTACATGTATAATCCTCTCAGTCTTGAACTAATTAGCTAGTGTAACACACAAACCTGCTAAATCAACAGTTTTGTAGCATTCAACTCAGATTTGATATTAGTAGATTTTGATCCAATTTTTTGTTTCCATTTTTCAAGGTTTGTTTGTTGTCATCATAGTTATGATTGATGGCAGCCAGAAACCCAATTGTTACATGTAATTAGGTTTAGCCTTTAGAGTTTATGTGCTATTGAAAAGTGTACGGTAAACTACAGTACATCATTATATATGAAATATAAAATATAAACACGATACTGTAAGTAATTAAGCTTGCAGCTTGTGGGGTCGTGTGTAAATAAACAATAAAGAATGTAAGTATAGCTTATACATGTAAGTCAATTCATATTATTTAACATTAGATGTTAACCTAATATTTTTAAACATTTATAATTAAATTTTTTTTCACATGAAAGCTTAATATGCATGTTTTATGGTATATTTTTGAATTCTTCTAATTATCTTTCTTTCAGTTCTTGATGTTTCAACTTGTACATCGTCCTGTATCTAATTTTATTAATAGTAATTGGATTTTTCTTGTGTAGTTCCAGAAAATAATCCATACCTCCCCGAAGGAAGAGATTTTTTTCCAAGACCCCCCACCCCTCTGGAAATTCCAATTAAGGTTGACAGTCTAAATTTTTGGGTCTTAGATAATGCCCCCACCAGGAAATTGCTATCCCTTCTGTGGAGAGAGTATGGATATTTTCTGGGATTGCACATTTAAATTTTCTTGTTTTATTCATGGTCAATTTCTTGGTAAAAAAGCCTTTTTGCAATTCATATTGGACTAAATAAATATTTTAATTTTTAGATCATTTTTTTAGATTTAAATGATAATTTTGTACAGCACCCTTGAACATTAGGATACTGGCGCTATGTAGTAATCTTTTATTATCATTATCATTATCATTGTCATTGTCATTATCATTATCATTATCAATCATTATATCGATTATCACTATCACTATCACTATCATTGTCATTGTCATTATCATTGTCATAATGTCATTGTCATAATGTCATTGCCATAATGTCATTGTCATTGTGATTGTGATTATCATTATCATTATAATTAATTGTTGGTATTTACATTGCTTTTTTAGTGCAAGACATTTAGAAGTGCAGCTCTTGGCTGATGAGCATGGCAATGCGATGTCCATTTTTGGAAGAGACTGTTCAGTGCAGCGTAGACATCAGAAAATCATAGAGGAAGCACCAGCTGCTATTGCTCGGCCTGACGTCTTCAGAAAGATGGAAGAGGTAACAGTTTAATGACGTGGATGAACCACACAGTCATTAATAATGATGATATTCTTATAAAATTACACACATGTAACATTGACATCACAATTTTTTATCCAAAATAGTACACAATCATATTAAATGGCTAAAATTTTATACTAATTTTACAATAATAAATACTTTTCATTAAGAAGTTTTTATTACAAGGATTGTAAAATTAGTATTCATTATTAATTATTAAGTGTCTAGCATTCCAATAAACAGATTCACAAGTACAAAGTAGTAAATAACATACAATAACATACAATAAGTAAATAATTAAAGAAATGACAAAACTCACATAAACACTGTAAATATTTTAATTGTAAACTCTCTTGACGGATCATCATGAAAGGCCTGGTAACAATGGGAATGTTTCACAACAGTGTGCTTCAGTGTATTTCAGTGTACGCACATACATATCAGTAGGTTATGAGAATGAGCATAAAATGTTTACACCTGCTCTAGAGCTTATTGAAAAATTAGATTGGTTCTTAGCTTATGGCATGTAGGGAAAAAAGGTGTCTACAGTCCATAATTGATTGTTAATGATCCTCTTTCGAGGCCTGGTCTGAGCTTCCACTAACGATACTACATTTAGGAAATAACACACTGGCTGTGGGTAAAATTTGGGTGGCAGGGAAGGACGACTGGGGAGTAGGGGCCCAGGAAGGGGGCCCTCCTGGGGGAGTACAGATCGGGTGGTATCGGGGGTAGCCACCCTGGAATAAAAGTTCCAGACCTGCCTCCAGGGGTGAGGCCCATATCCCACAGTCCCGTGGGACTGAGGGAACCAGGAGGGGGAGCCCCTCCTGGGGGGAGTACAAATCAGGTGGTACCGGGGGTAGCCACCTTGGAATAGGTAATTTCTCCGGACCTGTCTCCAGTGGGCTAGAGCCTTACTGTGGGGTAAAGTGCAGCTAGTGGGTGCACTTCCCTGACAAGAATTGCGGAACTTGTTTAACTGAGGGACGCAATTCTGCCACAGTAAGATAAAGTGGGGGCAGGACTCTTGAGCAAAGGTCAGATGCCATGTTCATAAAATAAGATTACTTACAAGGTAAAGATAAGGAATGAGAGCTTCTGTGGCTTACTAACAGTTAAGGTACAGTTAAAATAGTAGATTGTGGAGTTTGGATATATTGTTCGTAGCAGTCTGAGCTCCACCGTCCTAGGACTTTAATGTCTCTAAAATAAAGTGTTACAATGCAGAATGTGTGTGCCTGTCTTTGAGATATTGTCTCTCAGGTCTCATTAACATCATTTTATGGATGCCATAAACTTAAACTTTAAGTTTTGAGATGCAATGAGAATAAAATTAAAGCAACTGTTTCTGACAGTACAGGTGTAATTAATATTGACTTTTCCGACAACATGCTCACATACAGGTACAAATTTGAAGGTTTTGAATAACATGTCACAAGTTATTGTAGTTAATATTAAATATAATCTCTTGGAGATAAAAAGATGTTCTTTGTTGTGTTCAGGATGCAGTGAAGTTGGGTCGTCTTGTGGGATATGTCAGTGCAGGAACTGTAGAATATTTGTACCATGCTCAGGATCACACTTTCCACTTTCTTGAACTCAACCCAAGGCTGCAGGTACACAAGGCATTCATAAAATATCTCTTATGTCTTACACTTACATGTAAGTTGAGGTTTTGTGGGAAGATCACGCTTATTTAATTGTAATTATCAAACTAAATGTTTTTTTTTTCTAATTCTCATACATGTATGTACATGATGCCATCATTTTTACTTATAATAATCATTACTTTTCCATGTAATAGGAAAAATTAATGTTTTTTTACAAATTAATTAATATGTTAATTTATTTTTAATAAATAAATAATTTTATGATTTTAAATATTCATGAAGATACTTATGAGCACACTGAACACATACGGGTGTATGCCAGTGTATGTTACAACATACTAGATATATGGGGTTTTGAAGTTACGACAGCACAGCTGACCAATATTCTTTTCATTCCAGGTTGAACATCCTTGTACTGAGATGGTGTCTGACATAAACCTTCCTGCAGCTCAAATTCAGGTACAGTGTATAACAAGAGTCCTAGAGGCTTGGTCTGATATAGCATTACATAACATTTAGATCATTAAAATTGCCCTGGAATTTACATTATATGCAGTGGTTATGATGTGCACTGTGAGACAAATTTATTGGTGTATGATACTTCTAGGATGAAATAGAGTGAGCACTTCATAGGTATCTGATCATAAAAACTGTAATCACATATCCCTTGTGGGCTGACTCCCCCACTGGATCCACTGCTGCCTGATTTTTTGGCTGGAAGGTCCTGAATTCTCAGTGTCAGCTTCTACAAATCATTCTCCACTTACATTATTTCAAATTTTGGAGAGAAACAATTGAATGAAAGAATATCAAAGGAAAGTGATTTGTGTTTGAGATAACAGAACTGAGATAACCAAGTTTGAGATGACAAAAAAAGGCAGTCATAATTACTGTAAACACAGTACATGTACACGGAGGCACTAGTAAATATTGGGATAACCTTTCAAAATGCTGGGTAAGCTGCTGCAATGATTTTAAAGCATCCCATTCGAGGAGAGTACATAGCAAATATACTTGCTGGAATACCCCTCACTTAACTGTGCCATTTTGACCTAAGCTTGTCTTTTAGAACTGTTTGCAGTCTTGATGTGTTTGTCAGTTGTCAAGTTGGTTATTATAATTATTTCTAATGGTAATTTAATTGGTTTTCTGATAGGTACAACGTGCAAGCAATTTACTGATATAAAATAAGTTCAACTTACACACAACATTGTGCATATACATGTATGTTTCTTCCAGATTGCTATGGGTATTCCACTGTATAACATCAAGGATATCAGAACAATGTATGGTCATGATCCATTCGGAAAGGATCCTATAGATCTTGACGAGTAAGTGCAACATGCAGTTGGAGGAGAAAAATAATGCTATGGTCATGTATAAGTAAATGTAGAGATCGGATAGTGCGTATTAATTGCTTAGAGATGCAAACTGTTGTAAATAGTTGTTTCAAAACTAAATGTATCACAGACGTGTACAATTATTGGTCAGTACAAAATGCAGACTGCAGACCAGGTACAAAATACAATAACATATACAAGTATACAACTGTACATTCAACTATATAGTTGTATACAACTTAATCGTTTATATTATTTGTTGTCTTTGTAGTCCTAGCAACCTTCCCAAGCCAAAGGGACATGTCATTGCAACTCGTATTACTTCAGAGAATCCAGATGAGGTATCCAACATGATAACGTAGTGACTATATATTTAACCCAGCGTCATGATACAATTGCCAAATTTATTTCTGTCATCCCGGCTGTCTATGATTATTGTTCTTTAATTGGCAGTTCTTTAATTGGCATCCCAGCTGTCTATGATTATTGTTCTTTAATTGGCAGTTCTTTAATTGGCATCCCAGCTGTCTATGATTATTGTTTCTGAACTGGAAGTTCTTTAATTGGCATTTAATGCAAATTTCAATATGAGACTGCCATCTTAGATTTGGTGACTGTGAAGGACTGGGGGAAGGTAAAATTTGCCGAGGGAGTAGGCGTGAGGTGGATTACAATCCAAGATGGCAGCATTGAAAACCTGGTCTATCGAGCATAATCCATTCCAAAATAACACCTGCACTGCAGGCTTTTCTTATCAATGAAAGGTTTGACGCTGAAAGTGAAAGTTGAACTTATCAAAACATTCTTTGTACACTGCAATGGTGTATACATGCATGTATGTGCATAAATGTACTATGCACGTAAGCATCGTTGATCAAATTGCTGCTAGTATTTGTATTTTGTGTGTGTCTGTACATGTATAACCCTCCTGCACCCAAGGATGTAGCTACATGTGTGTAACTCTGATCTATAGAGTTGACTGCTGGCTTGTTCCACTAGTTGAAAGTGAGGCATCATCACTAGAAAACAAATACTTGGTGTACTTTTAAGGTGCAAATGAATATGATGAACACCAAAATGATAGTTCCATTTTGTGCACCTTAGAAATGCACCTTCAAAAAATTGTTCTGCTCTTTTTCAGGGCTTTAAACCTAGTAGTGGTACAGTAAAAGAGTTGAATTTTCGCAGCATGAAAAATGTCTGGGGCTACTTCAGTGTAGGAGCTGAAGGTGGCCTTCATGAATTTGCCGACTCTCAGTTTGGTCACTGCTTTGCCTGGGGAGAGGACAGAGAGGCAGCCAGGAGGTGAGAAAGTTAGCCGTGAGAGAAAGAGTTGGAAGATATTATACCTATAAACAATAGCCTCCCTAAGTGGCACTTGTAAACATATGCTCAGATATTTGTCCAGGGGCATTATTTGTTCCGAGAAGTGAACAGTTTTCTGAGAGCAAAGCTCGAGGAATACACTGAGCTTTGAGGAACAGATCATTAAGGTCTAGAGACAAATATCTGAGCACTAATACAGTAGGTTTTAAAGTCAAATGGAGGTTATTGGATTTACTATTCCTTGAAATATTTTTTTAACACAGAATCTTGTGAAAATTAGGGAATATTACTTGGATAGTTCCCAGTTTTAGCTCAAACATAATTCAGTCATGTGATTTCAACCAATTCCATGCATATGGGAGCAAAAATATTTGACAGATTATAAGGTTTATTATATAAGGTAATGGGCAAAATGCAACTAATTATGATTGATTATAAAATTTTTATCGTAAAGTTTTTAGTGAATACTTTAGTCCATATCAGAAAATGTAACCTCAATTTTTGCGATCCGACATTTCTTTAGTAGATAGTTATCTAGGTAAAACATTTTCAGATAATACAATGGATAATTTTGTGTTGAAGAATTTATTTTTTTGTGATCAATTGTAACTATTGACAGTTGAATATCTACTCCATTAATTTAGGAACATGGTTTTGGCTTTAAAGGAAATCTCTATACGTGGTGATTTCCGTACCACAGTGGAGTACCTGGTCCAGCTGTTGGAACATGAATACTTCTCAAAGAACATAATTGACACTGGCTGGCTAGATTATTTAATTTCCAAGCAAGTTCAGGTTTGTAAGCTCCCAGGTTATAATCAAAAATAATTCTTCCCACTGACCAGGTTCATAAGCTAAATGTGACTTGGTTAGAAAGCTCTCAGACTGATCATTTACCTTTTTGTCACCATTGAGAAACAAATTATTATTGCAAGTGTATATAATTATGTGTATTTAAGGTCATATTATTTGAACTTCAAGAAAAAGATATGAAAACATGATTGATCAATGCAGTTATATACACAACTTATTAAGCAGCTGTCAAATCAAAAAGCCTGAAAAAAATTTAGGCTTGAAATACATATGTATGAACTTATATCATGTTTATAAAAATGATCGATATTCTTCCATAATTCACTTGCATGTTCAGCATCTGTGGGTATATTATAAACTCACAATGTGACCAGCTCCCAATTGGCTAATGATAGCTCAGTTGGTAGCGCACTGCACCAGTAATGTAAAGTTCATGGGGTTCATATCCTGTTCAAGCCTAATTTTTTTTAGGCTTTTAATTACAGAGAAATAAATAAAATCTTAAAAATCTAAAATGCTAATTAAATTAGATACCACCGTCATGGCCATGATTTCCTTTGTTTAAACTCAATGAATTATCAAATGGGTTTGAGAATGTTATAGACTGGAGTAAATTGAAAACCAACTGTGACTGACACTCACACAAGTTTTCCCTTGCTTCACATCAGCTACATTCATGATTGTATTAATTTTTTTTCACGTTTTGGTTGGCTCACTGGATTAGCATGTCCTTTGTGATTGAATAATGGCAAGGGGGGTTTCTTTGGTTTTGGTTTTATGTCAGTCAGTTGAAAATCTGCTCAAAAACGGGTGGAATCGATTTATTGTTTTCACACGTTATACACAATTCATTTTAATCACTCTGTAGACAGAGAGGCCTGATGCAATCCTTAGTGTTATATGTGGAGCTGTTCATGTGGCAGATGCTGACATCAGCAAAAGATATGTCAACTTCAAGTCTGCACTGGAGAGGTATTAATAGTCTTTACACTTCTGAAAATTGCTTGGTATAAAGAGGCCATCAAGGTTGATTTATTATAAAAATTATAACAAAATTAATTATAATTATACATTTGAAATATTTTCCATTCTTTTAGGGGCCAAATCCTTTCAACAGATTGTTTAGCCAACACTGAAGATGTTGAACTGATCAATGAAGGATTCAAGTATTGCTTAAAAGTAAATTAGTGTGATTTTTTTATAGCATACATGGAGTTGAGCTCGATTGTGGGAAGAAAACAAAGAGGAGTATGGCACCCTGGTTTTTCACTAAATACCCAGGTTGTTGGCAATGCAATTATATAAAGCTATCGAAAATGGCCTTTCCTTGGTACATCATTAGTTTTGGCTGCCTTTGTCACACATGTAGCCAGTGCACATCAAGAGTTTTCATTGGTGTCATATAACTAATGTTTGCTAATTAAGCAACGCATTTTGGTCACTACAGTCTGTACACACAAATGCTGCCTTTGTCATCACATGTGATATTCTTGTGAACATTATTTTACCAGAAGTTAAATGAAAACCTACAACACTCCCAACCTAAAACTCAGAATGGTTTTAATCTTGCAATATAGTCCACAGTAGCTAAATTATAATCAACTGATCTGACTTGGTTTTCCCTTACTATGATCACAGTGCACATCTAAATCTTTTGCTTTTTATTCCACTTTTCTTTAAGATTTGGAAGTCAGGACCAAACACATTTTTCCTTGATATGAATAATTCTTGGACAGAAGTAGAAGCTCACAGGTATTTTAATTATAAATTATGCAGCTTCAGAAGAGATTTTGTTACATTTGTGCATTAAGTAGGGCATTGTTGTAAATATTGCTCTAACAGTACTCTAGACTCTGTGAGGGTAAATGAAGAGTCGTTCCTTGTTGCCTAGTTTTTTAAAGAGAAGTTCAGTCATGTAGAACTCGTTTGGCTTAATGTTTTGTTTTCTTGTATCATTCTGCAGAATGAGTGATGGTGGATTACTTCTGTCGTGGAATGACAGCAGTCACACCACGTACATGAAAGAAGAAGTAGACAGGTTGGTTTGTGAACAAATTTAGACAAGTCAAGAAAGACCTAAGATAATTGCTGAGTGTCGTTATAGTCACAAAATCTCCCTGACTAACTATTATGTTACTGTTGTTAATTTACAGCTATAGATTGACGATCAGTGGAAAGACTTGCATCTTTCAGAAGGAAAATGATCCTACAGTTTTAAGGTAACAACATTCTTTTAATTCACGACTTTTTTGGTTTGACTAAACTTAATGCAGTTGCAAAGATTGCACATTGTACAAGTTAGTGTATACAACTAAGCAGAAATAAGTGATCACTGACAAATTATATCGATACAGAGTGTTTCAAATGGGAGCATTAAATTTTCTCTAGCTTTATTTTAAGTGGGGGAGACGATGGAGGCATTAAAGTGTATTTGTGAGCCGATGGGGTATACTTTGCATCAGGGAATTATTCATTGGTAATCCTAGTTAAATGTAACACTGATTAACAATCATGTTAATTTTATTGACATGATGTATCGATATCGCTCTCTGATTTAGTGGCACGTTTACAGTAAATTTATCCTTGTGATCTGTAAACTTATATTTACATGAAATTCCCTTTTGTATTAATTGGAGGATATTAAATTTTTAGTTAGTATTATTCAAAACATAATTTATAGTGACTACAGCTGAACTTAATATATTTTAACTGGTAGGTCACCCTCTGCTGGCAAACTAATTCAATTTACTGTTGATGATGGAGGACATGTCTTTCAGGGAGAGTCTTTTGCTGAGATTGAAGTGAGAATTAAGTTTCATAATCCAAATGTTATCATATCAGGTTTAGGATCAGGTTGAAAGGAAAATCACTGCATATGACTGGTAGCAAGATACTGGGGTAATGTTGGAATACTCTTTCTGCTGAACATGGTAACTTTGTAAGATTTTGATTTAGATTTCTGTAATGCTAATTCAAGGCATGTCCTAAAGCTCTTTAGAAAGTTTTCACTGCAATTTCAGGGATGGTTATAGATACAATTCAGGTTATTTATGTTATGTTTCTAAATAAACAGGAATGCAAGTTAAGTCAGGAATGTTAACCAATGTACGATTTTGTAGTAAGTTGTTGACTGCATTGGCAGCAGGGAATACCCAGAGACATCACTCTAGTTGGGTTTCTCAAACTCAATACAACTGTACAATACTGGTGAAATGTAAGCTGACAGTTTCGATGCTAAACTTGATACTCAATCTTTCACGATTTTGAGATCAAGATTTGAGTTTCGAGGCTCAAGTGTCTAGTTTTGATTTTCAAGTTTCAAGACACTTGTAATAGATAAGAAGATAAGTAGTACAACAAGTATAAGTTTGTCTTTGTTTTCTTGACTCAAAACTCAAACAAGTTGACTCTTAGCTCAAACAACTCGACTTGAAACTCAAACAACTCAACTTGAAACTTGTTACTCAGAGTGACTGTCAAGTTACATTTGAATGATGCTGCAATTGTAGAATTACACGTGCTTTGCAGCTGTGCATGATTATATACAGGTTGGTTGGATATGTTATGTTGCATAATGTTTGCTGGAATGTCATATCCTACCCCTGCCATCATAAATAACATTGTCATCATGCTATCTCTGAATCGTTCATGTTAAAAATCTCTTCACTGAAATAATATGTACTAAATATTATAGTGAAATGTTTTATGAAATCTTCTTACATGTATGTTAGTTAATATACAGGGTTTATTCTTTCAACTTGGTGAACTCTTTCAACTTTCTTTACCTTAACACTCTGTTAGGTCATGAAGATGGTTATGCCCTTGATAGTCAGTGAAAGTGGCTGGTAAGCAAGTATTTTGATTCGATTTATTTGCAAAGTGTTCACGTTATTGACTCCTTACTAATCATCTTGGAATACATTAATCAACAACATTACCTAGAAATTCATTGAACCACGATATATACTCATCCCAGTTTCATGGTGTGGTTGGTAAATTTGATAAAGATTTTTTTTAAAATGCTGCTGAAGTGGATATCTTAATGAGGCAGCATGGTTTACCTTGCAACCTCAGTTTTCATAGTTCCTGCATAACTTGTTAAGATGATATCTGAGTTCTTGTAGTTCTTTGTGCTTTTTAAATTACTGGTAATTGAACAAAAGAGATTTTACAAGTATGTTGACTGGAAGATTATGGACAGAAATGGTGAGACCTGCCATTATGGTAGTATGCTGAGAACAGCAATTCTTGAGGTTGTTTATCCTTAACAAGAATTGATTTTTAAAACAGTGTGCACTATGTGAAGAACCCTGGTGCAGTGTTAGAGCCTGGCTCAATTGTGGCCAAGTTGGAGCTTGATGATCCCAGTAAAGTTACGCAGGTACAGGCATCATTACAGTATGTCGTGACATAAACTTAGCAAATATGCTGTGTAGAAAATTGGTTTATAGACATGGCTTATAGTGCTGTCACATTACTATCCTTCCCCTAATTGAGGAAAATTTCAGGCTAAAGTGTATAACCATTTATACTCAGTGGCAATTTAATTCTGTATAGAGTTCATTGTTTCTCATTGAGTCACCTTCAATCTACAAAGAATCTTGAAATCACCTCTTCTTTCCATTAAAATATTGTCTGATATTTATTATTGCAGGCACAGGTCTATAATGGCCAGTTTCCTGAAACTTGTGGACCAAAACTGAAAGGAAGCAAATTGCATCAGGTAATAATCCACTTATGGCAGGCATGTTGCTCACTAAGTGTTTCTGGTTAAATCAGCAACAGTTAAGGAAATACACGAGACAATATAAGTGATAGAAACCGACGTTTCGGTGCATCTTGCGCAATTAATTATAACCTTGATAATGGCGCAATGTGCACCGAAACGTCGGTTTCTATCACTTATATTTCTTGTCTCATGTATTTCCAAATCGTTTCTAATAAGAGTTAAGGAAATGAACTGTAAACTCATGACTAAAATCCAATATCAGCTCACATGTGTAAATTACTTAATATTCATGACTCCCTTGGGACAGTGTTCTGATTGCTTTCATCTCCCTGAGGAAATTGTATTTTTATTTCTGTCTTTTTTTATCGTGAAAGTTTATTGATCGGATCCCTCATTCCATCTGTACTGACAATTGTACTTCGGAAATTGTGTTGCAGGTTTTTCAAGCCGCACGTGAGAATCTTCAAAATATCATGGATGGATACTGTATTGGGGAACCCCATTTTTCACGGAGACTGGAGGAAGATGTTAACACACTTATGAAGGCCTTGAAAGATCCTGCATTGCCTTTGCTGGAATTACAAGTGAGATACCCATTAGCCATTCCTGGAAGTTATGAAAAAGTTTCATGTTATATTTGAATTGTGCAAGCTAATAGTAACTGATGTTCTTACCTATTCTGTGCAGGAAATGATCTCATCCATTGCAGGGCGTATTCCTGCAACAGTCGAAGAAACTATAAAGCGACATCTTTCAAGCTATGCCAGTAATATCACATCAGTACTGAGTCAGTTTCCTAGTCAGCAGGTGAACTTCTAATCTCAGTTATTTCTGGAATGTAAAACAGAAATAATTTATTAAAAATAAGTCCTTTTTGTCAGCGAAGAAAATGTCCATTTGTTGTGATTGTCCTGATCGGTTATCTTTGTAAATCTTTTAACCGGCATCTACATGCCCTATGAAAATGTGGATAAGCAGTATAGACATTTCTTAGTGTGGATCAGTTGTCAGCAGTCTTGTCTTTCTTGTGTCTCTTTAAAAGAGACTGACAAGATTGCGCTAGATGTTTTGAATATTCATACTACTCACCAGAAAAGTTTACTAGTATATGTCTTACTTACCATGAGCTGCTGTAGTAACAGAGAAGAATTCTAGGTTTTATACAGTGTTTTTCCATTTCCCTATGAATCATCATCAACGGATAATGTTGCCAACTGCATGTAGGTATTCAACCAAATTGATCTTATTGTGGCTCTGATTGAAAGAAATGGATTTTATTACAGATTGCAAATGTCGTTGATGCACATGCAGCAACTCTGACCAAGAGAACTGAAAGAGACGCCTTCTTTTTGAACACACAAAGTATTGTGCAACTTGTGCAAAGGTAAGGATTTCTTCTCAATGGAAGGCAAGTTTAACTGTACAGATTAGCGTAAGGTTTGTTTCTGGTAAACACGTTTTCAGAAACGTATAAATATTTAACATGATAACGTACTTTTCTCTCTGTTTTCCCTGCTGGTCTGTGTAGTTCTGAGGAAACCCTCCCAAAATGTATTAATTTAACTGTAACGTCGAACGCAAATTAGCTGAGAAAGTGTGGGAGTAGGGGAGGCAGGAATGATGAATTTTGTCTTGAATGACTGTACCACTATGTTTGTTATTTGTTGTATGATAGGTATCGCAATGGAATTCGTGGACATATGAAGGCAGTTGTTTTGAGTCTGTTGAGGCAATACTTGCAGCATGAAGTACTTTTCAACGAAGGTATTATTTATCGATAGGTCACTTGAGTAGGCACTGAGATACAGATCTTACCACTGTTACAGCATATTCTCATTTTTTCAAATTCTTTCTTTTTTGCCACTCATTTCTTTGATGTGCAACGTTAGGAAAAGTCATTGATGACAAAATGTTTTAATCGTGAATGATTACACAAAATCCGTTGAAATGATTAGCTTAATTAGCTTTTATCGATTTGTGTACTTTTTTCTTTTTGTAGCTGTATTTTGAGGAAGAATGATAGTCTTTTACTCTACCTTTCCTTATGGTCAGTAATCTAGCTCACTAATTAACGTTCATAAATTGTTCAACTTCCTAGGAAATTTTGAAAAGTGTGTGACATTGTTGCGTGACAAGAACAAGTCCAAGGATCTTGCATCCGTTGTCCAAAGTATATTTTCTCACTCTTCTGTGGCCAAGAAAAACCAACTGACAATAATGCTTATAGTGAGTATATTGTCTAAAGTGATATTTTCATTATTCGGCTAAACTGCTGTTAAATCAAGTGAATTTGGTCAAAACATAAGTTTGTTAAAAGGAAGAATGCATTACTTTTTGTTACGAAAAACTACATGTAGCTTAAACGTTGGTGTCAGTGCAATGTACTTGATACGTTTGTCGTGCAGCAAAAGTGCTGCAGCTATTTCCTGATCTAAGAGACCGAACAAGTATCCGACAGCATAAATTTGGCTTGGGTAATTCAAAGCCTAATAATGAAATACACTCTCTACCACTCCCTACCCATTTGCACGATAATGTCCCACAATTTGGTCTGGTATAATGGTGTTTCTTTTTAACTAGGTTCCAGCAGAAATACAATGCAAATACCCTTCAATACTTCAACTGGGTTAGAGTTTTAAAGTCTTGATTAAATGACGTTCTTTATTAAAGGAGAATATGGAATCCTTCGAATGACTTTCTCTTCTCAGGACCAATTGTGTGGACGCCAAAGTGGTTTGTCAGATGAACTAAATCACCTTCTTCAAGAGCTTACCACACTCAATAGAAATGACCATGGCAAGGTGGCGCTTAGAGCGCGGCAGGTTTGTTTTAGCGTCAACTTGCTTATTATTGCTTATATTATGTACAGGTTTCAGTTGCAGGTAGTCGTGGCGCCATTGCATTTTGTAATTTTCTATTTTTTGCTGGGTGCGAGGGGGACTGGGGATCATAATCTGAGTTAATAAAATTGTTAAAAAAAGCAGTGTACATGAAAACCCCTCACATACCAGTTGGAATAAGGTAAGATTGTTGACTTTTTTCCCCCAATTTTGTTATTTTTGGCAGGCCTTGTTAGCATCTCAGCAGCCATCCTATGAGCTTCGTCACAACCAGATTGAGTCGCTCTTTCTCTCAGCTATCGACATGTATGGTAACCAGTTGGCTTCAGACAGTTTCCAGGTAATGCGTGCGTAGTAAGAACGTGAATACATATATACGAGTTTACATTAAGGGATTAAGTAAGTCAGTAAAATTCTTCAGCAATATTCAAGTTAGTGGTGACTTCAGTTACACACTTGCAATTGCAACATTGCAACGCTTGCAATACTTTCCGCAGCATGGAAAATAACAAACTAGACTTTTAGGGTAATTATTATATGGATTTGGCCTGTGGCCAATATAACGCGTGCTCTGATTGGCTAAGAGCGAGATCTGAGCGGTCATGATTATGCAGCCGTAATGCCCACGGGCCGATTACGGATTATGCAAATTAGGAAGAGCCTGGGCACAAAATGTCAAACAAGCACCGCGGCGGCTCTGAAAATTCGAGCGCATTAAAAAGATGAAAGCCGATCAAAAACAGTGAGATAAACTAAATTTAATTCCGAGTAGCTAAAAGTTTAGTCGAAGAGCGAACTAGCCACGAGATTGTGCTGGAAAGGACAAGGTAAATAAACTAGAATACGTCCAAGAAACAAACAAATAAAATATTTCAAAACTCACATCAAAAAGCTGTCAGTGACATGATAACATTTCAACGAGATTTTTTCATAATAAAATTTGTATAGAAGTCGTTTTTGACTTACCAAGCGCTAACCTAAGTGAAAAACACCATCGGCAGATCTGTCACGCATCCTGAGCAGAACACCACGAAGAAACTTATAAATCATCTTAGTCACAACAGTTACCGAAATAGTCAACTCCATCACAGTTAGTTTAGTAGTTTTCATCAAATAGATTCCCTCGTTTTAGCACAAGCAAGTGTAAATCAGCTTCCAGGGTCATCAGATGTAAACAATCGGGCGGTTTCTGTCGGCAGCAGTGCTTCTGATAACTACAGGAAGTTTTCGACGTTCACAAGGCTTGAAAAGTTCATCCATAAATCTCCCAGAATGAAGAAGGCGAAGATATGTTGTCGAAAGCGAATGCGAAGATCGAGTTATTCTGAGCAGTGCATTCTGAAGGATTAGTATTTTCTTTCACCGAAAGATCGTTTGTTTGGACTATTTTGAAGGACTTTCTGTCTTTTCTATACGCGTTGACATTTCGCCACAAAAGTCGGAAAAACTCCCCCATCAAGTTGTGGCACCACTATACTATAATACCTTTTTGAGGCCGTGGCAATCATTTTTTTCGTAAAGAAATGTGTTTTTGACGGAATACGTTATACCGTGGTGAAGTTCAGTGGCTGTGTAGTTTTGTCGTGGGTTTGAGACGATGAATGAATCGGTAAACGCGCGCATCGCCGGATGTAAATTTTTCTTTTCTTTAATTCATAAGCCATATAATAAACAACTTAATAACCTCGACCGTTCGGTCGTCGCGGGAAAATCTCAAACCTCGGCCTACCGTATTGACTTCGCTATCGCTCGGTCAATACAGCAAGTCCACGGTTTCAGATTTTCCCGTAACGACCTCACTCTCGGTTATTAAGCAGTTATTATTATATGGCTTTGGCTTGTGGCCGATATAACGCGGGCTCTGATTGGTTAATTGTCACTGAATTGTAGGGCATTATTCTCCCGTAATGCCCACGGGCCGATTACGGATTACGCAAATTAGGAAGAGCCCGGTTCTGAAAATTCAAGCGCATTGAAGCGATGAAAGCCGATTAAAATCAGTACGAGAATATCAGTAGCTAAAAGTTTAGAGATATTTCTTTAATAAAATTTATATAGATGACTTACCAGTCGGTAACCTTGGCGGGCACTAGTGAAAAACAATCAAAGTTTGCCTGGTCTTAAGTAAAGCTAAAATCGCTAAGTAAAAAACACCATCGGCAGATCTGCCATGCATCCTGAGCAGAACACCACAAAGAAACTTATAAGTTATCATCTTAGTCACAGCAATTACCGAAGTATTGAACTCCGTCAAAGTTCTCGTCAAATAGATTCCCTCGCTTTGACACAAGCAAGTGTAAATCAGCTTCCAGGATCATCAGATGTAAACAATCGGGCGGTTTCTGTCGGTAGCAGTGTTTCTGATAACTGCAGACGTTCACAAGGCTTGAAATGTTCATCCATAAATCCCAGAATGAAGAAGGCGAAGATATGTTGTCGAAAGCGAATGCGAAGATCGAGTTAAGCTTATTTTGAGCAGTGCATTCTGAAGCATTAGTATCTTCTTTCACCGAAAGACGGTAATGGTTTGGACAATTTTGAAGCACTTGCTGTCTTTTCTATATGCGTTGACGTTTCGCCCCAAAAGTCGGAAAAACTTCCCCATCAACTTGTGGTACCACGATACTAAAATACGTTTTTGAGGCTGTGACAGTGACTTTTCCGTAAAGAAATGAGTGTTTTTAACGGAATACGTAATACAGTGGTGAAATTCACTGATGTGTAGTTTTGCCCTAGGTTTGAGACGATGAATGAATCGGTAAACGCGCGCATCGCCGGATGTAAATTGACGACTTCCGCTCGAATGATTTTTCTCTTTATTGATGAGCCATATAATAAACAACTTAATAACCTCGACCGTTCGGTCGTTACGGGAAAATTTCAAACCTCGGCCTACCGTATTGACCTCGCTATCGCTCGGTCAATACGGCAAGGCCTCAGTTTGAGATTTTCCCGTAACGACCTCACTCTCGGTTATTAAGTAGTTATTAGTGATTGATACCTTTAAGACAAATAAATAGTAATAGCAAATTGTAATACCTTGTTTCAGAAATTGATACTCTCCGAGACTGCTATATTTGAGTTTCTTCCAAGCTTCTTTTACCATTCCAATGAAGCGGTTAGAAGAGCAGCTCTCGAGGTAAGTTTCAAGTACATGTTAGCATTATATTTCATTCAATACAAAACTACAGGGCGATGTCTTTTGAGTTGCTTATGTCTTGACACAAATAGTATCACTTTCTCGCAGGTTTACATCAGGCGCAGTTATCAAGCCTATGAACTCACCACACTATATCACGAGAAGGTAATTGTTTTTTCTGATATTTTTGGGTTGATTAAACGGTCTTTAGTGATAATAACTCAGTTGTAAAACAATCCGTCTTCTAGACTTGGCTCTCATAACTCGCCCACCTGTTGAAGCCGGGTTATGTCGCTTTGTACCGCAGATAGTGGTTTCCGTACAATGTCATTTACTGTGTTACAAGAGTCGTTGTAGCTGTCTTTTACATTATTTGAAACTTTTATCCAGGGTTAGGGTTAGGGTTAGGTGCATGGGATTCGTATCATTCTTAAATTGCGCATTCTGTGTCACGTAGGTAGCAAGATTGTGTACCACCATGGAAATGCCTCCCTGTATTGGAAAAATCCTGTTTCCTTAACAATGTAACCATTGCAATGTGGTCGTGATGTTAAGGTTATTTTAAGATATTGTAAACCAGAGAAAAGAAGAAACGGTATCAATCAATCCTGACTTTGCTAACTTTGTCGTTTATGAAACTTTTTTTTAAGGTTGAGGAGAATGTCCTTCTTGTTCAGTTCCAGTTTATTCTGCCAAATGCGCATCCAAACAGGTTTGTTTTACGCACGCACGAATCAAATATCAAATTCTTCCTCTAACACAGGAAAAATACGAACTTGTTACAAAGCACGTCATAATGTTTAAGTCCCTCTCAAGGCTAGAAAAGAATTAATTCTGAAGCTATGATCTTCAAGACTGGTTTGTTCACACCCTCCACTCCCAACCAAACGGTGTCTGTCAGGTTTATTATTGTTTGGCGTGTGTAAAGTGAGTGAGGGTTTGATCTGTAAACTAAGCAGAACTGCGGTTTTAATGTGACAAATTTAGATCATTTATGTCACTCTGGTTTATAATTCCGGCTTCCCCAAGAAGCGGTTCACTCATTTAATAACAGGAGCTTAATATGTAATACTTCTTTTTTTACTTTTTTGTTATTTTTCAGGTTGCCGCAGAGAGTTCCTTCTAGTAAAACTGTTCTTGCCATGCCAAGAGTATGTATTGAAAAACTTCACTGTTGTCTCATGTAATGAACGTGAATTAATATAATTATTGTGATGCTGTGGGGATAACGTTTGTCATCATGAACAGTTCCCGATACATTTGAACGCAAAGTGTTCACAGTGTTCGTTTTATTGTGTTTTAGGTTCGTAGTCTGAGTGAGGATATGTTTGACCTCATAAACCAGCCGCCCTTGCAGCAATGTCAAAGAACCGGTGTCATGGCAGCATTTCAATCCATTCTTGAATTTGAAAGGTACGCTGTCTAGTATTGTTTAATTCGAGGACTGTTTGATGTGTTATCCTTATATTTCCTATTCTTTGAGGGGAAGTAAGTTTGATAATATTATTTCCTCGCATTCCATGGCTACTTTGTATTATAAAAGATGGTCAGTTTCCTTATTGCTTACCAGTTATGGTAACGTTGCCCTTTTGCCTACCCTGTTCAAATCATACTTTGTTCCTTGACACGACATACTTATATTAAGGCAAAAATGACACCTACGTGTATGGTGATTTGTTAGAATGCTCAAGCTTTCCTAACACTTTGATTTCCTTGTTTTCAAGGTTTGTCAGAATGTAATCTGGACCCTCTCATCCAGTAACAAGCCTTGTAAAATAGAGAATAATAATGACCTACAAATTTCTATACATGATATACATTGAATTATTTGTAGAAACTTTGATGATATCATGAGACGCTTTGAACCACCGACCCCTGAACAGCTGTCTCCATCACCCATGACGAGAAAGATGAGCCTTGACCCAGTGTGGGAAAGTGAGAACAGGACAGAGGTTAGATAGCAGACGGGTACCCAACTCGGCCATCTAAATCAGAAACATATGATGAAATTACTTACGATATTAGTGTTATGAGGACTATGTACTCTCATCAGTCAGAGCATATAAGACCTGGTTCACACTAACGACATGAACTACAAAATGACATAACGACATAATCGCTCATGTCGAGAATGTGAACATCATCATAAAGACATAAGGAAAGGATCATTATTTTCGTTAAGCATTATGTTCATGCCGTTTGTTGCTCTGATGTCGTTATTTCAGGATGTCCACACTGCAAACATAATGACGTAACGTCCTTCTTATGACATTATGTCATTATGTCTCTAATGTGAACCGGGTCTTACAGACGACCTCATTAATTTTACTGACGGTATAACTCTTTTTTCTGGTCCCGAGACAAATTAAAGTGGAGCAAGAACAAGATTTATATAGTGAGAAAAGTTGAAGGACTATTCTCTGTAAAAAACCTTTGTACCCGTTAGTTGTGTGGGTTTTTGAGCGAAACTACATCTAGTTTTTTAGAATTCCTTTAGAATCCTTTAAAACTTTCATCTGAAAGGAAGAAAAGAATCTTGGAGGACCCTGCTTTAAATAAGTACATATGAGCAATACAATTATTCCCAAAATTTAAAAAGATGTTCTTATTTTTCTTTAGCCTGGTGCGCGAAAGGAAGAGGAACCTGTTCACATCATTAACATTGCCTTGCAAATTGAGAAGAATTGTAAAGATGTGGAAATTTGTCGCAAGATGGTGTACGAATTCACACAGTCCAAGGTGAAGATTTACATTGTATATTTAATCAGACAATTTCTTTTGATGTTAATGTTGTAAGAAAATGTCCTAACATTGTATATTCACAACGATTTCCACTTTTTGGGGTTTCGAGGAAACCTAAATGCGGAAAAAGCCTCAACAAAAGCAAAGTGCCGGTATTTGTGATTGGGAATGCCTCTCCTTAATCTTTCTTTTTATCCTTTCTTTTTTCTATTTTTTTGCAGAAAGAGATTTTGAAGGACAAGGGAATCAGAAGAATTACTTATCTGCTCAGTGATTGTAAGGTAAAGTAAACGTCTGGTTAGTTTGTTGTTGATTGTAAGCCTGATAATTTTTCGCAGACATGACTTTTACTACTTGTTGGAGAGCCCAGGTTTTATCTTTATAAGGTGATGTTTATTTGAGGAGCTCATTCGTCGCCTGCTCTTTTGACTGTTATTTGTTCATTCAGACGAGAAATATACTAGCAAACACAAACTTTGCCCTGCACCAAATGTTGCAAAAGCATAGGCAGGAGCTGCGTGTAGCTGTTGGTCAACGTTAATCTCTCATGAATTCTTGCATGTTCATTTGTTCAGTATAGACCATAATTATGAGGGAAAAGTCAATTAAAAAATTCCATACAATTCTTACAACGTTGCGTTGGAGCCACCCATTCATGGCTTGTGGTTTTTCTTTGAGTTTTGAACATTTTATGACGTCGTTTCTACTGCATATAAAGACTATGGGATAAAAGTTTTAAGAATGTTTGGATTTAGTCTCCAGTCATTGTTAAATTCTGGTTCATTCAATAGGGTATGCTACCATGGTTCTTTACCTTCAGAGCTCAAGGAAACGTGAGTAAAACGCGCATTTTCAACAGTTACCTGATCTTTCTTTCACGTCGATAGCGCGGTTTTCGCTTGGGTGTCGAGAGTACGTGGCATTTGTTTTGGTTTTGATTACCACACCAAGCGATTGGCTTACCAAAAACATTAGCGCCGCTTTGTCATCCAGTCAGAAGTAAGACTAAAACCAATCGTGACTCGCTTGCACAAGTTTTCCCGCGCTTTGCGTCGGTCACATTTATTTGCTTTGAGTTTTGATTGCTTCACTGGAATGTACGCGTTCTTTGTGATTGGCCACAGTGGTTACATTGGCTTTTGGTTTTACGACACTCAGTTGAAAACCGCTCTAAACATGTATGTATTATTTCTTTTTCTCAGTTTGAAGAGGATTCCATTTACCGTCATTTGGAGCCCGCCCTCGCTTTCCAGTTGGAAGTTTACCGCCTACGAAACTTTGATCTGCAGACAATTCCAACCACAAATCACAACCTCCATTTGTATCTAGGCTCAGCCAAGAAGGTATTGTGTCTTAATTGCTGTTATTTTATTACCTGGTTCCTCCACAACACCGTTACTCCTTACTCGTCACTTTTAATCCTCATTCCTCTCTCAGGAGAGTATTTTCAAGCATGTGGATATAGGCTATATCATTAACGTGACTTTGAACTATTTTCTTTGCCTGCGAATCGTTTCAAAGGAAATTGTTACCCTTTGAATCTTTGTGAAGTTATCTCAAAGTGTGCGGTATATAAAAAAAAATACTTGAAAGAAAACGGTAATATACCAACATTATTTTTGTTTGTCCTCTTAGCTTTCAGCTCAGTCAGAAGTCACCGACTACAGGTTTTTCATCAGGAGCATTGTTAGGCACTCGGATTTCATCACCAAAGTAATACGATAGATTATTTTGAGTAATGTATTCAGTGCTTCGACTTTGATAAGTTTATTAAAGGATTTTCGTCTTTTTTGTCTCACTTGCTAGGAAGCATCATTTGAATACATGGAAAAGGAGAGTGAGATTCAGCTTCTCGAAGCTTTAGATCAGCTAGAAGTTTGTTTCTCAGAGTGTGTAAGTCATCTTGTCATTTATGCTTCATGTTGTGTCATAAAATAGTTATACAGAAAAGAACGACCTCACTGCTAAAGAACGATTTTTTGATCTTCCTGCTGCATTAGTTTTAACAAAAAGCGCAAAATAAAACATACAATCAGTAATTCGACTGTTAGATACATTTATCTCACCTCACCTCATCCAATAACAAGCGCTTGTTACTGCTTCCTAAATTTCCTAGCCTCTGCATTTTCGAGACGGGGTAAGCAAGCCTTCAAACATTTCAATCCTGTACAAATGCTTTAATAACTATTAAATATATATTTACATTATTCAATGTTGTTTTATTATTGCAGCCCAAAAGGACAGATTGCAATCACATTTTCCTTCACTTTGTTCCATGTGTCATCATAGAGCCCCACAGGGTAGGTTTGCCTTGACATTTGTAATGGAAATAAATACACGGTACACGTTGAGTTGGTTAGGTCGGGGGCAGGGGTATGACAAAAATAGTACACTAAGAAAAAGAGTGCAAACACATTGGAAGATTTCAATTCACCCCTTTTTTCTTGAGAGGGGGTGGGGAGAGCGGGAGGGATTTTATACTATAGATAAAGGCGACATTGTGTGATAAAATTCTTTATTTCTGGCAGATTGAAGAGAGTATCCGTGACATTGTCACAAGGTATGGTAGACGACTTTGGAAGCTGCGTGTTCTTCAAGCTGAAATGAAAGTGACTATCAGGTATTGGAAGTTATTACAATGACATTTTGCAATCATCATCTCTCTATGTGCCTTTTGGCGCGTAAATCCTCATCATTCCGCTTGCATTCAGCCCTATTCGTGGCTACCGCAATAGCGGCAGTGACAGTCATTCCATTCCGCTTGCTGTCTTTCACTTTCCTGATCCAGGTATTTTTTTAGTCTACCTATTGTCCATTTTAAAGTTCTGGATATCAACCTGAAGCCACTGGATCTTTCGCCACGAAGATGGGCCAGTCGTCCTTTTATAATTATCCCCTGCTTGGCTTTGCTAATGTTTGTCATCTCGGAGACTGTTGCACTGCTCACACGCACGGGCTATATATTTCTTAGCATCTTTCGCAAACATTTACATTCACATTCTGTCACACTGTGTGTTATATGTAAATACGTTTCTCCTCACTCCATTTGCTTTAAACATTTTCAGGCTCACACCCACTGGGAAAAAGATTCCTCTGCGATTATTTATCTCCAACGAGTCTGGGTATTACCTGGGCTTTCATATTTATCGTGAGGTTACGGATCTGAGAACAGGACAGGTAATAATTTACGTGAATATTTATGCATGAACTCAGTAGAGAAGGAACAATTTTTGTCCGTTCAAGGCATTGACAGCTCTTACGTTCAAAGGGGTGTTGCCATAATGGCAAAGTCAAATCAGTGGAGTGGTCAAGGAGCATTTCTTGTTCAAACGGAGGTACTCAGTTATAATTTAGGCAACGCTAAAAACAGCTTTGACCAAAACTGCAGCAAAATTACTGTGACTGTATCTCTTAAAGTGGCTTTGGCTGCAGAGGTTGCACTGGGTTAGACTGCATAAACGTCTGGGACTGGAGGTTTAAACGTCAAATACTCTAATTGCAGGGATTTTAAGTTGCGTGAAATGACGTCCAAAATGAGAATCCTTTTTGTCGTGATGACCTGGTGTGTAACTATAATTTCATTGAATGTTCTAATCGAGTATCATCATTTCCCACATGAAACATCATAGTTCTGAAGACTGATTTAAACCGATGGTGTGCTTTAGGTCTGAGAAGTGTAGTGTTATTTTGACCTGACCCCGGATTCTTTGGTTAACAGATAGTGTTTGAGTCCTATGATCAGAAACAGGGTCCTCACCACGGCCTTCCTGTCAGTACACCTTATGTCACCAAAGATCATTTACAGGTAAAAATAATTCTGGACATATCTTGGAAACTGTTGGTAGTTTCTCGTTTTCAGGCACTTTTTGGGGGGGGGGGTGGGGGGTGGGGGAAGGGTGGATTAAGAGCAACAACGCACTTTCTTTGTCCGTTCAGAAAGCAAAGAGATATGTGAAGTAGTAAAACTGGTTGTTGCTAAGGAACTCAAATACTATGTCAGCACTTTCAGTATCTTTTGGGAATGTCAGTAAATATTTAGGCTTTGCTTATTGTTAAAGGCGCTGCTGACCTTAATCAGAGAACTTATGCACCATTTATTGATCTATTTTCAGCTGAAACGATTTTCTGCGCAGTCTCTTGGAACCACTTATGTGTATGACTTCCCTGAGATTTTCCAACAGGTGATTAGATAGAGTTGTTACGGAATTTTAGACATGCAGTTCGCTGTTAGGAATCGTAAGGTAATGTTTCGTCAATGTGCAAGAATTTAGTATGCGTGGAAGCGCATTATTATTACTATACACGTAAAGCTTGCTTTTCGTACACTGGCTTGATACGGACGCGCCGTAAATGATACCACCAGGCCACTTGCTCTGACAATCAACCCAATAGCCCAGATAACTGTACTCAAATTTGCAATTAGCCAATCAGAAGTCGTATCTACTGTCGTGATTTCATGCGAAATCAAGTCACTGACCTGATATCGTTACGATATCATCATACGATATCACTTGACCGAATTTGTATACGGTAAATACCTAATCTTACCCTCTTTTGGTACGCTGCTGCGGCAGATCGGGCTCATTTGGTCTCGCCTTTGGTATTTTGGCTCGACAATGTCTCACAAAACGAGGAACCATGGCTCGACTAAACCTGCCTGATATGCCGCCGAAGCGTTCCAAAAAGGTACGAATAGGTATAATAATAAGACTTTCGTCTAGTAAGTACTAATTATCGGCATCTCGCTCTGTGATTGCAGTGGCGTGCACGTAAAGGCTTGAGTTCAACTCATGAGTTCATTACATTTGGGGCTTGTTGTATTTTGTTCAGTAGCCTGCGAAAGCAGATGGATCCCTGCCTGTTATTTTGTTGGCGTGAAATATTGGGTGGGAATCTAAAATGTTATCTCTAAAACATAGAATGTAGCACTGTACCATACTTTCATGTCGCTGATGCTTCGTTGTGTCAGGAGGTTAGTTTGTGTCAAGTACAAGTCAGGAATATGTACCTTTCACGAGGTTTATGGTTGATTTCTTTTTATCAGGCCATTGGTAGACAGTGGAAACAATGGTGTTCTGATCACAAGGAGGCTAAAAGTCCCCCAGATGTTGTAAGTTCTTATTGTCATGCAGCTCTCAACTTCTTAGACTTCTTACATATTTAAAAGCTCTTCAGTTAACACTTATAGCAAAGTGAAGCATTTATCTTAGACTTCTTGAAAATTTGCAAACTGCTGAGTGAAACTGCTCTTTTACTTTCAAGCTTGGTGGAAAGCCTATGTATTTATTGTGGATACCTTTCAGACATTAATAAGCATCTCTATGTTATTGCTTTTTGCAGCTGAAAGTGACAGAGTATGTTTTGGACGAGAACGACCAACTGATGCCAATGAACAGACTGCACGGAGAGAACACGGTAAATTGAATTCACGTTCAGTGGGACTGTTCTCTCAATTGGTTCTTCTATTTTTTAATGTGACCATTGCTCTCAAATGAATAAAAGTTATTTTGTGTGATTTTTAGATTGGAATGATAGCTTGGAGATTGGAGTGTAAAACACCAGAATGTCCAGAAGGACGTGAGGTTAGTCAAAGTTAAAGGCACTCAGTCACGTACAAAATTACCTCTAAATTGAAGGAAACCTGAAGATAGTGGTGTACTAAGAAAGAAAAAAAAAAACACCAAAAAGATAATAATAAACCGTAAAGTAACAAGAATGGAGAAGATTGACTCGGATTACAAACGACGACCTTGAAAAATTCAGGCTAAACTTTTCATGGTGTGGAAACCGTGACGTAGCTCCTTTAAGGTTCGGGAGAAAGTAGGATCTTCATCGTTAATTTGCTTATTTTCTGCTTCTGTTTTTGTAGATAATTGTGGTTGCTAATGACATCACTGTCATGATTGGCTCCTTTGCACCTCCAGAGGACATGCTTTTCAAGGTATTGTAGTGGTCACTGGTCACTGGTAAAAGGTCACCGGTCACTGGTAAAAGAAAAGTACTCCGGTGATGTTAGCACTCGTTTAGCTGTTGCAGATGCGGGCTTTTTTAAAAAGTAAATAACAACATGTAATGAGGAAGCCACATCAGCCTTAACTGGTTTTCACGCGGGTTCTCTACCCTGATCGAATTAGAATTTGGAGATGTTGGTTTTTGTGGAGGGAGGAAAACGAGAGAACCCGGAGAAAAACTCTCGGAGCAGGGCGAGAACCAACAACAAACTCAACCCACATGCGGCATGCACACCAGGCCAGAATCGACCCCGGGCCACACTGGTGGGAGGAGAGCACCTTCCCTCTCACTACTGCGCTCTCCCGGCTCCTCAGAGTAACTTTCATGTATTGATCTCGTGGTTTTTATAGTGGTGCAAGTGGATATTGTGCTGAAAAAACATTTGTGGATAGATAATTATGTAAAGATTGAACCCTTGCTTCATCATCATTGTGTTTTTAGAGAGCTTCTGAAATGGCCCGATCACAAGGGATTCCATTTGTGTACATCTCCGCTAACAGTGGAGCGCGCATCGGACTGGCCGAGGAAGTGAAGCATCACTTTAAGGTGGCCTGGAATGATCCTCTTGCTCCTGAGAAGGTCAGAGGAATGTTGTAGTGATGTTTGACACTACATATCTTTTTATAGCTATACATAGTATTGACTGGTTATAATTGACCTACGTTGTGTGTAGATCATTGTTCGGGTTACTACTGGTGAAGCTCTATACAGGGTTTGAACAACTGGACCCGTTGGATAAACTATGCTCAGAATAGCATCAAGCATCAAGCAGAATACCACAATCACCATTTGTTCTGAAGTTACTTCGTAGACGATGCTCTAGACAGATTTCAGTAAATCAGTGTTTAATCTCTGTAAGTAGACGTTGACATAAATCAAAAGAGGAACTGCAGTCACGAACCTGGGTTTCTCCCGAACATGTCAAAAGACATAGTGCACTTGTTCAAAGATCACAAACTTATAAAATCAGAGATGACTTAATTATTTAAATCCTCCTCTATTTACGCGGGCTTGTCTTTGCAGGGTTTCAAGTATCTGTATGTCACTCCTAGTGACTTTAAAAAGGTAAGAATCCTTACTTATTGGTAATGCGTTGCAGTAAATGTAAACCAGGCCTCCGTGACTTTTGGGCGTACTGAAGTCTCCTACTCTCATACGTTGCGCTGCATTCTCCATGTTATGATGGGAGAAGTGTTTTAGACCATGATGTAACGAAGATGACCTGGACGTGTCATATTCGTTCGACGTAAACAAGTGCTGTCAACCATGGGTACTTACTGTAATCATTCTCTCTTTGCTACAGTTAAGCGCCACCAACTCCATGCACGCAGAACTGATTGAAGATGACGGCGAGTCCAGATACAAAGTCACTGATATCATAGGTAAGCCGTACGTTACAAGGTAGCTTTGTTAGATAACTACCCGGTAACACAAAGATGTAATCAATTCCTGACGAAAAAGGTAAATTTGGGTGGAGTCAGGGCTTCTAACATAACTTGTTGACGTCTTCTTACTGGACATCAGTCGAAGACGAAATAACTTGACCTCTTTGTCTTCATCCTCGAATAAAGAAGTCAATGCCATTGTCTCGTAATAGTGGCGAACGCTCATTTTCTTTAGGTCGTGATGATGGTATCGGGGTGGAAAACTTGAGAGGTTCTGGAATGATCGCTGGAGAGATGTCTGCTGCATATGATGACATTGTGACAATGAGTCTTGTAAGTAGCTCTGGCTTTTACTGTCGTGAAATATGATAGTTTATCGCAAAGAAAAACGGTAAAAAGGGAAGGTGCGAAAGGCAAGTTTTGTTTTATCGTTTTAGGAGAATCATTGCGAGTTTCGGCTTAAAAATTAGTCATAAGTTATAGTTCAAAGTGAGCTCTTGGTCCGTCCTTATAGAGTCAGCGTTTCATAACGTTGAAGTCGCATTCTGAGTTTCGAGTGTAGAGTCGAAACTAGTGCTGACATGCATACAACTGAAGTGTTGTCGTTGTTGTCGCACTGGTTCGTCGTTCTTCTCATAAGATACGCAGACGGCACGTTGAGCAAATGATAGACCTGATTAGCACACATGTACCCCGTTATAAAAAGAAGTTCCCAGCGTTGTCGAGTTCTTAACACCTGGTATTACACTTTTAAATGTTAGGTCAGCAGTTCCAAGATCTGTATTTAGTCTCTTAGTTTCTCCTGCTAGGTCACATGTCGAGCAGTTGGTATTGGCTCGTACCTAGTACGTCTCGGCCAGAGAGTTATTCAAGTTGATAACGCTCATATAATTCTCACGGGAGCTGGGGCACTGAACAAGGTAAAGGGCGGTATTGTGTATGTTCACGTCTGCTTTTTAATTAGACAAATTTATGGGTACACAGTAATTGACTTTTTAGTCTATTTTGTGTAAAGGTTTCTCGTTTTTTTTCTTTTTTCTTTTTCTCTAAGGTTCTCGGTCGCCAAGTGTACACCTCAAACCTTCAGTTGGGGGGACCTCAGATCATGCACAACAATGGTATACAGAAATAATTAAGTTATATCGCGGTATAATTAATTATGCAATCTAAGTGGTGAGAGACACGAGGAGCGGAGCTTGATGCTATGTAGCGTTGGATAGGATTTTCAGTCGTCAACATTAGTTGGGTTCATTTAGTGTCAGAACGTTTTCCACAACTTCTGAAAGCAATCTGTAGTTCATTACTGCCCTAGCACAGGTCATGAATAGCAGTTAATCAGCTGTTTTAGAGGTAGTTGTACAGTCGATGCTCATTTATAACACGGACACCGAAGGGACAGATCTTAGTACTAAGTCAACTTTCCGTAATACAGAGGTGTCAGTGTGGAGAGGTTTGACTGTACTTAAATTCTACTGTGAATCGATTCTCTCTAGGTGTGACACACATGGTGGTTTCTGATGATTTTGGAGGAATTTCTGCGATCATGCAATGGCTTTCGTATGTCCCAAAAGTACGTGTAAGGAGTTATGAACTTAACTGAAGTGTTCTTTGATTTGGTCATGTTTGTTTATTGCATTAACTAAATTTCATGTGAAATGTAGTCCCTCTTTTGTCCTTTCCTATGTCACCCCATACCCTACACATAAGGTACATAAGGCCGTTACCGCCTTGGTGACGGCCTGATGTGCCACTTAGGCACGAACACCTTTGTGTATGTATACATGTATCCAAAGGTGGTGTCTGTGAGATACGCTTTGCAACGTCACATTATCGAGCCGTAGCCTACTAAATAAAGCTACAGAAAGGCGCTTTAACATTGTTTTCACTTTCTGCATTGTGATACATTTTTTCAAATATTTGTTTTCAACATTTTGCGGTGTTGTTTTCTGCAGTGCAAGAATGGTCCTCTGCCAATTTTGAAGACCAGTGATCCTATTGACAGGGAAGTTGAGTTCGTTCCTCCAAAGGCTCCATATGACCCACGGCACTTCATTAGTGGAGCACCAGATCCTGGTATGCATTTTTCACTTATCAGTGAGCGGTCGCTATCCTTTTGCAAACAAAACAAAACACAGTGATAGAATAGTTAGGCGTAAGGCCTTGTTTCTATGCGACTTACTTCGCGCATCAATACCTTGTATGGCCTAGTGCTGGTCATCTGTTTAGGTGCACGTCGCAAATTCAATTTGATGCATGATACCAATGGAAAAATTGTGTCATTTCTGTGTAATTGTCGACAAGCGTTGTTGCTAGAGTCCTGTTTCTACCCAACTTCTGCCATGACTGGCACCATGTCATACAAAGGCCGTACAAGGTCTTGATGCATCCATCCAAAGTGAACTTGTCAATAGAAGTTTGCTGTATCAAGCCAACTGAAATTTGCTTCATTTATGGAGAATTGTTGACAGGATGTGCTCCTTTGCAGACAACAAAGATGTCTGGCTAAGTGGTTTCTTTGACCGCGGTTCATTTGTGGAAACATTGGACGGATGGGCAAAGACTGTTGTATGTGGAAGAGCCAGGTAGAACCTTGTTCCATTGTTCTGATTGGTACACTGACTGGTGTACTAATGTAGCATGTACTAATGAAGCATTTGCGTTATAATGATCAATCACGTATGATTTCATTTACGTGCTTATCTTTGTAGGTTGGGTGGTATTCCCATGGGAGTGATTGCTGTTGAAACCAGAGCAGTCGAAGTTGTCATTCCTGCTGATCCTGGAAATCCTGATTCCGAAGCCAAGGTAGATGCTTTAAACAGTGCACTTTATATCTGATTAATAGATCATCACGTGGTCTGAATTTGATGGCAACAAGGATGTAAGCACGTTAGCCGAATCCGTTTGTTTGTCCCTAGTTGGCCTGGGGAGTCGCTGGTGTCATTTTGCACCATAGAAGAAGCTGGCCGTAGCGTTTTTTCGTATGAATGATTGGTAAAGGAACTAATTTCCCCCAAACTTGATGTTTTTTTTTTTTCCCCGATTCGTTTCAGATCATAGCCCAAGCAGGTCAAGTGTGGTACCCAGACTCGGCCTATAAAACTGCCCAAGCCATCCGTGACTTCAATAAAGAGCAGTTGCCATTGATGATCTTTGCCAATTGGAGAGGCTTCTCTGGAGGTAGGGAGAAGTCATGACCACAGTATTATGATTAAATTTCCTAAAGTTGGATGAAGTATCAACAGCATGGTACCTTGCCCATCTTAGGTCGAGGTCCTAGGTTACGTCAGATCATTCAAGTACGAAATACCCTCATCTGTCAATTACTCACTTTCCAAAGTCACCACTGTTTGTGTTGGTGCACATGTAAGTTCCACGAGTTACTCATTGAATCGTTTTCATTTGTGGGCTGCGGTCACACTATTTTCTCACAGAAACTGGTCTAAGAATAGAGAAAAACGTGAATAACTGTAATAAATTATGGAAAAAGGCAAAAAAATTAAGACCAACCGGAATATGGGTGGTCAAAAGTGGACAAGGTAAAAACTGATTGGATTGAGTTAAAATTGATTTTTGTTGGGCTAGCATCGGTATAACAAGAGTTCCATGATGCTCAGACCCTATCAGAAAATAAATTTTTGTTTGTCAGCTTTAAATGTACCGCTCATAGTCAATAAAGACGGACAAGACCAACCCCTTCCAGCTTGCTCAGTACACGTCAAAGTTGTTAACAGTTGCTGACAAACATTTCTTTTGTACGGCCAGGAATGAAGGACATGTACGAGAGCGTGTTGAAGTATGGCGCCTACATTGTTGATGCTCTACGAGAATACGAACAGCCAGTGTTCATCTACATTCCTCCCAACGGAGAGCTACGGGGAGGAGCCTGGGTTGTAGTAGATCCAACAATCAACCCTGAGATGATGGAGATGTACGCTGACCAGGAGAGCAGGTGAGATGTTGTGCCTGACCAGTTATCTGCCCATGCAATGGTTGTGTAAGATCTAGGAAGGGTTAGTTGCTTATTAATTTCAGTAGCCCTCATTTTCGTCTTTCAAACAATGATTGGTCGACTTGTTCATCTAACATCTAATTGCATAAGCAATTGATTAATGTTTTTAACCGTCCTAACTGGGAAACACGTTAGCTCCATAATTTTCGTTGCGCATACTTTGAACGCAATGCAGAGATGTCAACCACGTGTAGGTCTTCAAATCGTTTGTTATCCACTCTGAAATAACAAGACCGGAGAAAAGATTTTGCTTATAGAAAAAGCACCACACTGTAAACCTTGTGATATTTTTCAGGGGTGGAATACTTGAACCCGCTGGTACAGTAGAAATCAAGTTCCGTCGTAAGGATCTAGTGAAAGCCATGCACAGACTGGACACCAAATGTCAAGTAATTACCCAGGCCCTCGCCTCAGCAGGTAACAGACACGGCTCTTTATACTCGGAAAGATAGTTTTTACTTGGTGTGTCGTGTCCATGATATTATGGTGTACTAAATTACTGTTCTGTTAGATGTGGGAATTTCAGCATCTTTGTTTAACATTTTGTTGATTGGAATTGTCAGCTTGTCGCATCATATCACCAGCCACGTTGTCTTGTTCGATTCTGCAAGAGAGACCATGTATTTATTTGACGTTGTATAACTCCTTGTATTTCTTGTGATTTCCTTATTTCAGAACTACCCGTTAAAGAACGTAAAACTCTGGAAAGACAGCAGAAGGAACGTGAGGAACAGCTTTTACCCATTTATCAACAGGTAATGTGGCAAAGAAAATCATATAGCATTTCTACTGTCTGCGTGTTAGTCGAGGCAAATAGCAGTTGTTGAAGTTGCTGTCCTGTATGTAATACAGAAAGGCTTACCTGGTTTATAGGTAGGTTTGCAGTCTTGGGTAGGGATCGTGTAACATTCTCAAGCCTATGAAGAGGTCCCAGGATCAAGACATGCTCCCTGTCACTGCATGGATTTGTGTTCTGTAGTCTCGAATTCAACTCCTCCATGTCTTGTAAATAGCTATTTGCAACTGGTCAGCCTCCAATCAGTTGGGACTTTCAACAGATTTTGGGTTTTGTTTACAATATTTGTTCCTTCATTTATGGCGTAGCACGGCAGTGCTGAATTTTATGACACTGAACAAAGTGAATTTGTTTTATTATTATTATTATTATTATTATTATTATTACTATTATTATTATTATTATTATTATTATTATTATTATTATTACTATTACTATTTTACGTTTCTTTTGGCCGTACGCAAAAATTTTCCCGCGCTAAGCTTAACTTACTTGCCAGTTTGTTGCATCGTAGACTTGACAGTGGACAATTAACGACTGATTAGGGCTACTTGTGTGACTAAATAACGTTATCATGTTGTAAGTCTGTTAAAAGGTGTTGATATTCACAGGTTTCCGTAGAGTTTGCAGACCTCCATGACACCCCAGGACGTATGCAGGAGAAGGGAGTCATTGCCGTTAGTATTTGTGTTTCACAGTTGTAATCAGGCTTTTCTGACATCTTTCTTGTCGCTTCAAAGCAACGTAGTTGAATTTAGTTTGGGAATTTCCTAAGTAGGACGTCTTAATATCGAAACAGCCCTTAGCACGCACGCAGACAACTTGAGAGGCTTGGTTAGAGGTCGTTTTAAGAGCTTCCGCTTGAAAGAGTCATTTTCGGTTCCTCCCGATTTGCTTATAAAAGGCCTACATTCTGATTGATGGTAAAGGCAACAGAAATATTCTTGTGAGCTAATATCTCTACCTATAGAAGCTTAAGCACTGGGCATTGCGTAAAAGACTCTTGTTGTGTTTGAAATTATTTCTTACTCTGTAAGGGAGTCGTTGAAAGTTGCCTAAAATTTGGTGGAGAATTAACCTCCGAGGACCATCATGGCGCTGATGTCCAGAACTTGGGTGGAAAACGATCAATAAAGTTGAAACTCTGGCATTTTACATAAGTCTACATAAGGACTTTGTCTATAGATTAGGAAAATCGGCCCACCCAAATTTTCAAGTCTGCTTTGGTCTCTCAGGCAGAAGTTCTGAGACACTTTTGCATAAACACCTAATATAAGAACGAAATAGAGTTTCAACTGGACTTCATCATTTTCAGGAGGTACTCAAGTGGAAGGAGTCACGTCAGTTCTTTTATTGGCGTTTAAGGCGAATCTTGATGACGAGAGACGCAAAGAAGAAGATCAGGCATGCTAATCCGTAAGTACAAATATTGCACCATGGCACCGTTTGATGTGGAAGAAATTTTAAATTTATCTTTTGTTTTCTGTAGTGATATTTCAAGTCGGCAGCTGTGTTCTATGCTGGAGAGGCTGTTTCTTGAGGCACATGGAAACACTAAGGTAAGCGTTGATTCACATTTTCTGATACAGATTTTACAGTTTTTTTGTTCATCCTTAAAAGAAAACGTATTTTCAATTCACTCTCTTTCTATTTATGCTGTAGTCGTACTTGTGGAACGACAACAAATCAGTTGTGGAGTGGCTGGAGAAAGAGTTGAGTCAAGCTGAACACTCTGTTATTGACGAAAATGTCAAGTGGATCAGCAGGGACTGGATTCTACGACAGATCAAGACGTGAGTATTTTGGAACATTGTTGTCTGCCTACATGTACAAGGCGTAACAAAATGGATTGTACCACAGCGAAAGAAAACAACCACTTAGTTGATGCCTGTGGTTTAAGACGGCTGTTTTTGAGATAGAACATATGAACCCATTGTATAAGGCTGCCCGCAAGGCATAACACCATGGATTCTGCTTGAGCGTGATAGATTAAATAGGAGTTTATTCCCGTGGCTCGTAGAGGTTTGAGATATGCAGTCTCATTGCTATCCTTATTAAAATCAAACTAGTAGTCTATTGATCCGATGGAGCAAATCTCTGTTTGTTTGTTTAGCTTGTATGTCCAAAACGTAATTACAAGAACTTGTGTAACGGAGCAAGAGAAGGGGATGGACTGACACGAAAGCAGTGAGGAATCTACCTGCATTTGCGCAGAGAAGTCAGCGTTTTCTTTGTCCCTAGGCGTGGCTTGACATTTTTTCGTCTATTTGTCGTCAGGATAAAACGAAAGCAACTCTACTGTAAGCACGTAGAAATTTATCAGAAATAGCCAGCTGCACTTGAGGTTTTGAGGTGCACTTAGTATTAAAATGATATTGATGCTTGGTAGGTAAGAGGTTCTGTTTCGTCTACTGCAGACTTGTACAAGAAAACCCTGAAGTAGCAATGGACTCCATTGTGCACATCACTCAACAAATGACCACAGCAAAACGGGCTCAGGTCTCCAAGATTTTGGCTGCAATGGACTCTGGCAATAATGTGGAAAATTCGAACGGAGACTCAGCGAGCTAGAATGGGACTTGATTCGACTGGACACAGTCTTAACGTGCATCTCTTCGAGATGGTAGCGATTGTTGTTTTAGGTATGATTGTTCAGCAGGCCAAGAAAAACTGCGTCCTGTGGACGATAAAAAGGTATATTTCTATTCCGGGTAATTGGAGGTGATAGCAATGTTCACAAAACTGATTTTGTACCTAAAATGTTGCTGTGTTGTGACAAGGACTTGTACAGGAGTACAATAAAAAGCTAAAGCAAACAAAACAACAAGGCCCTGGTTGGAGGGCATAAAGGGAGGGATTGATACTCTACTGACCATCCAAGTTATGTTTAAAATAAGCGCATTTTTAAACTCTGGTTTGCCTTGCGCAGAGTAACTACATATTCTCAAGATGAAATAGTGCTTGAAATTTTCTCCAGAAAAAGTAAACGAGTTTCAGTTTTCCCTTTGTGCTTTCCATCACCGACTGGGTATTGTGGTGTGAGGAGTGAAAATGTTTTTGTAATTAAAAGTAGAAGTAAAGTTTAGCTATAATCATTTTTTTTTTCAAGAAAGAATGTAATTCAATAATTTCTTTCGTCACATAGGTTTGAAAATTTCATCGTGACATCAGCACGAACGTTTAGATTAGTGTTGTTACGTGATTTGAAGTCAAGACGTTCACGATTAATTCCTTTCTACGACCAGCCTAGTTAACTTGGGGAAGCGTCAATAGTAAATAAGGTTACAGTAAAGTGTATCAGAAATAATTGTGGGTGGGGAAAATAAAGTTTTTCGACAAGAATATCTGCAATAATATTGTACGTATTTAGAGATTCTAAAAAATCAACATCGTGGTAGTCTTAATAGGCGAACATTTTCCTTCGATTTGTTATCATGATTTCCGTCTCAGATTATTATTTTTTTTTTGAACACGTAAATTTTGCTTATAAAATTCAATATACTGTAGTCTTTAGCAACCATTCTTGTATCTTAGATGATGACATTAGACTTTAATACTACTACTGAATGCAAGTTTTGAATAAAAGCAATTTTAATTTGATAGTCGATAATCTATGTTAATTGTACAGTCGGCACAAGGTCAGCAACAAAGGAGTGAGATCCTAAAAGAACCACTAAAGCCAGCGGGAAGCAGCCTGCCTCATGGAAGGCGTGATTCCACTCTCACCATTGAGCATGGAAGCTCTCATTCTAATGCAGTACGCACCAAAGAAATAAAGATTCCACTCCCTGTTTCCGTCACACTAAGTCCTCCTTAGGTTATTAAGTGAGGTAGCGTATGCAAGCAATGTTCTTGGCGTTGGCCAATAGAAACGCCGTATTTCCTCGGAGGATTTCCTACCAATGGCACTTGTTCATGCTCCGAAGCTTTGAAAACAGGGTAAAGTGACGGATTTGGCAGATATTGGTAGTCACAAAGTTCAATTCAGTTACTGTTGGCTACATGCATGAATATCTGCGAATTCGTCTCTTGATTTCTTGTTCGCTGGAAGAATTTTGATTTATGTTTTGTGAGCAATGATTGCATAACATCTCGGGGACTTCACAGGATCAAACAGCCTTACGACACAGGCAGACTTGTAGCCCTGTTGAACATGAAACACGAAAAATGTTAAGGTAGCGTCCAGACATTAAGAAACAATTTTCACAGGTTTGAGATATGAATCACTCCTACGACGGACCTTTCTGTTACAGGAAAAAGAATACACACATTCCCCTAAGGGTCGAGCTTTGTTCAACTCAGATTTCATTACTCAACTCGTGTTTCTCAGATTTCTAACGGGAGGGAACAATAACTTGGCCAAGGTGTTTAAATACTCAAACACCAAATCGCCACTTTAAACTACTTGTTCTGACGCAAATTCTGTATGTTTATATACATAATGTATGGCGATTCGTTTTCAGTTAACTCTATTTCTCTGTCGTTTTGCGATCTTTGACGCCGTAGCTTTCTTTGAGTTTCAACATTTTTCAAAGTCACTGGTTGATATCTACTCCGGTTTAGCTTTATAGGATTAATATATTTTTTTTCAACTCAAGAGTACCTGTTCATAGAGGTAAGATAATCTGTCCAAGAGAAACACACTCTCGATACAGGGGGCAATAGCTGCTCTAAGCTGTTGAAGGGAAACAAAATAAGTTGGTTATGGCTAGAGGCGATTAAAAACACATAGTGGAGTTCTCTAGCTTGAAGTTATTAACATATTTAGTCGAGTTAATCCACAAAAGTTCTGTTCATTAATGCTCTGTTCGATTGAACAAGAACATAACGCTAGATCAACACACTCCAAAACGGTACTCGTCTGAGGTAAAAACGTCACAACTGCTTCGCACGCTACTGGGTCATGCATCTTACTGCTTGACTCCAGCCCTCTAACACTGACAACTGTCGTGTGGCTCTCACGGAAAACTTAACTCCCCTTTTCTCCAACGTACATTTGAGACTCCAAGAAAACATGACCTCACCTGATGAAAGGCGTGGAGTTGTTTTTCTTGATTTATGAATCTTTCCAGGTATGATTCCAATTCTCCGTCTGAAAACTTCCGATGAAGATGAGGTACATAGTGAACAATGTTATAACAATCCAACAAAAGACAAACAAAACAAAAAACCAAGGCGGAGACATACTTGCGCCGAGGACACTTCAGTACACATGTAGGACACTAAAGAGATAAACAAACCTCGCTTATCCGGTCCTCCAAACCCAGTTTTTTCAGACATTTGTGGACATACTCCTTGAAATCCTTACATTTTGCCCCAGCTTTGCCAACATGCATTCCTCTGAAAATTAACAGAATCAGAACTAGAGTGTACAGTGCCTAGTCATCCAGGGCAGAGAGTGAACAGGCAGCAAATAAGGAGGAGTGTGGCTTAGTAGTTACAGTGTCGCAGTTTTGAAATCACAGCTTTATCGTTCAGTGAATTTCCTTGTAAATGTGAAGAAAGGCAAATAAATCAACAACTTGACCTAAAATTTACCAAGCAGAGATTTAGTTCTGAATATCAAGTTTTTTCATGAACGCGAAAGCAGCTTAATTACGCAGATTAGCGTTTGAAAGCGATAGCAACAAGAAGGTTTTCCAGACACCTTTAATAAATAAGCAACTTTATGCTACTGGTAACTTAAAGTAGGAAGGCCAGAAACATGCAAGATACGTACCTGGTAAGTTATTAATAGTGTTATAGATTTTTATACCTGACATTAAATCAGTTATGTGCTCAACTGTACACATATCCATACTGTACATGGTAGTGTAAACAAAATGTGACACATCCATTGGTTGAAATTAGCTTGTTTCAAGTTGAGGAAACTCTTCCCTTTTTGGACCATTTAACAAATTAAGCAGAGAAGATGCATTTTTTAAACAATTTATCCGGAGTGGGGGGGGGGGGGAAGGGGGGGAAGGGGGGGACTCCCTCATAAAAAGGACAGGATACTCGTCGGAAATTTTGAAAGTTTTGTGGGTTTGGCTTGAAATTTTTTTTCTCCCCTAAGATTAGTACCAATTCTTACATAACACATTTTATCTTTTGCCGTATTTTTTCGCCTCAATACCCTAAAAGGTACCACAAAAGCTCCAGCTGTGGACCTTTTGAGGCTTAACACCTAAGAGCTACCAAAACTGCTTTTTTAAATGCTTTGAGGTACAATGAGTACCTCTGTCCTTTCTATATGGGAGTCCCCGCCCACACCCCCACCCCCCCCCCCCTTCAATCCACATCCCCGGGCAAGTACATTGACAGTAATATCTAGTAAAACAGGTTGAGCTGATAAATAAATAAAATAGATAAAATTACGCATGAAAACAGACACTTTTACCAACCTGCCATCCAAGTCAAACTTCTCTTTCAAAATTACCTAAAAAAGTGATCAGTTAAACAAGTCAACCCAAGCAGTCTGAAACATTACAAAAGCAATGCATGTAAACTATTTGACAGTAAGTTCTTCATAGTGTGAATCTCAAGTGACATAATTTATCAAAGACAATTATTTGAAAATGTCTATAGTTATTAATTTTTTCACTCCAAAACCAACACAATTTTCCAATGTACATGTGGTCCACACTGTGCTCAAAGATTTCACCATTTCCCTAAAATATTCAACAAAATGTATTTCAATGTCTTTTGCCTTCTGCTACCCTTGCGGAAATTCCACTACAGCTTTACACTTTCCTTTAAAATTTGTGACTTTTGTGACCCCCACGTCAGAATCTTCAATGACCTTTCAAGGGATTTTATGCTAGAAAGTATACCAATTTAAAGAAGACCAAGTGTTGGATGCTTTTAAAACTGTGGCTCAAATATTCAAATACTAGATGTGTGTTGTCTTCTTATCTGTCTATACAGTGTAGATATTATTACTTGATGAGAGTGATTTACCTGAAGAACTGCTCTGTACAGTACACTTGGAGGTGGACACTGAAACAATTGGTCACACACAGGCAATTAGGGACACAGTATATATTTACTGCTTTCAGTTTTTCTTTAGAAAAAGTGTAATGCAGCATTTTCACACCAGCCATATTGGTGCAGCAACTAAAGGAATTTTTGCTTAAAAGAAGTGACCCTTTCCCAATTTGAGATGGCTTCCGTGATGTCATTTGAAAATGACAGTACTACTAGTCAACACAGTGTCTTAGAGAATCACTACACCTGCATTGTATTAATTTGCATGAGCTTGATCAAGGGCAAAATAATAATGTGAATAGCCACTAAGGAAAACTGTTAATTTTTTACAAGTAACCATCAGATTACATGTACTTAAGACATCACTGTACATGCATAATGCAGTTTTTTCTTGTACATTTACTACTGACAAATTAAACAGCTTTACCATGGTATATACCTTTGACTCCATAGCAATTCTGTCTGCTGCCTGGATATAAACATAAGGAACATTTTAGCACAGTCAAGTACATTTCATGTACAAATCTTGGAGAAATAATATAAATTGAAATACAAAGTAATGATAAATAATAACAATAAGTATAATTATTACATAATATAATAATAATAGTAACAATAATAATAATAATAATAATAATAATAATAATAGTAATCAGTAATTAATAACAAATAATATTAATTTTTGAGAATCATTTCTCCAGTGAAAAATAAACTATTAATAGTTTAGTACCTGCTGTGCAACCATTGTGGCATTTCTGCTTATGTGAAGTCTAAAAGGCTTTAAGAACTGGCTCATGGGAAAGCCTGGGTTATCTGCAGTATCATCAGATGCTGGAAAAGTCATTATGATATGTTACATGTACTGTATTACTAAATTTAAGACTTGATCTCTACCATGGCCAGCCCACCCTGGGGCAGAATTAATTGGACTACAGTGTAGGTGGAGAAGTGGCCACTGACAAGGACATTTTAACAAGACTGAAAAGTATACTGTTGGATGTATTGTTGGGAGAAACCATCCTGTCCAATATGCAGAAATGGCTTCAGGTGAAGGTTCAACTGTTGTTACAACAAAAAAATAACAAAAAAAATAATATTTATATTTTAATAGTTAGATACATGTACAAGTATAATGGACATCTCATGTTCAAGTTTTGAACTTGTTGTATTACATTAATTAGATAAACTTTTTTGTTGCCTGAGATGTTTGTGGACAAATATACAGTGTGTCAAGTTTAGTACCGACAAATTATAAAATAATACAAATGTACCATTCTCGTCCTGATACCTGCCTGTCCCCCAACTGGGTCTTGGTACAATATTATTTAAAGCTGGCTTTGGAGACACTAGTTTCTTAGACTACAATTTTCACTAATTCAACACTGTTGTCATATATTACCAAAGATATCTAACTAAAACCTTTCTCTTAAAACACCTACATGTACAGATCTTTAACTTCCAAAGTAAAATTCTGGCCAGAAATGACATTTACATGTGTATGACGGACTTAACTGAAAATTCTCCAGTACGCCAGTTTTAAACTTCCTGAAGTAAGGGGCATGTACTAATGTACTGTAGGTGCTGTAATCGAACAGTTTTAGTTTGAAATCAACTAGTGGATATTTTCAAGAATGAAACCAGCATTAGATAAAATCTTAGTCCAAAAATGACTAGCCAATCAAATCATGTGTCTCTAGAGCCACCCATTCCTCATGCCAAGACCCCACCAACTAAGAAGGACGGGCAGCTTCAATGGGGAAAAGAATTGTACATGTACGTAGATGTCTTGTTATGTCAGTAACTCAAGAGATATCAGTCTTGTTCCCACCTCTGAATTCCTGTGAAACAAGGTGATAACAGCAGCCAACAATACAAATCACTCTGACAGAGGCCTCACTCACAAAGATTCGTAGTGCCATTGGAGCTAGGTCACCACATGTGTGCAAGCCAACTATGAACATTCCATTACATCCTGTGGTAACACCATCAGAAGTTCCTAGATCATCGAAAAGTCTTGTAAGCCCTCCATTAGCGACAAATGATTGATCAACAAAACCAGTAACAGGGACAAATGAAGTTGGGCTTACAGTCTGTGGTTGTTGTGACTTTGAATTCACTACATTAGCAGCAAGTCCTGAATCAGTTATCTTACCAGACATGTTTCTGCATAGCATGTCACAATGTGTTGCACTGTCACAATGTTGAGAATTTAATGATGGCACTGATGACTGCGAAAAGGTCTCTTGTGAGCTGGCTTCTGTTGCAAGCTTAGATTTACATGTCACATCTGTAGAATGCTTAGATTCTACAACATCAGCTTCTGAAACAATGGGTTGTTTGCTTCCAGCTCCAATTATACTTTGCATTGGATTGCACACACATGAGGCTTTTTGTTGATCAATGATGGATGCCTTATTCAGACCAATGGTATCTACATGTATATTGTTATCATCATGGCTACAAACATGTGAAATGGGACAAGTTATATGATTACAGTATTTTGACAATGATTCTGAATAACCATCCTTTGTATTTCCTACATCTAAAGATCTTCCTAGTGGTTGTGAGTCAAGGTGACCACAGGTGATATTTCCTTCAGCTAAATTACTTGAGGCATTGACCTTTTCTCTTTGAAACTTTCTCGCTAGTCCTTTCCATGCTTTCAAAAGTCTTTCATTTCTTTTCACTGCATTTTGTGTATTACTATGAGAGGAATCAACCCCTATGACATTTAATCCATATTGCAATGCTAAATGTTGACTGAGGTAGCCTTTACCACTTCCAAGATCCAAAATCTGAAAAAGTACATAGTAAGAGTTATATTTCGGATAATGTACACCCCATTGAGCATGGGATAGACAAAAATCTGATACTCCTTATATTCCTCTTTGGGAAAAAAGCTGTTATTGGTCTAAAACATAGACAAGAAAGAATGTTTAGTGTAGATTTAAGCAGCTGTGCCAGCAGCTGTCACAAGGCAGAAGCATTTCATGAGACCCAATAATGTGCAGTTCCAGAAAATATCCATACCTGTACATCCACCTTGTGAAACCCATGCCCGATATGCATATGATTTCAGTCGGTACTGTACCTCAAGGAAGGTCGGCATTTCAAGGGGGAGGGGGATTAATTTCCAAAGCAAAAATGTTTCAAAGGAAAGTATGAATTCATCTATACCAGAATTTCCAGGGGGTTGGGAGTTCAAACTATCAAGAAAATCTTCCATGGGAGGGGTATGGATATTTTCTGGAAAAAACACAAATCAACTGTGAAGGAAAGCACTGAAGGAATCAAACCCACAATCTTCTTCACACGAGTCAGATACCCTAACCACTGAACTACTTATTTCAAATGTGAACAGCTCCCATGTGAATTCTGAGCATTTGGATCAGGAGTTTAATATGAAAACATTCTCTCTCTTTCTCCTCCCCTCTTCCCTGAAAGGGGTTGGGCCATCCTGTTGTTCATGAGATTTTCTGAAGGAGAACTAGATTTAGGGAAGTCCCCAGAATTTCTGCAAGGTTGTCCTGATGGCATTTCTGATCTTTTGACTTTTTGGGGGGTTCAGAAGAAAGTTGGTTTTCTTTTAAGGGCCAGGGTATAAAAACATCAGAGGGTATTCTTCTGGGCATTTCTGTCTGTCGAGGTTTTACTGTTGGCAGTTCAGCTTTTATCATTTTCTTAAAGGTTTAAAGAATAGAAACTTTTGAGTCACCACCGGTCCATGGTGGGAAGGATAAAAATATGGGTATGGCCCACAGTGATAGATACATAGTTAACCAACAATGAGATATCAGCAAAATAAAACAAGGGCGGACCAGAGAAAGGAATATTTACCTTGGTGACTTGAAATTGCTTGACCAATCTGTTGATTACATCTGACATAACATCCACTTCATAAGATTTTTTTGGTGTCATTATGTGTGAAATAAAATCCACCCTGTTTTCACTAGTAAACTCCTTTTGGTCCTTTACCCAAGAAAAGCTCTTGAGCTGTGCTAGTCTAGCGTCTTTGAGAAACGTCTTTAGGTTTTCGCCGAATCTTTCGAAATCTGTGGATTCCGTACAAGCGTTCGGCAAAGACGTGAGCTGGTGCTGTGGAAGTGATTCTAAATCTTGTCTGATGTTTTTCGGTAGGAGAGTTTCCCAGTGATTCGAGGTGAAGAAGTCCACCATATGAGCATCCATCAGTTGCTTTTGTGTTTCCAAATAGTTTATCACATGCTTAAAATCTCGATAGAAGAGTTTATCGGTTCCGCTGGTCGCCATGTTGTGATCTTTTCACAAGGTCAGACACCAGTCCCCACCCCAAAGTCGATTTAAGCGGACTCGAGCTTCTAAAATTGTGACTGCGGGTAACGACTATGTTTTCCATTAAGATGAAAAGTATCTCGAAGAAGAAGTTACAATATTTATACTAAACCTATCACGACTATTTATAAAAGAAATGTAGCACAAAATCGACCCGGCACGATCCCCGGCAGGGGTGGGGAGGGGAGGTTTGTAGTTTAACTCTAGTTCAACCGTGAGGGGCTAGGCCGAACCTAGCAGATGAACTCTTTCGTGTGTGTCGAAAAGCACAGCTGATTTTCAGAGCAGCAGGTGAAGGCTTCTTCATCCTTTCAAGTTAGGGTAAGTTTAAGTCTTGGAAGTTTAAATCGATTCTTTGCATTATTTAGAAACATTTCTTAAGAGTCCTATGGTTTTGAAGGGTTTCTGCGAGTAGGTAGCCTAATATCTTGTTCATGAAAATGTGCAGCTGCGGTGAACCCCGATGAACGGAGTCGTGAACGACGGCCGCCTAAGAATCAGAAAATTTAAAAATCCCGTCGCTAATATGAACGTTAAAAGCTCTTCTAGCTTCCTTTTTCAAGGTAGCTTCTATTTTTTTTGTGTGTGTAGGCTAGATATAAGTATTAAGCGTTACACTTGTGTATAATTTTTGTTCAGCTCTCTCTGACAAGGAACCGACTTTCATGTCGAGAGACTGCGCGCGCGGGGTCTTCTTTTTCAAGCTGATAATTCTGTACAGGCCTGGCTAAAGTAGGAAACTTTGTTGCGGAAACATCGTTTCTCGTTATGTTTCCGGTGAGGCTAAATTAGCGGGAAGCAAACAAGATGTTTTGCTGCCCTGGTGAGTAAACGAGTCGAGGAAATATTGTTTCGGAAAACAAAGAGCTAACTATGCGCATAATGATAAACTGACTTCCGTGGAAGTCTGGGGAAGATTGTTTGGATGGCTACACTAGGGTTGTAGCTAGAAAAATAGTCTCCCAGCTAAGATTTTCATGGAGAGACCTGGAACAATAACAATCAACAATAACAATCAACAATCAAAGTAACAATCAATTACTTTACTTGTTATAGTGGCACCAATACTCAAGGTAGTCAGGAATTTATTCCAAACTTTTCATTCAGACGGTTCAATGTGGTTCAAATATTGAATGATTGTATGTGCATAACCTAAAAGCTCTTCATTGTCCTTTACCGAGTGATTGCCTGCCAAAATCCAGCTGGCGATAGCCTCTTTCTCAGCCTTCAAATTTCGCTGGCGGCCAGTGCCTAGCAACAACCTTGCTACACAAAATACATGTACATGTAAATGTAAACATGGCTTCTGACCTGTTAAGATGGCGTTGGCGGGAAAAAGGCCAAAAAATAGCTGCTTTGTGTACATGTATGATAATAGCTTGTTTGGATGATGAAAATGAAGGAACCTGAAAGAAAGGCCCAGATAGAGATTGGCTGACACACCAGGAAATTGTCGAATCAAATTGGGCCAACTTTCATTTTGGCTGCGGGAGATCTGAGGCCTATTTAGGCAAAATCCAAGATGGCGGATCAATGTGAAGCCAACGAACGCGAACTAATTATTTCAATAAAAGAGGCACTGAACTGCAGGAAATCAAAATTTGAGCGACAAATTTCAAATACATATAAGCTAAAGGATTTAGACAATACATTTCAAGAGCTAAATAAGCCAGCTGAAGCGGTTATGAAAGTGAAGTTTGGCGGTCTTCGTGAGATACCCAAATACAGCATCGGCGAGCTATATCCCATGCTAGAACAAAGCATGATCTGCACAAAAAACCGCAAGTTTTCGCCATTTAAGTTCAAAGATGAGCAAGGTACATCCCTGGATGGTTTGCTTCGACCTTCCCATGCCACAGGAGGTCTTCAATCTCTTGGGTAAGGAGATTCTTGGTAGAACAAGATATGGGGTAGAGGTTGAAGAGAAACCAGGATCAGTGGCTATAATGTTTTCAAGCCTGAGAAGATTATGTAACCTGTTCGACCAATTCAAAGATTGTGGTGAATTCAAAAAGCAACTTGGTGAGGGAAAAGGAAAAGCAAAGCTTATTGTAAATGATGAGAAGAAGAAAACAATGATGTACATTGCTAAAGAGGAGCTTTTAAGGGCTAAATTTTATTATGGATATTGGAATTGCTATGGCATCAGCCAGCATTGAAAATAATAGACACAATACTAACCACACTTGGAATTATTCAATCATTTCCCTTTAATGATTTGAGAGACAAAGGTCTCAACAGTCCATTATATTTTAGTTTACAATATACTTGCATCTTGAAATTCATGTTTATAAATGACAATATTGTTTGAACTGACACTACAACTACAAGTTGAGTTAACATGAATACCCAACTGATTTGCATGTTCAGTGTGTATATGAATAGAGCTGGCATTCATCAGAATTATACATGTATATCCAGTAATGATCAAAATGTTGTAACTTAAATTGGATATGACAAGGCTGTGCTCCAAGAAAAAATAATTGAGAGCCCTTGTCCATTAACATTTAAACTATAGATCCAGTCCCTTAAGGGTTAATACCCTACATTGCTATACAGTTTAACTTCAATCATCCTAATATTTTAAATGTTAAGTTTTCTGGGGCAAACAGGTGTCCCTAGAGTACAGCCTTGCATCATCAAAAACTATCACTAAGATCAGTACCTTAAACACTCTTGTGTTGGTTTGCCATCACGTACAGATTTCTTGGTCTCCTCCACGAGTTTATGTCCACAGAAGAAGCATTGTTCAGTTTCAGCTTCTTTAGACAGGCCACAGTAGCAGTAATGCTGGGGATCCGTACGGATGCGGGTGGGAATGAGAGTGTCATGTGACTGATGATAGGCTAATAGTGAGGGTTGCTTGATGGGGAGCCATAGCTTGCTAATGTGGTCATGCCTAAAAACCTGATACCAACGTTGTTTGTACTGGCTGTTTCCGGCAAAGCTTGCAATTTGCACATGTTTAGCTTCCCTGCCCTGCATTGTATTGATACCCACTTCATTAAGACACGAGAATAAGCACATGTCCCCGTGCTATTCACTCGATGCACGACTAGTTGCTGCTAGGACTTGCTAGCGAAATGCCGATACTCTGCTCTTCAGACAACGATAGAGCCGACAGATCATTACGTATGCACAAAGCAACAAATCAACGTTCCTTTCTTCCTGACTTCCACCTTGTAGTTCCTTTTGTTTTTAATCAGTCATAAAAGTTTAAATCAATAATCAGCCATGTTCTTCAACGTAATAATTAGGACGCCGTCGTTCACGTGCTGGGTAACGTCGTTCTTGCTCTGGTTGTAGATCTCCTCTCTCTTCCTCCTCTTCATCGAGGTCACTGAGATCATGAGGTTCGTCATGCAACAGTCCATTATACGGTTTGAAGTGTGAGACGTGACGGGTTCGTTGGGTGCCTGCTCTCTCAGCAGGGTCACGAAATTGTCCTTGTACAGCGCATGCTCGTCAGCGGGTGGTGAAGGGGGGCGGGTGGAAATAGCGTTTGGCAGATGGGGTGTATGTATTTTTGTGACGTTTGTCCAGTCCATTTATTTATATTTGATTTTACGATTAAACATGACCCACATGGATGGTTTTTCGTGCATCTGAGTTTCTTCAATCTGCTTGATTTTGTAATGTTATTTATTTTTAGGTTAAAATCTACGTAATGATTCGCAAAAAGTCAGCAATGCATGGCAGCAAAGATCAGCTGCAAAGCAATAAAACATTAACAGGCCATGAGGCGAGTTGTAAACTATATTGAGGTCACCCCGCAGGTCACATTTGCAAATGGGAGTGACCGCTGGCCGCCTTGGCTCTTGATTAACTTTGCCTAAATTACATTTAGTCACATGTATACATATAAACAAAATTGAAACTATTATAACTGCAATTATTTTCTTACGTTGGACATGTACATCAAAAGTTGTGAGTATTTTCTATCCAAATGTTTCAATATCGGCAATCTAGCATGTCAAAAATCTGAGTCATGTAGAACATCTCCCCTTGAGACCAGTCGTAAAGTGTTCATTGACACATGATTGGATGATAAAGTAGCCTTCTAGAGTTCGTTTTGTAATTAATGCCATCCTTTTTAACATTTCAAAATCTTAACAAGGTGGAAAACTGACGAGAGAAATATTGTTCAGCTGCTCTAGCAGCCGGAGCTCCATATAGTATTATTGGGTTGTATGAGCTCAACTCTATGTGGCCAGTGGTTTGCTCTGAGCCATGGAATTTACATGTAGCCTCAAACAGGATGTTATATATTGATCACATAAAAGCCCCTCAACGGAGGGTTCAATAGTCTCATCTCTCATCTTTTTCTTGGCTAGTATTATTTCCCATGGACTAGAGCGAGCCAGTGTTCTTGCGACCATCATCCCAAATGCGTCTTCTTCGGAAAGAGTTATGCTGCAGTTGTTGGTGCTTCATTTACTTTCAGTATTCAGTCAGCGCTATCGACGACTGACATTCTCTTTTGGTCAAAGTCTTCCTTTGTCTTCTTTGTTAGAGTAATGGCTGGGGATTCATTTTCCTGAACTTTCATTAACTTAATTCTCGTTGTGTCAAAGCTTCTTGTGGCATTGTGGGTGATAATGAGAAACTTCAACATCTTGTACCACTTCCAAGAGGAGTGGTAGACATTGCTTGTCATTTGGCCATGGGTTTCATATTCAGCCTTGCTTTCTTTCTTTGTAAATTGTTCTGAGTGATTCAAAGCGTTCTTGTCTGTTCTTGGAACCAACAACCGTTTATCCTACAGTGGAAGCGGTAACTTACGGACTGGTCAGAATAAAATACCTCACAGCTGCAGGTTTCATCAAAACAAAAGACTAATGAGAATTCTACTAGGCCTGTGAAGCTGCCTGAAGTAATAATTCAAGTTTTTTGTGGACTGTCTAACAGTACGTCCTGGGTTAATTCCAGGCTCCTCCAACACTGAATCGATTGCCATAAGCTCCATCACTGCAGTCAGCAACTGCCAAATAATATTAAATTAATATTTTAAGAGGTCTCCAATCATTTAGTGGTGGTTTTCAGGAGGGTCCTCTAAAAAATAAAGGTCTAAGATATATTTAAAGTCCAAAATACAGTATACATGTAATAATAAAAGTTGAAAACTAAGACTACTACTAAGGTTTAAAACTAGAACTAAGGTTCAAAATACTACTGGTTTAGTAAAAACTGTTTCAGTTTGTGTTTAAAAATCATTTTTGGCGCGAGTCTCTTGAGTTCACTCGGCAGTGAGGCTCAATCAACCCAATCAGTAAAATTATAGCAAGTTTTGCAACAACTAGGCCTGGGTGCATGTCAATTTGTTGCTTGCTACCAAATGAGGGCATTGCATGATGGCGTCATTTTGACTGTGAGTACCTCCATGAAGACTGTGTGCAAGGCAGTCTTTTTCACTCAAAGCCTCGCATATGGGCACAATAGTATTTGGCCACAGCCTTTGGAAGAGGATGTGTGTACTGATAATCAGATGCTCCTTTTTGTACATCTCATTGAAAACCACACCAGTTGGACTCAAGTTGTGTTCTGTATTGTTACCCGAAGACTGGGTGTGGTGCCAGATTGCAACTTGGCATCATACATGGACTCGAAATTATTCCTATTTTCCCTTATGGTCTTTCCATGTTAAACTTGGAGTTGATCTATGGTAGTCTTTGTGAGCCTCCCAGTACATGTATTTTAAAAAGTATATATTCAGTCTTGAGGATGGCTTTGGCCCAGTCAATATTTCAGTAACCAAAGTTGTGACCCATGATGCTTCTGGTGGCGGCTGAAAACCATTCGTTGTCCTTTACCGGGTGATTGCCCACCAAAATCCAGCCAACGATCGCCTCTTTCTCAGCCTGTGAATGTCGCCGGCAACCGGCGCCTAGCGACAACCCTGCTACATACTATACATGTAAATGTAAACATGGCTTCCGACCTGTTAATATGGTATTGGCAGCAAAAAGGTAAAAAAAAAATAGCTGCTTTGTGTGTGATAATAGCTTGTTAGGACGACGAAAGTGAAGGAATCTGAAAGAAAGGCCCAGTTAGAAATTGGCCAAATTACAACTTGGCATCGTTCATGGACTCAAAATTATTTCTATTTTCCCTTATGGTCTTTCCATATTAAACTTGTAGTTGATCTATGGTAGTCTTTGTGAGCCTCCCAGTACATGTATGTTAAAAAATATATATCCAGTCTTGGGGATGGCTTTGGCCCAGTCAATATTTCAGTAACCGAAGTTGTGACCCATGATGCTTCTGGTGGCGGCTGACACATTCCAGTTTTGTGACTTTAGAAACTTGATCTTGCTCACGTAAACCAAACTTTGGATGTATATAAAAAAATTCAACTGTAACGGTAGCATGGCTGATATAACATGGAAATGTTCATATTTAAAGGTTTTTGCTGTAAAGCACAGGCGCATTTAAACGTGCTCCATTGTTTCAGTTTGGACGGAACAGTTTCAAAAACGTTTTTTGTTTGAACATTGTACTTCATCTCTATATCTTCAAGCGACATTAGGTGTTCTTCTACATCATCAATTGTACGTTGAGGAGCTGATGCTGGAATCCCCGAACAATGCTGTTAGCTGATCAGTTTAGCCTTGAAGCCACACTTCCTGTTTGTTGTCAGTAGCGCACAGCCTTATGGATGCTCGGCAGATCTTTGCGCGGTTCCACAATTTTGACACTTTATTGTATGGGCACATTCCGCATCATTTAATCTTTTTTGCAAACCTGCCATGAAGAAGAGACTAAGTTTACTGGCAAACTTGAACATGCATTTGTCGTTACCTTGGGATGGTGGTTCGTGTCTGACTTTCTTGATGACTATCTTTGTTGTTGTTGTTGGTACACCCTCTTTCTTGGCCTTGCATTTTTTTTACTTTTACTTTTGAATGTGGGATAACATCAGGATGACACGTCTCCCAGTTGGTACACGATACATGGAAGTTCTTGCTCTGGACTGGTTCAATTGTTTTCCTCTGTATGATATTTTTTCACATATCAGGCATGAACCAAGTGTCTTACGGACTTTTACAGAGTCTGTTTCATTATAGATTTGTGAATACCTCAGAAAAAACTTATTGACGTCATTGATAATGTTCTAGAATATTCTGGGACATTGAATGAAGTAAAAGTGAAACATGTGACAAATTATTCTGGGACAGAATTCTGGGACAGAACTATATTTAAAGGTGACTGTTGGCTATATATTAGAGAAAAAGTGATAGTATAACCGAATTCGGTTTGTCCTAGCAGCCCCATTTCACTATCATCAAACGTTTTCCAAAAGGAAGCACCTGTGGGTGAAGGTGCATTTTGCGTGGCATTTCTCATATGACGATTGGAGTCAATTTTTTTTTGAATTGCTTGTCCCCAAGATGGAATTTGTACCTATCCAAATTATCCGAGTGTGGGTCTTGGCAGAAGTCTCGCAGTGGTGTTGATATCAAGTCTTTTTAGGGGTGGCTGACCATCACCTATCCTAACGTGTTATTCTTAAAACGCTTATGGAAGGATCCCAACTACAGATTGAAACTACAAGTAAGTGGGGAGAAAGAAATCTTATTTCAACATCAACATAGCCAGGAAAAGCACAACTTAAAGTTATTTAAGAGCCGAAACTGCAATAATTGTGCACAATCACATTGTGATGTGGACATGGAACCACAAGAAATTGAATGGCTACTCTTGTAGAACTCTTCGGAATTTTATAATCCATAAATCCATTTCTTGATCATGCGATGTCTCAACGGACAAAACGTCGCATGCACCCCTCGTAAAGGAATAGCAGCGTTTGTGGTAAAAGGTGTATATCTTTAGGGGCCATCATTTTCTTACTATGCCTACAAAACCAGAAATTGAATGGCTTCTCTTCTAGAACTCTTCGGAATTTTTTTATCCATAAATCCATTTCTTCATCGTGCGATGTCTGAACGGATAGAACGTCGCATGCACTCGTTTTAAAAACATGGCAGTGTTTGTGGTACAATGTGTATATCTTTTGGGGCCTTTATGTTTATGAGTATGCCTGCGAAACCATAAAGTGAATGGCTTACTATTCTTGACACCTCAGGAATTATTAATCCAAAAATCCATTTGTTTATCACGCAGTCTGAACGGCAAAAACGTCGCAAGCCCTCTTCCTAAAGAAATAGCAGTGCTTTGAGTAAAAGGTGTATATCTTTTGGGGCCTTCATGTTTGCGAGTATCCCTATAAAACCATAAATAGAGTGGCTGCTATTCTACGAACTCAAATTATTACTCCATAAATCCATTTCTTCATCGTGCGACGTCTGCACGGATAGAACGTTGCATGCACTCGTCCTAAAGAAATAGCAGTGTGTGGTAAAATTTGTCTGTCTTTTGGGTCCTTCATGTTTTTCACTATGCCTACGACAACATAAATTAAAACTCTTGGGAATAATTAATCGATAAATCCATTTCTTGAACATCCGATGCCTGAGCGGACGAAACGTCGCATGCACTGTCCTAAAGAAATAACAATGTTTCTGGTCAAAGTCGTACATCTTTATGGGGCCTTCATGTTTCCGAGAGTGGCTACCAAACAACAAATTGAATGCCTACTCTTCTAGTACTCTTGGGAAGCTTTTCATCCATAAATGCATTTTTTGATCATGCGATGTCTAAAAGGACGAAACGTCTCATCCACCCCTCGTAAAGGAATAGCAGTGCTTGTGGTAAAAGATGTACACTTTTAGGGGCCATCATTTTCTTAGTATGCCTACGAAACCAGAAATTGAATGGCTACTCTTCTAGTACTCTTTGGAATTTTTTAATCCATGAATCCATTTCTTGATCATGCGATGTCTCTGAACGAATAGAACGTCGCGTGCACTCGTCCTAAAGACGTAGCAGTGTGCGGTAAAATTTGTCTGTCTTTTGGGTCCTTCATGTTTTTCAGTATACCTACGACAACATAAATTGAATGGCTATTATTCTAAAACTCTTGAGAATAATTAATCGATAAATCCATTTCTTGAACATCCGATACCTGAACGGACGAAACATCGCATGCACTTTCCTGAAGGAATAGCAGTGTTTGTGGTGAAAGTCGTACATCTTTAGGCGCCTTCATGTTTCCGAGTATGGCTACCAAACAACAAATTGAATGGCTACTCTTCTAGTACTCTTGGGAAGTTTTTAATCCATAAATCCCTTTTTTGATCATGCGATGTCTGAACGGACGAAACGTCGCATGCACCCCTCGTAAAAGAATAGCAGTGCTTGTGCTAAAAGGTGTATATTTTTAGGTGCCATCATTTTCTTCGTATGCCTACGAAACCAGAAATTGAATGGCTACTCTTCTAGTACTCTGCGGAATTTTTTAATCTATGAATCCATTTCTTGATCATGCGATGTCTGAACGGATAGAACGTCGCATGCACTCGTCCTAAAGAAATAGCAGTGTGTGGTAAAATTTGTCTGTCTTTTGGGTCCTTCATGTTTTTCAGTATACCTACGACAACATAAATTGAATGGCTATTATTCTAAAACTCTTGAGAATAATTAATCGATAAATCCATTTCTTGAACATCCGATACCTGAACGGACGAAACATCGCATGCACTTTCCTGAAGGAATAGCAGTGTTTGTGGTGAAAGTCGTACATCTTTAGGCGCCTTCATGTTTCCGAGTATGGCTACCAAACAACAAATTGAATGGCTACTCTTCTAGTACTCTTGGGAAGTTTTTAATCCATAAATCCCTTTTTTGATCATGCGATGTCTGAACGGACGAAACGTCGCATGCACCCCTCGTAAAAGAATAGCAGTGCTTGTGCTAAAAGGTGTATATTTTTAGGTGCCATCATTTTCTTCGTATGCCTACGAAACCAGAAATTGAATGGCTACTCTTCTAGTACTCTGCGGAATTTTTTAATCTATGAATCCATTTCTTGATCATGCGATGTCTGAACGGATAGAACGTCGCATGCACTCGTCCTAAAGAAATAGCAGTGTGTGGTAAAATTTGTCTGTCTTTTGGGTCCTTCATGTTTTTCAGTATACCTACGACAACATAAATTGAATGGCTATTATTCTAAAACTCTTGAGAATAATTAATCGATAAATCCATTTCTTGAACATCCGATACCTGAACGGACGAAACATCGCATGCACTTTCCTGAAGGAATAGCAGTGTTTGTGGTGAAAGTCGTACATCTTTAGGCGCCTTCATGTTTCCGAGTATGGCTACCAAACAACAAATTGAATGGCTACTCTTCTAGTACTCTTGGGAAGTTTTTAATCCATAAATCCCTTTTTTGATCATGCGATGTCTGAACGGACGAAACGTCGCATGCACCCCTCGTAAAAGAATAGCAGTGCTTGTGCTAAAAGGTGTATATTTTTAGGTGCCATCATTTTCTTCGTATGCCTACGAAACCAGAAATTGAATGGCTACTCTTCTAGTACTCTGCGGAATTTTTTAATCCATGAATCCATTTCTTGATCATGCGATGTCTGAACGGATAGAACGTCGCATGCACTCGTCCTAAAGAAATAGCAGTGTGTGGTAAAATTTGTCTGTCTTTTGGGTCCTTCATGTTTTTCAGTATGCCTACGACAACATAAATTGAATGGCTATTATTCTAAAACTCTTGGGAATAATTAATCGATAAATCCATTTCTTGAACATCCAAAGACTGAGCGGACGAAACGTCGCATGCACTGTCCTAAAGAAACAACAATGTTTCTGGTCAAAATCGTACATCTTTATGGGGCCTTCAAGTTTCCGAGTATGGCTACCAAACAACAAATTGAATGGCTACTCTTCTAGTACTCTTGGGAAGTTTTTAATCCATAAATCCATTTTTTGATCATGCGATGTCTTAACGGACGAAACGTCGCATGCACCCCTCGTAAAGGAATAGCAGTGCTTGTGGTAAAAGGTGTACATTTTTAGGGGCCATCATTTTCTTAGTATGCCTACGAAAGCAGAAATTGAATGGCTACTCTTCTAGTACTCTTTGGAATTTTTAATCCATGAAACCATTTCTTGATCATGCGATGTCTGAACGGATAGAACGTCGCTTGCACTCGTCCTAAAGAAATGGCAGTGTGTGGTAAAATTTGTCTGTCTTTTGGGTCCTTCATGTTTTTCAGTATGCCTACGAAAACATAAATTGAATGGCTATTATTCTGAAACCCTTGGGAATAATTAATCGATAAATCCATTTCTTGAACAGCCGATGCTTGAACGGACGAAACGTCGCACGCATTTTCCTGAAGGAATAGCAGTCTTTGTGGTCAAAGTCGTACATGTTTAGGCGCCTTCATGTTTCCGAGTATGGCTACCAAACAACAAATTGAATGGCTACTCTTCTAGTACTCTTGGGAAGTTTTTGATTCATAAATTCATCTTTTCATCATGCGATCTCTGAACGGACAAAACGTGGCATGCACCCCTCGTAAAGGAATCGCAGTGTTTGTGGTAAAAGGTGTATATCTTTAGAGGCCATCATTTTCTTAGTATGCCTACGAAACCAGAAATCGAATGGCTACTCTTCTAGTACTCTGCGGAATTTTTTAATCCATGAATCCATTTCTTGATCATGCGATGTCTGAAGGGTTAGAACGTCGTAAACACTCGTCCTAAAGAAATAGCAGTCTGTGGTAAAATTTGTCTGTCTTTTGGGTCCTTCGTGTTTTTCATTATGCCTACGACAACATAAATTGAATGGCTAACATTGTAAAGCTCTTGGGAATAATTAATCAATAAATCCATTTCTTAAACATCTGATGCCTGAGCGGACGAAACGTCGCATGCACTGTCTTAAAGAAATAACAATGTTTCTGGTCAAAGTCGTACATCTTTATGGGGCCTTCATGTTTCCGAGTATGGCTACCAAACAACAAATTGAATGGCTACTCTTCTAGTACTCTTGGAAGTTTTTAATCCTCGAATCCATTTTTTGATCATCCGATGTCTGAACGGACGAAACGTCGCATGCACCCCTCGTAAAGGAATAGCAGTGCTTGTGGTAAAAGGTGTACATTTTTAGGAACCATCATTTTCTTAGCAAGCCTACGAAACCAGAAATTGAATGGCTACTCCTCTAGTACTCTGCGGAATTTTTTAATCCATGAATGCATTTCTTGATCATGCGATGCGTGACCGGATAGAACGTCGCGTACACTCGTCCTAAAGAAATGGCACTGTGTGGTAAAATTTCTCTGTCTTTTGGGTCCTTCATGTTTTTCATTATGCTTACGAAAACATAAATTGAATGGCTATTATTCTAAAACTCTTGGGAATAATTAATCGATAAATCCATTTCTTGAGCATCCGATGCCTGAACGGGAGAAACGTCGCATACACTGTCCTGAAGAAATAACAATGTTTGTGGTCAAAGTCGTACTTCTTTATGGGGCCTTCATGTTTTTGAGTATGGCTACCAAGCAACAAATTGAATGGCTACTCTTCTAGTACTCTTGGGAAGTTTTTAATCCATAAATCCATTTTATGTTCAAGCGATGTCTAAACGGACAAAACGTCTCATGCACCCTTTGTAAAGGAATAGCAGTCCTTGTGGTAAAAGGTGTATATTTTTCGGGGCCATCATTTTGTTAGTATGCCTACGAAACGAAAAATTGAATGGCTACTCTTCTAGTACTCTGCGGAAGTTTTTAATCCATGAATCCATTTCTTGATCATCCGATGTCTGAACGGATAGCACGTCGCGTGCACTCGTCCTAAAGAAATAGCAGTGTCTGGTAATATTTGTCTGTCTTTTGGGTCCTTCATGTTTTTCAGTATGCCTTCGACAACATAAATTGAATGGCTATTATTCTAAAACTCTTGGGAATAATTAATCGATAAATCCATTTCTTGAGCATCCGATGCCTGAACGGGAGAAACGTCGCATACACTTTCCTGAAGGAATAGCAGTGTTTGTGGTCAAAGTCGTACATATTTAGGCGCCTTCATGTTTCTGAGTATGGCTACTAAACAACAAATTGAACGGCTACTCTTCTAGTACTCTTGGGAAGTTTTTAATCCATAAATCCATTTGATGATCATGCGATGTCTAAACGGACAAAACGTCGCATCCACCCCTCGTAAAGGAATAGCAGTGCTTGTGGTAAAAGGTGTATATTTTTCGGGGCCATCATTTTGTTAGTATGCCTACGAAACGAAAAATTGAATGGCTACTCTTCTAGTACTCTGCGGAAGTTTTTAATCCATGAATCCATTTCTTGATCATGCGATGTCTGAACGGAGAGAACGTCGCCTGCACTCGTCCTAAAGAAATAGCAGTGTGTGGTAAAATTTGTTTGTCTTTTGGGTCCTTCATGTTTTTCAGTATCTCTACGAAAATATACATTGAATGGCTATTATTCTAAAACTCTTGGGAATAATTAATCGATAAATCCATTTCTTGAACATCCGATGCCTGAACGGGAGAAACGTCGCATACACTTTCCTGAAGGAATAGCAGTGTTTGTGGTCAAAGTCCTACATCTTTAGGCGTCTTCATGTTTCTGAGTATGGCTACCAAACAACAAATTGAATGGGTACTCTTCTAGTACTCTTGGGAAGTTTTTAATCCATAAATCCATTTTATGATCATGCGATGTCTAAACGGACAAAACGTCGCATTCACCCTTCGTAAAGCAATAGCAGTGCTTGTGGTAAAAGGTGTATCTCTTTAGGGACCATCATTTTGTTAGTATGGCTACGAAACCAGAAATTGAATGGCTACTCTTCTAGAACTCTTCGCAATTTTTTAATCCATAAATCCATTTCTTGATCATGCGATGTCTGAACGGATAGAGCGTCGCATGCACTCGTCCTAAAGAAATAGCAGTGTGTGGTAAAATTTGTCTGTCTTTTGGGTCCTTCATGTTTTTCAGTATGCCTACGACAACATAAATTGAATGGCTATTATTCTAAAACTCTTGGGAATAATTAATCGATAAATCCATTTCTTAAACATCCGCTACCTGAGTGGACGAAACGTCGCATGCACTGTCCTAAAGAAATAACAATGTTTGTGGTCAAAGTTGTACTTCTTTATGGGGCCTTCATGTTTCTGAGTATGGCTACCAAACAACAAATTGAATGGCTACTCTTCTAGTACTCTTGGGACGTTTTTAATCCATAAATGCATTTTTTGATCGTGCGATGTCTAAATGGACGAAACGTCGCATGCACCCCTCGTAACGGAATGGCAGTGCTTGTGGTAAAAGGTGTACATTTTTAGGGGCCATCATTTTCTTAGTATGCCTACGAAACCAGAAATTGAATGGCTACTCTTCTAGTGCTCTTCGGAATTTTTTAATCTATGAATCCATTTTTTGATCATCCGATGTCTGAACGGATAGAACGTCGCTTGCACTCGTCCTAAAGAAATAGCAGTGTGTGGTAAAATTTGTCTGTCTTTTGGGTCCTTCACGTTTTCTACTCCATAAATCCATTTCTTCATCGTGCGATGCCTGCACGGATAGAACGTCGCATGCACTCGTCCTAAAGAAATAGCAGTGTGTGGTAAAATTTGTCTCTCTTTTGAGTCCTTCATGTGTTTCAGTATGCCTACGAAAACATAAATTGAATGGCTACTATTCTAAAACGCTTGGGAATTATTAATCGATAAATCCATTTCTTGAGCATGCGATGCCTGAACGGGAGAAACGTCGCATACACTTTCCTGAAGGAATAGCAGTGTTTGTGGTCAAAGTCCTACATCTTTACGCGCCTTCATGTTTCTGAGTATGGCTACCAAACAACAAATTGAATGGGTACTCTTCTAGTACTCTTGGGAAGTTTTTAATCCATAAATCCATTTTATGATCATGCGATGTCTAAACGGACAAAACGTCGCATGCACCCTTCGAAAAGCAATAGCAGTGCTTGTGGTAAAAGGTGTATCTCTTTAGGGACCATCATTTTGTTAGTATGGCTACGAAACCAGAAATTGAATGGCTACTCTTCTAGAACTCTTCGCAATTTTTTAATCCATAAATCCATTTCTTGATCATGCGATGTCTGAACGGATAGAGCGTCGCGTGCACTCGTCCTAAAGAAATAGGAGTGTGTGGTAAAATTTGTCTGTCTTTTGGGTCCTTCATGTTTTTCATTATGCCTACGACAACATAAATTGAATGACTATTATTCTAAAACTCTTGGGAATAATTAATCGATAAATCCATTCTTAAACATCCGCTGCCTGAGTGGACGAAACGTCGCATGCACTGTCCTAAAGAAATAACAATGTTTGTGGTCAAAGTCGTACTTCTTTATGGGGTCTTCATGTTTCTGAGTATGGCTACCAAACAACAAATTGAATGGCTACTCTTCTAGTACTCTTGGGACGTTTTTAATCCATAAATGCATTTTTTGATCGTGCGATGTCTAAACGGACGAAACGTCGCATGCACCCCTCGTAAAGGAATAGCAGTGCTTGTGCTAAAAGGTGTACATTTTTAGGGGCCATCATTTTCTTAGTATGCCTACGAAACCAGAAATTGAATGGCTACTCTTCTAGTGCTCTTCGGAATTTTTTAATCCATGAATCCATTTTTTGATCATCCGATGTCTGAACGGATAGAACGTCGCTTGCACTCGTCCTAAAGAAATGGCACTGTGTGGTAAAATTTGTCTGTCTTTTGGGTCCTTCATGTTTTTCAGTATGCCTACGACAACATAAATTGAATGGCTATTATTCTAAAACTCTTGGGAATAATTAATCGATACATCCATTTCTTGAACATCCGATGCCTGAACGGGAGAAACGTCGCATACACTTTCCTGAAGGAATAGCAGTGTTTGTGGTCAAAGTTCTACATCTTTAGGCGCCTTCATGTTTCTGAGTATGGCTACCAAACAACAAATTGAATGGCTACTCTTCTAGTACTCTTGGGAAGTTTTTAATCCACACAGTAAATTTCAGAGAGTTATTTTAACTCTAAAATTGGAGTTAAAATTTTAGGTACAGGATAACTCCTTTTTTGGGGTTGTTTTAACTCCTTAATTTAACTCCAAATTTGGGGTTAAAACAACTCTGAGGTCGGGTTTATATTAACTCTTAAAACGGAGTTATTCTAACTCTTTATGGAGTTATTTTCACTCCAAAAATGGAATTAAAAGTTTAGGTACAGGATAACTCCTTTTTTGAGGTCATTTTAACTCCTCATGATTTAACTCCTTGATTGGAGTTACTTTAACTCTAAAAAAGGAGTTAAAAAGAACTCCTTTTTGAGGATACATTTAACTCTTTCAGGAGGGAGTTAATAGACCAGGTTTGACATATAAAAATTCAGCCTAAAACAACAGACCTCTGCACAAGGCTCGGCGGTTTATTCCCCAGAGCCTTTGTGAAAGAGAAGTACGTTAGCTTTAAAACAATACTACAGCAATATAATGCAACAGAACTATGAATTGCAACTTAAATTACTCCAGTATACGACACACACTCATATATTTGCTTCTGATAGTGGTTTATTAACCAAACACTCAAAAATTACCTTGGAGTATCACCATTACAATTTTTATTATCACAATATCACTATCATTCATGGTAGTAATGAAACATAAATAATAACAACTATCTGAAACCCTTATAAAATCTTTCTGCAGGAAAGAGAATAAAAAAAAAATAAAATACATCTGTTGCATAAATAGTCTCAATTGAAATATAACTTAATGAAATCTAGCTGCTGAAAGTGGTTTATTAGCAAAACACTCCAAAAGAGATTGAAAAAATGAAATACAAAGTACCCGTGCATGTATCTACCTGTGTGGGTACTTGCTTGCTTGGTACATGGTACAATACATGAAGAACAAGCTACACTATCAAAGCCCTGACCAATTCTGAATTTAACTATCTTGACAGGAAAGAAATTTTATAATATATCTATTGCATAAATAGCCTATCAATTATAGTATAATTCTATGAAATCTATATTCGTGTTATGTATTACTTTGTCCAAAATCACTAATTATTACAGGGTTTCTGTATAATTTTTAGAAAATAATTAAATAAATATTGTATAAACAATTATAAACTAATTCATAGTATTTTATAATGCAGCCTCTCACAAAGCTTCCTACATTTTCAGAGCTGAAATAAATTTATTTACTGCTACTCGCTTTTTGGCAGTTTGGTGTATATCAAGCAAAGCAGCTTCACAGAAAAAAAAGGCATTAGAGCACTTAGTAGGATACATTATGTTAAACACATAATAACATGCCACAAGAAGGCTTAATGTGGCGGCCATGGAGGTGGACCCCAAGTCCAGAACGACCTCCCCCTCAACTGCTATGCTTAGCATGTCCAAATCCCAAAATTCCCCAGAACCAATGATTCTGGGGAATTTTGTCTGCTTGATCACATTGTCAAGAGATTCTTCCTCCTACATGGAAAACAAAAAAGAAATTATTGTAAATGAAGCATCCCAGGTCATCCTTGATATTCAAATACATAAAGCTTTTATAAGCTCAACCTACAGGAAAAACAGATCAAGTTATACCAATAAATTACTAACATTTAGGTATTGAACTAATTATTATAAATTACATATCTACCTTCATTCCAGGTTGTAATGTAACATTTAAAACTCAAATGATACATGTAAATGGATTATTATTTTGTATATTATTTTGTAATTGCCATTGTCAAGAAGTGTTTTTGGCTGCCTGGAGACAAGTTTTGATGGCCATTGCCATTCTGGAGAGGTGACCATTGTGGAGAGGTCAAAGTAAGAGTTAATGTATGGACCATTCACTGGGACCAAAAACAGTTGCTACTGTAGAGAGGTGGCTCTCACTGGAATATTTCATTCTGGGGTGGAAGGAACGGTAAACAACAGTGGCCCAATAAACAAACACGAGAGATTAATAAAGGTGTGATGTGTCTTCATTCCAGACCAGAATTAGAAGTGACAATACTTTGTATAACTGGGCCTTGTATGTTACATTATTTTATATTTCAATTATGCATGGAATTAGCCATACCATGCAGATCTTAATGAAGTCTTCTGTGCTTCCTCCCTTTTCCCTCAAAAGACGTGGCAACAACAAAACAGCAGCAGCCTCTTCAATTCCTTGAAATCAAAATACAACTATCAGTCAAAGATATTCCTTCTGTTTAAAGCTGATATATAATTAACATTAATATCACCCAACTAGTGGACTAATGCAAATCCTGCATTTTGATTGGCTATGCTACTAGAGGACTATTAGCAATAGTCATCGAGTAGTGAAATTCTTTTGTATTATTCCCAAATAAATCTTTCTTCAACTTGCTTTGTTAACTTTATTTCTGCTTTTTCTGTCCAACTAGTTGGGTGATACTAAAACAATCAGACCCTTTGCCCTCAGAGGCTATGGGTCTAATTGTTTAATAGTCTCTATTTGGCCTGGAATTATGCTTTGACATATATTTTTTATGTGCAGTCATTACCTTTTTGGGGAAGCTCGTAGTTTTCCAAGAGTGTAGCTGAAAAAAAACTATGAGCTTCTTGGGGCAGATGTCCATGGGAAAATATCCAAGCATATTTTTATGCTAAATGGAGGTGATTGTGTTTATTATAAAATATTTAGGGAATATCACTGAAATATTCTCCAGTCTGAGCTGGGAAATATTCAGTCATGTGACACATTTAAACCACTTGAGCATGAGCAAAGATATTTGATGGAAATTATAATAATATTTTAACAACCATGACAAAGATAATGATGACAACAAACTGTAATGTTACAGAAAATACTCAAAACCTTAACCACTGAAGTTTTTGTTCAGTTTCAGCTCCTCGACCTTCTCCCACAGAGAGTGCAATTCCACTTCACACTTCCCCATAGAAGTTTAGCCTTTACGACCCCCACTACTGCAAAATTTGCAATACCTTCTGTGTGGTGTGTATAGATATTTTCTGGAAGCACACACTGATTTCAAAAGTGCATGATAAGTCACATTAGGTAAAAAAAAAAACACCTCTAGTCAATAATGTATGTAATGTATGTATTATGAAGGGAACCAACAAGAAGACAAATTATGCATAATTTTACAATAGAAATTACCTTTTTTTTTTGATGGGTTTTCTGTGAGAGCATCTTTCATAGCTGGCACCACATCTTTTGCAATTTGTTGAGGTTCGGCAAATGCCAGGATTTTCTCCACCCAGACCTGCTGAAAAGTTTCAGTCATTTCCCTTACAGGGTTTTTCCTGCCCAAAATTCTTGCAAACTCTGCCTTTATCTGAAATTAAAAGAAATGCTTACATTTATGTCTTTAACTGATTGAAGCGAAGCCTAAGAATTAAGTAAAATCTACCTAGTTTATGTGCAGTTACAATGGAACTGTTAATACTGTCACTTCATTATTACAGCCACTTTATTCTGGCCCAGACAAAAGCTCAGTCATTTGTTTATTTAGAAAAAATCCTTTTACCCAGCCACCATTTTAATACGGCCAGATTCTTGTGGCCCATTGGTGACTGGATTGACAGGTTTCCACTGTATATCGTATCACAAGGTGTAACAAATTGCAATAAAACCAACAATGTACAATCTCAAATAATATGACAGTCTAGGTCGCTACCTTACCCTCATTCCATGTTGAAAACTCTTATAGTCCTTAGGTGCATTACTTTTCCACAATACACAACAAATTTAGGGGTTCAACAGATGAAAAACATGGATCACTGAATATCATACAACTTTTGTTAAGGATTGTAAGAACATAATGATAACAAAAAAGATGAATGGTATAAAGCCTTTAACTTCCAGTTTCACTGTATCTTAAAGGAAACAGTATAAATTCCATTTCCATAAGATATTTCAATGATATCCGAGTTTTTATGGTTACTTACTACCTCCTCCTCTCAGATACACTCACCCCAAATGGTGTTTTAAGTGCTGGGTATTCTTCAATGAAGCTACTTATGGGTACCGTTTCTTTGAGGAACCACTGCCTTCTGTGGCTATGTGTCAACTCCATGAGTTCCTTCACCATTGCCAAATTTCGGTTAGATGATCGGGCCATTTCTTTCTTCACGGCTTTAACATGCTCCTGGCAAGTCTCTGCTGTTTCGCCTTCTGGCATTTCAAATATTTCTTCTATGCGCCTTTTTTTCGGCTGTGGTTCTTTTTTTCTCCCATGTCATTATTATGGTTCCTTGCTGTGGATGTTTCCACTCCCTTTTGTCCAGTTTTCCTCAGGTTTTTGAATCGGTTCTTAAATGCTGTTTCCCAGGAACCCTGAAGTTTTGATAAGCAGTTGAATTACCATACAAGAACACAATAAGACATATCAGCTACAGTGACACTTGCTGTGTAGTGGATTCCCACTAAGTAAATTTACAGATAGAATGGGCAACTTTTGATATATTGAAATTCAGCTTGTTAGTGAGGTCTTGAGGACATAAACAACATAAATGAATAAACATGGTCATTCAAGTGCTCACATTCAAGCTTTGATACTGTGATGCAAATTACAAGGAAACAGTCTCTTTTCAATAAATATTTGCCACTCACTGTCGCTGCAAAATTTATGTTCTTATACCTTTTTTTCCTAAACAACTTTTCCTAAGCTGCAACAGGAAGAAAAAAAACATGCTTCCTTGGAACTTTTATCGAAATACACTATAATGACTATAAACGTTGTTCACTCAACTTACAATTCCACTGCCAATGGCATCTCTCAAAAAAGGAAACTTTTTTATGAGAAGGAAGGCAACATGCTCCCTCTCTGCCTTTGTAGGGTACATTGTGTGTACCCTTAGACTGGAACACACATCTCTCGTCAACTCATTCCTCTTGTTGCCCGTCAACTTTTTTTCTTCAAGTGCCTTGTTTACAGCAGGTGAAAACTGAGGGGAAAAGATAACATTGCAATCAGTCTAATTTTTTTACTGAAATCCATGGAACCATACAGGTTAAGTACAATTTGCCTATGCAGCATTTACCTGTAAGATATTAATATATTCTTTTTAAATTCTGGGAATGAAACTGGTTGTACTGAGTAAAGGAAGCAAAAGTCTGTAAGTAATACTAGATTTTGGGAAAATGTTCATCCAAATAATAACCTTGTTTAGGTGTTGTCTACTGCTCTAAATATGTTAGAAGAGGCTTTGGAAGACCTCTCAGTCATTAACTTATTGCATAACATTTTACAAACAAACTCACAGTAGATGGAACCTGAAAATTCACCAGCCAAGATGAACCACACTTTGAGTTTAAAGGTTGACAGGGACTAAAGGCACATAATTTCGAAGATGAAGAAGATGACAGTGTTGAGGCAGGAGAAGATGACAGGGACTTTGCTAAAGAAGGTGGAGATGACTTTGCTGAAGATGGTGATGACTTAGTTGAAGATGCTGATGACTCTGTTGAAGATGACGATGAGGACTTTGCTGAAGATATTGATGCGTTGGCTGAAGAAGATGCTAACTCAATGGATGAAGTAATTGAAAGATCACTTGAACTTGGATGTGAGTTTATCTGATTAATACATAAAGAAATGAATCAATAAAATGTATATTAATAACTGTTGTTAGTATATACCACACAAGTGAATAGTGCTTTTCGCTTGCGCTGATTGGCTAGCTTGGAGGTGATTAACCAGTACTATTCACCTCTGAGCAGCTGAAGAAAAACAAAGTGGCTCCCCGTTTCAAATAAAGTTACTCTCAAACAAGTAAAGTTACTCTTTGGTCTGCTAGTTATTCAGCTTGTGTGGTATATACTAAAACAATCATTCACCTCAGAGTTGGTGAAAGTGGTGGATATTTACCTCCACTTTGGTGAATAATTGAAGGGGTGAGTGCAAAACCATGCTAAGTGACGATTTGGGTGAAAAAAAAAATTTTCGCGAAAGGGCTTGAATTTTTGCATGTGGTCTTCAATGTAATAGAAAAACGCGGCCCTGTATTTTTGTCGCTGGGTTTTGCTTCGTTTTCGAGTTATAACGTATGCAAAAATACTTGGCTTTTCCTAGCCATGTCTTTAGGAGTTTATTTGTTGAACAGCAAACAGGCAGACTGTTTATAGTGTATGAAGTCAAAATCAAATCTCACAGCATATATAGAGCGGAAATCTGGGAACAGATTGTTTACATCGGCTATTGTGACGTGAGCACAACACGTGAATCGATCGAGCGGCAAACGAAATACCATCGAACTAAAAAGAGATGTGCCGCATTAGAGCTCTGTCAACTAATATCTTAAGCATTGTGTTAAAGTACCTTGTGTGCCTGCCTGGTGGTTGAGAGGCATCATAAAGCCTCGATAAACCCGTAAGTCATCAGCACGTTTTAAAGAATCAAAATGTGTTCTGAAACTTCGAAGGTAGCTGATATACCGTAATCGTGTTATCGGCGTTCGAAGTCAGATCGAGCCAGGCAGCAAAGTCCAAGAGCAGTTCTTGCCCAAGAAAAATACCCTCTCGTGAGTTGTGGCCCATTTGCCAAGCGTTGCTAGTGTCAAAGTTTGGAAAGCGAGAACTGGTTTTTGAGTGATAAAATTTGTCTTGTATCGACCGCCATGCTTTCCCGCGCACGAGGTGTAAAGAGCCTTCCCGGCATGCATTGCGATCACGTTCTGCTCGCGTTTCTCGAACTGGTAACTAGATTGTTTCGGCTTTTTTCATTTAAAGATAATAATGGCCAACAAGTAGCGATCGATTGTAACATAGATCTGTGATCCAGGTTGCTTTGATTTTATTTCATATCGGCATGATTTGTAGTGTTTTGAACTTCTGGGATCAGCGGACATGCAGATGTATGGAGACCCGTACGTTGCGCAGAAGGGTTAATTTGTTAAACTGTTAGGCGGTGCGTGACATAAAGCTACGATCGCGTTTGTCGAAAAATATGTATTATCTCGTGATTTTTAGCCATTTAAGACGTTGCTGTATTTGGAAAAGTGCTTATTTGATGTTTATTTGTTCAGTGCAGATAGTCATTGTCCCAGATAACCAAAGTAAGTTCCTGATGTTAACACTATTTTCCGGCCGCCATATTTGACCTATTGAAACCTGAAATCAACATTTTTGAGCTTATACGTTGCGTGAAATTAACATTTTGCTGTTTTCTAAGTGAAATCAACATCCTTGCCGTCACGCGTTAACGTGAAATCAGCATTTTGACCTATTTAGAGCTGAAATCGACATTTTTGAGCTTATACGCTGCGTTAAATCAACATTTTGCTGTTTTCTAAGTGAAATCAACATCCTTGCCGTCAAGCGCTACCGTGAAATCAGCATTTTGACCTATTTAGAGCTGAAATCAACATTTTTGAGCTTATACGCTGCGTGAAATTAACATTTTGCTGTTTTCTAAGTGAAATCAACATCCTTGCCGTCACACGTTAATGTGAAATCAGCATTTTTACCTATTTAGACCTGAAATCAACATTTTTGAGCTTATACGTTGCGTGAAATCAACATTTTGCTGTTTTCTAAGTGAAATCAACAACCTTTCCGTCACGGGTTAACATGAAATCAACATTTAAACCTTTTTTGACCTGAAATCGACATTTTTGAGCTTTTACGTTGCGTGAAATTGACATTTTGCTGCTCTCTAAGAGAAATCAACATCCTTGCCGTCGCGCGTTAACATGAGTCAACGTTTTAACCACTTTTGACCTGAAATCAATAAATTTGACCTTATATAAGTTGCGTGAAATTGACATTTTGCTGGTTTTTAAGTAAAATCAAAGTCCTTGCGGTCGCGGCGGGCCGATCCTTTGTTATAATAAACCGAGGCGAGACTTCGACTTATAACAAAGGCTTGGCTTGGCTATTATAACAAAGGGTCGGCTCTGTTTATCATAACAAAGGCCCGGCTTCGTTTATTTGAAGACCTCGGCGGGAAAAGGGCGCTAGGTATTTTAATCAAAAGTGAACTTTGTCGAAAACGCTCCAAATTTCCCATACAGTTTTGTGTAGGTATGTTTAACAATGTCCCGTAGTTTTTCCGCTAAGCTTCGCTTCGTTTTCGAGATATTGCGTATGCAGAAAAACCACTCGGTTTTCCTAGCGGCGTCTTTATAAACGAAGCAAAAACCAGCGACAAAAATACAGGACCACGTTTTTCTATTACATTGAAGACCGCATGCAAAAATTCAAGCCCTTTCGCGAAAATTTTTTTTTTCACCCAAATCGTCACTTAGCATGGTTTTGCACTCACCCCTTCAATTGTTAATTATTGTCAAGTGGAAATAGTTCAAGAACCACTAAATGGGGGCACTAAAGAAATATAAAATTTAAACCACCGAAATCTGGGAAGGCTGATACAAAGAGAAAGTAAGATTTTAATTTGCCCATATTCTAAAACAAGGTCTGTAAAAAGTTAAATTAATTTAAGACACCCCATCCAATGAAAGAGAAAGAAGCCACATTTAACTCAGCAAATCACTGTTTTGATTCATGACACTTAACACATTTTCATACAGCTAAGTTAATTAAATTCAGCTAGAGTTTAATAGCTAATACTGGTGGTTGTTGTATATCTTGACAAATATTACTTGTATCAATATACAGTGGCTTAATTCTCAGTAAACCTCACCTCCTCCATGCTACTCTCTTTTACAAACTTAGCACATGCAGCCTTGACTCTTAACACTTGACCCCCACTAATTCCGCAAGACTTCAGAAGCTCCTCACTGGCAGAAGTCAAGTCCTCTACTGTAATAAGCTACAGAGAGACAATTTCAGTAAAAGGCAATTTCCTACTATTCAAACCCACTTCTTATCTTAGGAGAGTTTATTACAATCAAAATTTATCCCCTAGGAATAAAACAGCGCCAGTGTGATGATCCCCTAATTGTATGTTTAACCTGGTTTTTCTTTGGCCCTGAAAAAGAAGCCAACTATCCGGTAAAGCCCTTCAGAAGTAAGCTTACTGTATGTACAAGAGAGTGATAAAAATGAAATTAAAACCCGAAAATTACTGTGGAAGGAATTTCTGTCGTGTAATTTCACCAGATTTTAATTCCATACGGTAATGAAAGGGTCAACAAGGCTATCAAGGGTCAATCGATGGAAACAGCGAGTTTTCAGCGGCAAACCTACCTCGTCTTTGACCAGATTCTGAATTGTTTCCTCCTTTACTCGCCCTTGTAAGAGAAAGCGCTCCAATTCTATGTCCATGTTAAATGCTGCAATCAAAAATCGTTGAAACAGTGAGCTTAGAAGTATCAAAATATTTGCATTTGTATTGTGAAAAAGGTCAGCACAATTTAATTATGGGTCGTGACCTCATGTACCGGTACAGAGAGGAATGACCATTACACTGCTTTTCTTTACAAGTCTTTGTTTAGCTTTTGTATATTGTTAGGTATTTTGTTATCGGTTCTTTAGTATCGGTTCAATACACGCGGACAGTTACCACAAATTAACATGGGCCGTACATGCACGAGTGAACATCGTCATATGGAATGAAAGATTCAAAAGGAGATTACCGCAATTAGCGACACTTAACAAAGAAAGTGATAAGTTACTAACCTTTTATAGTCTTTTCTTCAATTTTGAGGTAAATGAAGAGCGAAATGAAGCCTGTGTAGCGATCGATACTCACACAACCGTTGCAAAACGAAAGAGTGCACCAACCTAGCTTGCCCGCGCAAACTTTCATATCTCATATCACGTGTCTGCTCACATGTAGAAATATTTTTGTCTAGGGTAGACAGAGTAAGCAATCACAAGGCCCGTGAAAGAGCAACCCTTGCATTGTTTCGTTTCAAGAGTTCGTTAAAAGTATTCCACTGGGTATCTTGTGTTTTCTTATGGCTTTTTACCTGAATTTGTGGTCTTGACAGAAATCTCTGCTTTATCCAGGGGAGGAGGGGTGACATGAGCCACTTGAATGACCTTTGGAGTGTGATGGTAATCTATTCCCCGCGCGCGGGAAAGTTGGAAGGTCAATCCAGGGCGCATAGAATATAAATAAGCGCCCAGGTCAATCGAAGTGAACGAACCTAGACCTAGCTGAGATAGATCTGATATACGATGGCGTATCGTTGCAATCTTTGCGTGAATTTCATCGCCATTACATTGTCCTTTCTGCTTAACCATTTGTATCGTTGTCATTCCAGCGATCCGAACTTCCACGCTCTTTGTGGAATTAATGGCTGCGCGAAGACCTACAGGAAATGCATTTCTTTCCGAAACCATATCATTAGAAAGCACGGAGATTTGTTAAAGGCCGAAAAAAGTGGAGGAAACGTACAAGAGATCAATCACAACTCGAGTGGAAGTGATATGGATGGTGAAATAAATGAAGACGACGATGGCACCTACGATTTTGCACCTTTGCCGCCGTTTGACTTTCAGCGAGAATCGGAAGAAATCCGTCGTACTGGCGCCCTACATTTGTTGAGAATGAAAGATAAAGACAGAGTTTCGCAGGCAGGTATCGATTCTTTCATTGAAAATACCACCAGCATAGTGAGAACAAGTATAGAGATACTAAAAGCGGGGCTTATGAACAGATTGGATACAGCCGGAATAGATTTTAGCGCAGTTCCCGGCCTGCCAGAACTTTTCCAGGAAGACAGCTTGGCAGTGAATCCTTTTTCTGGCTTAACAAACGAAAACGAGCAAAACAAATACTTTAAAGATCACTTGAATCTTGTGGTAAGTTACCTTGTCACTAAAGATAAAGTAAAATAATAAAAATCTAGAGATAATAATAATGCACCAGTCAATGTAGGGGTGCCGGACATACCCCGGGGAATTTGACATTTTAGCCTATTTTGATGTCCCTTCCCTGGGGTTAACATGTTTCTAAGATGATGTCTATTTGCTGCAACAGACTTTCTCTCTCATCTTGTTATATCCCAAGCTTTGTAAAGAGGCATTTCTCCCAAGAAAAAGCATCTATTATAGCTGTTTATTTTGAGCATTGAATAATTTTAACAAGTATTATACATTGAACTCACTATCTCTTTTCTGATTGGCCAAAAGCGTACAGTGAATTTTCGAAATCAGCACCTGTGATGTTGTAACTGCAGATTATACAATAATCATGTCAAGGTCATAGGTAATCATGTGAAGGTCACAGGTAACCATGTTGTGCATGACCATGGTCCATGATTTCTAAAGGTAATCATGTCAAGTTTGCTCACTTTGTTTTGCTTGCTGTCAGTATGGGAGCACAAACATGAGTTTTTTTAGTTTCGTTCAATGTGTAATAAAACAATTATTAGATTCGGTTTTTGTGATATCCAGAATAATCAAGGTCTCGGTAAGGGTTATCAGCCTCGGCCTTTGGCTTCGGCTGGTAGCCTTGACCTTGACCTTCATTATTCTCGGATATCACAAAAACCTAATCTAATAATTGTTTATAAATGGTCAATGAACACAGGTGCACAAAGGGAACTTCCTTAAGGACACTGCAGTGCTAAAGAAGTCTGGGTAGATAAATGTTTTAAAGACAGCTGGAGTAGGTTCCATGCGCTTGCATGATCTTGTCAACAAATAACGAGTGCTTTTTCCTTCACATTTAGCTTCTTGTTCAAATAGATAACATCTGTATTTACTTTATTTTTGACCAGTTTTAATTTTGAAGTTATGAAGACTTCAAATCAACCATGTTCATTTCAAGGACACTTATAAATTACTATAAATAAAATTACTTAATGTGCTATAATCAGGATGATATCATAAAGAGAAATTGTTGTCTGAAAATGCCTTTATTGGACATCATTCTGATTGGAAACTTACACAGGAGCCAAGAAAGATTGTCATGGGACAGTACCATAAGAAGGTGCGTAGAGGGAACAAGTTAAAGGACATTAGAAAAACAGATGATGCATACTACATTCCATTACTCGAAAGTCTGGAGCAGCTGTTGAATGATGACTCTATTTTAGAAGAGGTTTGTGCTTAAATTGTTTTGAACTTGATAAAACATGCTACCTTACACAGTGCTACATTTTGTATTTTGATTCAACATTTGTGTTATTCCACATGTGTTTGATAAGTGTAGTGTATTGTGTTGTTTCAGAAAATATCCATAACCCCCCAACAGAAGGTTTTTTAGCTTGAACCCCCAAACCCCTCAGGAAATTCCAGTTTAGCGTCATACTTTCCTTAAAAAAAATTCTTTTAAAACCGCTTCCCCCTTAGAATTTCCGATAGCCTTCCTTGGCGAATTCTGGAACTCCACATTTGTTTTTTTTTTTAGATTGACAATCCACACATAAGAAATGATGGTCTTCTTAGTGACTACTGTGATGGAGACATTTTCAGACAACATCCACTTTTCTCACGGGATCCCAAAGCCTTGCAATTGATTCTATATTTTGATGAATTTGAAGTATGCAATCCTCTTGGATCAAGGGCCAATAAGCACAAGATTGGTATGTTTATATAATAGCCATTGGTCACTGAACCCATGCTGTCTCATTAACAGAGAATAGTCTCAAGATTGTATATCGTTTACCTAAATGTAGCCTGTTCCAGGCTCTCAGTGGTTGGTAATGAGCAAAAAAAGGAGGGTGAGGAATAGAAGAAATGAGGGAGGACTAAAGTGGAAAGTGAGGGAGAGAGCTTGGTAGTCATCTTGGTAGTCATCTTTATTTAGAATGACTGCCACATTTGTTTGCCTCAATGGCTTACTCACTGACAGCAACAGTGAACATTGTATAATTTTAGAGCTCTCCAATTCTAACATTTCTTACCTCATGCAATCAAAATACTCGTTTGTTGAATAGAAAACAATTCTTGTACTTGAAAGTTAACACTCAAAGTAATTATTATTGTATTCCTTAATATCATTATTTAGGAGGCTTTTATTACACTCTTGGAAACATATGACCAGAAAATAGATCACACAAGAATGCCATTCAGTTACTTGGCCTAGTTACAACCAAACACCTAAAAAAATATGGAGTGGAACCTCTACTGAATGCTTTTATGCAAGATTTGGCTCAACTAGAACAAGTGAGTGTTTTGTAGAGACTAGATCTTGAAATCACTATTTTATATCCCATGGGTATCATCAAAACAAGTGAGCAACATTTTGCAGCATAAACAAAAATGATCACTGTTGATTTGATTCAATATAAGAAACTTCAGTATCATGATGATCATTGATTCCACTCTGAGTTTTTTGCAACCTTTCCCATTAATAATACTTTTTACTATTATATCCATATTGATTATGTAGATCCAACCTTAAGCACATTTGTACAATTGTTCATAATTTTAGGATGCAGGTCACCAGTTTCTGATAAATGGGGAACCTCGATCACTTCGGGGATCAGTTGCTTTTTTTTGCGGGGATAATCTTGGCTCCCAGTTCATTGGAGGATTCAAGGAAGGATCGCAGGCGCATAGACCTTGTAGGGAGTGCATGGGCGACAAAAATCAGATTAAGACTCATGTAAGTATGGGTAATACCCTTTAAGCACTAACCCACCTTAGTTTTGGTTGTAATTTCGAAGTTAAAAGTGGAACTGACCATTCAGTTGTAAATGTGGTTGCTCCTCAAATCAGCAGAAGTAAATGACATGCATGAGCAGTCATGTAACTCAGACTGCAGATGAATTCTACTCAGGATGACAAAATGCTACCAATTTTAGTGTTACAAGTGACATAAAAATTTCTTTTTCAGAAAGTTCAAACCATTGGCAGCATCTATGATGTGTAATAACATTTTCTCTCTCTTTTTTTTAGTTTCATGAAAGAGATTTTGTTTTGAGAACCCGTGATAGCCATAACAGACAGTGCATTCGACTTGTCAACAACCCACATTACAGTAAGACGTATGGTATCAACTCTGATTCTGTTCTGAACAAATCAAGGTATTATCATGTGGTTGGCGGGCTGCCTCCAGATGCAATGCATGATATCTTGGAAGGTGTTCTGCATTACAGTGTCAAAGAAACGTTGAAAGTATTGATATTTGAAAAGCAATTTATTACAATTGATGAACTCAATGAACGCATCTCTTCTTTTGATTATGGCTATCAAAATGATTCAAACAAGCCAGCACCAATCCAGCGAAGTCGCCTTCTGTCAGATGACCACACTATCAAACAGCATGGTAATATGATTAGTATAAATACAAATTTATAGTCGTATACTTTAGGTTTGTAACTGACAGTTAATAATTGAAATGATGTTTGCATGATCTTATTACTTTTGTTGGTGTTTTCCTTTAATTATGGTAGCTGCCTGGTAAAAGCTTGTTCATTCAGTTACTTTATTTATTTATTCACCTACCTATTTTTTCTCTTTATTAAAAGCAAACCAAATTTGGTGCCTGGCCAGAAATCTGCCTCTTCTGATTGGTGGTCTTATTCCTGATGAAGATGAACACTGGGGTCTTTTCTGTGATTTGCTTGAGATAATGCGCATAATTTTTGCACCAACAGTGAGTGGTAATCAAGTGGCTTATTTACAAGTTTTGATTCAAAATCACCATGAGAAGTTTAAAGAATTATATCCAGACTGTTCCATAACACCCAAGATGCATTACATGATACATATGCCACGAACAATATTGAGGTACTAAATAAATCAGTGTTTAGAAGGATAACTTGTTAATGAATTATTGCTATTTTTGGCCCTCAAGTTTGTTATTGAAGCTTTCCAAAGTAAACTTCACCTTTGCTGGATCTTTAACAAGCCAAAGTGAAACTTTAAGATAACAAGTCCTTGGTTATTTGTATGAAAGTCGTTAAAATTGGAAAATTTAAATTATCAGGCAGCTTAATTTATTGACTATCAGAACTGGGTATGACACGCGCCTCATACAGTTTGATGTAACACAAAAGAAATAATCACGCAGCTTAACATTTTGACTATCAGAACTGGCGGGTGGCACGCCTCATACAGTCTGATGTAACACAAAAGAAATGATTATGCAGCTTAATGTAATAACTATCAGAACTGGCGGGTGGCACGCCTCATACAGTCTGATGTAACACAAAAGAAATGATTATGCAGCTTAACGTAATAACTATCAGAACTGGCGGGTGGCACGCCTCATACAGTCTGGTGTAACACAAAAGAAATGATTATGCAGCTTAATGTAATAACTATCAGAACTGGCGGGTGGCACGCCTCATACAGTCTGATGTATTAACACAAAAGAAATAAATATGCAGCTTAATGTAATAACTATCAGAACTAGCGGGTGGCACACCTCATACAGTTTGATGTAACACAAAAGAAATAATCATGCAGCTTAATGTAATAAGTATCAGAACTGGCAGGTGGCACACCTCATACAGTCTGATGTAACACAAAAGAAATGATTATGCAGCTTAATGTATTAACTATCAGAACTGGCGGGTGGCACGCCTCATACAGTCTGATGTAACAAAAGAAATAATCATGCAGCTTAATGTATTAGCTATCACAACTGGCGGGTGACACACCTCTTACAGCTTGATGTAGTCAACTTATTGTCCATCGCTCCAGATGGGCTGACATTGCTTTAAGGTACTTCCAGTTTTTAAATACAACCTTTATTTCAACATGATTACATATCACTTAGCTTTCACCAAGTGTGGGTTCGATACCTCAGGTCAGTTGTGTCATTACATAGTGAACATTGATGATGATGTACAACTTTTGATTTAGCATTGGACCTCTCATACGAAGCTGGTGCATGCGCTTCGAGGCTAAGCATCATGAATTCAAGCGGCTTGCAGCACACTTGGGAAATTTCACAAACTTGCCCTATTCTCTTGCAAAGCGTCACCAAGAGGGTGTATGTTACCGTCTTCAAACTTCAGAGGGCAATCTGTCATCTTTTATCAAGAAAGGGATTGAAACAGGACCAGGTAATATTAGTAGTCTTTATAACTTGTAAATAGATAAACAAGATGGCTTAAATGTTAAAGATGAATATGTTGAATCAGAAGCATTGTTAATTGTACATGGACTAATTTAGCTGCATATGCAAATCATTTTTCCATGATAATTTAACATTTAAATTTCAGGTCACTGCTGCTATGCAGGAGATGTGGACTACTGCAATGTCCTTTCTGGGGATAATCCAGAAGTTACTAATGAGACACCAATAACTGAGTAAGTTATGACTGTAATAAATCTAGTTATAGATGTTAATGACTATTGGTTAGTTTTCCTATTGTTTCAATACCAAGACCGTGTGCAACACTAATAGGTTACCTTTCAAGATACCATTACAACATGAGTTATTATGGTGTAATAGTATAATTATATTACAAAAATGCAAAGAGTGTACTTGCCCAAATACGGCCTGTCACGTTAGGCATACTGTGACAGTCATATCTATTGACTTGTTTCTTTTTCTGTTTTGTTTTTACAGGTTGAAATGGGTTTCTATTCTTGGAACTAAATACAAAACTGGCTGCACTTTGCAAATTGACACAGATCAGTACGACAATCCAGTTTTTGGACAAGTACTGAAAATTTGCATTGTAGATGGAAACTTCAGTGATATTTGCTTTGTTGTCTCAAAACTGACAACCACTCAGTTTGACAGCCATTATCAAAGTTTTGAGGTGCAAACCATACACCCTAGAAGGAAACTGATAGTTCACCACACAGACCTGGCCTCTTTCTTGCCTCTAAATCAAGTCAAACCGTATGGTGTTGTAACAAGAAATAAATATATTGTGCAAAGATTTGACATTGGAACAATCAATTAACGAAAGATTTAATTCGTATGAGCAACATAAACATTTCATTTGGTGCACAAAAGTGATCAATACAGTGTTGTTTTCTTTTTTTTCTAATCTTGCTTTTGGTCTTTAAGGGGGAAAATATTACAGCTGCTGTTCAATTACTGTATGTACCCCTTTCATGGATTAAGTATGTGATGTCACTGAGATTGACAAAGAGCTCTAATTACAAGCAAATAATTTATCTTTATGCCCACAAATAATGTGCCCAAGGTTATAAAAAGGGCTTGACTGATTTGTATGTGTCTAGTACAGTTTAAAGAAATTCACCATTTTTCCAGTTTTTAACTTGTACAGTTTTAATTTTCAATATCATAATGTAACATGAATTTAGCTGATCTCGCATGCATTTTTGACTGGTTTAAAATAATTTCACATAGGTTAGTTATTGATTTTTAATTATTGTGTATTTTAGAGGGCCACAAGTTTATTAATTGTATAACTATTACATGCTTTACCCTTGACAGTATAAATAAAGATTGATTGGTTGATAAACAATATACTGTCTATTTTATCACTTTATAATGTATAATACTTTTCTCTCCACCATAGTCTAGAAATATTTTGTCATAAGCTTGAATAATGAGCTAGATAAAATTAACCATAGATTATGTGCTCAAGATTTCTATGATGTGGTAGTTGAAGAGTCGAAGCACTCGGCCAATCAGATTGCAGCATTTCCATTAGTGTTCAAATATTGAAAATCTGGCATTGTGATGGGTTCTCCATTATTTTCTATATTGCAGTTAGATTATGAGCTCGTGATTTCTATATTGTGCAGTAGGAATCTAGAGTGAACATGGTAACATTTACCTCTTGATATAGTTTAAGTAACTCATAATTACTGTCAGAGTGCAAGGAGATCGTCCAACAAATGAGTGACCAAAAACCACATTGTAGTGATGACATGATCACTCTACGAATCCAGTGGCTTTGATGCATTAATCACGTAGATTAATTAATATAAATAAATACCTCCCATGCAGTAAGAAAAAAAATAACTCTCTTCCCCAAAGTAAGTTATTTTAACTCTTCTATAAGAGTTGAAGTAACTCCTCCAAAGTGGCTTCCAACTGAAAGTGAATAAAATTCACTCTCTGGTAGAGTGAAACTAACTCATTCAGATAGAGTGAAACTAACTCTTCTCACAGAGTAAATGTAACTCCTTCCAAGGAACTCCGAAACTGAGTTATACTAACTCTACTTGGCGAGTTAAAATAACTCCGGCCTCCTGATGGCTGGAATTCAACTCCTACATGGAGTAAAATTTAACTCCTTTTTGGGGTTAAAATAACTCCCAAAAAATTAACTCCAGCTTGAAGAGTTAAATTAACCCCACAATGGGGGTTAATTTAACTCGCTGAAATTTACTGTGTGTGGTAAAAGGTGTACATTTTTAGGGGCCATCATTTTCTTAGTATGCCTACGAAACCAGAAATTGAATGGCTACTCTTCTAGTGCTCTTCGGAATTTTTTAATCCATGAATCCATTTTTTGATCATCCGATGTCTGAACGGATAGAACGTCGCATGCACTCGTCCTAAAGAAATAGCAGTGTGTGGTAAAATTTGTCTGTCTTTTGGGTCCTTCATGTTTTTCAGTATGCCTACGACAACATAAATTGAATGGCTGTTATTCTAAAACTCTTGGGAATAATTAATCGATAAATCCATTTCTTGAGCATCCGATGCCTGAACGGGAGAAACGTCGCATACACTTTCCTGAAGGAATGGCAGTGTTTGTGGTCAAAGTCGTACATCTTTAGGCGCCTGCATGTTTCTGAGTATGGCTACCAAACAACAAATTGAATGGGTACTCTTCTAGTACTCTTGGGAAGTTTTTAATCCATAAATCCATTTTATGATCATGCGATGTCTAAACGGACAAAACGTCGCATGCACCCCTGGTAAAGGAATAGCAGTGCTTGTGGTAAAAGGTGTATATTTTTCGGGGCCATCATTTTGTTAGTATGCCTACGAAACGAAAAATTGAGTGGCTACTCTTCTAGTACTCTGCGGAATTTTTTAATCCATGAATCCATTTCTTGATCATCCGATGTCTGAACGGATAGAACGTCGCCTGCACTCGTCCTAAAAAAATAGCAGTGTGGTAAAATTTGTCTGTCTTTTGGGTCCTTCATGTTTTTCAGTGTGCCTACGAAAACATAAATTGAATGGCTATTATTCTAAAACTCTTGGGAATAATTAATCGATAAAACCATTTCTTGAACATCCGATGCCTGAACGGACGAAACGTCGCATGCACTGTCTTAAAGGAATAGCAGTGTTTGTGGGCAAAGTCGTACATCTTTAGGGGTCCTTCATGTTTCTGAGTATGGCTTCGAAACAGCAAATTGAATAGCTACTCTTCTTGTACTCTTGGGTTTTTTTTTTATCCATAAATTTATTTTTTGATCATGCGATGGCTTAACGGACAAAACGTCGCATGCACCCCTCGTAAAGGAATAGCAGTGCTTGTGGTAAAAGGTGTATATCTCTAGGGGCCATCATTTTGTTAGTATGCCTACGAAACAGGAAATTGAATGGCTACTCTTCTAGTGCTCTTCAGAATTTGTTAATCCATAAATCCATTTCTTGATCATGCGATGTCTGAACGGATAGAGCGTCGCCTGCACTCGTCCTAAAGAAATAGCAGTGCGTGGTAAAATTTGTCTGTGTTTGTGGTCCTTCATGTTTTTTAGTATGCCTACGAGAACATAAATTGAATGGCTACTATTCTAAAACTCTTCTTTTGGGTCCTTCATGTTTTTCATTATGCCTACGACAACATAAATTGAATGGCTGACATTCTAAAGCTCTTGGGAATAATTAATCAATAAATCCATTTCTTAAACATCTGATGCCTGAGCGGACGAAACGTCGCATGCACTGTCCTAAAGAAATAACAATGTTTGTGGTCAAAGTCGTACCTCTTTATGGGGCCTTCGTGTTTCCGAGTATGGCTACCAAACAACAAATTGAATGGCTACTCTTCTAGTACTCTTGGGAAGCTTTTAATCGATAAATCCATTTTTTGATCATGCGATGTCTGAACGGACGAAACGTCGTATGCACCCCCGTAAAGGAATAGCAGTGCTTGTGGTAAAAGGTGTCTATTTTTAGGGGCCATCATTTTCTTAGCATGCCTACGAAACCAGAAATTGAATGGCTACTCTTCTAGTACTCTTCGGAATTTTTTAATCCATGAATCCATTTCTTGATCATGCGATGTCTGAACGGATAGAACGTCGCATGCACTCGTCCTAAAGAAATAGCAGTGTTTGGTAAAATTTGTCTGTCTTTTGGGTCCTTCATGTTTTTCAGTATGCCTACGACAACATAAATTGAATGGCTGTTATTCTAAAACTCTTGGGAATAATTAATCGATAAATCCATTTCTTGAGCATCCGATGCCTGAACGGGAGAAACGTCGCATACACTTTCCTGAAGGAATAGCAGTGAATGAATGGGTACTCTTCTAGTACTCTTGGGAAGTTTTTAATCCAGAAATCCATTTTATGATCATGCGATGTCTAAACGGACAAAACGTCGCATGCACCCCTGGTAAAGTAATAGCAGTGCTTGTGGTAATAGGTGTATCTCTTTAGGGACCATTATTTTGTTAGTATGGCTACGAAACCAGAAATTGAATGGTTTCTCTTCAAGTACTTCGAAAGTACTCTTGGGAATTTTTTGATCCATAAATCCATTTCTTGATCATGCGATGTCTGAACGGATAGAGCGTCGCCTGCACTCGTCCTAAAGAAATAGCAGTGCGTGGTAAAATCTGTCTGTGTTTGTGGTCCTTCATGTTTTTCAGTATGCCTACGAAAACATAAATTGAATGGCTACTATTCCAGAACTCTTGGGAATTATTAATCGATAAATCCATTTCTTGAACATCCCGGCGATGCCTGAACGGACGAAACGTCGCATGCACTGTCCTAGAGAAATAGCAGTGTGTGGTAAAATTTGTCTGTCTTTGAGGTCCTTCATGTTTTTTCAGTATGCGTAGGGAAACATAAAATGAATAGTTACTATTCCAAAACTCTTGGGAAATATTAATCGATAAATCTATTCCTCTAACATCCGATGCCTGAACGGACGAAACGTCGTATGCACTGTCCTAAAGGAAATATTTTCGAGGTATTCCAGGATGTCTGACACAAAATATACCGAGAATATCCTTTTTAAGTCCGGCCCGTTTTACCGAATTCAACTTGATTATGTTACTTGTACATCCTCGAACAGTCTTAAAGTAAAGTAAAGTAAAGTCAACTTTATTTAACAAGGTAGCCCTGTCAGCACTACCCTCATTTTTAATAAGAATATTGTTTATGCTGCACCTCTTCAAATTATATACCATAACAATAAACGCTATTGTTTGGGCTTGGTCTGTTTGCTGAGAAAGTGTTTGACAAGGAATCAACAAACTCTCCAATTTATTTTTCTGCCGATTTTAAGCTGAAAATATTCTTTGAATATTCTTAAATAATATCGTGTGACATTTCTGTTTTCGAATGTATTTGATGTCTGTCTGGATGGTGTTAACGGCAATTTTGGAGTCAGGGTGCAGGCATTATAGCCTTATATCACGCACTCGCAGAAATATTATTGACATCGAGCATTCGACAAGCGCTGTTTTTGTTTGACGAAAATATTGCCTGTATATTGGAGCATGGCAAAGGTGGCGTAGACTTCTTCTCAATTTGTACACAAAATCTTTGCCAACTTAGCCTGTGAACAGGCTCCTGATTGTGTTATAGGGGAATGATAAAAATGTTTAACAAAAACGAGTGGCATACCCTGGTATTCGATAACAAGAGTTTTTCTAAAATGTGTTTCAGGTTCCTTCTGATAAATCCGACAGTAAAAGTAGGTTAGCCAGCGGGTCAGCCCTCGTGATAATGCTAGTAACATATAAGGAACATTAAACTTTACCGAGGTCCTTAAGAGTTCCACTCCTAAATATTTATTTTGTTTACGGTGTTTATATATGGTGCATTTATCCTTTGGGCGGGACCTCCGAATTTTTTCTCTTTAGACTCATTGAAGAACGCCGTCTGATTATTGACTTCATTAGGAGCCCTGGAAGCTTAGGCCCGGTCGTCTACTACACCGGAGGAATTTAAAAACGCAACAATCAGCGGTCGTTTGATATTGTTGTTTAAGCAAATCTCGGCCAGGGGAATCAAGTGGTTCTCCTGATCCTATCGTGTTCGGAAAGGTCCGTTTTAAAATGTTTTCCGTCCACACGAAAACTCAAAGCCGGCGTTTTCAAATTCCTCCGGTTTGAAGAGCGTTTTCGAAAAGCTCCGTTTTCGTGACGGATTACTTTGGACCGTAGGCCTAACCGTAGAAATAAAGCTCCATGCGTTTTTAAATTCCTCCGGCATAGTGTGGACGGAGTCTGGAGCAAACCACGACGTCAATGAGCACCACCAATCAAAAGGTTTAATGAGCAAAACAAAGGCTGTGCAAGTGTGTTCAGTAAACCTTTGTACATTTCATAGCCGTTCTCTACAAAACAGCAACGCAAAATGACCGCGAACGCGAACGATGAGTCGAACTGCTAATTTTTCGTATTTTCATTTACATATTTAGCCTGAGCGAGGTTTTAGAGCCATAGGCATCCTGGACAAATTCAATTTTACAAGGTGTTGCCCTCGGCGTCGCCGTCGTCATTGTTAAGATCCCTATATTTGCATCTCCAATGCTGGAAGGTCGATACACTTGTTTAACGATTGGGGTCTGTCATCCTAAGTGGCTGCTTTGTGCTTTGCTCATGTTTTATCCCAAGACCAGTCGAACGCAGATGACAGCATCATGTAAAAACCGTAAAAAATCACATAAATTGCAGCTCTTTGTCAAGGTTCTTTTTTAATTCAGCGATTAAGTTGTCAAGCGTTTAGGTAAGAAGTTCTTCCCTCCTGCTGAAAAAGTCTCGTTTACGTTACTTCGCCGATGCAACACCTTTTCATCTTCCCCATTACTACAAGGCAATCGCTTGCATCTTCTTCAGTATAGCCCAAGGCTTTGAACACTTAAAGGCCATGTCATCGATAACGCCCTTGAACATAACGAGTTGTTACTCGGGGCTTTCCCACTCCAAACCAAGTAATTAGTACATTATTTCTCTTTCCATAGCTTTCAGTTCTCGGGGGTTTCGCTACTTAATTGGCCTCAAATCTAAATGATGCGGAGACAATGATATCTGATGGAATTGAAAATTGTGATGCTTTAGGCGGCGAGGCACCGGAAGTTGTTTTCGCTCGTAGGCATTCGTAGACGGTGGAATTTCAACTACCCTGTCGCTGCAACCTGTAATATTAAATGGTAGAGAGAACCTTAAACGAACGTTGTCAATGAAGGCTTAATCTGGCTACTGTAACTCAAGATACACAAGGTGAACGTGTATTTTAATGTATAACTGTATGTACAGCATAAATTACAAAGCCGTTACAGAACACAAGCGTGCATATAAAGAATGGCAAATTAGCATATTATAACCTTAAAGTAAGGTATATCCGCCATTTTGAATAATCAAATCCAGCCGGTGTCCGAAACTCGTTCGTCCAGTTTGACTATGACGCCAGTGCTTTCTCATTGGCTCACAGCCCAGCCTTTTGTTCTTTCGCTTTATAAGTGCGACACCACCCGGATGGTTGGGCGGCCAGTTAATCCCACCGCAATATACACATCTCTGTTAATCTCTTAAAGCAATACCTCCTGAATATATAATCAAGTATTCCTGCTCAAACATCCCCCTAAATATCCCCCAATATCCCCTCACAGCCTGCATTTCATTAATCCCCTACATATACCTACACAGCCCACTTCTCATTAATACCCCACATATACCTACACTACCTGCATCTCATTAATCCCCTTCATTTACCTTCACAGCCTACATCTCATCAATCTCCTTCATATACCTGCACAGCCAACATCTCATTAATCCCCCACATATACCTACACAGCCTACACCTCACTAATCCCCCACATATACCTGCACAGTCTACATTTTATTGATCCGCCACATAAACCTACACAACTCCTTAATCTCCCGGCATATACCTACACAGCATTACATCTCATTAATCCCCCACGTTTACCTACACAGCATACATCTTATTAGTCCCCCACATATACCTACACAGCAATATATTTCATTAATCCCCCACATACCTACACAGTCTGTATTTTATTAATTCCCCACATATACCTACACAGCCTACATCTCATTAATCCCCCACATTTACCAGCACAGCTTACATCTCATTAATGCCCCACATATACCTACACAGCAATACATCTCATTAATCCCCCACATATACCTACACAGCTTTCATCGTATTAATTCCCAACATATCCCCACACGGCAATACATCTCATTAATCCCCTACATGTACTACACAGCCTACATCTCATTTATCCCCCACATATACCTACACGTCTTTCATAGTATTCATTCCGAATTCCGAACATATGCCTACACAGCAATACATCTCATTAATCTCCCACATATACCTACACAGCTTTCATCCTATTAATTTCCAACATATACCTACACAGCCCACATTTCATGAGTCTCTAACATTTACCTTCACGGTTTGCATTTCATTAAATCGTCTCTAAAGTCATTACTCATATTCAGTGGTTATCAACTCATGTCGAACCAAGTGGTGTTAAGATATTTTGGAACAAGAGAACATTTTCTCTTGCTTGGAACAAGTAAATTGACTATCGCTATTCCAGTTATCTGTTCACTTGTGGCCTGGGAACAGGCTCCCAGTTTAGTGCCAACTAGCCAGGTGTGGTCTAGGGCGAGCGTGGAGAGCCGAGAGCGGAATGGTGACCAGGGGGAGCACAATTCGCGAAATTCTTCTATTTCGCGCTTAACGGCTCGCTTTGCTCGCCGGATTTTTTTTTACGCCCCCGCCGGATTTTTTCCGCCCTCGCTGGGAGCCTGTTCGCGGGCTAGTTCACTTGCCGTGCGTTCAGCCGTTCCAACGGATGCCGTAAGGAACGTTTTCGCGTGAGAGGTCACATATTTGCCGAGGCATTTTTGTGGTTGAAACGGCAAAGTTCTTCTTTTAACGACACTTTTAGGGTCAAGAAAGTAAAATTGTCGATTTGCTTTCTTCTTTTTACGTGTCGCGTGATTTGTGGAAAAAAATTCTCCGTGATGCGTAATTTAATAAAAAAAAATTCAGCGTGATGCGTGATTGGTACCCCACCTTTGCCACCCTCAATATACGAGGCTAGAATATACTCCAGGATATCTTGGCTTTGGCGCAGTGACAAGAAATTAGATCTAAAATCAAACGTATCTTTTTAAAGAAACATCCGGTATTTGATCCTTTTTAACTGGTTTCACGCGCAGACTTATGCTCAGATCAATTGACTGGTGTTTGTTTCCTTTGCACGCAATAAGTCCTGCTTTCTCATTGGCGACGACCCAGCTATGAAGACCGTTGTGTTTCTTCTCAGTTTAGTCTTTCTTGTCCCTGCACTTTCGTATCCATTCAACGGTAAGTTTTATCTCATTTCTCTTATCTGTAGAGACAGTTTGTAATTTGTTTAGTGTAATTTGTGAGGTCACGTTGGCAGACTATTTTCGTACCAATTTGAAAGGCTTAATCTGTTATCTCCGAAAGTTTCCTGAAAGCTAGAAGTAGTTCGCTACACCCTTGAACAGAACTCTATTTCCTATAAGTGTTTCTTTTTTTTTCTTGTCTCTTGATTTGTAATCTTAATTGAACCGTTTTTCTCAAGCACGTTTTATCGTGGCGATTTGTAAGTGATGTGTACCACTTGAAGCACTGATCATGGCGCTGTGTGATTTTTACGGAACAAATCCCTGACCCGACTATCATTATGTTTATGAAGTCCGATTTTAATCGTTGTGAAATGCATTTGCCTTACAAGACAAGATAAGACAAGACATTGTGGCTACCACAAAAATTTCTTTCTCTTGCACTGGCAAAATTCAAACGCGACGTATGTCCGAGATCGCGCCCCCCGTGGGGCTCGAACTAAAATGTCGAAATCCCGGGGGGGGGGGGGCCGGAGTACTTTGGGAATTTCTGGGTGGGGGTGAGCCGCTGGGACCCTGGAACCCTTAGCCTATACCAGAGCTAGTTCAGCTGAATTTTGCTACCCTATACTAGAGTAAACTCCCAAAATCCCCCCATCTATCGACACTGTTGAGACTAATTTGCGTAAATTTAAACTTGCCGATTTGATTTTTTTATATCTTTGAGTGGCAATTGCTGGTTTCCTTAGTCTAAATAAATTCTTCAACCAACTAGTCAGTTTTGTGAAAAATGATACCCTATTCTAGACCCAAACGCTCTGATTTATATACCCTATCCTAGAGTAAACTGCTTTGAAACCATACCCTTGACAGCGGCACATACTTATATAGCCCATATATGGCAGTACCCCTCCCCCCCCGGGGGTCGAAATGTCTACTGATTAAAACTGTAAAGACCAACGCAGCAGAGTAAATGAACAGCCGAGTTGTGCTTTACTCTATTGAAATATTAAGTGCCGTTAAGAGGCTCCGTTATTTTCCCTCACATTCCTTAATCAGTAATAAGGTCAGACGAGAGGAACTCTTAGTCGAATATTCCACCGAGTGCCTCTGTTCAAGATTGAGGGGTATGACAACTCGGTCAGCAATATAATGTTTAAAAATGGACAGGAAACCGGGATAACACACACTTAAAATTTTCAAGACGTTCTCTGGTTAAAACAGTTTGAAATTACTAGAACTTTCGATTGTCAGACTGTAATCTTTGGCAAATGTGTGTAAAAAGCGCGAACGCGGAAATATGTACGGTGAAAACGTGTGAAGTAGAAAAAAATAACAACAAGAACAATAAATTACTTGCACGGAAATAAAATGCTAATGTGGAGTTCATAACACAATTAATAATACCTGGGTAATAGGTTCGAGTTACTGATTCGCTTGTGATTGCAGTTTGCCAGTATTCCAATGTTTTCCTCACGCGAAAATTTCCTTTGTCGATTCCATGGGCGTCGTTAAAATCAATAGAGTGGTTGTTCAGCATTGTTCAGTAATGCATGAGTGGCAATGTTTGAACCTTTTCCATAACTTTTTGTGTTTCTAATATGTTCGTTCTTTCTGGTTTGAAAATACCTTCCAGTTTCTCTATAGTTCGACGGAGACACCTCATGAGCAACACTTGTTTGTCCGCAACTGTTCTTGGCGTAGGGGAAAAAATTATTGTCGTAGGGTTTTGAGAGGTCTACTCGTGGCTGGAATGTCATTGTTTCTGAGTAACCTTGTAAGTGGCTCCGTTAAACATTTGATACATGACAGGACTGCGAAATCACGGAGTGAGTCGCATCAGACTGTGGCTGTTCAGTGAACCCTTAGCTAAATTATTACAGGGAAAAACGCAAGCGCGACAGCCTGTTGAAAAGAAACGACGAATTCCCGTTATCCGTTCAGCTCGCTCCAAAATTTCGAAGTTCTGTAGTTCCAAGACTCGGTGACCTTTCTCAACACCCAGACCTCTTTCTGCCATATAATCTGGATGTACATTAGAAATGATATTTTTAACAGCAGGTACTGCTGAAAGTTATTTGTTTATTACGTCAAAACTACAGATGCCAGTCTGAAAACTGAAACTTACCACAGGCTTCAACGTAGGTCAAACGGCGTAACAGTAGTGTTCAGTAACCTTTATTGCTAGGGCGTATGCGTAAGAATAACAAAATTCGAATGATTTCTTTTTTATCTATAAACTGATGATTGCTTTTGTTTTCAGATTGCGACAATTGTCGGGACTGTAGAAACAATAAATGTCACAAGTGCAACGAAGGCTACGCACTGACAAAAATTTACGTGCGCCGTTTATGTGTGCGTGCTAGTGAATGCTGGGGAGGAGAAAAAACTGGCGTGGTTTGGGACCCAGTCTTAGGGACGCACATCTGTGACCAGAGAGGAGGTATTGAGATCAACGACATCCACTCATAAGTTGATTATCTTTGAGCTGTAAATAAGTATGGGTGAAGTGGCCGATGTTAACTTGGTTTCTATGTAATGTTTCTCAGTCACCTGGGGTATTGGTAGGTCTATAGGCAGACCTGCATCAATACAACGCGTAAGTTCACCCTAACTATTAACCTTAGAATGGAGATATGAGAAGAACCAGAAAAATTAAACACAAACACGGCATTGTTAACGCTTCTTAAATTGCAAAAACTACTCCGAGAATGATTTCTTCAGTTTTAATACAACCATTTGCGGTTTATATGTTTTTCATTACTTATGGAAGACAACTGTTCAGATCGACTTGTATCGCAGCGATCACTAGTTAGGTTCAGATGAGAACGAGTCAGTTCACTTCTCGTTATTCTCTTGTACCTATTTTAGTGTGTTTCAGTCTTTTGCTGCCTTGCAGGTGAACCTATGTTTGTTCTTATGGTGCTACGTGTCTTGCTAGTAAAATCTATTCCAAAACAGTTTGTTGACAGTGGAATGAATTTCTTTTTCTGTTCGCATTCCTTACAGAATGTGGAGCATCGAGCAAGTGCGTCGAGTGTTTGGTCAGTGGGTCTTGCACCAAATGCAAGCAAAATTTTGCCCTGAGATTGTGGTCCAAAGGCCATATTGGCTACAATGTCTGTGACAAAAACTGCGAAAAATGCGTGGAACCGAAAAGCCAAGCTCAAGTCTGCAAGTCTTCGGCAGGTGATATATAATTAAATGATTTTTTAACTCTTCTTTTGTGTTTGGGTGCTTACATGTATATTCCTTGTTGTTTGTTGCTTATCTGCAGTCCTTTTGCTGGTTTTCGGGGGTATATTGATGTAATGATGTATACAAAAGACATTGTTGTATTTTTAGCCTCAACACCGTTTTAATTATGCTTGCTTTTTTTTCTTTTCTGTTTTATTCAGCTCTTTGTGCACCACCAGCCACGCATCCGCCGAACCCAGGTATGTGTACAGCGCATTATAAAATGCAGGATGCTTCTTTCTTTATTTAGTTTCAATATCGAGACCGAGACTTCATTATTGCAACAGTTCAAACGCGAGGTGTGTCTCAGATAGCGACCCTCCGTGGCACTCCTACTGAAATGTCGGAATGTCCACTGATTAAAACTGAAAAGACCGAGGGCAGAAGGGTAAATGAACAGCTGAGTTATACTGACTTTGCTCTATAAAAATATTAGGTACCGTTAAGTGGCTCTGTTATTTTCCCTCACTTTCCTTAATCAGTAATAAGGTCAGACGAGAGCATCTCTCACTCAGATATTCCACTGTGTGCCTTTGTTGAAGATTAAGGGGTATGACCACTCGGTGTACAATATAATGTTTAAAAATGGACAACTAACCAAGATAAGACACAATTAAAATTTACAAAACGTTCTCTGGTTAAAATAGTTTGAAATTACTGGAGCTTTCGATTGTCAGTCTGTAATCTCTAACAAATGTGAGTAAAAAGCGCGAACGCAGAAATATGTACGGTAAAAATTGTGAAGTAGAAAATACTACAACAAAAACAAAAACAAAAACAATAAATTACCTGCGCCCAAATAAAATGCTAATGTGGAGTTCATAACCGAATTAATATTGCCTGGGTAATAGCTTCGAGTTACTGATTCACTTGTGATTGCAGTATACCAATATTCCAATGTTTCCTCGCGCGAAAATTTCCCTTGTTGATTCCGTGGGCGTTGTTAAAGTCACTAGAGTGATTGTTCAACAATGCGTGAGTGGCAATGTTTGAACCTTCTCACGGTTGTTGTGTTTCTAAAATGTCCGTTTCTTCTGGTTTGTGAACACCTTCCAGTTTCTCCCATATAGTTCGACGGAACGTCTGCACAGGAAACCTCATAAATAATATTTGTTTGTAAACCAGCCGGTGTTCTTGGCCTAGGGGAAAAATTCTACTCATCGCTCGAATTCCGTTGTTTGTGAGTAGTAATGCAAGTGGCTCAGTTAAACCATTGATAAGTGGCAGGAGTGCGAAATCACGGTGCGAGTCGCATCAGATTATTGCTGTTTCAGTGAACCCTTGGCTACATTGTTGCAAGGACCGAGAAACACAAGTTCACAAATTGCCTTTATCCGCTCCGCTCGCTCCAAAATTTCTCAGTTGTGTAGCGCATGCAATTGTATAGTTCCAAGTTTCAACACCCAGACCTCTTTCTGCCATAATCTGGATATATATATATATAAACATCACGATTGATACTTTTAACAGCAGGTATTACTTTAAAGGATTTGTTTATTACGTCAAAACTACAGATGCCAGTTTGATAAGTGAAACTTTCCACAGGCTCCAGCGTCAGTCACACAGTGTATCAGTAGTTTTCAGTAACCTCTACTGCTAGGGCGTATGCGTAAGAATAACACAATTCAAATGATTTAATTTCTTCTTTATATATAAACTGATGATTGCTTTGCTTTCAGATTGTAACAATTGTCAGGACTGTAGAAACAATAAATGTCACAAGTGCGACGATGGCTACGCACTGACAAAAATTTACGTGCGCCGTTTATGTGTGCGTGCTAGTGAATGCTGGGGAGGAGAAAAAAATGGCGTGGTTTGGGACCCAGTCTTAGGGACGCACATCTGTGATCAGAGAGGAGGTATTGAGATCAACGACATCCACTCTTAAGTTGATTATCTTTGAGCTGCAAATAAGTATGGGTGATGTGGCTAATGTTAACTTAGTTTCTTTGTAATGTTTCTCAGTCACGTGGGATATTGGTAGGTCTATAGGCAGGCCTGCATCGATACAACGTGTTAGTTCACCCTAACTATTAACCTTAGAATGGAGATATGAGAAGAAACAGAAAAAATAAACACAAACATAGCATTTTTAACGTTCCTTAAATTGCAAACACTACTCCGAGAATGATTTCTTCAGCTTACAATCATTCGCAGTTCATATCTTTTTCATTGCTTATGAACTGTTCAGATCGACTTATACCGCGGTGATCACTAGTTAGGGTCAGATGAGAACGAGTCAGTTCACTTCTCATTATTTTCTTGTACCTGGTTTAATGTGTTTTAGTCTTCTGCTGCCGTGCAGGTGAACCTATATTTGTCCTTATACTTTGACTACTAGTAAAATCCAAGCCAAAACAGTTCGTTGACAGTGGAATGAGTTTGTTTTTCTGTTCGAATTCCTTACAGAATGTGAGGCATCGAGCAAGTGCGTGGACTGTTTAATCAGTGGGTCTTGCACCAAATGCAAGGAAAATTTTGCCCTGAGATTGTGGTCCAAAGACCATATTGGCTACAATGTCTGTGATGAAAACTGCGAAACATGCGTGGAGCCGAAAAACCAAGCTCAAGTCTGCAAATCTTCGGCAGGTGATAATTAGATGATTTTGTTTTACTCTTTGTTTGTGTTTTGTTGCTTATATTCCTTGTTGTTTATTTGTAGTCCTTTTGCTGGTTGTCGGGGGTTTATTGAAGTAATGATATATACAGAAGACATTGTTGTATTTTTACCTTCAACACCGTTGTAATTATGCTTCCTTTTTTTTTTTATTCAGCTCTTTGTGCATCACCAGTCACACATCCGCCAACCCCAGGTATGTACACAGCGAATTATAATATGCAAGATACTTCTTTCTTTTCTTTAATATCGAGACCGAGACTTCATTATTGCAACAATTTGTAATTGTGCACCTTTTATGTGCATAAATCACAAGTTTTTTCAATCTGTTTGATTCCAAAGCAGTTACCACTGCAGCTGTGGTAACCAACCCAGTCAATGCCGCTGAGGGTTCTATCAAGACAACCCCAGACATGGACCCTTCAACTGTTGGGACAGACGAATAAACCAAGCCAACTGTCGATGAAACTCTGGATGACGATTACTGAAATATAAGTTCAACCTGATTTGCCAAACCTTAGCTACAGACAACTATAAGAATGCTTCATATTCTAAGAGCTCCCGGTCTCCCGTCCCTTTAGTTCCCGGCTTTCTCCAACCCTGACAACGAGAGTGGCCGTGCTCGTGCTGATGCGCCCTGTTTAGGCTCTCAATTCCAGGAAAAGTTGTTTTAAAGAGCTAAAAGTTTCGGATGGCAACTTGGCTAACCGCTTCCAATGAGGGCAGTCAGAATTCAGTTTACAACAGCCTTAAATCTAATAACCACAGGGTAGCGACGAACAGTGCCACACTTTAACCCAACCCTTCCCCTTCCAATCCCCCTTTCAAATCTTCACACAAAAACCAAAAACGTCACAGCAGAGTTTTGCCAAATCAGGACAGATACACGTGGAATGAGAGTGAATGCTCTAAATAAGCTTACCTTATGTATCAATTAAGTTGTCCGTAGTGTTCAGATTCCGGTGTGTACTAGAGCAAGTTTTGTGTTTCACCTTTGTTGTAACCCGGAAGCCTGATAAAAATTTTGAGATCAATACACATGTAGTATAGAAACTTTGACTAGAGAATACTGATTTTAGCTATGTTGGAAATGTGGATTAATTCAAGAAAATAAAGGAAGCGTTTGTAAGACCTTTCAGTAGAGAAAGTTGTTTTCGACTATTTAGAAATGTTGTTTTTAAGAAAATAAAGGAAACAAAGGAACTGGTTTATTCTTACTTCTTGGTCGAGTCAGTTTTGTGCAAAAAATGGGCCAATAAAACAAGTCATACAAAAAAAAACTGGGGATCTCCTCGTTGAAAACGTATCACGCGTGTCATTACATGTTTGGCTTGCCCGCCTTCGTCTACAAGTGAGCCAAAAATGGTCCAAAACAACACTTGCTCACCAAACTAAGAAACCTCTTGGGAAAAACTTTATAATGGACTCCTCATTTGAACCAAAGTTTGTTTCCTGATCCTGGATTTCATAATTATATTTCTACTTCTTACTTCTACAGCCAGTATTTTTTTAATTTGGTTCTGTATCCAGAAAACATGCGGTACCCCTTCGATGGTAGCGCTCCCCTCCCCTTGAATGAATGAATGAAATGAATGAAAAACTTTATTTCAAGGAAGTCTAGCCGAGGGTAAAAAAAAAAACCTCTACTATTAGGGGACACTTAAAATAAAAAAAATAAGCTATTAAAATTTAAACACCTAAAATTTGACCATGTACAAAAACTAAAATTTAACTACCTTATATATTTACAATAATTCACGAAACAAGCTTGGTGGTCATGTACTACTTAAGACAGAGTTCTCGCACTCGTGTTTTATCTTGGACGAAAAGTTAGTTAAGCAGATCTGTCTTTTGAAAGATTGCAGGGACGGTAAGTTTTTTTAAGTTAGTTGAGAGTCGATTTTTTTCACTAATGAGAAGTTAGCTTGTTTGCAACTGGGGCCAGGAGTCGATGGCTGTCCAGTTACTCTCATGATCAGCATAGGTCCGATATATCTGAGGGAGTTTTTCCCATCGGTGATAGTATTAAATCTGGGAATGTGGAAATCTGCGCCTCTAAGGTTGTAAGTAGAACTTTTCAATGAGAACAAATTTTTGACGCTCGGGAGGAAGGGGACGGGGGGCACAGATCATGCCTGACTTTGAACACCATACAAGCTAAGTCCTGTAGCCTTCTTTCATAAAGAGTTTTTAAGTTAGCTTTCTGCAGTAGTTGCTCATATGTAGATTTACTATCTCTGAAGACTGCACGCAAACTCCTCTCCTGGGTGCGTTCGAGTTTTCTCTTGTCACTTGCTCGGCGGAAATGCCAGGTAAGATGGCAATAGGTGAGGTACGGAAGAATCGCAGCCTTAAAAAGGTGTAGTTTCGCAACGGTGGGCACTAAGTTCTTGAGTCTCGTTAATACACCTATCCTCTGGTTCGCTTTCTTGCTCGTGATATTTATGTGCTCACTGAAATTAAGCTTGTTGTCAATAGTGGCACCTAATAACTTAATACTGTTCAGAGATTCAATGTCAGTTCCTTATACATTTACGCGAATCTCGTCTCTCCTGTCCCTCTGTTTATTGTTGATTAACATGGTATGGTATTTGGAGAGGCTCCCCTTAAGTAAGTTCGACTCGTACCATAAAGAGGCTATCGTTGCGCTCGCATTTAGGTTGTCATTAATCGTCACAACGTTATCGCTAATTTAGAAAAGCTGCTGGTCATCAGCCTTTGCTTAGATTCTGTTGACTTTTTGAAAAATATTTCACAATAACGGTCCCAACGCTAATCCCTGGGGGCAGCCTTGGTGAACTCATTTCCAAGAACCTTTTTTGAGATGCCAGCTTCACTCTGTTGTAGTCATTTGCATAAATAGGAGCGCAACAAATTGATGAAATTCTCTTCAAAACCGTATGCTAGTTTACTCAGCAACACAGCTGGTGCATGGAATCGAAGGCCTTTGACATATCCGTTGATAAGATTCCTACTAACTGTTTAGATTCCTACTAACTGCTTTTAAAGCAACGTGGATTTCAGATCACGAGATAACAAGCCGTTACGTTTTCTTGCGTTACACTGTCGTTTCGCTAACTTTCGGCGTGACTTGGCTTGGGCATAGTTAGTGGAGGGGACCCCTCCACTAACTATGGCTTGGGTCACGGGTTAAAACGTAGATTAACATGCAAATATTCCTTGACGTGCTTGATTTTGATGTGCTTGTTAACTGGAAGGCTCTAGAGCGAGCCAGCATCACGTTCACATTTGTACAAGGGACAATTTTACCTCCAAGGTAATGCTAATGCTATTACACGAACCAGTGCTACGTAAATAGAAAGGCACATTTGCATTTTCAATTCTCTCCCATGGGAGCTGTGTCAACATCGCCTTCATTAAAAAGTTTGCCTCGGTTCCGAATTTTATGCCATTAATTTTACTTAGCCTTAAGTATTCGGTTTTGTTATGCTTTTTATACCTGAGGTAATGTTAGCGATCTCCTCATGCAGGGATTTTTCCCCAGGTAAATAATCAGAAAAGCTGATTGTGTTCAAACTTTGTACTCACAACTCATGTCGAATATCACAAATGCAGATGTACTTTTGAGGGCAATGCACACAGACAATGCAAATTTCACGAGTGAAGAAACATAACGAGTTTTTCCAGCGTGTTTTATGTTATTTCTTAAAATTCAAATGTACATAGAACGTTACCAGATTTTACAACAGCATTACATGCACGCTCGCCTGAAACTACATCACAACACACAATTAGTATTGCGCATGTACCAGTCACGTTCTTTTAAAACTGTTAAGTTGGTTGACATGTTTTAAAATAAAGTTCAGCTCTCTGATAAATCGTGTGCAAAAAATTCATCTTATCCGCGAAGTTTAAAAGACATCTTCAAAACTGATTTCGAGGACAACTACCCTGCACAGCATAGTACTGTGTTGGATGATTTCTCTACGAGAACGGTCAGGCTTTTAATTAAGCGAGGAGTAACCTAAGAATATTGTCCAGCACGGAAGAATTTCACTGTCTTTCAGTTGGAATCAGATTTGTTCAGTGGAATCAGTACAGATTAACTTATAGGCTTTGATTGCCAAATTGTGGTAGGAAGAATGCCCATCGTGGTCGATCATCTTACACTGTTTGCTGTGCATAAGCTTGCATACGCTGGCAGCTTCGCCTTGCGTGACATACATAATTATAAGCAATTTGAATTGCTTTAGTTTTTACCTTGTAACTTAAAGAGACTCAACTGGAACACATTAATTAATATAGTTCTAATTGTTTTTGCTTGTCTTTAGACACTGAGCTATGCTTTCATAAAATGCTATGTTTGTCTGGGACTGTGGTGATTTGAAGGGTTGACATACTCCTTAATGACTTTTTAGAATGAACGGAATCGTGATGAGTTGCATGTAAAGTAACCAAAAGTCACGGTCATAACCACGTGAAGAGGTTATGAGCTGCTTAAAGTGGTTAGGTCACGTTAATTTTCACAATATTTGTCACGTAAGTGGCCTTTACAACCGTCATGTGCGTTTGCAGTAAATGGTTATTGCAATAATTTGGGAAAAACATGAGATTTAATAAAATAGCAATTACAAAACACTGTATGGCAGCGCGGGTTGAAAGCCGTTCCTATATTAGACAGTTGAACTACCACGTTCTGGGACCATCTTTTTTTTTTTTTTTTCAATTTTGTGTGCCGAGAAATCTGCAAGAAGTGACCACCTATATCATAAGTGTAAAGAAGACTTAAGCGGTACTGAGGCCTGGCGTAATTAATTGGATTGTTTCTCTTATTATAGTGAAATTTGCAAATAACTTAATTGTAATGTATACATTTTATCAAAAGGGTCTTAAAGTATTCCCTCTTTCATTCGTCGCCATTCTCTTCACTGCGTTTTAGAGGAAAAAACCAGTTAGAAGTAAAAATTTGAAAAATATTTGGTGAAACTGAAATGTCAAATATTTAAGTAGATGACGTTTTGGGCTTAGCCCTCTTCAGGTCGATATATAACCGTTATATCAAGGTGTGATTTGTATTGTCAAGAAAGCAGCGCTCTTATCGAGATGTACCAGAGCACGCGCAGTACCGTAGGACGTGAAAGGCATTACTGATTCCGTGCAGTTACATGGCACCCAACCAAAAGATGCTTCTTGTACTTGTTGCTTCCTTCCTTACTAAAGTTCTAAAGTTCTTATGAATACGTCGTTTTCCTTTCAGGTAAAGCTGATGAAAGGAAATTTTGTCCCACCTCGCAGTTCAGCAATTGGAGACGAATGTTGTGATACGTTGGAACATTTCTCTAGATGGCTATTGAAGGTCCCTGAAACTCAGTGATGACTGCTTCAGACATTGAGGTAGAATGTGAGAGTCTCGCCGGCAATGGACAAGACGGCGATACAACGTGCAGCGAAAGTGAAAGTGAAAGGCCAAAAAAGAGAGGTAGTAGCAGAGCAGCGCTTTTAACATTGCTAATTTTCTTTTCTTGGTGATGCATTATTACCAATCCGGCAAAGTTGGTATTTCGGTTCAAAAGGTCCAATTACTTAATAAGACCTCTTCAACAACATGTACCTTACTTTTTTTCTTCTTTTAACACTATGTTTGTTCCTAAATGTGTACGCGAGGCTTGAGATAGGAATTATCCTCCAAACCATGGTAGAAATAACTTCTGAAAACCTTATGTATCAAATATATCAGTATTCATTTATAACCTCTTACATTTGACTGATGTCTACCCAGCTTTCGAGGAGTCGCTGATAAAGACCATAAGGAAAGGCAACTTCCTTGAAATCAGTGAGAAAATCACACCAAAGGCATTTACAAAATGCGAGAAGAACGCTATGCAGATGTCAATGCTGGTGAGTCCATCATATTCTCACAACTCCTCTTTGATCCAGAACTGAAAACCAGTGCATTATCTCATACCAAAATCAAGACATCATTGGTAAGACTTTTGTATAACTTTTTGAGCGCTCGATGTAAGTTACGAGAGGAAACAAGAATCTAGTTTTATTTGCTGGATTACGTCTTCTGACTTGCACAATAATCTTTCGGATTGACTAGCAAATGCATACCCTCTTTGAAGTAGGCATGTTTGGTTATATCGGACGACTGACTTTGGTGGATTCAACATCTTTACAGGACACTAACCCAGACACTTTCATGCGACTCCCGCAAATGAATAGGACTTACTAATAAAATGTTCACCCTTCGAGAATCAACGCCTAAACAGGAAAAAGACATTAGACAACGCAAACATGACCACCAATGCAAGCAGTTGTTCTAGGGTAAAGAATTATTAACGCGCGAAGGCAAATAACTTGGAGGAAAAAACTATATGTGCGGCTTGCGGGTATTTGAATCACAAGACTCACTCGATGACTATCCAAACAACCAATAAACTACGAAGCTCAAGTCTAAACAATTCTGAAAGCTCCTATCAAAGCTCATACAATTAGGCTAGTATAGTTACTGGGATGATTTTAGTTCAATCATGCTGCATGTAATCTGCGGTAACTTTACGCTTCATTTCAACTCCACAAAACTATCTTAATCCCAACCGTGTCTGTGCCTTTTTGTTTTATTACCTACTGAATTTGAAAAGCAGTGATGGTGAAAGTGTTAGTGAATAAAGATTTCATCTTGCTGATTGTCAGGCAGGCGATAATTGTGATTCGAAAGTGTTGTAAATAAATGAATCGATCAATAAGTAAATAAATAAATAAATAAAAGTGTTACCTTAACCCCAACGCATGAGCTTTAATCGAAGCTAATCGAAAAAAGACAGTATGTTCTGTCAGTTATTTAAGAGTAACACAAAGGTTAACTTTATTTTTAGAAGCTCGACGGTAATAATAGCACTTCAGTTGGGTAAGTAAGTGTTTCTCTACAAAAATTAAAGATTTTTCATTTGTTATTGTTTTTAACACCAAGGTGAGTTACGAACTTCGCTCTTTGGCGGACAGGAGGTTACCAAACTTTGAAGATGAGGAAAAATTAGCGTCCTCTGTGGAGGAATTCACTAACTGTCTGATGAACCCCTTAAAATCTGACATAAAGTGCCGTTTACAGTTCAAGCAGTGCTTTGATGAAGTCATGGAAACTGCTATTGAGCTTGGGCAAAAGAAGGTCGGTGATTACAAATCGTCTTTTTGTTACCTTAGAAAGTGAGCTATGCGTGGAACCTATTGATTCGTTATAACAATCCAAAAGTAGTCTGCTGGGGCAATACGCTTGACTCTTAATGTCCCTCTTCACCCGTTGGACACGTATGGGTAAGTGTGCCCAAGGGGAACCCATGCTTGAAAGACTGGAGGGGAATTGAATTGACTTGCGACTGGCATCTTATGACAATAGTTTTGTAGGAGACTAACGACTGACCAACGAGAGGTATCGAGACTCTGAGACTTAATCTTTATTCTTCGGGACTTCTACGTCTTCCACTATGCTTACTTCCTCTGCTTAATACAACTTTCCAATGAACTCACTTTTATGCTAACTCTAGTTACGCCCGGGACTCAAGCCAAAGGTAAATCAGGTGGCACAAAACAAAGTATTCAGATGTAAATCCTAAACGAACGCAGCTGACTTGATAATTCAAGCCGAGATTAACCAACTAGAAAAAATATTATAATCTTTAGCGACAGCTAACCGTGGATCTATCTAGGGGAAGTATAAGCTAAGGTCGCAAGAACGACACAGACATGTACACACGTGAGCGTCCGAAGAAAGATTCTAGAAAGAAACGTTTCCAAGGAAAACGAAAGAGGCGTTCATTCAAGAATTGAGAGTTCCACTCTTGTTAATTAACCTTGGCTTGCCAAAACTAAGCTTTCTTTAAAATATAATTTCTTAATATTTGGCTCCAAAACAGTCTTGCTCACTCGTAGTGCTGTAGATGCATCTGTTTATGCATCTCAGAGATGCATCTACAGTACTGTAGATGCACTCTGCAACCTACAATCTGCAAAAATCAAACATTTTATGCATGTGACCCTGGACGGGAAGCCGAACGCGCGCAGCATTCTTCCAGTTACTAAACATTTTCTATTTATTGTTACTTTCCAGTTTTTCACCCATCCAGTAATTGATAATCTTAACAATGACAAGTGGTATGGTGAACTTGGTGAAATGTGGACGCCATCTTATCTCAGCATTGGACGGTGGAAATGGATGTTTCTTGACTTATGGTGTTTGTTTGATTTGGTGCTATTTCCAATTGTTTTCATTGTCCTTTACCTTATCCACCTTGGGAGGGCAAAGTGGAGTAACAGTACAGGTAATTTTTGAACTCCAGATTTCAAACTACTTTAAAACAATCAATAAACGTTGTTAATGGTAAACAGGAACAACCAGTTGTCTTACTTTTTCTTTGGTCTCTCAATAACACTCTCCATAGTAAATAAACAAGGCTTATTCAGGTTGGAGTTTGTTTTACATTAGATTTTTTTTTTTTTCAATACATTTGTACATAAGTAGAGAATGTTTCAGGAAATTGCTTCTGAGAATAATGTCGAAGAACTGAGATATCATTTGAAAGAGAATGCGTTGATGACGCCAAATCTGCAGCAAAACCATGGTTTCTTGTGCATGTATTCTTGACGAGCGAAGATGGCTAGAGGAGATATCGCTTTCTTTGAACTCATTCTTGTTCGGCCATAAGTGCTAGCCTTTGAGGCAAACCTTGACACCCAAGACTGGCAATGAGTTGGGCTCCTTCTTGATGTAGAAGACAAAGAACACGTCACAATAGATTGCGCCTCACAAACCTATTGTTTTCATTGTTTTCCTCGTTTTTTTGTCCTTTTATTCTCTATTGCTTTGCGTCAGCTGGGTCCTCTGCAGCAAGTAAGAGCCGCGAGTTGGAAAACATGGGGTTATTTTGTAGCAAACCAAGCTGTTGTTAGGCATTCCTGCGATACTGGTCGTGTGGCTAGACAAACTTAAAGAATTTTTGTTTTTCATCGCAGAACGATGTAAAATCGACCTTTATGGTAAGTTTCTATTTCTTATTTTTACCCAAAGTTAAAACGGCTTTGAGAGTCGTTTCGATCACAATTTATAGTAAAATTGCCATGTTAAAAAACTTATTGCGTACATTTATAACATAAAAGACACCTAGATAAAGTCTGTCACGTTTGAACTTCAGACAGATTTCTTTTGTCAGCATCTTGACATTTGTGAACATAGCTACCTAACACTATCCTATGCCAAAGAAGATTTTCCGCTGCGCCAGTCAACGACTAAGCTTAGTTTGAAAAGGTGGTTGACCAAATAGATATCGTTTGTAGCGGAATTATCGCTGATTCATGGTGCTTTATGGTTATCCATCCGTCCTTGGCTTCATAGGACTCATAAGGCCTTGGGCGTTGTAATAAGAATTCAGTCGCGCCTTTTTGTGTGTGTTCGTATTTTATTTCCACAGAGACGTATCGAGAATATTTCACTACACCTTACTTCCTATTTATCCGTGACACGTTGAGTTATCTGGCCTTACTTGGACTCCATTTGTCCATTTGTCTCAGTCCAACAAGCGTTGAATTCAGCGAACAAGAGTGGGCTATCCTGATCTTCTTCGTGGGCCGAATGGTGATGGAAATTAAGCAATTCTGCGTAATAAAGGTGCAAGTGGGACAAGGAAATAAAGATAAAATTAAAATCTTTGACTTGAAAGACGCCAACCAGGAAGAGATTGACGACTTGCTCACAGAGCTAGATGAACTCCATCATCAAAGTGAGAAGCAAAAGGATAACAAAGTTGAAGTCAAGCGTGTAAAGAAGTGTGCTTCTCCTTGTAAAAACGTAGCGATTATTGCTTTAAAGAAATTGAAGAAGTTCACCAGGTAAATGGTATTCACTTTGAATAACTGCGAGAGGTAGAACAGTTTCCGATAGCCCTATGTTTAAGTCAAATGCTGCTAACAAATTAACACAAAGTAAGTTGATTACATCTAAATGTTCTATATTATTGTGATACGTTTTCTAAAAGCCATTCACTGACCTAATTATTTGGCCCAATACAAAACACCCCCGATGAGAGCCAGTTGTAATAAGAAGCAAGCAAGGTTAAATAAGCTCCGTTTGTATTTGGTTTTCAGAAAAAAGAATGATGAAAAGCCAATAGATGTCTGGGCTTAGGGGGTTATAAACCATAATTTTCCTCATGATTTAGTTTTGAATGTATTTCCGATAATAATTACCTTAATTAATTAACACTAACGGAATAATCGTTTGTAACTATGTGTAGTAGGGTCTTTTCGGTTAACTCTGCAGTTAGACTTGACATATTGCATCTACTAAATCTTTCTCACCTTCTCACATCAGAGATACCTGGAACTGTTTGGACCTTATCACTATGTTCGTCTACACCTGCACGTTTCTGCTGAGAATGGTCACGTGGTCTTCATCCAAATTCGTGGTAAACAATCGATCCCTTGTCATAGCTGGCTACTTGTATGGCCTCAATACTATGATCCTCACTTTCAGAGTATTTGGTCAGCTGATGGAGACAGTAAAAGGGCTTGGAACCATTCAAATCGCCTTGTTCAGTATCATCAGAGACATTGCAACGATATTTTGGCAGTTTGTCGCGATTGTCATCGCCTTCTCGTTCGCAATCACGAAAGTGTACATGTCGGAGAAGTCGTTTATCACAGAAAAATATGATGGTATCCCGTAAGTGTATTTTTTTATGTTAGGTATGTTAAAGGAGATCATTTCTTTAACGTCATACCAGAAGCAAGACTGGCAGGTAATAGCAAGCGAATGCAAAAGATTGGTTAAAAATTGGTAAATGGCACTCAAAGTGTTAACTGTGTAGACTACTGACATTTTACATTTCTACGGCTTAACATCAATTAGCATTTACTTCTATTGTAAGAAGTCGGGTTTTGACCTGAGTTCAAGTTAAAACAGCTAAGACTTGTAAGAAGTTTAGAACCTGACTTCTTACAGGTTTTAGCTGTTCAATTATATGAAGCTTTTCCTTGTCACGTGGTGCTGAGGCAAAGTTGGAAAGCAACCGTATAGGTAAAAGCAACTGACAGGCGGGTAGGTGAAAGAGCCCTGAAAATGTTAGAAGCGACTTAAGAACAAAAGCGATATATTTTATCACTGCCTGGCAAATTGACTAGCTATAACAGAGAACATGAATTTGTGATTTACTGATTCAAGTACTTCCTTTTTTTTAGGGTGTGCAGTACGTCTGGACCAACCTGGTAAGTCAGGGAGAGGTGTGAGGTGGTCACAGTGGAGTGAAGTCGGGTCTTACAGGGCTCCGACTGAAATTGGAAGTTTTCGTATTTAAAATGAATTTTTTTTTTTTGAAAAATGCTAAAAAAAAAAGACACTTTTGCCTTTAACATCTTTATAAATTCAGACCTAAGAAAATTGTAAGTAATGACATATAATATAAGTTTGAGTCATGTAAGTGTTGCTATGATTAAATGAATGTGTTGTTTTTTTGTTGTTGTTTTTTTTAAAAACTTGGTAAGTCAGGCAATAATTGCTCTTCTATCCTCGTTTACCTCCACTTTTTTACACTGATTATAGTCACAAAAGTGAGTTCACCTTCTGTCTTTTGGTGTCTCCTCTCAGCTGGTGGACCGTGGTAAAACACCTCTGCTGGTCGTTGCTTGGAATAGCGGAACTGGAGACGCTTGAATCAGTTGACAGTGCGACGGTGACGCTTGCTCACTTGTTGTATGGTATTTTCCTGGTCGTGGGTGTCATTCTTCTTGTTAACATGATGATAGCTCTTTTATCCAACACTTACCAGCGTGTGGAAGTAAGAAACTTTCAGTTCCTGCTTTGCTTCAATGCTTATTGTGGAGTTAGCATGGGACAGTGATTTGTAGCGCTTACAAGACCTCCACCGGGATCAACTCCTTGATGACGCTTTGTAAATAACCAGCTGGTGTTCCTTCAGATTTATAGCCATGTTATGTTTGTTTGTTGCATTCGTTTCGTCAGTGTTAGTGGCGTGCCTATAAATAGCCTGCTCGCAGGTCTAAACTAGTGATTAACATGATTGATTCCAGTTAACTATATCAAGATAACAGAGGGCCAATTAGTGTCTGAAAGTACTCTTAAAGGTAGTTCAGGTCACCAATAGCGGCAGACTTCGAATACAGCTCTTAAAAATTACGGAACTCAAAGTCCCTGGACATGACACTGAGTCGAACGTTATTCAGGTTTCCAATTTGGTTTAAAGCAGTTGTATTGTTGTTTGGTTCTTTCTTGTTCAATTCAGTCAGATGAAATGTGATTTATTTTAGATTTTTTAATGTATTTCATTTACTGAGTTTGTAAGATTTATTTGAAAAAACAGTGATCTGTGAAAATATCGAAGTTTGTCAACTGTCTTGAGCTTACACTATAGTACTTGCTGGCTATTTTAAGGACAATTCTTTAATGGAATGGAAGTTCAAGAAAGCCATCACAATCCAGACGTACAGCTCGTATGATCCAATACCTGTGCCACTAAACCTTGTGTCCAGTCTTGTTATGGGGGTTTGGTGGTTGTGGAAGAAATGTAGAAGGTGCTGCAAAGGACATCCAGACATCCCGACTTCTGCTGTACGGCACGTAAGTTTTTAGCGTGCCCGGCGATTCTGACTTGTATATCTTATAGATTGAAATGATCACAGCATTTCTATCTCTTAAAATATAAGCTGCTCTGACCATTTATCTGCGTATTCTGCAAGGGTCTTTTTTCTTGATGCTTTTCTGTTCTTTTTTTACAGAAAGTAAATTGATCGTGTCAATTTCTTGAAACGTAGAATTCTAGGTCTAGGTCGTCTTTACCAATGTGCTTTTAGGGTAATTTCTTACCGTAGTTCTTATCGACGAAGAAGAGGGATGCGTGTTAGAGACCTACTATTGTCGCTTTTCTCATTTCTTCCAGACTAAAGAGCTGGATGAAGTTATTGAAAAGCTTCAAACTAGTTATTTTGCAGCTTATGGCTTTTCGTTTCCTCAAACAGGTAGGTACAACGAGGAGATAACACCTAGTTTTTGCTGTTAATGACGATTATATTTTAGATGTGGATGGAGTTTTATCTGTGTTGGACAGCTCTTTTTTCATTTTTTGTTAATGTGGTCCTTAATGTAGTGGCCCAAAGACATAGTGTCAATTAAATTTTACAGAAGAAATATAAGCAGAAGAACGTGACAAAACCGACATCTGCTTTAAACAATTACAAATGTCCTCTCGTCTTTTCAAATATACCTAAATAAAATGAACTGCGTTGTGTGAAATGAATTATATCTAGCCACAGAAAGTTTTCTCTTTTGTTTGTTTTTTATAGAGGAAGGGAAGATGGACCAGTTGTTTTTGGAAGCTGAGGGTAATCGTCGAATTGCCAATCAAACTGCGCAGAGAGCATTCCTGGCTCGCCAAGATATTCTAGCGACAGGCCAAAAGGTAGCATCGGGTTTTGCTTAATGTCAAAGCAGACTGCATTGTACTAGAAACATGTTTTTCCTGTTTGGTAACTTTTTTTTGTTTACATCATTACAGGCGTGGCATAGCATGGGTGTAAAGGTGAGGGACTGCCTTCTCCTGTACGAGGGAGTCAAAAGTTGTGAGGTTTGTGAGACTTCTCCACAATCAACAGCATCACTATTGCATCATGGTGCCAGATACGTTTTTCCGTTCTCCAAGGACTTCCCACACTTTGAGGTAGGAATGAAAATACTTTTTGTGTGTTTTGTTCGGTGTTTGTTTGATTTTCTCACTGAGTACTCTCGTTTAACTTGGCTTGTGTCTTGTGGCTTCCTTACCACCTTAGGTTCTAGTCCTAGAAACTGGTAGAAACAGGTTTCTCGAAGTCGGCGTGGTGCGAAAGGGATACGATTTTCATTTGAGACCTGGATGCTATACTGGTAGCGTGGCCTATCACGCGGATGGAAATATTGTCGATGGCGGAAATGAAGACTTAACAACACGCAGATTAATTGAAGGTACGGTAAAATTTTCCACGTAGCGAAATAGAGGAATCCATCCATCTTCTGTTAAGTACCTATATACAGCTTCACTCGTTAGCATTTTCGTTGCGCCAACAATCAAACGTAGTCCACTAAATTGTGTCAATCAATATCTGAGATTGTCAATGAGCCCAGCCAACCATAGGTATTCGGTTATATCACATTTAGTTGGTTCCATTTATTATGTATCCATGGGTCAATCTAGTGGAAAATCTAAAATAGCATACTACAAATCAGTGATCAATAAATGGGGCATAAAAATATAACACCAGTAAAGATGATAATTTGGTTACTTGTCCATTGTTGTCGTTGTTGAGAGTTTCTTGCTCTCTGTTCTCTTCCTTTAGTTCCTGTGGTGAATCGAGGTGATCTGATTGGTTGCATTCTTAAGTTCGAAATGGAATCTAACGGCAAGGTACCAGTTGTATTTTGCTTGAATGGAGACCAGGTGACAGATAAAGAGTTGCTGATAGAGTGTGACAAAACAACAAAACAACTTTACCCTTACGTAGGGATGGGTCAACACGGAGTTCAAGTGTTAGCCAAGGTAAGGATTTCAGGGTAAAATGTGATGTGTATTCGCTGAAAAATACGCGAATGACCCTTCTCACAGTAGACTTCTCAAGGCGTATTTATAACGAGTCCGTGGAATTGCTTGTCAGTAGAGATTTGTCGATAACCAGGCTGAAGCGAGTTTGTGATGCCTAATAAACCCTCTTATGTACTTTACATTTTAACACAAGATACCAAAAATAATGACAGCGTTGGTCACTTGGTTCACACCAAAAAGAATCAGGAGAATTCAAAATGAAGCTACAATAGAATCAACTAGAAATGTTTTTCGAATGCTAGCCAACCGGGTCAGGAGTTCCTTGCTTGCTTTCTGCATTGGTTGTTTATTCTTTGAAAAGAAGCTTTTAGGGACCACCTTTTCTCAGCTTAATCTAAATTTACGAAACCATTTTGTCCAATTTACCGGGTTTCTATCTTTCTTAGGAGGGTTGGCTATTGAAGTGATCATGTGCACTCGACATCCTATCGCATTATTTTGTAGAAAACAGTTCATACAGAGGCAAAAAGTCTTGCGAAACCTAGACAAGAGACTCATTTGAAGCAGTTACAAAAACACTCACAATGTTGCGTTCCATTTTCCCGTTATTTTATTAGATGACTTCAGCTGGCAGTGAAGGGGTGGAGATTCTTGGTCAGATGGACGTCGTATCGAGTAACGCTAAGAGCAAGCAGTCATACGCTGCAGCAAGCGATGGCAAGATGGCGGTCATCAACCGTGATCTAAAAGACTCAACAGTGCAATTTCGAAGACTGAGAGATAATATCCTAGCCAATTTTAGGGAATTTGAAGATTTGTTTAATGATACTCAAACAGAATTCACAAAGCTGGCAGGTTTAGATGTTGAAAAAGAAGGCGAAGACGTCCTGCGTAAGGTAGATAGGGAAAGGTACAGACAAACGCTCGCATGCGCTAACCTGGTAAAGAAGATAAAGGAAGACTTAGATGTGCTTAGAGAAATGACAAAGGACAATTTGAAACTGATAACCAAAGCAATTACAGAGGCAAGGCAAATGCATGAAGAACAATAAGGAATTTTAAGTACATACCGTGTTAAGAAGGCAAAGGCACCTTTTGATAGAGTCCTCGTGCTTTCTTATATGTCTGTGGAGTGTTGCAAATGAGTACTAGTTACTTGCTGATAACCAGGCAAAAACATTTTTTCTCTGTCCTACTAAAAACATGACCGCATCGCAAATTAGTCCTAGTTATTAATCATTTTTTGACATTTCACTTGTCAGTCTTTTAAGAATTCAAGACGAATGACTTATGAAAACAGACCATAAAATAAAATTAGTGACTAAACTAATCAATCAATAAGCCAGTACTGTGGGTCTTTGACTTCAGTGACCATTTCTCGCGAAGCTGTTTTGATTTGAGTCTGTGTTTGCACACTACGGCCAGAAGAGCAACACCGACTAAAGGAAGAAGCTGCACTGTATGGAGCAAAAATGGCCAGAATCGACGAAGGCATTAGGAAGGCAGTGATTTACTTTTTGTATGTACGTATACTTTATGTTCACTTTGTTTTCTGTTCACTAAATTGACTTAAACGTGCGCTATGATTTTTATGTCCAATTCTTTTGCAGTCTGTTTTTATAAAGGAAGCCGGTTTTCATTACTGTGTTTGTTACCGTTATATTTTGTTTCGCTCTCTGTTGAAAATTGGTGTAAGCTGGTGTGACCAGGTTAGATTCGGTGTTGTTATGTAAACTACAGACAAAATGCAATTTGATAACAAACAAATTTACTACGTAAAGCAAAAAAGGGTGAAAGTAACAAGGACTTGAGGTCAACTAAGACTTGACTTGAAAATTGCTTGCTTCAGAACAACTGCTGGTGCGAAGGCTTGTGTGTAACTGACTTAAACTAGCTTGCTACTGGCAATTTCTTGATGCGCTAACACTATGTCATATCCTCAGTATCCTGTGAACCAAAGCATAAACATGCATTGGGCTTAACCTTCCGGGGGGGGGGGTACTTTGGGAATTTCTGGGTGGGGATGTGCCGCTGGGACCCTGGAACCCTTAGCCTATACCAGAGCTAGCTCAGCTGAATTTTGCTAACCTATACTAGAGTAAACTCCCAAAAGCATCCCATCTATCACACTGTTGAGGCTGATTTGCGTAAATTTAAACTTGCCGATTTAATTTTTTATATTTTTGAGTGGCAATCCCTGGTTTCCTTACTCTAGATAAAATCTTCAACCAACCAGTCAGTTTTGTGGAAAATGATACCCTATTCTAGACCCAAATGCTCTGACTTATATACCCTATCCTAGAGTAAACTGCTTGAAAACCATACCCTTCACAGCGGCACATACCTATATAGCCCATATATGGCAGCGCCCCCTTCACCCCCGCCCCCTGCCCGGGGCTTAACCACAATTTCCCGTGCCAAGATTCCTACATGCTAACAAGCTAAGTGAAACAGGAGTTCTTTATTCATCGAAGGATGCTTTTTTACCGTACAGGAAATGACTAACAGGCTATTTAGAGAGGTAACATAATATAACTTGTGGTTTGAGTAACAGAAATTTGGCATATGAATACGTCGAATACGACCTGTGCATTCTAAAAGCTAGCGCGTACCAAAATACTAGCGAAAAATACCCCACATTCCTAAAAGGAATATTAAGAACTTGGGAGCTAGCTCACACTGGCCTTGTGGTGTTTATATTTTTCCTTTCCACTTTTCGCTTTCTAAAATTGAGGTCACCCTTGCCCCGCTGTTGAAGTGTTGTGGATCAATTTACATCTGATATGTTTCACAATCTACTTAACGGTTCTTTTGTTTTGCATCCGTTAATGTGAAATGAAATCTCCTAACTTGTCGGTCGCATATGACATGTTTGGCACAATTCCACTATTTAGTTTTACAGTTTCCTGTATGGATTATGCTCTGACGCACTCTGGCTCCTTGCTCCTTTACACAGGCAACATTCACAACCATGAAGCAGGTTCTGTTGGTCCTTTACTTTGCTTTAAGCGTTTCTGCACTTTCGAATGCGTTTAATGGTAAGTGGGTTTATTTTTTATTTTAGGCATTTGCTTGATGCATGCAGCTTTTTTTAGTATAATTTGTATTGTCATCACCAAATCGTATAAATGGGAAAAGATAACTAAATGAAAATTTGATAGCGCACACATGTTTGTCATCTTTTTGTCTTAGGAAAAGCATTTTGGCTCCTCAAATTGTAATTTGCTGTAACACTGAGTTTATACGTTTCCGTACTGAAGAATTTTTCACGGGGAAAAGCACTTCTAGAATGTTCTTTGACGGTTTCAAAGTGTCCGTTGTCCGTCTTAGAGAGATGTCCGTCTTATAGGGAATTCAGTCACAGTAAAATGACGGAAAAGCGGCAGGGACCAGAACCACGTGTCCGTCTTGTAAAGTTGACTGTATATAAAACCAGGATGCTTCTTAGGCTGGCGACTTTGGTATTTCCTTTGGAGGAAGTATATGACAAATTGTGGTTATGCGAACTTCGAAGGTATGCTGATCAAACAAATCGACCTCACTGCTCGAGTTCATCGAACGTATCTAAGGTTTCATGGAGAGATTTCTAGTTTCTATGAGGACGAATGACATAACTGCTTAAGTGAATTTTCCAACGCTGGCGTAAAACTGTGGGTACTAAATATTGATCCAAATGGCGAAATCTTTCTGTCTTCCTTGCTTTGAGCTGGATCTTTGCTGGGTAAAAGCGAGGTACTAGTCGAGGTCTGTCAGCTACTCCTTATAAAGTGGCGTTTTAACTTGCTAGCTGTGTTATAGTTGGTATCGTTCTTTACTTTACAGTTGATGATCGGATTATTGCCCGTTGGACGAACAACCTTTATTACCCTGGGAAAGTGTTATCAATTGGAAATGGCCTGGTGAATATTTCGTTTGACGACAATGACACGATTATTCACAGAGTCTCGGACATTTCAGCGGTAATTCCCGATAAGGTGCCTCATGACGTAGACATTGGACACCACGTGGTAGCAACATGGAAAGGAGGCAACACGTATTTCATTGGTTACGTGTCTGAAAAAGATTCTGGTAACCGTTTCAAAGTCACTTTTGATGACAACGACGAGGACTATTACGCTGTCAGTCAGCTAAGGATTTTTCCTGAGCACTGGTCATCTCATGAAGGTCAGTACAGACCCTTGTCCATGATTCACAGGAACCATTCATACCTACGATAACACAAGGGTATCTGCTAACACTGCATCCATAAATATTCAGTTTAGCCATTTAGCATTCTAAGCTCGTCCAAAGCAAATTCAGCGATAAATATTTTCATTTCCTTTACAAAATCTTTTTCCCAAAATTTGCCTTTTTTAAGTGCCAGTCAAACGCGACCTGAAAAAGTTTGCTTGCCATTTGCAGCGACCAGCATCAACTAATATCCCATTTTTACACTTCCAGTGGGTGCCAGAGTGTTTGCCCGCTGGAAAAACGGTCTATACTATCGCGGATTCGTTACAAGTGCCACCTCCACGACCGTGTTCATCAGTTATGATGATGGAGACACCATCACTTTACACAGGATTGACCCGACAGCAGTAATACTCGATCACCCTGCATGTTACAGTGAGGTCCACGCTGGTCAACGTGTAATTGGTTTCTGGCCTGGAAGAACCAGGTATTACCCTGGTGTGGTGACACACAAGAGGATTTCTGTCAACAATAACTGCCATGAGAAAGCTGTGTACCACGTGTTGTTTGATGACGGAGACAAGCGACTTCAAGACTCGCTCCAGATTCGTCTTATTCCGTGCACTGCAAGTCAAGAATTGAATGTACAAAATATTTGAATCCAGCATGTTTGAAATTCAAGTGAAATAAAGTAATTCTGGCTTCAGATCTTGCTTACTTTCTTTCACTGTAGATTTTGGAAGCACACCTAACTAGTTGTGAACGTTTACGGGATTTAGAGTAATAGATTTATCCAGATCTTTTAGTTTGTATCAAAAGACAATGTTTCAATCGAGTTAGAAATTGTCGGACTTATTGCTGCTTTATATCTGTCTAAGTGACTGACTTCCAAGGGCATCCATGGTAACGAAAAGCGAATAGCACCATGAATATTACGCCCATTCATGTTTAAATGTCTTTGCCATCTTGCATAAGAAAGTAAACTCAAGGTAGAAAGGCGATGAATGTAATCATGCACAGTAGGTTTAGAAGCTCATGATCAGCCACGAAACCAAAGTATACCATGACAATGTTGATTGACCTCGTTACTTTTTGTGTTGAAGAGAAAATCGCGACGTTTTATCACCAGTTTTAGCCAAACTAAATCCAAGTTTTTACTCTATCTATTTTTTTTTTCTTTTTCTTGAAATTAACCTGTAAAGTAGGACGTAGTTTAAAGTAGATTCGCATTTTGAACTTTGAAAGCAATATAATCAGGGCTGTGCAAACGTTATTTATGCGTCAAAAGTAGCTTATCTAATGACAATTAGTGAACGTTATTAAATCCCCGCCTCCCTAGGTACCTTTTTTACTTGGAAGTTTGCTTTGACGTGAGCGCTGTTATCAATTATCAGACACCATAGGAGAAGCCAAGAAAGTAGAGAAAACAGGAACTAAGGAGTACATTTTGACAAGAGCCAGAAGAGCACAAGGTGACAACGTTTTAAGCAATGAACGCAACTCATCGGTAACTTGTGTTGTTTAGCACTTAGCCTATTGTTTACAGGAAATTCTGTCTGCAGCCGTGGTACCGAAGTGCAAAAGTCTTTTCACAAGTTTCATTTTGACAATGCTTTTTACCGCACTCAGATTGACAGAAACAAGCAGTGTCTGTGTTGCTGTTTTTATTTTATTTTTTCATGGAAATTCCAAGAATCTGAGGGAAGATGCTACATTGAAAGGTAAAATAATTCAGTTTCTACGACAATTTGTTATTTCATTATTTTTCACTGAGCGCTGACAGGAGATCGGATGTTTTGAACAAAAGATCTGCATGCTATCACCTTGGCATCTGTATTCGGTTTTCGCTTTATCCACCGAAATGATTGCCAACCCCTTGGGCCATCAGTCATCCGCTTTACCATAGATCCTGACGTACGTTTGACTCAGTTTTATAATACAGTTTTGTTTAATACCTCTGGCAGTAATTGCAAACTAAAATCGTGTTAGCATTGCGTAGCAGGAACGATACGCACCATTTTCATTCACGAGCTTGTTATTTTCAGTATATCAGACTACGACTGAGTAAATAAATTTGGTATCGAGGTGAACCGTTACAAGAAGTAGCCCGACTTGACTGCACTTCGCACTTTACGCGAACTCAAAAATTCAATTCTCGACCGACCGTTTTGCGTTTTTCGCTGCCGTCAATCAAATCTTCGTGGGCTTCGCCATTTTCGCCTCACCGAGCCTCGTTAAAGTTGAACTGGCGATGAACGTATGAAGCCCGACGACAGGCATACAGAGAAACTCAAACTTCAATTTTACACATGCTTATTTTATAGCGGAGTGAAAGTGTCAGGGTGAAGTGAGTGAATCACCAAACAGTCGAGAAAATAAATCCTAACAAGCCGCGGCCAAATTGTTTGGCGCCAAATTTCCACGAGTGTTAATTTTTCCCAATTATTTTTCTGGGGGGTTTTATTGGGAAACGTAGCTATGGCCAAGATGAAGTTAATTTTTCTTTGGTAATAATAAACATCGATAATTTAGTCGTGTTAAATGTTTTTGTCGATGTTGAAAATAATGGCTTTTGATTAGAGTCGTATTCATCTTTCCTTTCGTCACGCACCAAATTTCACAGAAAGCAAATAATGTAACGCGCAGTTCTTGGATCTTGGGTCAACTGCTAAAAGTAGCAATAATAGATAGAACTGGTTAAAACTAATAAACTAAAAGTGAAATCCTTTAATTACTCCAGTTATAATTTTCGGAATAAATGTTGTTAATACATCGTTTTCTTTCATACCGTGTACAGGTGTCCCTAGTGCATTGCAAAATATGTAAAACTAAGGCTCACTTTTGCGAAAACATTAAGAGTGTATTTACTTTAAAATGGTCCAGTACGTTTGTTCCAACGAATGCTTGAAAATTAATTCTTGTCATCGTCACTTTTACTCCAACGGAAATTGTTTTTAAATTTTTTAAAGTAAAACCAGTGAGCAGCACGTCTGCGAACTACTTGAGTTGTAAAACTTTTTTATTTTCCCCTACGCGTTTCGTGTGACTAGCGCACACTTCTTCAGGGAGTTTAACAATACAATCAAGTATACCTGTATATATACCTAGATACAATTCTGCATTTCGCAAAAAACGACACCTACGGATTTGCGTATACAAACCGCTCGGTAATGCGTCTAGGAAACAGGCGTAAAAATATTATTAAGGTGTGACATAACTATTTGGGGCCCACCGTTTTAGCTTCGTTTTTTGCGAAATGCAGAATTGTGTCTAAAAAAAACGCTATATTATCTTTATCTGATTTACGGCGCGTGAATGAGAAGATTGATAGATTCTATTATAGTGATTGTTTTCAAGTTCGTCATAAGTACATTTCGGTGGAAACTTCGCAAGTGTTTAAAACAGCATAGACCAACTGCTGTCACTGTTTTGTAAACTAAAGCATTTATAATGCAGTTCCCCCGCTGGTTACTTCCAAGACTCTGCGAAACAATTCTGAATCCATTGGCTTGGCAAAATGCAGACACGAAACTCAATTAGAAAGTTTAACTGCAGACACTAGTCAACCATCGACTGATCATTCGTTCACCTGCCTTCAAATTGGCAGCACTTGAAAGGCAATTCAACAAAAGAAAACACTGAAAGGGTGCTTTGTTTGGCGAGATCTTTTTCGAGTCCTCCTTTTTCTTTCATCAAAAGTTGCATTTTGGAAGAGGTTATGTAAATTAGAATTTTTTCATCTGTTGAACGATGGATCGGCGACCATCAAGTGATAAGAGTACTTTTAACGGTCAATGATTACAATAAGTTGTATGATGCAGGTATCAGGAAAAGAAAGAACGAAGTGAAAGGGAACGAAATAAAGCTACCAAAAAAAAAATTCAACCATAGATTTAAGTAATTGTGTCAAAGCATCTCTTTATTAGTTTGCAAATAAGGAAGCAAAATTACTGCCAGCAATTCCAAGATGGTAAATATTGTCCTTCATCCTCAATTAGCTAGTCCTTGTAAACTTTGCGTTGAGGTCTTTCTTGTTTACAATTTTGATTACTAGACTCAGTAGGGTGTGTGATCAGATGACTCCTGAAGATATTCAAACAAAAGGCAAACAGATAGTCAGAAAAATTTTGTTGTTCTCTTGAATGAAGCGCGTCCATGATTTTCTCGCCAAAAAGTGCCGTGTGCATAACAGAAAAAAATCCTTGCATTGCTTTCTGCAAACAAACCTTTTCAGTGTCAATTCAATCGCAAAAAGTTCGTCCAAACAGTCAAATACTGTCGTTTTGTATTTGTTATGAAATGACTCTGTTTTTTGTCTTGTATCAGGTAACTTGCTCGACAAATTTGATTTATAGGCAGGTGTTCTACATTATGGAGTGATAATTTTTCAGTCTAGACAGTTTTCATTGCTCCATTCACGTAGGGGCCATACCACCCGCCTAATGTTTCATGAAGGCTATATTTGCTTGGTTTATATATTTCTGAACCAAGTTTGGCAGATGAGCTTTCTTTGTTCTCCAGTTTATTTTAATTTGGAAGTTGTGACAAAATGTCAGATTATGACGTCATAATTGATGACGTCACCAAAACGTGTTATAATTTTTTGTAAAATCTTATGTAAAGATTATGTCATTAGAAAGGTCCTGACTTGAGGAGTAAAATGCCGGAAACCGTTTTTTGCTATGATGATTATTTTTTGAGATATGGGAAGTTAAATATTTTTTGGTTGTCCCCCCCCGGAATTTGCTTAACCATACTGTCCTTCTTAAGTCAATCTCTCTGGTTTATTTTTTTCAGTTTTATTCTAGGAAGGCTAATAATCTAGCAAAATAGAAAGCTTAATGTTGTCAAAAATCGTATGGTTTTAGAAATTTGATTTTCAGCTTTCTTATGATGGTATTAACAGAAAAAAAACGGGTGACGTCACAAGTTATGACGTAACAAAACTAGTTTTAACGCAATAACACTAGAGGGATAATTTTTTATTCCGATTTTCTTCTTTATTTTTGCTTTAGTCATCTGGCACATCACATGTGCAACATAGCTGCATTTGCTGGAACAAAAATACAGCTCCAATTTGAGGATTTTTCTCAAGGGGGGGACCCCATATTTTGCAGAGTTATTTTTCATATTTAAAAATGCCATATTTCATTTAATTTTTGTGATATGGACAAAATTTTTTCAGGTTTCAACTCCCTTTGATGTGCTCTTTCGAACACATTGTAAAAAAATATGCATATTAAAAACTTCAAAAGTGGCAAAAACATGACGTCATCACTGTGACGTCACAACTTTGACATTTACCGACATTTTTCACGTAAATGTAATTGGCAATAGGTCTCCTGCTCATCTGCCAAGTTTAGTGTAGAAAGAGTCAATACTTTTTAAGTAATGCGAAATAATGTGAAATACCCAAGAACTGAAGAAACATTTGGGGGGTGGTTTGGCCCCTACGTGATTATCCATCGTGTTGTTAGCATTGAATTCTCGCAATTCTCTCCAATATCCTATCCAAGCATACACTCAAACAACTCTCTCAATTCAATATTTCACTCCTAAGACGTGTAATATTCTACAGCTCACAGTTTTCAGGAACATAGTGAAAAGGTCTGGATGGTAGCAGACATGTTGAAATTTTAAGAAACAAAACGCTTTTTAAAAACATGTTTCAACAGAATCTTCTGTCATCTTCAGTTTAAATTACAAAGTACAGAGTTGAATATATAGTGTGCGCAAAATGGTAATTGAATATAAGGAAACATAACAATGTAAAATATTACAGAGAAAGTTCTAAATTAACATGATAAAGTTGATGATTTAGTGTAGGTTTTTCCCATTGAATATGAATAGCTTCTTTTATCTTAAGCTGGAAGGTGGTTAGTCTCCTCCGCAGCCGTTTTTTGGGATGTCACGCAACGCTCCACCCCCAAACAACGGCTGCGGAGGAGACTAGATATGGTGGAAGCGTGATCTAGGATACTGAAACAGTCATTGGAGCATGAAGTGCGGCATTGCTGGGAATTTTGCAGGTTTTTGAAAATGTTAGAGGTCCTATCACTGAACATGTGCTAACGTACGCGCGTGGAAAAATGTCGGGTGGTTTCGTCGACATAGCAGGCATTACAGCCCGCACACAAAAACTTGTATACCACACCCGCACGGAAACCACGAGGGATAGGATCTTTCACACCAAACATGTTGCCGATTTTAAAGGATGAGAAAACTAACTTAATATAAATGCTGTTACAATAACGTTTAGCAAACAGCTATGGGTTCTCCCCTCGCCCCTGTTCTTTCTAATTTATTTATGGAGCATCACGAAAAATTATGGTTGGAAAATTTTCAGGGCTCGGAGATATTATTTTACCGACGTTATGATGATGATACATTTTGCTTTTTTCATTCGGAGAATCAAGCGCTACTATTTTTCGACTCTAGGCACCCTAACATCAGATTCACTATGGAAAAAGAAATAGATTACAAAATACCTTTCTTAGATGTTCTGATCAACAACGACACTCATTCTCCTGTCACTAGTGTTTACCGTAAGAAGACCTTCACGGGCCTATTGACCAATTACTTTAGTTTTACATCGCATTCCTGCAAACTGGGTCTCATTCGCACGTTTGTTGATAGAGCCTACAAGATCAACAAAACTTGGTTGGGTTTTCACGAGAACATCACGAAACTTACCGATATCCTTTAAAAGAATCTTTTTCCAGTCCATCTAGTTGAAAATATTATTAATCGTTATCTCATATTTACTCGTCATGACTGTAATCCGGCCCGGCTTCCGTCTCTGACACTACACGGACCTTTTACTTCAAATTACCCTACATTCGTCCTTTCTCTGTTATCGCGCAAAAAAAGATTCGCCACTTTGCTAAACGTTATTGTAACAGCATTGATATTAAGTTAGTTTTCTCATCCTTTAAAATCGGCAACATTTTTGGTGTGAAAGATCCTATCCCTCATGGGCTCCGTGCGGGTGTGGTATACAAGCTTTTGTGTGCGAGGTCGCAGATTCAAGTCTGTCCATAATAAATTCACCAATCCCAGACTTTCTACGCAGTGGGGTCTGGGAACGGCAAACAGATAACCTGATATCAGGGCAGAAATAGGAGACTGCATGCAGGCAGCAAAATTGAAAATTGGATAACCCATATGTCATCTTTTCGATCTCATATGACATGTTTGGCACCTTTCCCCTATTTAGTTTTACATTTTCCTGTATGAATTCTGCTCTGATGCGTCTTAGCTTTTTGTTCCTTTACACAGGCAACATTTGCAACCATGAAACAAGTTCTGTTGGTCCTTTACTTTGTTTCAATCGTCTTTGCACTTTCGAATCCGTTTAATGGAAAGTGCATGGTATTTTTTAATTGTTATTTTAGGTATTTGCTTGTTACGTGCAGCCTTTTCAGTATATGAAAAGATAACCAATTGAAAACTGGATAACTCATATGCCATCTTTTTGTTTTAGGAAACGCATTTGGCTCTTCAAATTGTAATCTGCTGTACCATTCAGTATCTACCTTTCCGTTCTGAAGTATTTTTCACTAGAAAAAGCACTTCTCAAGTGTTCTTTGACGGTTTCAAAGTGTCCGTTGTCCGTCTTAGAGTGGTTTCCGTCTGACGCTTCTTAGGCTGGCGACTTTGGTATTTGCTTTGGAAGAATTATATAGGAAATTGTGACTACGCGAACTTAAAAGGTATACTAATCGAACAAAATGACCTCGCCGCTTGAGTTCATCGAGCGTATCTGAGGTTTCAAGAAAAAAAAGGAAGAGGGTGCTCGTGCGAAATTTTGAAATGAACCTCTAAGAGATACCAAGATCCTAGTTTTTGGCGTGGCTTTTAGTTTTTTTTTTTTTTTTTTTTTTCACCGCTAAGAGGTATCAATTCTAAAACGACACAGGCCCATTATCTCCTGCCATATTTTATCGGCCAAATACCCTAAAAGGTACCGCAAAAGCTCCGCTGTAGACCTTTCGAGGCTGAACCCCCTAAGAGGTATCCTGACCCTCAAAACGCTCTTTTAACCCCAATAAGGTACGACAAGCACCCCCCCCCCTCCCTCCAAGCCGGGGTCTTAACTTTTCCGCTATGTTATAGTTGTCATCGTTCTTTACTTTACAGTTGATGATCGGATTATTGCCCGTTGGACGAACAACCTTTATTACCCTGGGAAAGTGTTATCAATTGGAATTGGCCAGGTGAAAGTTTTGTTTGACGACAGTGACACGATCATTCACAGAGTCTCAGACATTTCAGCGGTAATTCCCGATAAGGTACCTCATGACGTAGACATTGGACACCACGTGGTAGCAACATGGGAAGGAGGCAACACGTTCTTCATTGGTTACGTGTCTGATAAACATTCTGGTAACCGTTTCAAAGTCACTTTTGATAACAACGACGAGGACTATTATGCTGTCAGTCAGCTAAGGATTTTTCCTGATCACTTCTCAGCTCATGAAGGTCAGTATAGACCCACGTCCATGATTCACAGGAACCATGCATACATACGATAACACAAGGGTATCTGCGAAAACTGTATCGATAAATATCCAATTTAGCCATTTGGCATTCTAAACTCGTCCAAAGCAAATTTAGCGATAAATGTTTTTATTTCTTTTACAAAATGTTTTTCCCAAAATTTACCTGTTTTAGTTACCAGTCAAACGTGACCTGAAAAATTTTGCTTGCCATTTGCAACGACCAGCATCAACTAATATCCCATTTTTTTCACTTCCAGTGGGCGCCAGAGTGTTTGCCCGCTGGAAAAACGGTCTATACTATCGCGGATTCGTTACAAGTGCCACCTACACGACCGTATTCATCAGTTATGATGATGGAGACACCATCACTTTACCTAAGATTGACTCGACAGCAGTAATACTCGATCACCCTGCATGTTACAGTAAGGTCCACGCTGGTCAACGTGTAATTGGTTTCTGGCCTGGAAGAACCAGGTATTACCCTAGTGTAGTCACGCACAAGAGGATTTCTCACAACAATAAGTGCTATAAGAAAGCTGTGTACCACGTTTTGTTTGATGATGGAGGCAAGCGACTTCAGGACTCGCTTCAGATTCGTCCTATTCCGTGCACTGCAAGTCAAGAATTAAATGTGGAAAATATTGCAATCCAGCATGTTTAAAATTCAAGTGAAATAAAGCAATTCGATCTGGCTTCAGATCTCGCTTACTTACTTTTCTGTCACTGTAGATTTACAAGCACACCTAACTAGTTGTGAGGGTTTACGGGATTCAGAGTAATAGATTTATCCAGATCTTTTAGTTTGTATCAAAACGGTGCTTCAATCGAGTTAGAAGTTTTCGGACTTATTGCTGCTTTGTATCTGTCTCAGAGTGACTGACTTCCAAGCACATCCATGGTAACGAAAAGCGAATAGCACCATGAATATTACGCCCATTCATGTGTAAATGTCCTGCCATCTTGCATAAGAGACTAAATACAAGGTAGAAAGGCGATGAATTTAATCATGCACAGTAGGTTTAGAAGCTCATGATCAGCCACAACACCAAAATATACCGTGACAGTGCTGATTGACCTCGTTACTTTTTGTGTTGAATCACTTTACTCCACTTAATTGTTTTTTTCTCTTTTTCTTGAAGTTAACCTGTACAGCATGACGTTGTTTATCAGTGGTAGATTCGCATTTGAACCTTTGAAAGCAATGCAATCAGGGCTGTTCAAACGTTAATTACACTTTAAAAGTAGCATATCTAATGACAATTAATTAACGTTATTAAATCCCCGCCTCCCCTCGTAACTTTTTTACTTGGGAGAGCGCTGTCATCAGTTAGTTACACCATAGGGGAAAGCGAAGGGAGTAGAGAAAACGGGAACTAAGGAGAGCCAGAAGAGCACAAGTTGACAACGTTTTAAGCAATCACCGTAACTCATCAGTTACTTGTATTATTTAGCACTTAGCCTATTGTTTACAGAAAATTCTCTCTGCAGCCGTGGTACCGAAGTGCAAAAGTCTTTTCACAAGTTTAATTTTGACAATACTTTTTACCGCGCTCAGATTGACAGAAACAAGCAGTGTCTGTGTTGCTGTTTTCATTTTAATTTTTCATGGAAATTCCAAGAATCTGAGGGAAAATGCAACATTGAAAGGTAAGATAATTCAGTTTACACGACAATTTGTTGTTTCATTATTTTTCACTGAACGCTGACAGGAGATCGGATGTTTTGAACAAAATATCTCCATGCTATCACCTATGAATCTGTGTTCGGTTTTTGCTTTATCCACCGAAATGATTACCAACTACTTGGGCCATCAGTCATCCACTTTACCATAGATCCTGATGTACGTTTGGCCCAGTTTTGTAATACAGTTTTGTTTAGTGCGGCTGGCTGTAATTGCAAACCAAAATCGTGTTAGCATTGCGTAGCAGGAACGATACGCACCATTTTCATTCACGAGCTTGTTATTTTCAGTATATCAGACTACGACTGAGTAAATAAATTTGGTATCGAGGTGAACGCAAGAACCAGCCAGACTTAACTGCACTTCTCACTTTACGCGAACTCAAAAATTCAATTCTCGACCGACGGTTTTGTGTTTTTTGCTGCCGTCAATCAAATCTGCGTGGGCTTCGCCATTTTCGCCTCACCGAGCCTCCTAAAGTTGAACTGGTGATGGACGTATGAAGCCCGACAACGGGCGTACAGAGAACCTCAAACTTCAATTTTACACATGCTTATTTTATAGCGGAGTGAAAGTGTCAGGGTGAAGTGTGCGAATTACCAAACCGTCGAGAAAATATATCCTAACAAGCCGCCGCCAGATTGTTTGGCGCCAAATTTCAATTTCCATCTTTCTTCGGTAATAATAAACATCGATAATTTAGTCGTGTTAAATGTTTTTGTCGATGTTGAAAAGAATAGCATTTGATAAGTGTCGTATTCATGGGTCCTTTCGTCACGCACCAAATTTCATAGAAAACAAATAATGTAACATGCAGTTGGATCTTGGGTCAGCTACTAAAAGCGGCAAAAATAGATAGGACTGGTTAAAACTAAAATTTCAAAAAAAAAAAAAACGTGAACTAAAAGTGAAATCCATTAATTACTCCAGTTATATTTTTCGGAATAAATTTTGTGTTAGTACATCGTTTTCTTTCATACCGTGTACAGATGCCCCTAGTGCATTGCAAAATATCTAAACTGGAGGTTAGTTTCTCGGAAACATTAAGAGTGCATTTACTTCAAAATGGTCTAGTACGTTTGTTCCAACGAGAACTCGAAAATTCATTTGCCGTAAGAGATTTTTAAACTTCAGAAGCCTGCAAAGTATTCATTGGCACCCGCAAAGAAAGGCCTTTGTTATCTGAGCTTTAAACTTGAGAGTTTACCTGTAATTGAAAGCACAATTGGAGTGTCAAAAAGTAACGCGATGAAATCGTAACTATGGCTGGCTACTTCGTAAGTAAAGATAAGCTGATTTCCTTGAACGTTTTCCCTAATACGTTCTAACAAACATCATGTAAGGTAATTTCATTATATACTCTAATAAAAAGAACCAATTCTCTTTTTTTTTATTTTTTTTTTTTTTATTGGGGACGGTCAAGAGGGCACGAAACCAATGCTATAAGTTGTTTACTGTTTTTTTTTTTTTTTTTTTTTTTGTCTCTCATGTATAGCTTATTAGTTAAATAATCTGGGCTTCCCATGAATAACAACTACGTTTACTCCACTTTTGAAAAACACAAAGCGTTAACCTGGAAGGAAATTCGCCAGTTTAACGCCTGATCGGCGCTGTAGGAAGACAAAATTAAATAAGAAAAAGTAATTTCATAATATGTTTGTAATAACCGATAAACGTATTCGCATTTTCATTATTCATTTATCAATTAATTCATTTATTAATTCATTCATTCACATCCACACTTGATAACTTGGTCAAAACATCTGGATATCGTTGATTCTGAACAATGAATTGACGTCAGGCACTCATGCGCAGCTGTCCTCATCAATCTTCGTCGCTTGACCTGGCAACTTCTCAACACTATCTGAGATATTTATGACACACGAAAGGTACCTGAAAATACCTTTTTGCTTACAAACCTGCATATTTCCATACGAAAAATAATACCTTTTCATCTTTGGATGAATTTCTATGGGCGCTTTTCATTCAGCTCAGAACACTCCCTATGGACACTTTAGATCCACTGATTACAGGGTGCGCAGATTTCATTCGTGCTATTTGATGAACTTTAAGGCTGACTCGTTTGTAGGGATCCTTTTCTTATTTTTACCGGGTCAATGGGAAATTACAGCAAAAGTTTATTGCTGTGTAGTTTATGGCTCAAATGCTTCACGCACGAGCTGTCTACTTTAATTTTAAACACTTGAATGCTAACTAGTTTTTCACATATTTCCTTTCGTTTTCCACACGTCTGCCGCTATTCCCGTTTTACAAGCCTTGCATTATTATTTCATTGGTTATTTTATTCCAATACAAAAACTTGATACACCTTTGGTTCTAACAAAGTGAACTTTGATACAGTAGGGAAAATATGAGTTGCATTATTCAAATGTTTAATGGTCATTATTATCTTAATTGTCACTAGCAAAATACTGTATGCTCAATAATTATAAACAATACTAAGACTAAACTAACAAACATTTTCCAACTTTCGGTTGTCATACTGACCCTCCCTCTCCCTCTTTTTCCCTTACACCTGGTTATGACTCCTTGTTATGTGTAGACAGCAACATGGTACACGGGATCAGCCGGAAACTGCATGCATAATCAGTGATATATATAGAATTCAGGGTCAGTCAACGGTGCCACGGATTTCTGACATACGTATAGCGACTGTTTAAGATGTTTCGTTGAACTCTTAACCCAGAGAACATAATCAATCTGTTTTTAATAGTCCATCTTACCAACCTGGTGCTATCAAGACAATTCCCACTGATTGTTATAATAAAAAAACAGATTTTCATTCAGCAATGGTACTGGGTGGTGCTGCGTAATATTGTTATGACAGATTACTTTCGAATTTTAAAGTTCTGGCTCAGCATGCTACTGATAAAGTTTATCCACCAAACATGTCTTAAATTCTTTGTTCTTTGTCAACAAGGGTTCCCTCCCCGGAGAGCAAACCTGGCTTTGTTTATTTCTCCGACTTTATTCAGAGAAGTTCAACTCTCTTCGTTGTTCATCTGCCAGCCAGGGATCTAGTGGACAACGAGAATCGAGGTAATGCGAACAATAATTCTATTATAATAATCAGTTCTTAAAAGTACCTACAGCTCCATTGCTAAGAAAGCTTAATCTTGGTAGCAAACAGAAGGAAGGTTCACGTTGTAAATTAGCGTGCTTACACAAGAACATTTATTAAGTAGTTTTGATCACTTATATTCTGGCTAAACAGGGAACCATTAGGCGAGTTCACAACACGATTTGTCGCCTTAGCCATTTTTTTGCACGCACAACATTCAAGGCCAGACACATAAGCTAGCCCTTATATCGTTTTGTTTTTCATTTTGAATGCAAATTGAGGCTCATTGAGCTTCTGAGGTACGTAAGCGGATAATTCAAAGAAAGCGAGACTTTTTAATATCGCCGTGGCTTCATGGAGTTTCGGTTTTCAAACGTGGCTTTGATAAGGTGACACTCTTGGAAAAATTGCGATCTATAAACTGTACCATAAGCTGCTGCTAGAAAATGCTGATACATGCTCGTGAGACTTAGTGAAATTCTACACATTTGTCACTGGCCAGGCAAACGCTGAAAGCCGGTAAAGAAATTATGATTTACTTACTGTATTCTATCATCCCTTGTTAGCTAGGAGACTGATCAACTGAAAATTACCACATTATCGAGTTTAGAATAAGAAATACGTCAGTAAGACTCATTATTTAAATTTTAGATCACAAAAGAAAATGAATACGTCAAAGTGTCCAAGCGCCTTTACTGAACTGTTTTTAAGCTCAAGTCGCCAAAGACATCTTTTAACTCAATCTTGCGACGGCTTTCTTGATCACACATAATCAACTTCGATTCATTGTATTATATTCTGACAGAAGTAGTGTGTTTATACCATTGTTGACCTCCTTTATGTGAGGTGACTAGTGATTTTAATATTCAAGTAAAAAAAAATTAGCTTAGTAAAATTCACGCTCATTGTAATTCCCATGGAAAAGCATCGATTATTGTGAATTGTTTGAGTTGATATTTTCAGTTTGTTTTGACAGAAACGCTATATTATCTTTATATTTACGGCGCGTAAATGGAAAGATCGATAGATTCTATTATGGTGATTGTTTTCAAGTTCGTCATAAGTACATTTCGCTGGAAACTTCGCAAGTGTTTAAAACAGCATAGACCAACTGCTGTCACAGTTTTGTAAACTAAAGCATTTACAATGCACTTCCCCCGCTGGTTACTTCCAAGACTCTGCAAAACAATTCAGAATCCACTGGCTTGGCAAAATACGGCAGACACGAAAACTCAATTAGAAAGTTTAACTACAGACACTAGTCAACCATCGCCTGATCATTCGTTCACCTGCCTTCAAATTGGCAGCACTTGAAAGGCAATTCAACAAAAGAAAACACTGAAAGGGTGCTTTGTTTGGCGAGATCTTTGTCGAGTCCTCCTTTTTCTTTCATCAAAAGTTGCATTTTGGAAGAGGTTATGTAAATTAGAATTTTTTCATCTGTTGAACGATGGATCGGCGACCATCAAGTGGTATGAGTATTTTTAACAGTCGATGATTACAATAAGTTGTATGATGCAGGTATCAGGAAAAGAAAGAACGAAGTGAAAGGGAAATAAAGCTACCAAAAAAATTCAACCATAGATTTAAGTAATTCTGCCAAAGCATCTTTTTATTAGTTTGCAAATAAGGAGGCAAAAATACTGCCAGCAATTCCAAGATGGTAAATATTGTCCTTCATCCTCAATTAGCTAATCCTTGTAAACATTGCATTGAGGCCTTTATTGTTTACAATTTTGATTACTAGACTCAGTAGGGTGTGTGATCAGATGACTCCTGAAGATACTCAAACAAGGGGCAAACAGATAGTCAGAAAAATTTTGTTGTTCTCTTGAATGAAGCGCGTCCATGACTTTCTCGCCTAAAAGAACCGAGTGTACAACAGAAAAAAATCCTTTCATTGTTTCGCGCAAGTTAACCAACCCAGTGTCGATTCAATCGCAAAAAGTTCGTTCAAACAATCAAATATTGTTGTTTTGTATTTCTTATGAAATGACTCTGTTTTTTGTCTTGTATCGGCTAACTTGGTTTTGTTTCGACAAATTTGATTTATAGGCAGGCGTTCTACGTTATGGAGTGATCATTTTTTCAGTCTGGACAGTTTTCATTGCTCCATTATCCATCGTGTTGTTGGAATTGAGTTAATGCAAGTCTCTTCAATCTCTTCAATGTCTTCTCCAAGTATTCCGTCAATTCTCTTATCACTCAATTCAATATTTCACTCCGAAAACGTGTAATATTCTACAGCTCACAGTTTTCAGGAACATGATGAAGTTTTTACTTGTCCATCCTTTAGTTGAAGAGACTAGCCAAATAAAAGACGTGGAAAATAAAACCGTCGCGAAAACCAGGAAAAAAACCTTATGTTTATTGATATTTGACAAACTCTATTCTGTTGATTGTGTTCAGTTTTCCATTATCAGTTCAACGGATCGAAAACTTGGCCTTTCATTCAAATATAATTCAAGCTATTTTTAGGTGACAGTAAAAGATACCAACCCTTAATTCTGGGTAACATCAAGGCTTACGCCAGGAGAGAGAAAAAAATTCATCCTGTTTGGGTTCTATTGGTGTTTATCAGACATCAAAAAGTCACTTTAATTCATTGAAAGTGAAGTTTACTCTGTAGAAATATTTAGAATTTTTTCTTCCCTTTCTTTCTTTTGAGGTAACAAGTGGAACAGTGTACGATGGACTTCAGTAGCTTTTTCAAAGTGCGAATGAAATGTGCAAAGCTCCAGAAAATAAGTTACTTAGTATACCCTTTTTTTTGTTGGCATCGCCTGGAAATCTTTCTTTAAATGAGAAATGCCTACAAATGTATCAGTATAACAAGACAATGAATTACATAGAGTGTTATATTTGGATATGTTTTTCTGTTACGATATCCATATTTATCAGCCGTGGGCTCATGACATTTTATTTCTGTCGTATTTCACCCTGGCAGACTTCTATCAACGAGTTTAATTCACAATCGGTAACGAACTAAACCGAATGAAAGAAAAACTTATATACACCATTGAAAAAAGTCAAGTTAAAAAGACTTCAAATCATTTAGCGAACTCTTAGTTATGTGAACTGAATCGTTTGAAACTTGCGGCTGTTTACATCTGCTCATCAGTTCACTAGACAGTGTTGAGGCTTTAAAGTCGCATGACGGTCCATTTCCTTGGGTGTTCTTGGCCTTCTTGAGAATTTTAATTATGCAGTAATATCTCTAAATCTTCCTCCCAAACATCGGGGAACCTGAAAACGTCGCCATTTAATATGTGGAAGACTTGCTGCCACTGCCCACCTAATTTCGAATAGTGTACGATTGCAAAGGCAATCCTATTACAGCATTTGCATCACTAGTTTACTAGTAAAATTCCACTGACAACCATAGAGACACAGAACTAGTACATCTCTTGATAATCGAAATAAACGAGTGATTTTCCTTTCTCTATAGTAACACTGGCAAAGTTTGAGAAAACTTGGAAAAACAGTGGAATGAAACATTCCCCTGCGGCACGTGTTTCGACATTGTTCCTCGTTCTCCCAAACTTCCACCCGTATATTTATGACTCTACAAACCAACATCGGAAATGCATGACCCTTAACATTTCTAAAGTATGATTAACGCATAACTTTTTTTTGACAATATCAATGTAAAAAGTCAAACAGGTGCGAGAATGAATTCTGTCCCCCAACTAACAGAACAACCATGTAATGAGAAGTCATCAAATCCTTATTGCGGTATTTTGACATTCATTATTATGCATTGAGGTAAATATTTCACATCCTTTATGCAGGATGTTATTGTTTCTCCAGTTTATTTAACATATGTTCCTCTCCGCCTTTGCTCTGAAAGAAACACTTTTTGAAAGTAGAATTACCAAAATTTAAAACGAAATAAACTTTATTAACAACTAACGAGGACACATCCTTCCACAAATTGTTTATTGGGTCTTTTCTCCAGCATTGATAAATTGATAGCGGTAGAAATTATAAAAAAAAAATTATAAATAAATAAAAATAACTGCAATTTAGAGCCAGGGTTGAAATCTATTGCTTTTGCAAAACAGTGATCAATATTTTAGGCGCTGAGCTCATGCTAGAAAGACCATTTTATCTCAGTAAGGAGATATGTGCTATTTGAAGTCTTTATTGATACAAATGACTTGAATCAAATGTTATGACAAAGAGCAATGCCTGCCAAGTTTATGAAGGTTATGTCGCATCTGACCCAAAATACCTGTTGCTGTTATTGAAGTCTTATGGTACCTTAACAGCCCTTTTTGCCGCTCTGAGATGATCATTATAGCTCAATATTTGCGAGAATAATCTTAGTTTGTTTTTATAGCAAGTATTTCAAAACAAAATTTTGACCATGCCTGAGCTTTGCGGTGTCTTTGAAAATACTATCGCCATTCTTCAAAACAATGCTTGCGTCGCGTTTCCAACTCTTAAATTGCAATTCATGCCTCAAGCTAAATTGCTACGGAAAAACGTTAAACCTATTATAGGTTTATTTTAACTTCGTTGCGAAGACTTTAATTTCTAAATTCTATAGCCGTGAAGTATGGCTTTACGCCTCATATTATGTAAAGCACCAGTTGGTTGCCTTAATTCCAAACTTATCCGAATCGCTGACAAGGTCATTTATAATATTACAGTCGTTTCGATGAACTGTTGTTGAAACTACGGAAATGATATTTCACGGATCAAATATTTTACAGAAAACAGTACTGCATTCAATCAAAAGAGGCCGTTATCTCTAACTCATATCTCCCTGAATTCCATTTTTTCTGTTAACTGAATAATTATTTTCCTTCTTACTAAACCTATGGTAAGTTAACGACCCACAGATGATCAAATTTGAAGTTATCGAAAATTCGTGTTAATCTCGCGTTTTTCAGACGATTTAATTAAATCACGCTCCCTATAATTAAGTATAATCTAATTAAACGCATATAAACACAATTTTTAACTTAATTTCGGAGCAATTTTGCCGAAGGCCAAAAACTGCAAGTTTCTATTTCTGCTGCATCTGAAAGGTTAAAGACGCAAACTAGAACCATACAATTTAACTTGAGCGTATTTTCGAAAAGTGCTTTGCCTCTTTGGTGGTAAGTTAATCATATTTCTTTAATTTGGTTCTTAAAATTGTAGTCTGCGTTTTCAGATATGAAAAAAAGTATTTGGGTAAGTTGTCATTCCTTGTGGTGAATTCGGCCGTTGGCGATTTTAGCAAACACGACAAAGAGAATCCATAGATCACTGCAAGCTCACTAGTACACCACGTCCATAGACAGGAAAAAGGTTTTCTTTGTATTCTCCTCGGAAGCCTGTTTGAATTCAGATACAAATAAAAGCAGTAATATCATCATGAACTTTCTATTTACCATCCTACAATCATAATATATTCCATTACATTTGCATAGAAGGAATCACTTCATATTTTGTGTTTTGTTTGGTACGCTACTAAGCAATGAATTGTGTAAATATCCAGCCCTGCATAGTGAAATCGGTTAAGATGTCTTGGTTTTAAATCAGCATCGCTTCATTTGCTTTGTGTTTTTCACTCGAATCTTTTCAAAGGATTTTTGAAAGAAACTTAGGTTAAGGTGTTGAAGCCACAGAAACCAACAAAATGAGACTTTGATTGACATCAATTTATTAACCAGCCTTTCTTCTTCAACGTAATGAAGTAGATATTAAAAATGCTACGACATGACGTATGCAGTGGGCTTGGACTAAAACAGTGGATACAAAATGTTAGTCTTGGCGACAAGAGACCCAAGAGTGAATTTAGCATTTCTAACTAACATTTAAAACTTGGTCTTTAAAGTTACATCATGTGTCAGCTTATTCGCATTCTATGGAATACCAGATTGCCTCAAAGCATTAAATAAAATCCTGTTCAACGCCAAGATATAAGAAATGCCAACTTTAAGATCATGGAAATGGATTTGCCCGCCGCAAACGACGATTACATTGCATGATTAATCTGTTGCGCCAATTACCGACGGAAATGATCGGGACTCACTTGATGTAATAATAATGCCGAAAGCCACGTCCTAAAAGACAACGAGATGTAATTCTTCGGGCCGTATGCGCTCAATAACATCGTAACACTTCGGTTAAAATGCAATAATCAGGAGATTAAAACATTTAAACTCGATTTTTTATGACTGTAGACATTTGTAGTTTACTGACCCAGTAAGTTTGAGTTTTGAGGATTTTATTGGCATGGTTATAATGCACGTGGGATACTCACGCATTTAGAACAGGCAAAATGCAATGAAAACGAATCATAGATATACATAGATATCTCTGGAAGAAATGACTACCAGCTGGTCTTTCGCCATACACGAGTCATTCTCCTAGTATGTTGACGCACTGCCCGTTTTGCATGCCATTCACATAATTTTACGTGGCTTTTGTGATTACTATTACTCAAGTTGTACTCCGTTTAATCACTGTTTAATGGTTTGTTCGCTTATAAATTTCCCTAAGCTCGAGTGAGTGACTCTTCGCGCATTCGCGTCTTTTAGGAATCCGCTGACCGAATGAAATGAAGACACTGGCACAGTGTTTTGTGTAAACAGTGAATTAACTTCCTGTTGACTCTGGCTAGGCTGTCCTCTCAAGCTCAATAGTGAAGAATAAACACTTGCTTTGATCTTGAGTTGGAGTCTACACCACATTTCATGAAATATCAGTGCAACAGCAAGATAAATTATATATTTTTAATAACCGGTTTTCTTTTGCGACGCATCAATATTTTGTCGTCTATTTCCTGTCAAAAACACCAAAATGCCGACTTAGAACAGAGAAAATTTACGTGAAACGCAGCTCAACGGCAACGGCAACGGCAACTCGACAGAAAGTGTTTATTTATTTTTATTTTTATTTTGTTTTTAGAGTAGTCATAGATGGGGTTTGTTCAGAAAAACAGCAGTTGTATTGTGGTACGTACTCAATGGAGGAAGATATTTTTGTGCTCGGTCCTCTATGGAGGGAGTAGTATTTTCACGTGTAAACCCGCGGTAATGGCATCATGGCACCCTGTAACTATCGTTTTTTCGTTTGATTGCTTTTCTTGTCACCTGGCCTAAGCAATCAGCCAAAGACATCCGTTTGCAAAAGTCATCAGAAGATGATTGTTCTCCTAATCTAGAGAAGGTGTGTTGTTTGTGCATTTGCCTGTACACGGGTCGTCTGATGTACATTGTAGTTTTATCTTAGTGCAGTTTACCTAATGTTTCTTCTAGTTAAACATCATGTTTTTATACAGAGGAAATAGTTGCCAGCAGTACGTATGAGACAACAAGAACCTCGTACTGTGAGTTTGTCGAAGGCATTTGCCAGATTCCTGTATGCCTTGAAAAAACAGATCGCGAAAGTGAAGATAAAGGTGCGTTCTTGGTTGATTGTCTGAGCGATAAGACAGGTCATCATTTTGAATATCGGCTTTTTCGAAACGATTGTTTCCGCGATACGGCGGCTGTACGTAACACGTATGGTGTAATGTAAACAGTGATAAAGAAAAAAGCATGCTTGGTACTGGGGAGGGGCACAAATTTGAAAGACATGTTTTCTTAAGTGCTACGAATGATGCGACAAGGCGAGTCTCTGAACTATCTCAGACGTTGTGCTTGATCATAAACCCAATAGAACGGTCTGTCCTTGATTGTCTTGTGCCAGTAATATATTCTTTATGCTGTTTGTGGTGAGGTACAACAAAACCGTAAGTAATTGTTCCTTGTTAGCGCGCGGATGTTACGCAAGATAAATCGCGCTGTTTAAAAGAGACTCTGCAGGCATGCGGCGAGCACTTTAGTGTAAGTCGTGCAAAAGACTCGCGAACTGAAAGTGTCATACCTGTGGTATGCAGCTTTGCAACGTCGGATTATATGACTTTATTTGTGCAAGTTCAAGTGGTTATTCCACGATATCCCAGAAAGGGCAACATGAGCAGTGTCAGGGGGAGGGGGATTCGAATTGAACTTTGCTGCCCCGAAACTTCTTTCACCGTAATCAGAGATCTTACAGGCACTATGTTGAGGCAGCTCATAGATAATCAAAAAGCATAAATACGCGGGAATTCGTCTCATGAATGTCACTTCCAAGCTTGTGAATTAATTCTTTCATCATAAGGAGTAATTTATCTAAGCTCTTAAATGAACTTACAGTTACAACAACATGCACTATTCTGGAAAGACCTGGAAAGGCCGTGATGATGCCTATCAAGAGAGAGTGAAGTGGTATGGCAGGAGCTTAAAAGGGATAAAAATATACTAACCCAAATTAACGTGAGAGTTTTATACAATAGTGAACACATGTACTAACCTAACAAAAGTATCATAAATAGCATATTTGTAATAGCAGGTATCAATGTACCATTGTTAATTGGCGATGACAAATTAAGGTTTTGTGACAAAACAAGAAACGAACAAACAAAACAGCAAAGAGCATTTTACTTTAATTTATTGAAATTGAACATAATTGAGTTTGGAACGCATTTTATCGAATGTCTCTCTTCCCATCTTTAAACAGACCGGTTCAATCCAGATAAGTCTTCCTTTATTGACCTTTACACCTTACCAAATTCTTTTGTCTCATTTTATCGTTTGCCAATAAGAACCTTTTACTTATAGCATGCATTTTCTAAAGTGAATATTTATTTATCGTATATTATAAAACATTATAGGATCTGCAAGACCAGTGTTATAAACTGAACCCTGATAAGCGGTCAGGGAAATAACAGTGTCATTGTCTACCGTCACTGGCATGATGGCAATGTGTACTATGTGCAATTTCAACACACACATTTTGATAATTAAAGCTTTGATACTGGTTAGCACGAGCTGTTTTATAAAAACGCTGACAAGTGGTTAAGGAAAATAAGAATCATTGTGCATAATCTAACTCTACCCCATTGGCACACTTTCAGTGTGCACTTTGCTAATTAGCACTTAATGAGGAAAGGCTTGTTTGAGTTAACCACTCATTTCTGAGACCTTATCCGAGGAAGACACGACATGTCAAACTCATTTAATTACTGACCACATTCATCATGAATTCAGTGCGTAACTGGAAAATCGCACATTTACATAAAAAGAACTGACACACACCTACACCCGAGCAGGGTGTTGTATTTTGTCCGTAATTATATTGGTTTCTGATCATTAGATGTGAGAAAAATAACAGCTCATAAACATTATTTCTTATTTCGGAAACAGCACAAGAACACTTAACCTGATGAATGAAGCGCGGCATTTGAATGAACTCAATTTTAGTAAACAAATCTAGAACGGCGGAGTCATGATTCACAAAAAAATACGTTGAGAGTAAAGGGAAAATTATTAAAGAGCAGAGAAACGCTACCCAAAACATCGCGTCTGTAATTTTAATTATTTTTTCCCTGATTTCTTTCCGCTAGAAATCGCTGTGGACATCAATCGGTCGGGGAGGAAAGACGCGCGAGCTTCGAAGCGCTGTTAAGAGCTATTAATCTCTGGCCGAATGCTCGACTGAAAGCAGTCTCTCCTCCTGCTTTTCAATCCGTGGGTCGAACGCGGAAACAGCGGGAGCACGAAGCGAGCGGCTTTGCCGCTCGATTATCACGCTCGCTCTTTTCGCGTTCATCCTACACTGATCTTATGGGTTTACGAGCGAAAGAGAGCCTGTTCGCAATCTAGCCAAATGCGAACTTCACTTTCACTTCCACGCGTGGTGAGTCTACCAGGTTAGAGCAATTTTAAAGCAAAAAGATGCCTTACTTGTCGGCAGCTTTTACTTTCACTTTTAAATACATGTGTACAACCGCCACCCCACCAGCCACCCCAGCGCAACTATTTGCACCGACAGGATTATACCAATACCATTTCCCCTCAGGAGAATTTGTCTTCCGTTCAGTCTTTCCGATCGTTTAAATTCCGCGCTCGTACGGTAATCGGAAATTTCAAAAACTCCCGCGGGCATTTAGAAGCTTATACCGCCATTGTTCAAAATGACCATATAAGACCAATTTTAGGTCTTACAACAATACCTATTGTTATCAATGTTGAGCCGGTTTTCTTGATACGCTTTAGAAAGAAGCCGATACTTTGGAGTTTGAACATCTGTCATTCGAATGTTTTTCAAGCGTAGGTGCTGTGCTTGTGCTTCGCTCTAGAGAAAAATAAGTTCTTTATTATAAACACATGCCGCCATAGGTTTCTTTGTTGGCCTATGTTTTTGGTCTCAGTTGTGCAAAACAAATTACCAGTCACACATTAAAACAAAGCTGATCTGTGTTTCGAAAAGAAGATAGCTCTAAGAGAGGGCGTAATTGTTAGCGGCCGTGGTGCCTTTGGGTCTAGTCAGGCTTTTAAACTTTACAAGACGTATGATGATGCAGAACTGACAGCTTTACAAGACCTAGCTTTCAAGTTATTTTGGTTATCACTGCACCATCAACATTTAACCACTCTTCTCTGTAGTAAAGTAAACTTTTTTTAAACAGGGTAGCCCGTTCAGCTTAAAGGCTGGTATCCATAGGGGCCCTGTTTAAATTTAGCATATATTTATTCATAATTAATACCAGAAATGATTCACCGATCAACACCATTTGTCTTTGGTGATAAAATCCTCAACTCTTTTCACTTCTGTGCTGCACTTTGCATTGAAATTGTGAGGAGAAAGTAGATTAAGATCATTTTTGGGTCTCGAAAGTTATGAAGTGTAAAAAGGGATCTTTATAGCCTCATTAACGGTGTTTATTTCTTTTGTATCCAATTTAGCTGCACCGGCTATAGCCTTAGAATTAATTTACAACCTTCCAAGATGTGGTACAGTCAGCAAATCATTGTCTTAATTCTTTGCCAGATCCACTTGTGGAAATCTATTTCAGAGAGCAGGTAAATACTATGATTTCATCGAGTGCCACTTTTAAGCATCTATTTTTCAGGATAATGTTAGAGAGAAAATAGCATTGTTGATGGCAAAAATATTTTCATTCTAAAACGGTTCTATCTTTGTAACATGCTCGAGTAATTTTCCATCGGTGTGCTTGTTAATTCTCCAATTAAGCAAAATTCTTCGCAGAAATATGGCCGTGTGTTGATTTAGGCAAGATGTTGTTGTACTGTGAACAAGTGAAAACTATTTCAAGTTGAACAAAACCTTGACGACTTTGCATTTTTATTCTTTCACTCGTGCACTTCTGAAAGCCTTTGTTTGTTGTAACTGACTGACAGCACCGTGACAGTAACGCCTTCAGCCGATACAGCAACCTGACAAGAAAGTACGAAATCACAAATGATTTTTTTTTGTGTAAGATTCACTGTCATTTTTGACCAAACGTACCACTTAATCGGTGTTATACAAAAGCTAGGATGTTTAACAATTATTCCACGAGCGCGTGTTGGATATGAGATGATAGATAGTCAGCAAGACGGCGAGATGACTATAAGCCCCAGTGGAATAAAAATAAAAACGCGCACGCTTACCATATCTGTAGGACATGGTATAATTGCTCATGTATCATGATGCTTAAGCCAATGAAAACTCTTGAATTGTATTATCCATGCGATGATCCAGTTTTGAACAAGAATACTACTAATTATTGCAATGGACCAAACAAAATGGGTCCTCTTAGGAATTTGGGAGGCAAGATAGATTGACAGCAGATGGCGTGTTCTGCCAACTGCTCGCAGTCAGTATAACACGTCTTAAAATTTCTTCAGGTCCTTAACGGATACCAAGAGGAAGAACGAAACCAAACCCGCCAAACATGATGTACATTTTATGCACAGGTAAGACGAATTTTTCAATTCAAACCTAACACCTAATACACTTTCCAGGTTGCAATTTGTATACAATTTGTAAGTGTAGCTTTAAATTTAACTCAATGAAGAAAACCTGAGAGCTATAATAACTTGCTCCAAATCAAATCCGGCAACCATATACATATAAGCACACTCCAGTCTCTTCATGAGTAACTAGAATTTGCGAAGGCGTTCCATTACTACAGTTTGCTAAAACAATTCTGTGTAACAAACCATCAGCCAATTAAATGAAACCTTACAGTTAAGTCGTGCCTTTGCTGTATTAACAATGGAAAGGTCGTGTTCCAAATTAAAGTATGAAGATGTAGAATATAATGACAATATGACAGTGATAATTGTTCTCAAAAGTGTGAGTGCAACAACATATCACCACCACCACCATAACCTTAACAACCACAGCAACAGCAACAAAACGAAAATAAAGAATAATTATCTCCTAACCATCTTGCATCGGTACGTCGGCAAATAATGTTGAATACAATCCTTCTTGTAGGAAAACTGTTCGAAGTATCCACCCGTACTCTAACCTGACTCGAATGATTCTTGGGAACGTGTCTGTGGCAGATGCTGTGGAAATCTCGTATGTATATGCTCATTTGTTCCCTTGATTTGTATTTTTAATTTCTCTATAACATGTTCACAATTATAAATCTCGCCCCTCCATTGCTGGCAGGTCTGTGCTTTGCATGTGACCCTAACAGCTTAAGATTTGTTGAGAACCGAGGAAATTATATTATCAGAATTAATCCACTGAGTTTGTCTTCACTCCTGGGAAACCCAAGAGTAGACAATAATGGAAGTGTGCGAAAGATTAACTTTCAAACAGCAACCAAAGGAACCCGCCTCGAGGTTCCAAAGGCGACTATTTTTTTCTCTCTTTCCTTTTACCAATGTGCAAGGGTTTCCACCCCAAAAAACTCTGATTAGACAAGCTGATTTAAACACGGTCTTGGGGAGAAATAACTGAGGTGTACACGTCTCCCAGATAGTCTGCAATTCTCCTAGCAACTGTCTTGCGTCTTGCGTTGAGGCGTTTTCCTGAGATGATCCGATCCGTCATTCTCAGTCATTACCTGAAGCATTCCAATTGTTAGCAGGTCAGAGTTTACGTCACTTGTACCGATAATCAGACGATCCATGTTTTCTTTTTCTTGCTTCTTTCCAGGGATGTGAAGACGTCGTCTAATAAAGAATCCGATTTGCCAGTTCTTAAAAACAATTACATGAACGAGACTTTGGCGGGGAAAGACATGTCACGCCTGTTAGATGCCGTGTTCAAAACCTATGATAAGCGAATTAGACCCTTTTATGACGGTAGGTCATAAATCTTCAACACTGAGCTTGAAACCTCCGTAATTGTACAATATTTCTGACAATTTATAACAGTGTTGTCCCGTGCGATCGTTCGAGGCACCTTTTAAGAAATTGTGTGTGGTAAGAACTAGCTAAAACAGGGAAGAAGGCATTTTGTCCTTTCACCAGGGCACAACAACATAATAAAAGGACATGAAAAAGGAAAAATGCCTACTAAAGATGGGAATGAAAACTGAAGGTGGAAAGTAAATAATATTATATTCAATGAAACCCGCCCGACTTGAGACGACGATATCCTAATAACACAACTTACGATGTTTTATTGTAGTTAAGACACTAGATGTCCAAATGGATTTACTTATCCTGTCCTTTGGAGAACTAAGTGAAACCAATATGGTAAGGATCGACCCATAGGCTTTAGACAAGCTACATTTTCGGAAAAATAAGCCTAGAGAATTAACGTTCACGGTGAAACTCTTCTATCTATTTATTTATTTGTCGGTTTTTTTTTTTTTATGTTAGTCATTGCTTCTTTGATGTTTTTCCACTCATTTACGTTATTCTAAAGCATGTTAAGGTATGGCTCAAGACCTAATTTGCATAAATTCTCAAAGCGCTCAAAGCTGTGCGAAAATGTAGCAAAAGAACTTTGAAACTTTGCAGCTTCATAAGCCCTGTTAACCTTAACTGATTTATGGCTTACGGTGTAAAATAATTTTGGTCATATGACCTGTTGTCTGTTTTTTTTCTTTTTGTCCCAACAAAAAGAAAGTTAAAAATGGGCTGTCAAGAGGATGAATTATGAATATCAAACGCAGTGTGTCTGTCATTATAGGACAAGCCTTTTTATAAATGTGCTCCGTATGGTTGACTAATAATAATAATAATAATAATAATAATCGAATATTTCCTCAGGATAACCCTTCAGTACAAAGTACTGTTATCAACGGGGTCCTGCTGACAATTAAAAACTAATAAACAAGAATTATTAAGATATATAAAATAAGATACATATTAAAAACCGTTAAAAATACAATAGAAATTACAAGTAATAATCGTCTAAGGCTTTCCTAAATAAAACTCTAGAATTAATGTTTCTTAAACTTAAAGGCAATAAATTAAAAATCGAGGCACCTAAAAATCCAGTCTGACAGTTGGTAGTTTTGCAGTTTTCCCATTGTTGCGAGTGTTTAAAGCATTATGATGTAATCGGTGAAAATAGTCTTTAAATGGAAAGCATGCAGTTCCATTAAGGCAGTCAAATACAAAGCAGCACGCTCTTTTTTGTAAAAAGTTATCAACAGTTAAAAATCGAAGATCACAGTTCTGCGAACTGCATTTTGGGGAAATGATTTCGAGGCTTCGGGTCTCAATGGAGCGGATCATGCGTTTGCGGGACTCTGACCATCCAAGACTAGTATAGCCGCAATACGTAAATATTGGCATAATCATCGATTGGTAAATTCGTTGGGCAGTAAAAGTATCAATACTGGAACGGATGCGCCGTAAGAGGTTCACTCTTCCTGCTGCCTTCTTGTAAATTTTTTGAAAATGAGTTTCAAAATTAAGTGTCGGGTCCAGATGCACGCCGAGGTACTTATCAAGTACCTACTACGATCTTGATTTAAAAGGATATTATCTCGATCTTGATTTAAAAGGATATTATACAAAGTAGGTCACGTGACATGCCTTATTACTTAAAAGCTTCTTAATAATAATAGATGTCATTCCATACAGGACAGAAGGAGTTGCTACGCGGTAAGTCAAACAAGATTCGATGGTTTGCTTTTAGTTTGAGTTTGCAAATCTTGCCCAAAAATCACGTGACCAATAATAGTTAAACTTTCACAGATTTAAGCACCCTAAAATGCATTTTTCCTGAAGTTTTGGTGGTTGTTAGAGCAAAGCAACGTTTAAATATTTCTTAAAATCCTAAAATTGCCAGTGGAGGAGCCATTGGCTGCCTTAACATGCTTGAGATATTTTTGTTTATTTTACTTTGCTTTGAATGTAACTGACTCGATATATCAACACTTCTCTTAAAAAGTTCTTACATTATCAAGGGATGTATGATCAAGTCGAAAGTATGAATGACGCATTAACTGTGATTTTTTTTTTAATTGCTTCGAAGCATGATTATGTGGATTCGATTCCCTTTGTATCGTAATCTCATTTGCCGTCTTAACAAGGTTAACTGCCCATGTTCTAGTGTTGTTTGGATTCTAATTTGACTTCCAGACTAAATGCAACTAGAATATTAATTCAATGTCTTAAAAAACATTGCCATGGACAGAAGCCAAAGCTTTTGATAGATTCACTCACTTAAGCTACTGACCACTTCTCGATCCATTCTTAAAAGTCATACCGTTCAATCTCTCACTAGGAATTTTCAGTTGACTTATACATGGGGCAGTTCTGGCGAGATCCTCGACTAGGATTCGGTCTTAACAAAACTATAATACTTAGCGGAGACGCAACAAACAAGCTCTGGCTCCCGGACACATTCATTATAAATTCAATCGACACGAAAATCCATCAGCTGGTAGCTGTTAACAAGAAGGCTTGGGTGCATCTAGGCAATGGAACGATAATGTTGGTTTTGAGGTACGTGAGATACAAAATACGATAATAATTGAACAACGAAATGCCAAGATAAACAGGTTTGTTTTCTCTAATGCCCCTGAGTAACACTTGCAGAAGAGAATTCGGCATGATTTGCGGTCGTTACCTTTTAAAACAGTCCACCGTACTGCGCAGTCTCAGCACCCCAAAGTTTGAGAGTCTCATTCGATGGAATGCGAATCGATGTTATTCGTTATGAACTGCTTACCTTCTCTTTGAGGCATTTTAAATTCTTTTTCCAACAGTTTCTTTGACTTGAACAGCTACAAAGTTGTTTCACTTGGTGATATCGGAACGAACGAGGTATAACGCTTCTCAAACTCATTAATAATTCACCAAGTTTAATCAAAGAAAATCATGACTGTGACAGTGTTTGGAAATCTGATCCAATTAGCATAGATTTCTACGATTTTATTTCTTCATTTTCTCCTTAGTTTTAGTTTCGATTGAGAAGATATATCAAACACTCAAGACAGTGTTTGACCACTTTTCCCAACACCTCGAAGTTCGTCAGAAATACTCCGTTACGCCTCGTACGTTCAACTCTCCTCTCGGTGTTTGGAAATGTGGTCAAACACGGTCGTTCGTATTTGATATATTACTTCGTAATCATGATGGCAGTTGACACGAAACTTTGAATTTACCTCATGTAAGTAGCTGCAACATGCTGCATTATTCAATTCAAAACAGAAAAACGTAAACAAACTCCCGAGAGTGCGCAGTACGGACTGGAAATCATCTTTAAGCATAATTTGATCTCCCTAGAAAACCCAGTCTCGAGGACAAATTTGAAGTAAGATACAAAAAGTTGGCTTGTTTTTCCTCATCGACCTATTCTCGCGTTTCACAGATATACCGCTCGAAGTTCTTGTAGGGTGGACCTGAGAGATTATCCTTTGGATGATCAGATTTGTCACCTGGCCTTTGAAAGCTGTAAGTTGTTAAAGTTTACATTGACGCAAAGATCACACACAATCAACACATTTTCTGTATTCATTATAACTCCTCAGTACTACCTGAAAAATGTCTCTCTTAAGAAAAGCCATTGTTTTGAAACTGGCAATTGACGGCTGCTTGAAAGCGACCTACATGCTCAACACTTAATTAAGTTGGTATTTAGGCCTTTCGTGGTCATCTATTTCCTTTTACGTCATGTTTAGTCCACCGAGATCCTAAAAATACTATACAATTTTTTTTTTTTTTAACATGATTACTTTTCTAGTTTCGTTCGAAAACACGGATCTGAATCTGACTTGGAAGCAAGCAATAGGAACCGACATTTACATTTATGACAATGAAATGGCACAGTTTGATATTTTAACAGCAAGAAGAGCTGGGAAACACAATGTTTATCATTCTGGTGAGTAGATTGTCAGAGCCAATCTGGTTAGGCGTTTAGGTCTGCCGAGCATTAATTGGCTGAAAAATGTATTCATTGTCTATTTCTATTTAAAGAACAATGTTCTTTGGTGGCGAGAAGGCTTATAAACGGAATTATTATTACAATTTTTTTGTTAGCGGAAAGAGGTGTGAAGGGGCGGGGGTAGAGTTATTGGGAAATGGGTCGGGCCTTACATTTGGAACCTTACTGCACATATACGAAGAAGAACAATTACATTTGTAAGTTATACCACGTTTTTGAACTAGCATTTCTCCTCTTATTCATCAGAGACATTTGCTGGTCTTACAGCCACGATACGTTTCAGGCGTCGAACAATGTACTATATCTTCCAAATGTACATTCCATGTATCTGCGTTGTCATTCTGTCGTGGGTGAGTTTCTGGATTGACGAGACGGACGGATCTGATCGCGTTGGACTGGGGATAGCCACGGTACTAACCATCAGCTTCATGCGGGGCTCAATGAATGACAGCGTGCCTCGCGTATCTTATCTCAAGTCTGTGGATTATTTTTTGTTGGGTTCCTTTGTATTCGTGTTCATGACGCTGATTGAGTACGTGTTAGTCTTGAAACAGACTAGAAAGGAAAAGAAAAAGAAGAATGAGAAAAATAAAGAAACGATTGCGCGAGATCGGCAGCGCGAGGCTGAGTTGCTGTTCCCCGAATCAGAGGACGAGAAGGTAAGTTATTATCTGGTAGCTCCGTGAATGGGCAAGATGAATCGAATCCTGCGCTGTGATTGGCTACGCGAGTAGGCGAGATGGCGCTATCTTGCCCGCTCGGGATTACCAGCTGTGTCCCGCAAGAAAGTAGTGTCCTTTTTTCATATAAGCTTGTTCAGTCAAGATGTCTAGATATTGGCTAAAAGAACTTGGCCAATATCCAGCCATCTTGAGCTCACGCTTTGTCACTAACTCATATCAGAAGCTACGTATTGTGCCAATACAAGAGCACTGTCTGTTTAAGATGACGAATATAAAATTGGAACTGCACACCTAGCTTGCTGGTTATAAACCAGTAAATCTTTTTATTGGATGCTTAAGTCAATTATGAGCCATTTATCGCCTGGTTTTGTTTGGCATCTAAGCTAGTCCTAAAAAAAAAATGTAAAACTGTTCAGATGAAATTGAGTTAAATTTCCATAGCAAATGGTTTGTCGTTGGGTAAAACACTGGATAAAAAACCGCCGAGTTTTTCACCAGGAAATAGATGTAACAGAAAACTTGCATGTCGAATTCCCTTTTTTAACCACTTTCTGCACGGTTATACTTTAAAACATAAGCGTTATATCTTGAAGGGTTTGATCGTACTGAACGTTACGAATTGAGGAATAATCACTTTGGCGTTGTTGGAGAGATCATCACGTGACGGCTATAGCGTGTAGAAGTGAGAGCGGAACTAATCTGAACTTTTATCAATCGCTTTCTTAGGTGTGTGTTACAGTGTCAGTTGGTAGTAAAACATACGACTTTAAAAACGGTAGAATAAAAACGGAGGATAATTCGGAGGCCAACTGCAACACGCATAATGGTGGCGGAAGAAACGTCAGAATTGTAGATCCGCGGAGCAATATGCCAAAGACTAAACGGAAGCCGCCAAACCGCGCGCAGCTGAAAAAGCTTCATAGAAGGCCCTCCATGATTCAGATGATTAGAAAGACTATTGAAGAAGGCGAAGAGGAAATCTGCTACTTGGATAAATACTCCAGGATCTTCTTTCCTCTTTCGTACACTATCTTTCTGGGAATATACTTTGGTATCTACACTGTGCGGTGGGAAAATATCGTACAGGGCGAACAAATGTCGTAGAACCTTAATAGATCACTTATTTTTATCTGGTTAAAGATGCCCTTGTTCTGTTACTTTTCCAAGTCTTGAGCGAAACACAGTCCACTATGATTCACAATGCAATTGTTTACTGATGCAAGAGGTGTTTACTTGAGAGGAGGAGATAATCAGTGAGATCCGATTATAAAGAAAGCTAATGAGTAGTCTCATCGTTGAATTGGCTGACACATGTTGCGGGAGCCGCTTCTCGTTATTATGATAACAGATATCTATTTTAAAGCGTTAATTAGCTTGCATCGTTATTAGAGTATTAACATCAATGCAGTTGACCACAAAAGATATAGTCGAACCTCCACTAGGGGCCACCTCTCCACAACGGCAACGACCACTAAAGCGTGCCTCAAGTGCCAAAGTAACCTCTCTACAACGGCCAGTTAATCAACGACTGACGAACAGTATAGGCAAAACCCCATTTTTTTGTTGTAAAAGCTAAGGTGAAGAAAATGGATCCACACCGCTCATCGTTGGTCTCAGTTTCTGTCTGGGTTCTGTTTCATCAATACGTTTTGATTGTTTTACATATTTACATGCTACAATAGGCATTTTGTAAAGATAAGTATGTTGCACCCCCGAAAAAATTCAAGTATCATATTACACCCTCACCTCCTTATAACTGTTACCTCTCTATACAGGCCACTTTCCTCTGTCCCCAAGGTGGGCGCTGTAGAGAGGTTCGACTATATGTGTAACCGGATTTTCAACTGACACGGCACATATTTTTGCTGGCTAGCTTTTCCGATTTCTCATATCCAAGGGGTAAGGGGTAGGATTTTATGTGCGGCAAAATAGGTCGTATTCGTTTTCTCGGTATTGAACTGGAACTAACTTGCAATGGAGTCTCATGTGGGGAAATATCATTAAAAAGAGAAAAATGTCATTTGCATTTGACAAGACTCCCCGCGTTAGCCTCAGTTGCAAGCTAGTTCCAGTCCAATACCGAGAATACGAATATGGTCCATTAAGAAGTCGCCGGCTTGTGACATGGACTCCGCACTTTTATTTAAAACAAATTTAGGGTTCCATGTCCATTCCCAAATTTAAAAGTACTGGGCGTTGAATGTTTTTTTTTTTTTTCTTAATTTCATCCAATGAAATCACGTTGGCATAGAAAGTCAACTGACAGCACTGTTGAAATGCTGATTGCTTTGTCGTTGTTTAAGATAGAAAAAATATCCTACAATGAGCTTACTTTTAAACAGCCGTGTTAATGAGCTGGACATACTCTGGTGTTGGTTAACAGGTAGAAAATAAAAGATACGATATTTTAGTTACCCAAACACTGTTAAAAAAAGGGGAAAAGACCACAATGTATTTCTATGTGGAAATTTAAACTTGTACAAAACAAGCGTACTTAGATGTAACCAGATATAACTAAATAATTTGTATTTTTTTTTTTAAATATAATACTTATTCTTACTAATTTTCGCAGGTACTTAATTTCGCGAAAATTCGGAAGCGGAGTCTCGCGAGTATTACATTTCGCGATTCCAGGGGAAAAAAAACTGTAAACAAGTAGATTTAATTTCGCGGTTTCCCCATTGCTTTAATCTCCCAAATCTTGATCTGTGGACCCCGTTTCACTACCAGGTGCCCACAAATGGAAAATTTGATGACTTTACTAAATATATTTTGGCAGAATTACAAGCTGAAGATCACAGTGAATCGAAGAAAGAGTGCTAAATAGTTGAATACAAGACCCAAAGACTATATTTTCAAGGACAGAAATTGAACAGTTACATGTACCAACAAGACCGTGACTCAGAACTTTTAAAATCCGTGCATGTTTTGTTTTCCGACATAATCTGTTGTTAAATTTCGCTTGTTAATTTTCGCGCTCTCTTTTTTTTTCGCGAGTAATAATTTTTGCGACTTTTTCCAAAACGCGAAATTTGCGAAATTTAGAACGCACGAAAATTGGTGAGAATAAGTTAGTTTTGTTGGATAGAGACTGAATAATCTGCATTCCCTTTATATAAGTTAAGGTATCTTGAAATCTTTTAATAAACTGCAAACTAATATTTTACTGACTCCATGTAGAAATAACTATCCTTGATGATCAGCCATTTTGCTATTCTTTTTATGAGATGAAAGTATCTAAGTATTCCACGACAACAATTTATTTATAGTTTCTGTCATAACATATCTCTTTTCTTCTTGTCCCATAGTATTATGGAGGTCATTTTAGCGCATCATATTATTTGCATACCAGCTCCCGCATTTTGGTTTCAAACTACATTTCGAAAGACATATAGATTAAATTAGAATAATATTCAACATATTGCAGTGACGAAATTGGTGGTACTGTTACTCAAAGCCTGAAATAATTCCCATGCAAAGCTTATTTCGTTGTAATTCTGGCCCACCGGTTTTCTTTAACTATTTTGTCCCAAAGGCGTAATGTTTGTATTTACGTATACCAACAAAATTGATCTTTTTTTGCTTTTTCTCCGACTAGTAATGTAAAGCACTTTGGCTCCTGATGGGTTGAAAAAAGATGCCTGTCTCTAACACTAGTGTTAGAGTTTTAACAACCTGCAGGATCAGTTTTTACTAGCATTTTACTGCGTCTTGGCATAACTCTCTCGAGACTAAGGAAAAAAGTCCTCCATTGGTTGAGTTCAACATCATCGCCCAGATTGCATACAGCATATCCATGTGGGCAAAACAAACGGAAAAAAACCTCACGACAACAACCGCTACTGTTACTGCTAGACCTTGAGAATGCACACATGGAGGTCATGAATTATATTTGTTTTCAAAACTAAAAAGAACCCTCTTCACGTTATTACATTATTACTCCACGTCCTGTCACGTTACAGTATATAAGCGCAGGATTGCGTGACCAGTTTCCTCAAGCATAGGAACGAGAAACCATAGAATAAACACGGTTATGGTAATGAAGACAGCGGATGAAACACCATATCCCGCCAGTTCAACAAGTTCTCGCGTTGCTTGGTTGATTAAACTTCCTGCTTTTACAACTAATAGAAGAAGCAAATGTAAAATTGCACCAATGATCTTTTCTATAATGAGAGCTGTCCCAAAACAGATCTCCGACACTATTCGAGCTGCCAACACGAGCAGAATTTTCAAGACCTCGCGAATCAGTCCAAAGAATACTTGAAGTAGTGTGTATATTCCTTCCCCCGTATAACACACCAAGAATAGGTAGAAATTGCAGATAACATATAGAACCAGACGACCTAGTTCATGGATAAAGTTTCGGAATATGAAACGAGCAAGAGATGTGTCAGTTTCTTTCGCTTTCTTTGGCGCCATGTCAATTTCGCTGTAGATGTTCGTTTCTTTAAGATGACACACGCCGGAGCTTTCAAATGTTCGCTGGTTTGTCCTCACGCTTTAGGATGAGTATGAAGATAAAGGTTCCAGTAATTTAGCAAATATTCTGCGAATTGCCGGCATTCGCATTCATGTTCGATTGTTTATCGACCGTTCTGATGTATTCAAAAAAGCGGGACAAAATCGAAATCTGAATGTACCAATACAGAGACTCATCTTTGCTTCAAATCAGTTCAAATTAATACGAAACCCAGACTTGGGTAACTCTTGTTGCTCTTGTAGTTTCCAAAGGTCTCCTCTGCATTTTGGTTGAGAGCCATGAAGCTCCAGCGACAGTTGTAACACACATGAAACCCATGTCGATAAACGGAAACAATCATGCGTTGATTGCGTGACAATGCAGATATGTTAATTATGAAATCCTGTTACTCACGCAAACGCAATCAGTCCAAGAAGTAAGTAATCGAGCGTCGAGTGCTCATTTATGCTTCATTATTACACATTTTTTTTTTTGTTTCAAACGAAAATTAAATAAATCCAGTTACTGTTAAGGAAATTATGTCGGCCTGCGAATAGGATTACTACGGAGAAAGAGAAGTTGCATTACATGTGTTTGTCACTATCAGCATATCTGCACCACTGATCATATTAGCATATTATACGATTTTGTAACCTTTTCAGAACTTTATCTCCCTGGAGAAAAGATGGAGATTATTCGAAGAGCAGCGTAGCCGAGGGAAAACACGATCACCACGACTAAATAACAGAGTAGACTAACCATCTGACGCAATCCTCGAATGATTACGTGGCTTCCACTGTCTAACACTTGTACGATGATGCCAATTACGATGATCAATAATTCTTCAACACCACGGAGAATTACTCGTGTTAAAGTGACTGTAAATTCTTCGGCAAGTTTGACAGTTATTTTTATAAGCCATCGTAAGGACTCCTTAAAAAGCCGTGCAATTCCCAAGACAATAACACCGGACAAATCTTTGAGGATGAATAGAGTAGCAAGGAAGACCCCGACAAAGATTCTCGACATCGTCGAAATTAATCCATTTCGCTGGTTAAAAACCATCCGATTTCCATCTTCAGTTTTAGGTTTCATTGTATGCTGTTTGATGATTAATTCCTTCCGGATTTTTCTGTGTTTCCTCGTAAATCAAAGCTATATCTCCTCTTGCGTAGTCACAACATGTAGATGATTTTCTTCTACCCCATAGACTTTTCCATAGTAGGAGTCAACAGAACAGTCGATCAATCCTAGACTGTTCCTACTCCCTTTATCCAATACAATCAACTTTATATGATGTTATAGTGGCGAGTGTTGTCTGGCGCCGTAAGATATTGGAAATGATTCGTCTAACACTGCGAAACGAAAGCGTCTGTCACGAGGGACTAACGATTGAGCGATTGGTTACGTATGTGTACACAGTACGTGTCACGCAACACGTTCACCTCGCCTTACATCGCTCACGGCCATCTCGCTTCAATTCAGGTCCTTGAGCCAGCGTCATGGATACGCGGAGCATTTTATTGTGCCGTCTTCGCGCAGTGACTTAATATCAGAGAGCTCGATCCAGCCTGTTTTAGGTATACAGTAAAACCCCGTTAATACGACCACCTTCGGGCCATGGAAAATTGGTCGCATTAACGGGATGGTCGTATTAAAGGGGTTCTTTAAATGAGAAAATGACTGACTGAACTTTTTGGGGGGCTAGAATAAAGTGGCCGTAATAACGAGGAGGTCGTGTTAACGGGGTGATCGTAAGGCGGGGGTTCCACTGAAGTACAGAAGAGGGTACGAAGAGAGTTATCCGTTGCAAGGTGTTAGTAACAGAGAGGTGTCCGTACTAAGGTGTCTCAATACAGGGTGTCCGCATTAGGAGGCTCCGTTACAATGACTAAGGTGTTCATAACAAGGAGGTGACAATAAAATGAAATAATTTCACAAATTTTTAAAATATCAAATAGTGAAATCTTCCGTGAGCACTTTCTTCTCTTATAAATACAAACTTGTTACTACATGCAAAGTCATAATTTTTTTTGCAGATCTACTGTCTAAAGTTGTTACAAATTAAATATCCTATTTACAGATAAAATAAATTGATCTTTTGTTGTAAAACAATTTCAGACAAAAAGTGGGTCTGTCAAAAATTCTAGTTGCACTCAAATGTAACCAACATAACACGGGTGATTTACACTCTGCGACGACAAGTGGATTCAACCTTAAACCTTTCGCCATCTGTCCCCTGGGCCAAAAGCTCAGTAAAGACTATTGCACTGAATCCATTGTCACACTGGACATGTTTAAAATCTCCTATTAATAAGACGGTGACATTTGATGTAAGGCCACGTTCACTGCGAGGCAGAATAAATTTGAAAACGCAGCTTTATTTTCACGGCAAGGCCTAGCTCCCATCCACCCTAACTCTTTACGAAAACGGAGCTTTTCGAGAACCCTGTTTAAGACGGAGGAATTTAAAAACGCCAGCTTTGCTTGTTAGTGTAGCATGTTCCAGGCCCTCGTTGTTTCTCTCGCTCGCCCTTTTTTTCTCGCTCGTCCCCAACTACCGAGAGCCTGGAACAGGCCGTGTTAGTGTGGACGGAAAACGTTTTGAAAAAGGAGCTTCTCGTAAACGATAACGTCACGATGATCATGTGATTTCTCTGTCCGAGTTTTCCTCAAACAAAAATCCAAAATGACCACTGATTGTTGCGTTTTGAAATTTCTCCGGCGTAATGTGGACGGGGCCTAAGTTTCTTCAATCTGTTTAAGCACTATTGCTCCTATAGCTAGTCGTAGTTCGTTTATAATGCAAAATTTAGATAGAGTTAAAATCCCAGACCCGCACTCTGTGATCATAGGAAACACTGATTATTCTGGTGGAATCAACATGGATGCAGTTGACATTATCCTTGTGTCCTCTTAGAGTCTGAATACATGAGCCCCTGGGTGAGGAACAAATACAAATCAGTCAATCAATCAATCAGTCAATCAATCAATCAATCAATCAATCAATCAATCAATCAATCAATCAATCAATCAAACAAACAAACAAATCTGGACAGCCAGTCAGTCGATGCTGTTACCATAGACATAGTTAATAAAGGGAAGTGCTTATGAAACCTGACAAAGGTCTTTTTTGTATATTTTTGTTGGCTATTTTGGAGGTTGACCCTGCACAAAACCTGGCAAAATACAAAAGGTGGCTATGTGTGCTCAAACAACAAATCAATAGAAGCATTGCGCTTATGTAGTTCATGTATAGTCAATGAGCATAAAACAAACGATTTGCAGGATCAAGGACCCTCCAATGTAAATCTTAGCCTGTTTGTTTCAGACTCGTACCCGGTAGCTATTTACGCGTCTTTTTGGGGAGAGAAGATTGGATACTAGGGTGGATTAGAGCAGGCATCAACTCCCCGCGCGCTCCACTTGATCCAGATCGCTTTCTCTTTGAAACAATCCAATTTGACCCGTAAACAGCGACTGGGTACGAGTCTGTGTTTGTTTGCGTCTTCGATGTTTACCGGGCTTCTTAAACATTCTCTCTATTACCCATCCTGTAACTTAGCAATGTTTCCTGACACAAAAGAAAAGTCAGTTCTTCTCGTGGCTTGCGGACAAATGTCAGGTCACCTTTCACCTGGCATCATTGTAACTGTATGGCGGAGGAACCTTCCCTGTTTTCGGCTTGATAGTGCGAAGAATGTTTGTATGTGATATTTTGATACTTACTGCTCAATGTCCCAGTATTTTATAAGGCCGTCTTTACCAGCGCTCACTATAAGGCCAGCCTCTTTTTTTCCATTCACCATCATGAATTTTAGTTTAATAGATTCAATCCTAAAAGATAAGTCAGATGATGATCTGTGTGTCAATACTGGTGCTTGCATCAACGTAGGTTGCATGAACTGATATCAAAAGCAGTTCTAGATTCTTTAATGGGTCATCGTAATAAACCTGTCAGTAAAAGCCAAAGTTCTTTTTAACGCCATTCTTCAAAGGCTTTGATTTTTAGAAGACTGTATCTGAGCAATACACAACTATGACAGATCTCTTTTTTGCAAGACAACTTTCAACCTATCTGCATATGAAGTACCTTCCTTTGTGTCCTTTGAACTCATTCACAAAAGCCCCCGTTTCGAGGTTCCATAACGAGACTAGCTGTCCTGACCCCACCGCCAGATGGCCCTATGAGAAGAATAAGCAAACAAAGTATTGATCAAACCGTCATATTTCTTAAAAACCTGACAAAGGCCTATGTAATTGGTTTAATCCACTCGTTAACTTTATGTGCTCGATATGTACATACAGTACGAATGTTCTGTAAAAGATACGCCCGAAAAAAGAGGTGTCTTATATGTGAACCAAGACTGCGAGCAGTGGGCCAACTACAAAGGATCGACTGTAAAACAATTCTCCAGGATCCGTTCTTCTAAAACACGACTCCTGCAGCTAATGATTGACCATCTTGCTATGTGAGGGTAGAAAAAGCTACTTGGCTTTCGATCCACCAGTTACCTGATCAGAGCTGACAGCGGTTACTGTAGAGGGGGACAACTGTCCGATATTGAAAGACGATAGACAAACTCCCGAAGATACTTCCCACACTCGTACAGTCTGCGAGAAATAAGTCATTCAATCAACACTCAAACAGTGGCTTTCACCAACTAAGGTAACCTGTTTAAGATACAAAACTACACAGTTTAACATTTTTATTCTCTCAGTTTCAACCTTACACGTCGATCAAATTTTAAACTGCGCATCACCTATGCGCATTTTACCAGTTTACATGCAAGATCCCTTTTTAAAATTAGGGCGATGTAGTTTTGTTCTCAAGATGTCTTACCAGAGAGAATTACAAGTGTGCTAATCACTTTCACCTCGCGAGTCACCAAGCAATTGTTGGTGTTCGGCATAGTCCTTTTGGTTTGGAACATTTCAAATATTTCGAATTTTGGTCTACAAAGTTGCTATAAAGGAAACTATATGAGCGTCTCTAATTGTTTTGGCATCAATATGCATCTGGCGGATACCTCTGTCGCTTTTTTTCTGCCATTTGCCAGTTTATGTAAGATTTTCTATCGAATCAGCTTGTTTGGTTTTCTTACTATTCTGAGTAGTTTTGTGCCTAATTAAGTTAATTTTTTTATGCTGTTAATTCTTTTTATAAATCTGACAAAATAAAATGGTTGGTTGTTGTTGGTTCCTGTCGTTATATTTTCATGGCGTTTTCATCCAAGAAAATCAAGTACCATCGCCTCGTTGTGTCAATGTTCATTTTCAGTCCCGCATTATAGCTAGAGACAAACCAGCAAGGGAAATTTATTTTCCGGCATGAACATCAGCTATCACTCCTATATCAGCACATGTGCAATTTTACTTACTCTGTCTCCTGACCCAGTAAACGCTTTTTTACACTCGTCGTCCAAATCAACGCAGAAAACACAACCATTGTGACCGACCAGCGAGAAGAGAAGCTTACACTGACGAATGTTCCATACTTTAGCCTGCAAGAGAAATTTCTGTTGTAATCAGAACAAGAAGCAACAACAACAGCAATCACAAGAACACCCGTTCAATTCAATGCCTGGATCTGTCAAGACCTTATAAGTACGAAAGCTTGCTTCTTGACGAAAGCCGGCTTAAAGCGTCAAAACAAATCATGAAAGGATAAGGGAGGAAGGATTCCAAGAGGAAACTCGATAGCCTTAAATCATTCCGTAGACAACGTTTTGGTATTGCCCCAGCGATTATGAAAATAGTAATTTATTTAGCTTGACTCTGCATTGACGGTGTTTAGCGAAACAAACAAAATTAGAGCAAAAGAACATTTACTGACCGTTTTGTCGCTAGATCCGCTCACAAGGAAATCTCCTTTACGTTCGATTGCCCATACGGGACCTTCGTGACTTATCAATATTCTACAAATAGAAATTCAGCAGTTAAGTGTTCCTTCTTTTCAATGGGCTGCAGTGACTACCACTTGATTTCTGCATGGCGTGGCAAGGAGAAGTACTTGTTTTGTCAAATTGTCCCAAAATATCGCCATACCTCTTGACACCCCTGGGTGAGAGAGGCAGTGGGAAAGGAGTGTTTTGCCTGAAGTGATTCCGAAATGACTTCTACCAAGCACAGTCAATCCCAAGAACTGGAACAGACCGTAACCTGTATTGCTAGATAATAAAATTCTATAGTTGATGGCTTCACTTTTAGTTAAGGTCGTTTACGTTATCTACATGTACCAGTTTTAAGACCTTCGAAATTTGTCTGTGATGGTAAACGCATTACAATTAGTGTACATCTGTAATATTTAAGTTTCTTACCTTACGCACATACTTGTTCGAAGACTCCAGAGCTAAAATCGAAAACAAAGCAAAGAATTATGAGACAGACATTTCATCTTTTGTTCATCTCATCGCACGCAAAAAGAACGTTATCTTACAGATTTGTTTCGCTCGATTTTGTTTCGCCTAATTCTGTTACACAGAGAACTGGGTATTCTTCTACGTTCCTTACGTTCATGTTTATATGCAGGCATTTTTGGAAGAATAGTCGTTAATAGTGATCGTGAGATTATCAGCCTCTGTGCTCTTACGACTTCTTGAATTCGTTGTGACAAGCAGGTGATCAGGGACGACTGGTTGCATCTGTATCACTATTGCAGCAGTACGGTTATTGGAGACTGAGTAAAAGGACTTCGATCCTCATGGCTTCTACACAAACCATAGTACTAAAAATATGGTTATGCACAAACCAGTAGAACCCATTGCCGGACGAAGAACAGCAGAAAATTGACGAAACGTCGCCGGGTTCTTAGTGACATCAAATAGACTACAGTGTTTGTGGTGTGGTCATCAAGACTTTAAATGCCAAAAAAGGTGCGGTTAACAACCAGCTCGGCTCTCATCATATTAAAGGTTTGCTTTCCTAACGATAATTATCAGTGGCCTGTCAATGCGCCCTGTGAACAATGAGCAACTTCTGGACAAACTTATTTTCAGGACGGATATCTAGAACTCGGAATACTTACCCTGATAGTTTTGTCATACGATCCACTTATTACAATGGAACTTGAAAGGAAACGCAAACTCCAAACACCGCGCTGCAAACAAATGGCACAAAATCCGTCATAAGCGAGTAACATGTAAACAGTCTATAGGGCGTTTGGTAACATTTTGTTTCAGTGAAGCTACAGAAGAGCAATAGTACAAAAATAAACTCCAGTGATGTGTAATACGATTCAGTGAGAGTGATCCGGATCAGAGATACGATTAATTTTATTGACTTAATTGAGACACGCAAGGCCCTTCAACCTGGCCAACAAATGCAAACGTAAATGCGATTCCATTATCATCGCACTTGACAAAACATGTTCTGATTGGTTCTGAAACATGAAAAAGTGCCCAGTTATCTTTCCTCTACATAGTTGAATAAGCAAGATGCTTCCCTATGATGTAAACTATATGGTGCAACATCATCTGTACCGTGTGTCCCTGGAACGTCTGAAGTAATGCTCCACTATTGGCGTCCCAGATTCTGTAGAAAAATGAAGCATTCAGTCTTAACTAAAGAAAGTGTATCCTCCACACGGCACTGGGACTGCGAACATATACGCCAATTTGGTACAGACTAAAAATTATCAGAGATGGCGCAATTAGCGCAAACTATGGAATTTTGTAGGAAGTGAGGTCAGCAGGAAACTCATGCATGGAAACAGTGTGCGTTATCGATTCACTTACTTTATTGTTCTGTCCAGGCTACCAGTAGCTATGTAGTTCTTGTAAGCACAGACAGAAAGTACACTGCCAGAGAACAGTAAAACGACAAAGTTACTCAAGTATTTAGAAAATCATGTCTAGGCTTAGCTGACCGTAATTATCGACTAATCAGTCACACAATTCGTTGCCCACTAACAGAGAGTTAATTCAGTTGCTTATTTTATGTATTTATTTTACGTCATGAAAATGGAGACGCTACCGTCATATGTTAAGGCTCATCCATTTAAAACCGAGTCCACTGACATTCAGCACCCGGATCTCCTAGCTAGCAGAACATTTCGTACCACTTGATCTTACTAAGCTGTGCTAAGTGAAACACGTGTGCGGTTGTATGAAACAACTCAGCTTTACCAAGCATTTACTATTTTTGTTGCTAATATTGTCGAGATTTGAATCGAAAACTGTGCCCATGGGTGAGGTTGCTTTACTTCAGAATGGCTATAGTGAAGCAGGAAAGACGAGGCTAAATCTGCCCAGACCTCATTTATACATCGTACAGGCAGGGACATCCTTATATGCGCTGTAGACTACTAAAGCAAAGAGCATAAGCGTACACATATCATGAAACGGAGGTTATCGAGTCTGGTGCACTCTTGCCCAAGAAACAAAAAAAAACTAACACTTACTTGTGGGTGTGGCCAACCATGTCGGTCACTTTGAAGCGGCCTTTTGCCCAATTATGTTTTAGGTTAACATTATCTCTGAAGATCTCTTTCCACACTGCTGGCGTACTGAGTGGCACACCTGGGACGTGATGGAGACAAATAAAAAAAATTCATTTTTTCAGTTGACATCCACGTACACCGTAAGACATTGTTCACACATTCTGATGACCCGTCTAGTAGAGAAGAACAAGAAGGAAATTATCCTTTGAAAAGAAGTTACATACTTACCAACATATGTTTCTTGACATTTTGCTTTCCATAGTTCATCCTTTGATGCAAGAAGGCGCCATGTTTTACTGACCTAAAAACGAAAATGTAAAAGGAAGGTTTAAGAACGTAAAAAGACGTTGCCCTTGTCATAGCAGATGAAATCTTTAGTTACTTGAGTGCCTGGAAAAGTGATATAAAAAATTAGTCTGTACAACAACAACAACAACAATGTCAACAAACAGTGTCGCTTGAATTTAATTTTCTCCTTACCTGACATACAACAAGGAGTTCTTTAGGAACCAGGAACGAAAAAATGCGAATCGCCAACTGCTCTGGGAGCATGGCGATAAAATCTCGATACTGTTTAACCTGAAACAAAAGAAACATGCTCTTTTAAAAAAACGCAGCGAGACGAGAGAAGGAAACAACGAAGGTTGAAGTTCTCGTTAGTAACTTACAGCAAGAAGTCCAGAAAGAAAGTAGAGTTCACTTGGTGCAAGGACTCGTAAGAACAACTGAAGAAATTCGTTCTTTTGCCAACCTACAGGAAGAAATGATTAAACAGTAAAACTAATGTGAGTTTAAACGATATAGGACGTATACTTATTTTACTTGTAGGTTTTATTTCTGTGTTTGATTTCTTTCCTTCTAAGACTTCCTAGCACAAATTACTAACTAAATATCCGTGTAACGTGCAGACAAGCAGCCATTTTGAATCAGTCCCAAAATCTATGAAGGACAATGAACGTTACACTGTTTTTTGTTCCAGCTCGGTATTTTTTTCTCAGAAAAAGTACTTCGTAGCGTTGGATAATTGATTGCACTTTTCGATTTCCCGCGGCAATTTTTCTTATTGTCAATGGAGCGCCAAAGTTCAAGCCCATCCATAATATAGCATGAGGCAGCTGTCCGAACTGTCAGGAACTGATCAACCGATCAATAAATTCGTAATTACTGAAAGGTTCTTACCACTCCACTGCTGTTCAAACCACTGAACAAGACATTGGGCATTCTCTGGTAATGAATCCGAACACCATGACGAGCTGTGATACTGCTCAGTTTTAGTACGGTGCTAAGGTGAAATAAACAACAACTACTAAATAAGGACGTTCTCGCACGTTAAATATTTATTCAGTGCATAGAATGTGCCATACCGTTGAAAGATCAAGAACAGTCCCTCGCATTTTTTTTTTTTTTTTCCTTCACGTGTGATGAACTCATTGTGCTATAGAACATGCGCCTGAAGTACCTCGCTATAACTAGAACTAAAGAAACTAACTCAGACTAACTTAGACTAATCTTGGTTAAGACCTGGGGCACGTTTCTCGAAAGCCCCGGAAACTTTTCGGGCCCGCAGAGCTATTTTTTAATTAATCTGTATCTAAAAACAGGGAGGTGTATACGCCTGAAACTTCTTTTATGAAGAGAACCTCTGTTCATATTAAGAATATGTGAATAAAACAGCTCTGTAATCATAAGGTTTGAGATTTTGCTACGGCTTTCCGGGTGCGAAAACATTTCGGGACCTTCGAGAAACAGGCCCCTGGCAACTCTACGTTAAACCAAAAATGAAGTATATGACTTAGCGAAGCTAAATTCCCAATAAAACTAACTGTGTGGAGGAATAACATCCTTTCTGGATAATAGAATGAAGTCACACTGTATTTGATGAAGAAAAAAATGCATTAAAAAATATAGTTTTTAGTTAAGCTTACATGTACTTGTCGCCGTTGACTGTATACTGAGTTCGTGTAAGACACATTGGGGCATGACTTTGACTTGTACAGTCTTTGCCTGTGAGAAAGAACAAGCGGTAAGTCAGTTTAACCCATGAATTGTACATAAGCAAACGTTATACTCCAAGGTTTATATTCAGACACCAAGACGCACCCGTCTCGTCATAATGGAGGAGATTACATTTAGTCAAATGCAATGTCCGTGAGCAGATTTCAAATGAGTGTCGTAAAACCAAAACCAAGGTAATCTCTCGTGCCAATCACAAACAACACAGACAATCCATTGAACCAATCAAAACCCGAACCAAATACATGTAGCTGAAGCGAAGCGCTACTGGAAGCGTGTAAGCGAGTCACGATTGGTTTTGGTTTTAATTCAGATAGACAGGATAGTATGACAAAGTGGCGCGAGTTATTTTTAAGCCAATCAGCGTACTGCACAGACTAGTCTGGTTTCAGATGCACGAATTTTTCTTAACTTTCACATACCATGACGTCACATCCTCAGGTTTCGCGCCATTCAACGCGTCACTATTAAGCACATCTTTCTTGTATTCATTCTGCATGTGGCGTCTTACGGCATGCTGGGAAGAAGTTTTTGTTGCCCCACCAGGTGGGGCCGAACGACTTCCTGCAAATCTTGACAAGGTTCTCTTTTGAGCACCAACACTTGAAATCCCGGGTAACTTCACTCCGAAATAAGTCGTTTGTGATTTCCAAGAACCTCTAGAGTCCACCCTCTCAGGAGAACTGTGACCAAATAGAAGAAACAGTTCTAGCGACAGAATGGAATTGATCATGATAAAATGGTGGGCTGGGATTTAAATCTTGTGCGATTCTGCCACGTTGTTCGAAAGTTTAAATCCCCCAACCCTTCAAGAGCCATGTAGCAATGATTGGAATTTCCACTGTAAATTCTAATTAACAATTAGATTATGAGCTCGAGATTTCGGCCTTCGACCTCATCAACTATTACCTCATAGAAATAGAGAGCTAATAATCTAATTGTTTTATTAGAATTCTTACTAAAATTTACTTCAAATAACGGTTTCCAGTTATTTCGAGACGTATTATTAAGCTTTGCGCCTGAGAAAGGTCGCTCGGATTGAATAGTCATTTAAAATTGAAGTTGTGTGCGCGCGCGCATAAGTTTTTTCAATAATGTCCTTAATTTTGACTTCTCAGGAATTTAATTATCCATTGGCATCAAAATGTTCCTTCAAAGCTTTGGAAAAACGAAAAAACGTCGCCATTTCCTAGATGACCTCCAGCCACTGCACACTAATGGCTGATAGTGTTCAATGGCTCGGCCAATCAGATTACAGCATTTGCATTAGTATACTAGTAGAATTCTACTAATACCTTTTAGAGTACCATCAGTCGAATAGCGAAGACTCTAGCTGTGAAGGTGGTTCGATAGGCGATTCCGATCACCCAGAATTTAAAGTTAACCAAGTTTCTTCTGTTGCTTCAAATGACACAATTACTTATTAAGAGTTTATCCTAATCCTGTTAGCGGAGCTTAGTAGCAGGCGTTAAACGGAGCAGGGCGTTTTTTGCCTCCCTACCCCTTCCCTGTTTATGCCTACAACGCAGGTTACCGGAGCTCTGTAGACCTCTTAGCTTTAATTAAATTCTTCCCTTTTATTCAAGAGCCCTGTAAAATAATTAATGTACATCCGTGTATGACGGTGTTGATTTATTGCCATGATGGTAATGCGCATATTTTTGATACAGTCATGGTCTGAGTTAGTCGGAAGGTTTGTTAATTTTATAAAGTACTCACGGTGTTCTTTTAGTCTGTTTTGATGGTGACGCGCGGGAGGGAGATTTAACTATTGGCAGCACGGTAGCAGATGTCCAAGCCTTCACTTCCTCCTGTTCGATTTAACAAAAGAAAAAGACAAATTGTTACTGCTGTCAAATCCGACTGAGCAAAGGCGACTTTTCAGGCCAAAAAGTCAAATTAAGTTGAAACAAGTTGCATTGAATGCATAGGACCTGTTACGCAAAACATGTCTTGAAATTTAATTGGGCCGCTGCGAGACGAGACGCACGAGACTTTGCCTTGTTATTTTCGTTGCCATAGTCCTTGCGGAAAAGTATACATGGAGAACTTGATCAGTTCTACTTTAATTTGTGCCACGCTTGCTGCAACGAAAACGGTGCGAGATTTTTTACACCAGGCAATTTTTCGTGCAGCTGGTGTGTAACAAAATAGTCAGACACGTTCCTAGGAAAACTACCAAGTGTAACAAGGCCCTATTTATCTTTTGTTGCGTCTTTGTTTCAGCCTCTTGCTTAGTTTTCAAGCTCTCATCCTATACCGTACTCATCTGGACTAATTGCTGAGTACCTCGCCATGTGTAATCTTTTCCAGTTTAAATTTAACAGGACACTTGAAACCACCATATACGAGGTACATTTGTGGTACACGTGTGCGGCTAGCCAGACAGCGTTGCGGCTTTTAAGCAGTGTTCAAACCAAGAGAGAAAAACCAAGGAATTTCCAATTTGTTTCCGGTTTTTTTGAAATACTGTCAAACACAATTATAAAGAGGTCTACTTTAAGGTAAGAAAAATGTATGAATACAGTGTGACAAATCTGTGAAATACTGAACATGAGCTTATGAGCCACATGCACATGTACAGGCAGGACGTAACATGTCGATCAAAGTCGATCATCGAAAACGTAGTCGATAAGTCGATAGTACTCGATGTTTGTCGATAATTGTCAATCGACAAGTTAAATTTGTCGATAAAAGTCGATAATCACAAGATTTACAACTGATTATCGATTTTATCGACAAAAATGCAGACAAATGTTTCAATCAGCTGCGAAATTCAAGTAACCAAACCAATAATACCTCCAGTGACTTTTTTTTATGCCGAGTGTAAACAGCTCTTAAGTAAATGTGTGTGGCAACAAACTTAAATGAAAACCTGAACAGCGAAGTGGTCTGTTATTCATTACAGAATAAAATGTTTAAATTACCTCGAGAAATGATCGATTAACAGTTTCAGCTGAACTAAATCGCGATCTTTTACATAACTCGAACCAAACTAGTTCCCAGGGTCTCTCTAGGCGGAGAGATGAGAGATCCTGGGAATTCGAAGTCGTGCTTCTTCGGGGTGACAGAACGAGTCAAAATTTAGACTGGATGCGGGAAAAAATCGAGGCCAATAAAGTAAAAATAGAACTGTAACCAGGATAAGACATATTGGAATAAGAACATTCTCTGGTTAAAAATATATTAAAAACATATTGATCGATTTTTTATATGTTTTTCATATATTTTTAACAGAGAACGTTCTTATTCCAATATGCCAATAAAGTAATTAAGAAGTAAAGTAAAGTAAATTAACATTTTATTCATCAGTGTTTTTACTTAGTTCAACATTTGAAAATTACAAGCTGCTACGACTCTACTCCCTCTCCGCTAGGTTGGATAAGTTCGCCGGGTTTGTATGCCCCTTGCTTCTCCTTGCACCTGTGACTGTTGTACAAGTCCGCAACTTACGTATGTCTACACCATACATCGCTTTTTATATTTCCGATACTTGTCGATTGAAATCGATCAAAATCGATCAAAATCGATCAAAATCAATCATAATCGAACTAAGTCGATAATCACAATAAATTGTGTGATCGACTTTTACCGATTTCCGATATTTGTCGATTGATTAGTATCGACAACGATCGACAATGATCGATTTTTATTGACTATTGAAATAATCGACATGTTACATCCTGGTACAGGTTAGTCAGCTGTCGCCATGCTGGAGGTTCATGCGTGACTGTTTTCAAATCTGAACAACTTCTCATTTTAGGTTAAGTTTAAACTTGCAATATATATTGTTAAACTAATTGTTTATTTAGCTTTAAAAACTAAGAATCTTTTATTACCATAAAGTGCACCTCACTCACCTCATCATGGAGGATGGCACTCTCCACCCTGTGTAGCTTCCAGGCCTGAAATGTAAATTGTAATGACAGAAAGGTGATAGAGGTCAAATAATTAAAGGATAAGCTTGAGTGGACCCTCTAATTTTGCAGGAACTGGAAAACTGGTCAAAGAAATTTCAGTAAAAAACCTGCAGTAAAAATAATAAGCCTAATTTTTCAATCTCTCGCAATACTGTGAGTATTACAGTAAAAGATCAATTGAGCTAAGCTTATAATCTTAATTTGCTAAAAGGTAAAAATTGAAATAAAAACTCTCACCCTGTATCTTGGCTTTCCCAGCTTTTTGTGAACTTCTCTGCAGAGTGGTATTGAAACAGGACTGAATGAACTCCTTGGAAAGGCATTCAGTGAACTGTACATGAAATCTCTATGCAATGTTGGTTCAACCACCTTTAGGAAGAAGTGAATTTACATTTTGATTGATTTCACGTCCAAGAAAACAACAATCCATAGGACATGTATATGGTGACTTACAGTAAATGCACTACAATATGTACAGTTAATGACCTGTATCTTGTCTCTAGTCAGTCAAACAAATGCATTTCAAAAGAGGGTGTCAAAATGGGGTTAAGTCACTTGTGTATTTTGTTATCATTATGTGTTAAATATTAACTAAATACCACCCAACTATCTTGTAAAAGGAAGTTGTTTCTTAATGGAGGTGAAATTTTTAACATTTTCAGCAGGATGGCATTATTATTTAGTAATTTCAATAATAACTAAGCTTAACCCTGACTTTAGTTAAAGGATTGCTGCGTCTATGCCACATTCTTTCACTCATGACACATGTATATATACAGAAGTAGTAAAAACCTACCGTCCACAGAAACGTGATTTGCTCTTGATCACAGCGTGGAAGAAGAAGATCAATCACATTGCGCCTCTATAACAGAGAAAATACGTGTACTGTATGTTAACAGCTATTTAAAAAGGTGTCTTGATACAGTTTTTTCCAGATCATACCTTAAATTTTCATCAGCTGTAAATAAGTGATCTTCCCTTGGTCAGATAGATGAAAAAATTATAATACCGAATAATTTTACTTCTGGTGGGCTAGGCTTATGCACAGACTTAACATGTACTTTTTATCCTTAACTTCATCAAAATAAATGTTGACCAGTAAACTGACTGAAGCAACAGCTGAAAGCTGAAAGCCTATTCTGGGCTCCGTGAGTTGCCCTACATAAGCTTTGCCTCAATTGTTGTGTACACTATAAAAATCTACTAAGATTCAAGCCACATCTCTGACACTTTTTTTAATTTTCCTCAATTTTATTACAAGCTCTTAAGCAAGTGTTAAAGAATGTAGTAGAATGTACATGTAGTCAGAATTTGAAAGAACTTTAATTTCATTTTTGTGTAAACTAATTCTATTTCAATGATACTTTGCTTCAAAAGAAGGCCGTAAGTTGTAAACTAAATCAATCATGTCCATAATTCTTTGAAAACTTAACTTTCTATTTGCTTACAAGTGTTTACATTGTATATACATATGTTCTCAAACTATTTGTGAAGTGTGAAATTCTCATGGTACATTTATTATTTCAATAGCAGGTATAACTATTATAATTATTATTTTCATAGCTGGGTCTATCAACATGGCATGTAGAGCCCCTTCAGCAAATGGTGAATCATGCATGAACATGTACATGTACATGTATATGTTGATGTAATTTGTTCAATGCTGACCTTACAACACATGTAAAAGTAACCTTTTAAAGACATCAAAAAGTGTCAGTATGAGTTCTTTAAAAATGATAACAACAATAACCTAAAACGTTTTTTTTTTTCCTGATAAACTCACTACTGCAGGTAGTTTATCCTCATATAGTTTTTTGAGAAATAGCTAAGTGTTTCATTTACCTTCTGACTGAGCACGACAGTTTCGTTAGAAAACAGGATATTTCCTGGAACAACACAATTATTATGCAACAATTATTATGCAACAATTTCAAGTGGTACGTCATGGAGTTGCCCTCAAGTCACTTGTGTTTTCTCGTTATTGCTGGTTTTCATGTGATTTCATCACTTACCAAAAATAAAAATTACTAATCTTTAGAACCGAAGTTTTAGTTTCATCAGATATAAGACCCACTGAGAACTTGACATTTTACAACATTTAAGCTTGACAAGGTACTTCGATTTGTAACAGAAGATGTTTGAATTCCAAGTTTATACGTTGCGTGATATTAAAATTGGGGTCCAAGAAGGCTCTCACGTAGGTCAAAAGATGAGTTATCACGTTAGTTTTTGCTAACTGAACAGTTCTTTCACTAGAAGAAGTAGTAATTTCAACGTTTCAGAGTTCTAGAGTCATAATATTTCATTTCTATAGCAAAACTCAAGAAAAGATGTTTCTGTTACTTTACAGCTGCCATGTTGGTGCCCATCTGGCACCAACATGGCATCTCCATACAAAGCTCTATAAATATGGATGAAAGAGGGTAGTCCAGGGGTATTCTAGCCTGCGAACACAGACGTATTTCCGGCTGTCACTTGGTTCTGCCGAAAAATAACGTCTACGAACCTGAGCCAGAAAAGGATTTCTGTGACGTAGGAATTCTAAGCCAATCACAGTTTAGCTCAAATAACCCCAGAACTACTGCACGAGGTATTCGCTGTGAGGAGCACTCGAGTTTCATTCTATCATGGAATCTGATTGGTCAAGGAGAAACAAAAGTCATTACGTAACAGAAATCGTTTCCTGGCTCGGGTCCGCAGATGTTATTTTTTGGCGGAACCAAGTGACAGCCGAAAATATGTCTGCATTCGCAGGCTAGGGGTATTCTCGTGATGTGTGATTAGCTGATTTTATTTTCCAGGAAACGTGAAATTATTTAAGAAATTATTCTTCGTGATCCGTGACCTGAAGGTTCTGAATGACCCATGAAAAACTTGATTATTAACTGATATTCATGATTTCACCATGCTATTCCAGGTGATTTTGAGATGCAAGTCATGAAAAACTTGAATTATTCACTGATATTCGTGATTTCACCATGCTATTCCAGGTGATTTTGAGACGCAAGTCCTCAGGAGGATTTATTTTTCTATCAAGAGTGATTTAGGTATGCGATGTGCATTATGGAGCCATTACTTAGCCCTTCTGACAATTCTGCTTTCTTCAAATGCTTTTTCGAGAGTCAGAGCAGGTTATTAAAAACAGTACCCTACTTGTTTATTTTCATGATTTGGGAAAATGAAATTTTGATATCTGTGATTTGCTATTTTTTCTGTTTGTGAACCATCCCAGAGGATCCCCCCCCCCCCCCCCACCCTGTACGACCATCGTGAAACACTTCTCTGAATAATGTGGGCATTAAATACCGCACAGACCTAATCTTAGTGAGGTTGTTTATACACCGTAAATCCTCAGATTAGTGCCTCCACTCAAATAAGTGTCCCCTTTGAATGAGCGCCCCTGCTATTGGCCAAACTTTAAAATGAGCCCCTCCCCTCGAATAAGCACCCCCTCTAATCCCCCCATTTAATGGAAGAGTGCTGAGACAACAAAGGATGTATAGTTTTGGTCGTGTTCAATCCCAAGGAAGTGATTATTGACTCATTCAAGCACTGAGAATTGACCAGCACAATGGATGGTGGTGGTGAAGATCATTGACTAAAGCCCAACCAACCTTGTGCAGGAGGTCTTGACTGGCTATCCCAGATTCCTGTTTAATTTATTGAATGATTACAATTTTTATTTTTGATGGCATGGCAGTAAAAACCAACAATACACAGGAGCTTTTAGGGAAGTGTGTATACTGTACATGTACCATTAGAAAATGCTCATGACAAGTGGAATATTCCATGGTATACCATGAGAAAGTATTGCATAACTATTTTATACCATGTCACAGAAAATACAGTGGCAACACACTTGATGTGACATACTTGCAGTGCTTAATAATAATTATTATTGAAAGGTTTGGTGTAATACCATCGAGTAAATTTCAACTTCCCTACATGTATACTCTGATAATTTTGGTGTAATTTTCTGAAGCATGGTGTAAAAACATAATATATAATATCGACTGTTGTTAGCATGTAAAATTGTGTACTTTATGGGTGACGAAGGCTATGAAGATCAGAGTGGATCTTAACAGGTAAAGTAGTCCCTGTTTGGAACAAAACAGGAATAAAAATATCATTGTGCAAACATAATTTTTCACTATTGTTGAGGTATTATTCAAATAATCCTTGTTTTCAAAAACAGGTTACAGAACATATTAATTAGCTAACAATTTTTTATTTGGTTTCATTTTGTCCTGAAGGAAAATTAACCGTAATTTCTGAAGGCTCAACCGTATTCTACTGGAAGAGGATATACAAGGCTTCATATACTTGGAAATGCGTTGCAAATCGAAGAGGCATGATTCAAAAGAATTTTTAATTATTAAAAAGGTAAATATATTATTCAATTAGGAACTGGGGTTCGACACCGTACCAGGGGACACGAAAAATCAGTCGTAAAGATTAGCACAAACGCTCGAAATTTTCGTATCATGGGTATAGGAGCTTTTCTCAAAACTTGAGCTTATACATGTAAAGTTTGAGCCGAAAACTATTTACAATCTTGCAGATCGCGCCGGCAACACAATCTCGTTAGTTAACACCACATCACAAGGCGTGAATCCAATCTTTCCTTTCCACAAAGAGCGCTTACTGAAAGATAACCTAAACTTTAAGGATGCAAAAATTCGAATAAGAAAATGTCGAAGTGTTCTTTGTGGACAAGAAAAGCCGCTTAAACTTAAGTATTAACGCAAACGTAAAAGTCAATGAAAGCGTAAGTTATTGTAAACAGAGACACTCATTTTCCGTATGCATGCATGAATAATCGGCGCGTGGTTCAGTTACTATCAAAAAGTTGAGATATCTTGTACATTAATCTTATCTTACCACTTGATTGCTCCATTTTTCTATCCACTGGCACAGATAATCTAACTGTTGTTCATACTCAATTGTGCTGAGTGGTCTATGCTTCGCAAAACCGTTCAACATGGTTAATAATTCCACGAAGCGTCGGCAGTCGGGCGCTCGTGATCCATTTCACTCTCTTGGTTCATTTCGCCGGAGAACAATCCCCTTTCTTGCGTGGAAAACTGATTGACTATGCCATATTCGCTCAGGAATGTGGTAAAGAACGCTAATTTTCTTCCGCCGATTATCTTCCCACTGCGAAGAGATCCACTGCTGTACTGGTTGGCAACCGCATTTGTTGCTATTCAGGCCTAATAATTATTTTAATGTATTCGAAAGCGGTTCGATTTCCGGCGGAAGTATTTTTACACTATGGCCGGCTGAGCTCGCGCTCGTTTACCAGCTAGCCGCCGTTCGGGAAAGGAGCGCTGGTGAGACCGCACTCGAGAGAGCGTCTAGTCTGTCGAGTGCGAAAAAAAAACTAGCACACTGGTGATTTCAAATGATGATTTAACTTTGTTTCATTCAAATCTTTCATTACCGAAAGTTGCTTTTCAAAATGAAATACCAAATTACCTTTCCCGGCAGTTTGCCTCCTTTTCAAAATGAAGCTTATGAAGCTTGTTTATATGCTTATAAAACGATCGATTCAGTGATCAGTTTGCCCGAAACCTCATGCATTTCAAAAATAGGCAAAAGCTAATCAAGTCGATCTAAGGAAGCTGGGATGAGTCTACTTAGCCTGGTACAGACGTTATATATACCGATACAATATCAAGTACTCAGATGAAAAGGGAAGCGAAAATCGTTAACTGGGGAGAGGAGATGAATTCCAACCGGACGCAAGAGAAATAACATAGGAAGGGCAATTTCGGTAATCGGAAACGAGAGGTGATGAATATTTCAAGCAGATAATTGAGAGGACTTCAGTCGAGCAGGTGCATAACAAAGACAACACAATGCATGATTCAATAGGCTTGTCACTGTCAGACATCACTTTGTTATACCCTCAGTGGTTCTACTATAAGGTTATGTAGCCAACAGTGACAACAGTATCTTAATTGATCTATTCTCGCACGCTTCAATTACAATTCATACTTCATATTCTTTATCTAGTAAACCCTACGGCAAGTGTTTTCATTCGATAAGTTTTATTTAGTGAAACAGGTCACCCAATATCATCATAGCGGCTTGATACACAGATATGTGATCATCAAATCCAGCGTATCGGCTGATGAACACGAGTGTTGAATATTTCCCCAGCTGCTATTGCTAACATTGTATTGCCAGAGTCTACAAAAAGATCGAATTTATTTTGGATACGAAGCTATACGAATGTTAACCTCTGATGTCATTGCTGATCTAATCAGCGAGTGTAGGATGGATCTATTCATTAAATTGTTAATTGAGAGGTGCCGTTGTTACCTGAAGTAAGCTGGGAAATTCTTTCCATGATGAATCACTGCTATTTCGCTAGTCTGCTGGAAAATTATCGAAGACGAATGGATATGGATGCAAGTGTTCTCTCAATTCGGAAGGCGTTGTACAACAGCTATAAAAACGAATCCTTCAAATTAAAGGAACGACAAAGACACGCCATGGCTAAGCAACGGCGAGAAGAAATGGAAACAAATCGAGTCTTCAAAAACAAGTTAAAAGAAATCAAAGAAAAGGAGAAGGAAATCAGCAAGCGTTATGCACAGCACAGAATGCCTCCGGTGAGAAAAAACGAAATGTCTGAGTTGAGGGCTGCCAAGGTGAAAGAAAACTTAACACAACAGAAAGTTTCAGTGTTTTTACCAGCGATCAATGCTTCAGGGTTTGGAGATAAAGATGCAACAGAATTATACCAAAGTGAACATGAATTATCGCGAAATAGGACGTTCAATAAGCGTCGTCTCCTTAGGGGACAGGACAGTAATCGACACTACGATAAAAGCGAAATGAACCTGACACCAGCGTTAAACAGAAGTAATTTAACTGAAAATCTAATCAACTACTACAAGAGTTCTCAAGGTTTGAGAGGCATCAAGAGCAATTCTCAGGTACAAGGCAAGAAGAGCAGTATTGGTACGGTGACATTTGAAGAACAGCGTAGGCATGTCGGAAGGGAAGAAACTCTGAATACTTCTTCACCATGTTACGACATTCTGGTAATAGAACATGGAAACGACGACAGCACCTCGAGACAAGATGATATTTAGTGCAATATGTACATTGAAAAAAAATTTGGTAATACAGTTTGCCATGCTTTCTCTGCTACCTGGAATTTCACTCACGTTATTCAAATTATCTTCGGCGAAAAAAAAGAAATAGTTGTGAAGATTTTTGTTTAAGTAGTTTTATCCCTGTGTAGTAAATTAGACGGAATGGCACTACTGTTTTAATGGATGTGTTTAATAATTTATAGAGATTGTCTCAAATAAAACATAGACTTATCTTGCTTTCAAACAAAGAAGCCGCAGCTATTTATTCTGTACTGGCATTTGAGAACACGAAAGGATTTTAGGAAAAAAAACATGGGAACTCTGGCGTAGGAGAGTGTTTTCTTTGTTGAATTACAGTACTTAGAAGCCGAAACGATGTTTCGTGTTTTTACTTTGATAAAGCATGCATTTACAGTTGACCGGTTGGCTAGTTCCTTGAAGTTTCCCCCAAAATGCTGTAAATTGAGAATTGTAACCTAACTGAAAATTGTTACACCAGCAATCGGCACAATTAAGGTACCTGTCAGACTGTTCGCTTAATTGATTTCTGCCAAAACATTCAAATATTCACAATCTTTTTCAATGTCTTATTTTTGCTTCCCCAAAGAGGGAAGCGGGGTGGGGGCGATGGCTAGCCTTCCAATCCACCTCCCACTAAATCCGCTCCTGTGCACATCCCTCAGTCCTCTCTCCCTTACGATCCCGTCCCGTCCCGTCCCGTCTTTTTCTTTTCCTTTCCCTTCCTTTTCATTGCTGAAATTTCCTCTTTCCTTTCCATTTATTAAGCTGAAAGTTGCGACAACGTTAGAAAAGAATGAGATCAGGAATGGGAACAACGAAGTGCCAAAATACAGTCACTTGACTAAACACCTTGAATTTCTTACAAATGATGGCAACTAAAAATGACTTGGATCACTTGCTAATGCAATCTTTAATGCAAAGCACTCTTTACAATTGTACAAGGGTCAGAAAGGTCAAAATTGCCGATCAATTAGTACCTTTCTTTTCCAGTTAAAAAGACTGATAATTGTTTGTCGAGCCTTTTAACACAGTTCAGGAGGTGTTTTAAGAATCGATTTCTGTTGCTTGGCAATGCGGGGGGCTTCTACTCTCTACATCATGAGACAAAGCGTGTTCAACTGGGTTTAACCTCGAGAGAATTCAACTAACATTGTAAACCCGACATCTATGCAGACTTAATTTGCATCAGTTTAATGAGCCAGTCGGTAAAACTACAAGTGAGACGTACATTGTAACAGGCATGCGTAATTTGCAGCTTGCAAGAGAGTTGACTCATCACGTTACCCAACTGACGATGCAGTTGTAACAAGGCTGTACTTGAATCTCATCGTGACCAGATTGACCGGTGAAAATAGTTTCCCTCGCGGATGACAGAGATTACCTCGGCGAGCGCTGCATACTGTTTGGTGTTGTTCTTGGTTTGTTTATTGGTATTGTTACTTTACTTCTGTGAATTTGGAGGAAATCTTGACGAGATGACAACAGACTCTGGCTCTAAAGGAAGCATTTTGACCATATTGGCACCATTTGAGGGTTACAAATCGAAGTTACTGAGCCGGCGTGAGCTGCCTTGGCCTCTTCATGTCATTTCCAGGAACTACAAACTTAGAACAGCGACTAGGAATGTCGGACCGAAGAAAGAGTTCACAAACTGCTCTTTAGAAATTATGGATGGAAATGACTCGGAAATTAGTCAGCCAGACAAAATCTACGCGAGGAGTTGACACGATCCTTAAAATGCGTTCCTATTTTACTCCTCTATTACTCTTGAATTCCAGTTGATTTAACGCTGATGGAAACCAAGAATAATACTTGTCCGCAACGAAAGTTAAATGCTAGCACTGTGCCTATAAAGTGCCATAATATTAACCAGCATAACAGTTATTCACTTTCTATTTCACTGATCCAATACTCGGAGATGATATTGCATTGCTGTATTCGCACAGGCAGTAATAACACAAAAGAAGGGACCACAAAGTCATGTTTATTTTCCAATAATCAATTACAGGATTGAGTAACGTTGAATTTACGGAGTGAAACATCATGGAAGGGTTTTAATCCACAAGATGACAACCAAAGGTGGCAAACATCAAGATGCCCCAAGATAATGCGCAAAGAGCTTGGAGACAAAAGCATTTCCATTCAAGAATAAGTTTTGTAAATAAATGAAACTAGAGGATTTAATTTTGAATGAGACAATAGAAGAGGTTGTATTGAACATGTGCACGATGAAGCTTTGTAATCAGGCAACACACACATCTCGGTGTTTATCATCTCAAAACAATCAACTGAACCACATTCTAAAGTTGAATTATCAGTTCTTCTAGAAAGAGTATACAACTGAAGACGTCGAAGGTTCTCTTACGGTGAGGACTCCGTGGCAATCTTCACAAATCTCGGCGTCAGGACAGTGGGAATTCAGTGATATTGTAAGGGATAAATCGATTTTAAACACTTTTCAGTTGACTTTTGAACCCCACTGCAATACAATTGTTATTCAATTGCTTTGCAATCGAGCGTTAGCCTAGCAAAACGAGAATTTGTTCAGGTCTGAAGGGTCTGGAAGTGGCTCGCTGTACGACAACAGTTTTTTTTTTAACCTAACATTTTTTTTATATTTCTGGTTTTACTAATTTCAGTTGCTGAAGAAAGTTATAAAGAGGTTATGCTTCCAATCGTATGGTACAGGGCGAAAAGAAAACATAGTGCTAAGTAGAGTGAAAAGAAACTGGCCACGCGAAAGAAGCAAAACTCGGGCTGAGAATGTTTTGCACCGCCTTCTGCTTAAGGTGGCTAATACCAATTAACAAACTAAGAATTTATTAGAGTTTGATCATATTGAATTAAGTGACCAGATTCAAGCATTTTTGCACCCCCAAAACCCAATAGCAATCGGCTGAGGACAAATTGATATTCAAGTCTCCGCAACTTTGTATCCGGAATCATGTTTTTTAAAACCACTTACTGTCACTTACTTCTACGTTTGAATTTGGCGGTAGTTTAGTTTTGAGGTCTGAAGATTTTTTGTGTTGGTGGGATCGAATATTTGCGATTTGGATGACTCGTTTTCTACATGAAGCTATTTTTTTTATTTGCGTTTCTCAGGAAATATGTAAAACAAGACAGAAATTAAGAAAATGTTGAAATTTCACTGTCATTGATATTCATGTCGAGTCAAGTAAAACCTGAAACAACCACTTCAAGCCACAGATTCTCAAGTAAATTAAGGCAAGGGCCTCCAGTTATTCACCCGGAAAGTTAGGGGGTAGTGTATCTTTTGAAGCTTTAGTTGTAGCAGCATGAAATTTTGCCAGGTCAAAAGGTTGACAGTTTGTGTCAATTTGGAATGTCGAAAATATGCAAATTGGGTCACGTGGTGTCTTCAAGCCAAATAATCTCTTTTGTTAAATGGGAACACTTTTCTTATGTCCTTAAACTTTGATGTTAGTTTCATGAGTTTAGGGTCATTAGATACATCGTTTCTGCGCTTGGAAAAGTTAAGATACGTAAATAGGAACTTTTAAAAAGACAAATCACTTTTATTGGGGGACTGGGTACTAGTAGAAGAAACCGTTTATTTCCAGAAATAATGAACTATTCAACAATTGCCAAGCACAGTTCCTTTGCTGTTGTCATTAGGACTTATCCCGTACCAGTTCTGTTGAAGCCTTCTTTTTGCAAACTGTTCCCATTTTTGCTTAAAGATTTTCCACGTTTTTTTGGCCGTATCAAGTCACGTGTCCTAATTTGCATAAGTTTGATAAGTCAAAAACAATCACTTTAGAAGATGTATTTGTCTCCCAAAAGTTTATGTTGTCATGAACCAAGCCTCAGAACGTAGACCACCCCCTAACTGTTTTGAGGAAAATAATTGCTGACCCATGCCTTAATTTTCCTGAGTTTGAATATTTTGAGTAAATTTGTGCGGAAGCCGGCTATTATTCTACGGTAGTTTGAGTTTCATTTCTTTAATGCAGATTGTCACAAAATCGCACCGAAAAAAAAGAAACAAAGATCAACTTCCACCAATTTTTAACCTGCATTCATTACGTCGGCCATATGAACAAATTGACAAAGGCCTTGAGTTGTGATTGGTTGATTTAATATTTTTTTACTGGTGGGTTATTTGTTATCAGGTTTTAGTTTTACGATCAGTGAAACCTGTGATTCGTCATCTCCTGTCATGGAATCATCGCGATGCTGTTTCCGCTTCGCGGCCGAACTATAATGTAAATTTACGCCGATTGAAAGGGTACCTTTGATGTGAAATCAGACACATTTTATCCTATTCTGCGTAACAGACAGTTACGTCTGCAAACAGTATCGAGTAATGTACAAAAAAGGACATATACTGAGAATTAAAGTTGGTTTGAATCTCCTCTTCGGGAAAGGCGACAAAACACATGTAATTCAAATACATGTAAACTTTGGTGCATTAATTGTGCTTAGCTTATTTCTCTTCATTCAGTGGAAAAATGAAATGTTATTATAAATAAGCCATGTTGCTTGACAACCTGAAACAAAAAGCGCCGAGATTGTTTCCAGATACATGACTTCTTCACCGATGACTGCTTCTTCACAACGGTTTCGTGGCCGAGTGCTTCTTGACGTCAAATCATGATTATTTTTTATGACGTGCGTGCGGTTTTGTATTCTTCTCGACATAATTAAGAAGCAGTCGTTGAGGGCTACGCTAAATTCTGCGTTAATTACTGGAGATTCCTTTCTGTCAAATGCTCTACGGAAGGCCTAAGCGCAAATGACGTTTATTTCAAGAAATGTTAATTCAGCTGTCCCTGGTATATAAGATGGAGGTTTCAATGATGGTGGAAAATATATTATTGAAGTCTTCGCAAACACAATAAGCAGCTTGCAAGTGAAAAGAGTAAAACGCAAAAATTGCCGAAGAAAGTCTTTCTTATCAAATTTACAACGTGAGTTTAAGCAGTAATTTGTCGGAACATTCATTTATTTTATTGTATCTTTTGCGGTGTACCCTTAATGATTAGTCGATTTTTGTTTTATTTCACAGGGAGACAATTCAAATCAACGCACACAAGGCAGAATAATATACAGAGATCTCTTATATTGAAACTGTCGTTAGGATATTGCGAGATCGAGCGGAAACTTTCAAATTATACAATTTTTGGTTGGATCGTTTGTTCGTATTTTCAGAATGGGTACTCGTGAGGTTCCGCTTTATTTCCTTGCTGGTTGTATGGCGTTCGTGGCATTGTTCGTTCTGTGCTTGATGTTTGCAGTTGTTTGTCCGTACACGAGAATACGTGCGTTTTGTCTCAGATGTTGCGGATACAGAGAGTCCGAGATGGAATATTACGCTAAACTACAACAACAACGAGGAGACATGAGCTAAGCAAACACGAGACCGTGCGAGAAGGATGAATGAAAATTTCAGAATTCTGTATTGGACAGACTGTACACAAGAGAAACTAAACGATTCGAAAGTGAATCAAAGAGGACACTGGATTTTGGAGCCTTGGAAAACGTAAACATTTCATTGTTACGTATTTATTTGACTCTCCAAAGCAACATATGGAAAGTGCGATCCGGCGACCTTCTAATGTAGTACTGCGTGAATCTGTAGAAACTGTTTCAGTTAGCTTTTTAGCCGTACGTCTTCATTGCCTAATAGTACGCACATTAAAAAAAACTGCAATAAATACGTGAGTTTTGAAGCAACAGAAGGAATGGGTGAGAGTCAGTCAGGTTCATTGTTAATTGAAAAATAAAACACAGGTTGCCGTGAAGCAGCACAAAACAAATTTACATATTTCTAATATTCAGGAAACGCCCGTCAACTGATGTATTGTTTACTGAGAAAGCCAGAAGAAAGAAAAGGAAAATGCAATATTTTTTATACAGCGCACCGATATAGTTTTTAAACCTTGATATCATTTTGAGCGCTTTGGTGTTAGACTTATGTTCCCAACATCGTGACCGAGTGGTTCATGTACAGGGCTGTGCAAAGGGAAATAAAAGCGCTCGTAATGTGTACAATTATTCTTATAGTTCGGGATAAACATGTAAATAAGATTAGAAATCATTTATAACTAGATTGTTTCTCATCCATAAAGACTTATTTAATAACGAATTTGTTTTTGAATTTGAACAACTACATTAGTTGTTTTGTTACTTACGAAACGGTAGTACAGGGAGATACAGTGTTTTTTTCACCTTGTTGGAATAGACCATATTCGTACTCTCGGTATTGGATTGGAACTAGCTTGCAACTGAGGTTAATGCTGGGAATCATTTCAAATGCAAATGACATTAATCTCCTTTTTAATGATATTCCCCGCATGAGCCTCCATTGCAAGCTAGTTCCAGTCCAATACCGAGAATGCGAATATGGTCTATTCTGTTAAACAGTTACAGTAGTTGTTAATGTCATTCGTGTTAAGTGAGGAACAAAAAAAAAAAATATTTATAGACATAAACTCCAACAGAAAATAAACAATTACGCAACAACAAACAACAATAAACATACATTTGTTTGGCATTGTAAAAAAACCCTAAAGTCAATCTTTAATTATCAATGGTCATCATGGAAGGCAAGTTTCGTTCTTCAGAAACAACAGTCTTCAGAAACTTCATTAGCCTCTCACTGAACACATTGTCCTTATCAATGGCTCTAAAAAAAGCATTTTTCATCATGTGAAAACGGCGGGTGCGTTCCTCCGCAGAGTATCTCCAAGGGGATCAATTTTCTTGGTCCAATGAGCCATTAATAAGTCATGTAAGTACAATTAAGGAGGTCCAGAGCCGTTATAGCTTTGAGTGAGTTAGTCATCTTCCCAGTACGCCTATCGAAACGCGCGCTTTCAAGAATGGACTTCGCGAGGCGACGGCACTTGCCAACCTCTCTACGGGCGCCGAAATCGAGCATTTGCTGTGAAGATCGAGGAAAAACTGCCTCCCCCAGCGTGGAAACTTCAACTGCAGCTCGACCACTATGTCTGAAAAATTATGCTCATGATTCCTCAAATTGGATCTATCTACTTGGAAAGTGAGTCACATTAGCGATTCTCGGCCTCTGTTTTCGAGTAATAGCTTCTCTGGCTGGCTTAAGCCTCTTTAGAGCGGCGTCGCTATTAACAAAATTTAAGACGCCTCGAATTTAAGACTAAAATCAGTTTTTAAAGTCAACTGTTCAATGTTCTTATTCTCAAACGTAAAAGGGGATCTGGCTTCGTTGTCAGTTCAATAATTGGCGTCATGGTGAATCCAGGAATCTCTTCAAAGACAAACTGTTGTATGACAGTGGATAACACAGCTTTCATCTCCACCATGGCAAACTTATTGCCTATACACGAATAAGGACCAGTAGAAAACGGCAAAAAGGCATAAGGATGGACTGGGGGATGACTGTCATCTGTAGGAAAACAATCAAGCTTTATTAAGAATGAAGATTAATTTGCTCCTGATTTGCACGCATTATGGTTGGCTTTTCTGCATTATAGAATTGACAACGACTACACTTATTAGCTATAAGATGGGATATGATGCAAGGCCATCACAAATTACTTCCACCGCCTGTTTCTCCCAGTGCAGGCTGTGCCAACAATTCCCTGTTATGCATCTGCACTTCTGGGTGACCAAACGAGGCCTGCAATCCACTGAAGCAATGTTATCAATGGGGTCCTGTTGGTCAAATCAGGTCAATAAGATTGTCCGAACACTCTCTGAGATTTGCTATCAAATTTACCTGTGTCATCTAATGTTTTAATGTTCTCATGTGGTGCATAAGAGCTTACCATTTTCGTCAAATCTTTGTGGATCAAAAGCATGAGGATCCTTCCAGAACTTGGTTGAATGGTGTACAGTGTCAATTCTTAGAAACACAGTAGTACCCTTGGGAATTTCATATCCACCAATCACATCATTTTCTTTTGCAACACGTATTTTCTTACGTCTTGATTTGAAAATCTTTAGTAAAGAAATATGGATTAAACTTTACTATTTGGAGTCAACATAACTACATGTACCACAGTTTTGAAACCTTTGGGATTGAATGTCCGTCACCGGGAATACTCCCTACAACAGATTATATGGAGAGGCCCTGAGCTGTGCAAAGGGATTCTTAGTGTCTTTACGCTGGGTTTAGAGATTGCAAGAGGTCAAGTATAGTAAAGAGTAGAAAAAACTGTCATGGACAGGATATTAAAGGGCGTGGGAGATATGGTATATAAAAGGGCAAGGGTTTGGACCTCCTAGGCCAGTAAAACGCTCTTGGTAACCTCCCCATTCCCACCACCTAGTCTTGGCAAATGTTTTTATTGTTCTTTACAGAACTAATGCCCTTTTGTTCAGCTGGGGAGACTGACTGTTATTGTCTCCATGAGCTTACTGAAATTAGACTTCTCAAAATGTGAAAAAAAAACTTGAAAAGGATATATATGCTCTGCAAACTGGATTATGGACTCATAACGTAATAGAAGTATCTAAGTATCTACATGCTGCTATAATATACGGGAAGTTGAGCTCAGACCTTAATGCCAGTAACTATAAGTACATGATAGTACATTTATTGATAGAAAATATTTAAATTGAAATGAAAACTATTAAAGTTTTAAATTAAAACTAAATGACAGCTATTCTAAACAAAACTTATAGTATATTGCTAGATTAAATTGGAATATGAGTCTATATGAATTCACCTCAAGAACAGTTCCATCTGTTATTTCACGTGCTACCTTTGCCCTTTTATTTTCAGTCACTGGAAGTTAGTCATACAGTGGAATGAATCTCTTTCTCATGATTCGGCCGAAAGCAGCACCTTCGAAAACAGCAGAAAATGCACTTGAAATTTCAGTTTCTCCTGAGAGCAATCTGTTGAAGTGATAACCAAAAGCATACCTCCTAATGATGTCTAGCGTCAGATGAGCCAAGTCTGTGAAGACAGGCACCTCCAAGACTCCTTCAGTTGAACTGGTCAATTGCCCTGTCCAGAGCTGTTTTCAAAACAATAAAACAAATGAACCATATATTCAAAATAAAACGAAGTTCCAAATGTTAACAACTGAGGTATTATAAGCCTAAATATCTTTTAATGTTCAAATATTAGCGGAACTCCTGCGCGCCGAAGTCGCGCGAACGGAGCCCCATGCCTTAGAAAATTTGGTAACCCATCGATCTAAAAAATTTTGGTTGTCACGTGACTGTCCGTACGTACGTCCGTCCGTACGTCAAGCCCAATACCTTGAAAAATAAGACATTAACACTATTACCATAGGTACATATTGGACATCCATGTTATGGTTAATTGACAGCTGTCAAAACGAGGTATCCACTGACCAGTATCACATGACGATATCGGGATGCATATGTAATTGTTTTTACGCAGAACCGAAAAATACATAACGAACCAAAACAACAAGAAGAATAACAAACACCACAGTTGACTATGTTAAGCTTAAAGCGTATCCTGTCGATTCAATTGAAGGAAAGCAGCGACTCTCGTCCGATCACCGAAGTTTCAAAAGCCCTGTCTGGCAGGGTTGGTATTTGGGTGGGTGACCTACGGGGAAATTACCCGGTGTTGTTGGCTTTTCTCTTTCTTAACATTTTTGTCAATTTTTCGCGACGATTCACCGACTTTTGTTCCAGGCCTTGCATTTATTTTAACCTCACGGTAGATTCGTTAGCGATAAACTCACTAACTCACAAACTCACTAAGCGAGAATTTGAAAACTAGCTAGTGGGAAATTGTAAACTTGCCAGCAAGAATATGACAACTCACTTGCGAGAAATTTTAAACTCGCTGACAAGAAAATGAAATCTCGCCAGCGTGAAGTGAAGCTTCTCAAAAGCAACTCAACCGTAGCTTTCTAGACTTTCTAGAACTCAATTAACCATACATCTTCGAAACTGATCACGTAAGCTTTGCAAGTCCACGATACTGAAGGCCGGTTGGACCAGCATTTACAAGTCTTGACGACCCCTTCACCAGGAAACAAGCAAATTTTGCTTGATTCGCGACTCCAACTTGACTCGGCCTCGAACTTAACTAACGTGCTACGATACAATTCGCGCTGCCAGTTACACAGTACTCTGAGAGCACATGTAGTTAGTCTTTATAAACTTGAGTTCCACTAACCAAAACCACGATTGAAACGAAAGATTGGACCGTACTTTTCACTCCAGCATCAACTTCAAATGGTTTTTCGCACGCAGAAATGTCCACACATGGCCAAAAGGAGGAACGAATTAAAATTGAAATTTTAAAGAGGTGCAGGTCATCTGACCTGACCCCCATAGAGACGGTCTCGTGACGGTCCTCGTCACGGGAGAAGTGGGAGAAGGGTACTACTAGAATCCACCATTTTACAGTTGTCTGTTCAGTGACCTGGTCTTGAATGGCAACGAGGGTGGAGGTGACCTTGTTTTGACAAAGACCTCACTGTTTTTTCTGTGTAAATCAAGTTGTTCGTATGCTAATTAGTTGGCATTTGCATGAGAAAAGCAGAGAGATCTTTATCAAGGCAAGGTCACCTTCAGCCTCGCTTGTAGTCATAGCCCAGGTATCTAAGCACACAACTGTAAAATGACCTATTGACGGATGCATTTCTTCTTCAATTTTCACCTCTAGTTTTTCCTGTGACTTTATTTAAGTGTCATGACCGTATAACTTGTAAATTATCATTAATAGTCCAATGCTAATGTGTGGACACCAATTAATACTAGTTATTGAAAAAGTACAAAAAAGATATAGAATTATGATAAGTGCAGGGCGTTGCGTGAAATGGTCGTTAATAAATGCAAAGTCCTATGTAAAAATCAATTCAACGAAGAAATATACGTTACAAATTTATAATTAATAGATAATAATTTATTAACAATTAGTTAATTAATTTATTAGTTTATAATTAATTTATAATTAATTATTGCAAATTATAGTTATAAATTATCGTAAAAAACATAGCTTCACTGGCTAGTTTTAGTATGTATATTGTCTTATTATCGACTCCGACCTCATGTTTAGCAAAATTGTAACACAGGCAAAATTATTTTAATATTCAACTTGTCAATTTTTTATCCTCAAACGTAATGGTGGATCTGGCTTTGCTGTCAGTCGAATAATTGGCGTCACAGTGAATCCAGGAATCTCTTCAAAGACAAACTGTTGTATGAGAGTGGATAACACAGCTTTCATCTCCACCATGGCAAACTTGTTGCCTATGCACGAATAAGTACCCGTAGAAAATGGCAAAAAGGCATAAGGATGAACTGGGAGATGACTGTCATCTGTAGGAAAACAGACAAGCTTTATTAACAAGGAATATTGCACCCGCTTTCACTAGTGTTGGGTGCATAGGCGACACCTTTCGACATGCCATCTTTCGACATGCTATGTAAACGGCTGAAAGACCGTTAAACTGTGAAACTGGCAATTTTTCCGGTTATTAGCAGGAGAAACGGCAAATAAATGATAATTACTGACCTCAAATGGCTGAAGGAGATTGCGGACTTTGCGTGTTTCCCGATTTACGGGATAATTCAAACGATTTTAGTGTAATCGATCGGTTCCCAATAGTGACTGGGCCACTGCCGCTTTTGATATTCGCAAGGTGTAAACATTTAAAACAGTCGATTCATTTCTCCCGGAATGACTTCCTCATACTCCTAACTCTGGTTTGATGTCAAATAAATCCATCTTTCATCACTAAAATTCGAGTTCGACCGTGAAGAAGTCAGTTTCTGCTTACATGTTTGACGTAGACCAGGTTACATAGCATGTCGAAAGATGTCACCTATGGGTCCCTGTGCACGTAACACTGAAAGCGAGCGTAACTTGCACGCATTATGGTTTGAATTGGTAACAACTACACTTATTGGCTCCTGGATGGGATGATGCTGGGCCATCAAATTACTTCCGCCCCCTCTTCAGTGCAGGTCGTCCCTTCAGTTCGCTGTTATGCAACTGCACTCCTGGGTGACCAAACGAGGCCTGCAATCCACTGAAGCAATGTTATTAATGGGGTCCTGTTGTTGGTCAAATTAGGTCAATAAGACTGTCCGATCACTCTCTGAGATTTGCTATCAAATGAACATGTGTCATCTAATGTTTTAATGTTCTCATGTGGTACATAAGAGCTTACCATTTTCGTCAAATCTCTCTGGATCAAAAACACGAGGATCCTTCCAGAACTTTGTTGAATGGTGTACAGCGTCAATTCCTAGAAACACAGTAGTACCCTTGGGAATTTCATATCCACCAATCACATCATTTTCTTTTGCAACGCGCACTGCCATAATTGCTGGGGCGTGCAGCCGCAGAGATTCCTTTATTACATTTCCAAGAAACTTCAACTCGGCCAGTTTTGCCCACGTCAATTCTGATGAGTCCTTCATAACCAACTGGATCTCTTCTCGGACCTGTTCAGCTATGTCTGGGTGTCTCGCAAGTTCATACAAGGTCCACATCATGGACACACTGGTAGTTTCATGACCAGCTAACATGAAGGTAAACACCTGGGCTCTGAGAAGTTCATCATCCATGGTGGCCCCTGTTTCCTCGTCGTGTTGGTCCATAAGCAAGCTTAACAAGTCTCTCTTAGAAGACTCAATTCCTTCTTCCTTTTTCTTACGTTTTGATTTGATTATCTTTAGTAAAGAAATATGGATTACTTTACTATTTGGAGTCAGCTTAGCTGTACCACAGTTTTGAGACCTCTGGGACTGAATGCCCTCTCCCTGAAGGTACTCCCTACAGTAGATTATATGGAGAGGCTCTGATCTGTGCAAAGGGATTCTGAGTGTTTTTACGCTGGGTTTAGGGATTTCAAGAGCTTAAGTATAGTAAAGAGTAGGCCAAACTGTCACGGACAGGATATTAAAGAAGTGTGGGAAGGGGCACACCTTTTCTGTGTCAGAAATGGTATCTAAAGGGGCAAGGGTTTGGACCTCCTCAGCCCAAAAAACCTAGTTCATAACCTCCCCACTCACACCACCTAGTCTTGCAAGGCAACTGTTTTTATTGTTCTTTGGAGAACTAATGCCCTTTAATTCAGCTGGGGAAACTGATTGGAACTTACTGAGCTTACTTGATAAAGACAGTTTTCAAAATATTGAAAAAGAGAAGTTGAAAAGGATAATGTTCTGCAAAGGGGATTATGGACTCATTGCATAATGTAATGGAGGGATCTAAGTATCCACATGCTGCTATAGTTTGCAGGGAGTTAAGCCAGGCGTTAGTGGCTTACAATGATAAGGATGCCATTACCCAGGTACATGTAAGTGTATGAATTCATATAAATTCACCTTAAGAACAGTCCCATTTGTTATTTCAAGTGCTTTCTTTGCCCTTTTATTCTCGGCCAGTGGAAGGTAGTCATATAGTGGAATGAATTTCCTTCGCAAGACTCGGCCATAAGCAGTGCCTTTGATAGCAGCAGAAAATGCACTTGAAATTTCAGTTTCTCCTGACAGCACAGTGTTGAAATGATAACCAAAGGCAAACCTCCCAATGATGTCTAACGTCAGATGAGCCAAGTCTGAGTAGACAGGCACCTCCAAGAATCCTTCAGTTGTATTGGTCAATTGTTCTGTCCAGAGCTGTTTACAAAAAACAAATGATCCTTATGATCAAAATAAAAGCAAGTTCCAAATTTGAACAACTTGGAGTTGTAACCCAAGTATGCTTTCAATTTTCAAATACTGGACACTAACAGCAGATATCTTTCCAAATAAATCAAAAAGGCTACTGATTTGTGCAATCAAAACCATTGACTGAACCAAGCTAGTATATTTTATTAAAAATAATTTGCTGCGCATGCACAAGTTAGGTGTGATCAGTTACGTCATGCCATTTTTTTTTTTAAATATATTTATTTGTTTATATATTGAAGAAATATTATATGTATTTGAAACCATACACTCGCACGATTTGTTATTTATAGCTCACCTTCACAAGATTGCTGGTAACATCTTCAAAATCATCTACCATCCCAGTCAAATTATTATAATTAAATGTAGGATTGATCATTTTACGTTGATGAGCATGATCTTTCCCAACAGAGGAGAATAAACCGTTACCAATGCTGGGTATAAGAAACTGCAAAATTGGAGCGCGATCATAGTTCTTGGAATTTGTTACAGCCACATGCTTGATCAGATCAGGATCGGACAAGACGACTCTTGGTTCCCCTAAGTACAGAACAGTCACAAAGGCATATATTACAAAATAAATGTACATTCTATCATATGCATGTCTCCATACAAAATGGAGTGGGCAGCAAAATATAAAGAATATAGCCTTTAACAAGCTCAGCTGGCTTATCTCAGGTTTCTGTGGCATGAAGTGGCTGGGAATATTAAATGACAATAAAACCCAGGCTACATGGAATTCTTGTCTGTTGCAGGCTACTCCCCAATATTCAGCCAGGTTGTCCCAGGTTGTCAGAGTTACTAGTACCATAGTACGAGTCAAATTAGAGCCCCATTGTGAGTAATAAGTCAAGTTCGCGTCAAGGTAGATCTGTTTTTTGTGTGTTTGATTGTTTCATTGGTCTTTTCGTGTGTTTTATTAGTCTCTTTTTTAACTGCTGATTACGAGGGATCTGTATAAAAGGTGGGAGACTTTTTAAGGTATCATAACAGCTTTGAGTTTCAATCGCTACGAAATCAAAACAGTCAAAATTTTCGTCATCGTTAACATGCCTACACAGAGTGTATTGCTCGTGAAAATTCAGTCAGAGGGAGTCAGCAAGGCCTCCGGGACAATAGTTGTCTCCGTTGGTAACAAACGGGAATCTCCCGGTGTAATTGCCGTTTTGCTGTGCAAACTGCTGCTTCCATCGACTGTCGCTGTGTTACCTATCTGTCCATGTCCGTATCTGAAAGTGTTCTTGAGAGTACGCCAGTCGCTGAGAGTACGTAGTTGACTTCACTTAGTCTCTCTCCACCATCTACGACCCACTTGCCGATCCTGCTCTTGATTAGTCCAGCATTTATCCTTGATCCACTATCTACCTGCAGCCATAGAGAAGAGCTCTTCCTTTGCTGTTGCCTTCCAAATCCTTGAAGACTCCACTATGAAAGGTAGACCGAAGCTTGTAGACAACAGAGGCTGCTGCTTCAACATCAAACGTCACAGAGCCAATGTGACTGACTGGCAATGCCCAGTCAGGCCAGAGGTACCTATTGCTAAGTTATCTCAGTTGCTTATTTTATCATTATGGTTTCTAAAACTCGATTAACTAGTTAATTGATTCTCCTCAAGGTCAACCCATGCCAGTTCCTGGCCTGTGTCCGTTGTTACGTCGGGAAGGAAGAAGAATGACTATTACAAGTCCTTAAGCAGCTTCCCCGATCGACTTTGACCTTCACCTTAGACTTTGAGAGAGCAGTCTGAGCAGCCTTGAGAAGGGTGATCCCGCATACCAAACTGCAGGGATGCGTGTTTCATTGGACGCAGGGTGAATTTCTCAATGGGAAATCAACCCAATCTCGTTCCAGAGTCTTCGTCCCCCTTGACCAGCGGTCGGAAAACGAGAGCTCTGGGAGCAACCATTTTGAAATAACCGAATTCTGGTGATTCTGCCTATCCGGTTTCACTGCGCAATCTGCATCTACGGCGCATGCCTGAAATGGTTGCTCCCAGAGCTCTCGTTTTCCGACCGCTGGTCAAGGGGAACGAAGACTCTGGGAACGAGATTGGAAATCAACCCAGTCAAATAAACGGAATCGTACGTACTACGAGTTTTTTTTTTTTTATCGAATTTGAAATTGATGTTACTGAAAAAGCAAATCAGCTCTAAATTCAATTTTTTATTTTATTCCGTTTTTCCCCAGGTGCAGGAATTCGACTTACCGTCGGCGTACAAACATGATTGCGGTGCCTACTCCTTCATAAGGAAGATAATGGCGCCGCCCTTCCTGCCTAAAAACGAGATCAGACCAATGTTTTACCATCTCCAGCGCCAAGCTCCCGTTACGCTGCAGCCGTTCACAGAGTACGTATCCAGAAACTACACCACCTGGGGACCTTCAGACTGGACCGTCTTCACGCAAGCCGTACGGACCAACAACGAGGTCGAGGGGTGGCCTCATGGCCTCGACCGCCGAGCCTCTGGACGTGGACAGCTGCACTTGTGCCTACTATCAGGTTCTAGTGGAAATCCTGCAACCCTTACCATTCTCACGACAAAAAGGGAAACCTACATGTCATGTAAAACGACAAAAACAAGAGAAGAAAATGTCGATGGCCAAAAACTGCTATTTGTACCAGGTGAGTTTATTTAAAACGAGGCAAAGACTCGAAGTGATAACCTTTATTCAGTAATCGATTAAGAGTCAATTAACAGCAGTTTTAAACACATCCAGATTCCAGACAGGCTCACAAATCCATTCGGTGGATTCTTTTCGTTGTTAATTTCTTCCTGGCACTGTAAAGTGTAAAGATGATGTTCACTCGCCACGCCATCTTGTTCACTCGACGAGTCTGATCCACTCAAGAATCGTCGTTTCCTAATTCCAGTGGTTCGAGCTGACATTGTTGTATTTAATGGACACTCTCAAATCAGATATCAAAATCGTAATCCATTCACACGTCGGCTCGTCAATTAACTCCAGAAAATACTTGAAACAAACTCAATTACTACAAGGAAATCATTTGGTCTTGAACATAACCTCACCACATATGACGTCACAAATACCTACATGCATATTCGTTTCCACTCTTAACGCGGCCATTTCTGGTTTGTTTTCGCAAAGTTTTCGGAGAACGTCTTTTCGTGTCTTGAGAGTCACAGTTCACAAAAAATCACTTTTTTAGAGTCGATTCTGCTTCATGTTGGTATAGCTGATTTTGTGTCCAAATTTCTTTGTATTTGGGTTTTCCTACCGAAACGATATCCGTCAGGTGTCCCTGACCTATTTCAGTTTTCGGCAGAGTTTTCGGTACATCATTGTTTCGGTTTCAGTTTTCGGGCTACTGAAGGAATACCACCTCTAACTTTGCAGTCAGAGGGGGAGAAAATAGATGAGGGTGGCAAAGGGTTTTTGCGTGACGCGTGATCGCCCCAAAATTAGCAGAGACCATTATAAAATTTTCCGTCCAAAATTAGCAGAGTTATCATAAAGACGTTATGCATCAGTCAATTCCCCGGGGTGGGGACACATAATCTGTCTAAATACCCCGGGGTGGGGACAAAGAAAGAGGGCAAATGCCCCGCCCCCGGGATCGTCACCTTCCAACACCTCTGCAGTTTTTTAATTAATCAGTGAATAAAACGGTAAGACTTCAAGGACAACAGTACGTGTTAGTTCATTCTGATTATATTTATTTCGTTATATTTGTTTTTAACAGCTTGCTAGAGGATAGCTGGGATTGCGGTGGACGTGCCCCCAGCCGCGAGCGATGATAGGCGCCTGTATTCGCAGGCTACTTTCTCTGTGAAGAATCAAGACATTTTAAACGATGATGCATTGCATTTTAAGCTCGTAAGATCTGTCTTGAAGATCGTATCATTTGAATTCGCAAACCTTAAGTATTTTAACTCTACTTTCATGAATTTAAAAAATGCTAGTCTAGTTTTGAATGCGAAATGCAAAATAGTCGTGTTCACGTCAGTGATTGTTTTGTGATATAAAACAAAATATAGTTCACCTTAATGCTTATAGTTGTATGCTTACAAGTAATGAAGAAATATCTAAAATTGAGAAAACATGCCCTTTAAAACATCTGCAAGTTTCTCTAGTCCCTGACGAACAAGCCATTGTTCAACAAATGCCTCGTCTTTCCCGATGAACTCATTCATGGCACTTTCCAAAACACTTGTGTCGAATGCCCGGGGGTCGCCCCGGGGTATGCAAATGCCCAGCCCCCGGGCCGCGATAAAATTGCGGATGCCCCACCCCCGGGACTGACAACGTGAGCAAATGCCCCACGGTTGCCCGGGGGGGGGATGGGCACTGCTGGAATTGACTGATGCATTATGTCATTCACAGACATAAAAACGTCGCCGCACAGAAGAGAGATTACAGGGGTAAAGCATTGGTACAAATATTTCCTGTATAATTGATGCATGGCAGAGGTGGCATAGACTTCTTCTCAATCCGTACGCAAGATCTTTGCACAGTTAGCCCGTGAACAGGCTCCCGATTGTGTTATAGGGGAAGGCAAAAAACAGGCGGGCAGAGATAGCCAAGAGTGGTCTGGAGAGGGAAAAATCCTACCACACCAGGTTTGCTTCGCTTGTCTCATTTTATTTTTTCGCGTTCGTCGCGAGTCTGTTCACAGACGCGGTGAAAACTCTCCCGGATTATCCAGGAGCCTCATGAATACAGACCGAGTCTCCCGGTCTCCCGTACGGACCACCACTTTCATTTTCGGGGGAAAATGTTTGGAATATTTGCCGATGCATTTTTGTGGTTGAATCGGCAGAGTTCTCCTTTTATCATGAAGAATATAAAAGTAGAAACCGACACAACGTAGGATGATTCTTTGAAGGTTCATTTTATACCATATTTCGGCTGGCCAAACCAGCCTTCTTCGGGTGAGAAGGCTGGTTTGGCCAGCCGAAATATAGTGCCCCTTTAAAAAAATCGTCCTACGTTGTGTCGGTTTCTGCTTTTATATATACGGGTTATTGACCAAGCTTGTTCGGTCAACATGGCTGGATATTGGCCAAGTTCTTTTTTTGCGAGTTTATGGACCGAGGCGGAGTCGAGGTCCATAAACTCGCAAAAAAAGAACGAGGCCAATATCCAGCCATCTTGACCGAACAAGCTTGGTCAATAAAGGATTTATTGTGAAGGTGAATTAATCAACATGACACGAGCGTGGGACAAAGAAAAATTCTGAGTCCCCGACAGGAATCGAACCCATGACCTCCTCTAATCGGCTTCACATATAAAATAAAGATTATTATATGGCAAGCTCCGCGAGCGGGCAAGATGAATCAAATCCTGCGCTGTGATTGGCTACCCGAGCGGGCAAGATGGGGTTATCTTGCCCACTCGGGACTACCCGCCGTGTCCCGCAAGAAAAATTTCCCCGAAAGCCATATAATAAATCTTTTGATAAGTTAATAAAGATGGTGAATTTTAATTTAGTGAATTTTAAATTTAATAAAGATGGTGAATTTTAAAATTCGCCATCTTTATTAACTTATCACTAATCACGATGAATTCGATAGCGTTGATCCTAGCAGTATGCAGGACACCTATCATATATGAACTCAGTTAAATGACCTTGCTCTCGATGAATTTTCGTAGCTCAGTGGATAGAGCGCCCGCCCGGTGTTCGGGAGGTCATGGGTTCGATTCCTGTCGGGGACTCAGAATTTTTCTTTGTCCCACGCTCGTGTCATGTTGATTAATTCACCTTCACATTTCATTTCCGAGCTTAAAATTCACCATCTTTATTAACTTATCAAAGGATTTATTATATGGCTTTCGGAGAAATTTTTCTTGCGGGACACGGCGGGTAGTCCCGAGCGGGCAAGATAGCCCCATCTTGCCCGCTCGGGTAGCCAATCACAGCGCAGGATTTGATTCATCTTGCCCGCTCGCGGAGCTTGCCATATAATAATCTTTATTTTATATGTGAAGCCGATTAGATTACTATTGATCCAACGTGTACCATCAGGATCATCGTTCCGGTTGCTTCCTTAAACATTTCATACTCCTTTTATCGACCCGTTTAGGGTCGAGAAAGTAAAATTGGTGATGTACTTACTTCATTTTACGTGACACGTGATTTGTGAAAAACATTCTCTGTGATACGTGATTTAATAGAAAAATTTAGCGTGATGCGTGATTGGTACCCCCGCCCGCCCCCTTTTGCCACCCTCATAGACGCTTTATGGTCGACTGATTATGGAAAGATATGCGAGAAATTAGCGAAGGTTAAGCTTGTTCTCATCACCAAACTGGGGGTTTTGCGTAGCTGACTGCAGATGATGAATATATCAGCTGTAACTGTGGAAAACTTTCTTTAACGGATCTAACAGACGTTTATACACAACATAGGGGGCGCGTATGTAATAGCTCATTAACCAGAACCGAAAAATTCCAAACGAGACAAAACAACAAGAATAACAAACACCACAGATGATCATATCAAGCTAAGCGTATCCGGATCCTGACGACTCTTTCGAAGAAAAGCTCTGCCTCGTCTTATCACCGAAGTTTTAAAAGCCCTGTCTGGCAGGATTAGTACTTGGTTGGGAGTATCCGGTGTTGTTAGCCTTTCACTTTCTGAACATTTTTTGTCAATTTTCCCTCGACGATTTACCGACTTCAGTTCTAGGCCTTGCATTTATTTACCTGAACTTTTTATATGAAAACTCGCTAGTGAGAAATTGAAAACTCGCCAGCGGGAGCCAGCAAGAATATGAGAGGCCGCTTGCAAGAAATTGTAAACTCGCTGGCAAGGGAATGAAAACTCACCAGCGAGACCTGAAACTTCCCAAAAGCAACTCAACCGGCGAGCTTTCTAGAACTCAACCATACATCTGCGAAAGTGACAGGCCATGTAAGCTTTGCAACTCCACGATAGTGAGGGCCGATTGGACAAGGATTTATGAGTCTAAAGACCAAACAAGCGAATTTAACTTGACCCGTGACTCAGCGTGACTCCAACTTGACTACGATCACCGTACGATACAACTCGGGGTGTCAGCTACTGAGAGCATTTTATAGTTACATGTACCTAAAGACAATTTCTTTAATTATGGCTTACTTTTCTTGAGCTTGTGTTCCACTTACCAAAACCAAGATTGAAACGAAATATTGGACCGTACTTTTCACTCCAATCCCGCATCAACTTCAAATGGTTTTTCTCACGAAGAAAAGTCCACAAATGACCAAAAACAGGAACAGAACTATCGGGCTTTGGAATTTTTCTCAACGGCGATGTAAATTCCTCTTTACAGAACGTGTACATGAACCATAGCAAAATAGAAACGGTCAGAATAAACATGATCATTTTGGATGTTTAACTTAGACTTTAGAAATACAAAAACCCTGTGAATATTTGATCTCTTCTTAGCGAAGGAAACAGTCACGCACACTTGGCCATGACACTCCAACTCGCCCTACTCCTGTAAGTAACCCAAACTGACCCCCGCTCGAGACGGTTTCGTGACGGTCCTCGTCACGGGTAATTTGACCGTCACGCACGTCACATCATGATTCAACACTTGCTAATACCGCGCGGTCGACGGGGAGGTGGGTGAAGGGTACTACTTGAATTGACTGATGCATTTCTCCTTCAATTTTCACCCCTTTACCTTCCCCTAGTTTTTCCCATGACTGGTATTTGAGTGTTGCAACCGTATTATTTTGGAAATTTTAACAGTCCATACTAATATGGGAACACTAATTTATACTGGTTATTGAAAAAGCACAAAAAAGACGTAGAATTATGATAATGGTTCTGTCATTTCAAAGCCCGCCCATCACTCCCCAGCCATAACCCACACGGTGGGCCGTGAGAACAGCGCAAATGCCCCATAATAAAAGTTAAAGCTCAACACTTCTACGTAAAAAAGGATCTTCTGCTAAAGTGCCACTATGATGAAATTCTCGATATCCATTTTTTTACATTTTCGTAGGCAATAGGTCTTTCCTAGATAGCTTGCCAAATTTCCATCTGTTACGAACATTAGAACTCGCGGTTTTTAGACCTTTATTTCCGAGAATTTACGGCCGCCATTAATTTTCCTCGTTTCAAGTCTTGGTTGAGAACTGGAGAAAATGATGTCATTTTCTCAAAATACCGCACTGGTTGAAATTATAATAACAATTAATGTAGAAAATTGCACAAATATATGAGCCAAAGTTTTTGTTATTCTTTATGCGAATTGCTGTAGTAATTGTTATTATAATTTCAACCCGTGTGTTATTTTTGGGAAAATGTCATTTTCTCCAATTCTCAACCAAGACTTGGAACAAGGAAAATTAATGGCGGCCGCAAATTCTCGGAAATAAAGGTCCAAAAAAACATGAGTTCTAATATTCGTGATAGATTGAAATTTGCCAACTATCTAGGAAAGATCTCAGTATTGTGTCCAAAAATGTAAAAAATGGGTATCGAGAATTTGATCATAGTCAGTGGCACTTTAATAATTTGGTATTAAAATCTTGTAGTTTGATCATGACTGTTATTCATGTGTAATCAACTCTTTTACATACACGTAAAGCGTACTGAAATTGATTCAAACATGGTCAGAAGTAGCGCACAGCGATCTCCGCAAAGACAAAAACAAACCTCCAAAGACGCTGTTTGCAGAGAAAACTCGTTGAAAGAAGGCTTATCCCTGTTATTGTTATATATTAAGCTTATACGTTGACATATTTTTGTCATCTATCGTGTTCGCCATCGCTTCTCAACTCGATTTTCTCCGACACGTGGAACATGAATTTATGGCGGTGGTAGTGAGTCACGAGCTAGCTTCCAGTGGGTTAAATGAACAGAATTTACAACTACGTTCTTTACGTAAGCGTAATCCCCTTGATGTTTAATAAAACAGGCTTGCGTTTTTACAAAGTGCTGATGTATAATTATATAGTATAATAAAAAGACACATCAAATAAATAGCTTCACTGGCTAGTTTTAGTATGTGCATTGTCGCCTCAAGTTAAACAAAATTTTAGACAGGCCAAACTAAAATCATTTTAGTAGTCAACTGGTCAATTGCCTTATCCTCAAACGTAAAGGGGGATCTGGCTTTGCTGTCAGTCGAATAATTGGCATCACAGTGAATCCAGGAATCTCTTCAAAGACAAACTCTTGTAGAAGAATGGATAATACAGCTTTCATCTCCACCATGGCAAACTTATTCCCTATGCACGAACGAGGACCAGCAGAAAATGGTAAAAAGGCATAAGGATGAACTGGGGGATGACTGTCATCTGTAGGAAAACAAACAAGCTTTTTAAGAATGAATATTAATTTGCACGCATTTAAGGTTTTATTCAAGAGCATTACGTTAAAGGTATAAAGTCAGCATACGAGTCAAGTGGGGGATGACTGTCATCTGTAGGGAAACAAACAAGCCTTTTAAGAATGAATATTAATTTGCACGCATTTAAGGTTCTATTCAAGAACACTACGTTAAAGGTATAAAGTCAGCATACGAGCCAAGTGGTCGATCCGGCCGGTGATTATTTCTGGTTTCTGCAGCATGAAATGATTAGGAGTGTTTCTAGTCCCCCTAAGTGGAATGATAATCCATCACAGGGTCCCCCCCTCTCCCAGCATTAAATTCACAGGTAATGACGGTGTCCCCAGCCAGGGCTGGAGTATGATCTGGAGTAAAGCGCACAATTCATGAGACCACGGCATCTCCACAATTCAAGAACAACCAGCACTTTATTCCCTTTTCTGTGCCAAGGGATTGTTAACGACTACACTTTGTTGGATTTTGGATGGGATCTGATGCTAGGCATAACAAACATTATTTCTTTCTCCAGGTCCCAGTGCAGTCCGCCCCAACGATTTGGCCTACAATCCATTGATTGAAGCAACGTTATTAATGGAGTCCTGGTGTTGGTACCCTTAATCGAATCATTTTAATAAGACTGCCAGATCTCTCTCTGAGATTGGTTAGCCAGTTTAGATATGTCTCATCTAATACTTGATGTTCTCACATGCTACATAAGAACGAATACTATAAGAGCATACCATTTTCGTCAAATCTTTGTGGATCAAAAGCATGTGGATCCTTCCAGAACTTTGTTGAATGGTGTACAGCGTCAATTCCTAGAACCACAGAAGTACCCTTGGGAATTTCATATCCACCAATCACATCATTTTCCTTTGCAGTACGTACTGCCATAGTTGCTGGAGAGTGGAACCGCAGAGATTCCTTTATCACATTTCCAAGAAACTTCAACTCGGCCAGTTTTGCCCACGTCATTTCCGATGAGTCCTTCATAACCGACTGAATCTCTTGTTGGACCTGTTTAGCTATGTCTGGGTGTCTCGCAAGTTCATACAGGGTCCACATCATTGACACACTGGTAGTTTCATGACCAGCTAACATGAAGGTAAACACCTGGGCTCTGAGAAGTTCATCATCCATGGTCGCTCCTGTTTCTTCGTCATGTTGGTCCATAAGCAAGCTTAACAAGTCTCTTTTAGAAGACACAATTCCTTCCTCCCTTTTCTCACGTTTTGCTTTGATAACCTTTAGAAAAAAATGGATTAAACTTGACTATTTGGATTCAACTTAACTACATGTACACAGTGCGTGCCCTCTGGGGTTGAATGCCCCCTCCTTGGGGGTACTCTCTACAATAGGATATATGGAGAGGTCCTGATCTGTGCAAAGGTAAGAGATTTCATGAGCACAAGCATACATTGTACAGTAAAGAGTATGCAAAATTGTCATGGAAAAAATTTAAAAGAGCATGTGAGAGGGGTGCACTCTTCTGTCAAAGCTGATTCACAACAGGCTAAGAGTTTTTAAAACCTGCAGTGCAGTCAGATGTGTCACAAAATTCACAATATAGTATGTATACCAGTGGCATAGACTATCTGTGACACAGGCTTGGATCTCCCCAGCGTAAAAAAATTTGTCTGTAACCCCTATCACCCTGCTTATATCCAGGTTTGAAAGAGAACTGTTATTTTTTGTTACTAATAGATTTAATGCCCTTTTGTTCAGCCAGGAAGACTGAGGTATTACCCTCATAGGGTGACTGGAATTGGACTGGTCTCAAATTACTGAAAAAGAAGTTACAAAGGACATCCATATGAATACTCTGTACACTTGATTAAGAAATCATAGTTTAATATGATACAATGATCATAGTATTCACATTCTGCTGTAATTTTCAGGAAATTAAGCCCAGGCCTTTAAGTGGCTCACAATTACACTGAAAATTTTTATAACATGAAGTAGCTAGGATTAATGCTCCTTCATCTACTCTCCTTAGATGCGAAAGTACATCAGTACCCTTAGCACTTTGAGCAACTTGGCAGTACTGATTTTGTGCTCCTTTTGTGGAGATCTGAGGCACTTTGAGAGCAAAAAGAGTTGTCCAAAAACATGAAAGAAGTTATCCCAGCCAGCACTTGAATCTGGACAGTTCAACAAAGATTCTATTCCACTACTCAGGGTTTGTACTCATTTGAGCCTTTAAAATTCCATGACTTTCCAGGCCTGAAAATTGAAATTATAAATTCCATGACTTTCCTGGATTTCCATGACACGTACGAACCCTACTACTTCGGCCATTTTTTTCGGTCACCATGCCTCTCAGGCCTCTCGTGCCATTATGTTTTTCATCAGTGATTTTAATAGAGCTTCTTTAATATGTAGTTTTTAAAGAGAACTGAATCGATTTGCACTTTAAAAATTAAATAATAAAAATAACTGAATAGTAATGTAATAATACAATCTTTAAGTCATAGTTAACAGGCTTAGGGTCATCGGGAAAACTGATTTAACACTGATCTTTGGGATTAAAGTGTAAATAAAGCTTTTTCTAACATCATCTTAAATTTATTGCTCAATGGCAAAATTATTTGCCAGAAGCAAGCTTTGTAATGTTTCCAGGCTACTAAAATTAGTCCTTGAGTTGCTTACAGCAGCCACAGTGGCCCTTAGGGATGCCATAAGCTAACTAACTGCATTTACTGATAGGAACTATTTAAACTAAAAAGAAAACTATCAAAGAAAATATTTTTAAATAAAACTTACAGTGTATTGAATTGGTTACAAACTCACCTCAAGAACAGTTCCATCTGTTATTTCAAGTGCTTTCTTTGCCCTTTTATTCTCAGCCAGTGGAAGGTAGTCATACAGTGGAATGAGTTTCTTTCGCATGACTCGGCCAAAACCAACACCTTTGATAACAGCAGAAAATGCACTTGAAATTTCAGTTTCTCCTGAGAGCACTGTGTTGAAGTGATAACCAAAAGCACACCTCCCAATGACATCTAATGTCAGACGAGCCAAGTCTGTGGAGACCAGCACCTCCACGAATCCTTCAGTTGAATTGGTCAATTGTTCTGTCCAGAGCTGTTTACAGAAAAAAAATGAAACCATGTAATCAAAATTTGAACAATTTCCGAGTTGAAACAACAGAGGTGTTATAAGCTCAAGCATTTTCTTATCATTAAATATCACACACTACCTGCAAAGATATCTTGCCAAATAAATCCAAAAGGCCATTGATTTGTGCAACCAAAACATTGAGGGAATCAGAACTTTCACTGAGTAGCCAAGCTTTAAATTTGCTGCACAATGACATGCTCAAGTGGTGTGCATCAGCTACTGTAGTGTATATCATGCCATATAAATAATTACATGTAGTTATTAGTTAACTGAAGAAATATCATGAGTATTTAAAAATATAAACAATTACTGTATAATACTTATAGCTCACCTTCACAAGATTGCTTGTAACTTCTTTAAAGTCATCTACCATCCCAGTCAAATTATTGTAATTAAATGCAGGATTGATCATTTTACGTTGACGAGCATGTTCCTTTCCATTGGAGGAGAATACGCCATTACCAATGCTGGGTATAAAAGTCCGTACAAATTCAGTGCGAACATAGTTCTTCGAATTTGTTACAGCAACATGTTTGATCAGATCAGGACCTGACAAGAAGACTCTTTTTTCACCTAAAAAAGGTCATAATTAGGGCATTTAAAAATTTATGAACACTCTATCATGTCTCCATACAAATACTATCTAGACTTGATGGTGAGGGCAGCAAGTAACAAATAAAGCCTTTGAGCCCAGCTGGCTTATCTGTGGTTTCTGTGGCATCAAGTGGCTTAGAGAATTGCCTAGAATCTAGGCTAGATGGAATGTTAGTCAACTGCAGGTTACTCCCCAGCATTTAGTCAGGTTACCCCAACAATTTGCTGGTGACCAGTACTTTGTTATGTTCTCCTAGGGAAAGAAGGGAATGAAAAACTCAACACAAGATGCGGGGTCACACTCAACTGTACTGAGCACATGTTTCATACAAGTAGCCACTGACACAGTGGGCTCACAAACTGATAGCAATCACTCTTACACTATAAAACCTGCCCGCAGAAGATGTACTGTCATGCAACAAAACTAATCAAACAAGGTGATGCACCTGCAACTCTAATGTACATGTATCTAGTAATAAAAATAATACAGGAAATAATCAGTGTCTTTCAGTTATGTTTGATGTCCTACAACAATGTCCAATGCTGCAAAAGAATGTTAGCTCAGATTATTTCAATCAACCTCTGAGGTGGTTTTGAACCGCACTACAATTCAGCAGTACAATTCAAGACTAGAAGGGGTAGTGGTAGGGGGTGGTTCTTTTGGTCCACAATCATCTGGAATGGAACTGTTTGCTGCTCCAGGAGAATCTAGAGGATCTCCATCAGTGGTTGCTGTCTCTGCTGTAACGGTTCGTGAACTAGAACATGTTCAGATGAACATGGTCCAGGGTTTGCCAGACAACTCCATCTTGGAACTTGGCATCCTTGTTATCATTAGACTTAATTTTGCCTTGCTGAGAAGCCACACGACTAGCAAGATCAGGTCATGTCAGAGAGAGACGCGCATGAAGTTCTCTTCCAGGGAAGAACGGGGCAAGTGACATCCCTGTAGTGGCATGTGGTGTACTTCTGTAAGATAGGAGAAATCTAGTAATCTTCTGTTGCAGAGTGCTGGCAGGATCATTGGATTGACTTGTTCAGTGTAATGTAATTTGGAATTTGTATCAAAGATTAAAGATTAAAGAAGACTCAGAGGCATATGAAAAGGTCTGGACAAACCTTTCTGCTAAACCATCAGGTGATGGATGGAGGGGGGCACCAATATTCTATGAATGCTGTTTTGCTGCAGATTTCTTTATACTCAAGAGACTGGAAAGGTGGTCTGTTGTCACTATTTGGGCTGGGAGGCTGTATCTTGCAAAGAAACTGTGCAAAGCATTGCAGTTTACTTCTGTGGTTGTTATCTTGATCTTCATTGGACCAATGACTTCTGGCCACTTGGAGTTGATGTTGACTATGAGAAGGTAGTGGTTGGATTGTCAAGTGTTGGATTGTAAGTGTCACCATGGAGTGGTGGGGAGCAGTGCAAGGCTGGGGAATTCCTCTCTGGTTTTGAGGCATTCCTGGGATCCACGCACGGTATTCTCAATGTCACTGTCAATTCCTGACAACCAGACATGACTGCATGCCATAGCTTTCAAACGAGCCATACCAGGATGGGCTTCATGAAGTATTTTCAGGATTGGCAGTATGCAAACCTCACATGAGGCAGTCTTGCTACATGAAAAGCTTGATCTTGCTAGTGTAGAATAGCTTGAGTTGAGGATCATTACAGAAGTGGAAAGGCCAACCATCGAGGGTGAGTAATAGTGCCTGTGCAAATGTAGGGTTCCTGGAAGTTCCCTTGGCAATCTCTGTGACAGAGACAGGGTGTCAGTTCAGCTGTTGACTGACCAGGAAGATTTCAAGAATATCTCCTCTTTAATGCTTCCATCTTTCTTGTACTGGAGAAGGATCCAAAACAAGACATCTGAGCTGGCTACTTCAGGAGGCGACTTGACTTGACTTGACAATTTTGTAGTGGTACAAGGATAGAAGGAGGAACCAGTACTGTAGTCTAGCTGCTGCCACAACTGGAGTGGTGGAGTCTTGTGGAAGTTTGTGGCCACTTTGGAGCATGAACTTTTGCCCAAGAAGATGCAATGTAGTATTTAGTGATTCACAAAATGATGATAAGACCCTCTTTCACAATGTGACTGTAGTTTTTCTCGGATGAGTTTAACGACCTGGAAGCATAATTAGCTATGGATCTTTCATTACTGTTACAGAAGCGGTGCAGGATGATGGCTCCAATGCTGGTAACTGACTTGTGTCAGTTTCAAGGATGACTGGAAGGCTTGGATCATAGTGGACTACCATGAGGGAAGATGAGAGTGAGTCCTTGGCTTTTGTGAAGGCTTGCCCGCACTGGGGGGACCACTTAAATTCCTAGTTGTTCTGCAGGAGTTGATTAAGTGGTTGGAGAATAGAGCTTAGATTGTGAATGAATTGAATGGTAATTGATCTTTCCAAAGTCTCTTAACCAAGTGGATTTCTCAGGGCATGGCGCTTAAGTTGATGGCCTCCACCTTCTCCTCTGTGGGGGAGGTTCCATCAGCAGAAATAACACTACCCATGTATCATAGATTTCTGTATGAACTTACATTTAATGAGCATCTCTGCCTGTGATAAGGATATCAACCTGGATGCTTTCCACGTGGTCTAGACCTTGAAGAGTGATGTCCAATTTTGGTATGCTGGAATATAGCAGGTGACAAAGCAATCACCAAACTTAGGTAGTCTCTTGTAGCAGTTAAGTCCTCAGTGAGTATTAATGGTGACAAATGTTTGGCTGTCTGGGTCCAAGGGAAGCTGCTGATAGGTGCTTGTCAGATCAGACTTAGTGAATCTATGTCCACCTTGCAGTTTGATAAAGACATCCTGATGCAGAGGGATTGGATACTGAGGGACATCGAGCTGCAGATTGATGATGACAGCCCAGTGACTGTATATCCACAAGATCTTGTGATGCTGTCTGACTTAGGTACATCAACCTCTGGAGTTGCCCACTCACTAAATTCAACCTTTTTCAAAAATAATTGGCTTTTAATTGACAGTATTCAGCCTCTAGAGCTTCTTGGAGAGCGTACAGGACTGGGTGTGGCTTACAGAACTAATAGGCTGGACATCCAGTTTCATTTCCAATTTGGTAGTAAATTCCCTTCGACTGTTCTAAGGTCTGGCTTGAAGGCATTTATTAAAGCAGAGACAGCAGAGACATGAGCAAGAACACAGCATGATGACCAGTAAATATTAGACCATCACAAATCAAAGTATGTAAAAAACAAAGAGGGGAAAGGGGCTTGCTCCACTCTGGTAGACAGGTAATGCTAAATGATATTCATCAGTACAGTGAATACCATCCCGTTTTAACTCAACCAGAGATTATCAAAATAATGCCCTCGTTCTTCAAGCATGAGAGTTAAAACTCTTCAGATTTTACTGCAAAATGGTCATACTGCCTCTTTTAACCCTTACATTACGTGTTTGACTCCTGTTTTTTGAACTAAGAATAACTTTGTCACAAAAATGATAACTAGTCCATTTAATTTCTACAGGAAAGCTTCTTTAAACATTTCAGATCACGCTTTAAATAGCTGCAATGTGAATTTTGAATGGTCATTTGTTATTTCAATAGAGGTAAAGTTATATCAACATACATAAGCTTACAAAAACGTCTACCTAGAACATGTAATAGCTAATATTTGCGAACTAAAGGAAATCAAAGCTTACGTGTAACTTGTGCGTGGGTACGGCACACTTTGAGAGCTTTTAACAGTTAGCAAAACGCAATGCATAAACTTGTGTTCCACCTACCAAAACCACGACTGTACCGGAAGATTGGACCGTACTTTTCACTCCAGTCCTGCACCAATTTCAAATGGTTTTTCTCACGAAGAAATGTCCACAAATGACCAAAGACAGGAACAGAACCATCGGGCCTTGGAATTTTTCTCAACGGCGATGTAAATTCGTCTTTCAAGAACGTGTACATGAACCATAGCAAAATGGGAATCGTTAGAATAAATATGATCATTTTGTATTTTTAACCTAGATTTTAGAAACACACAAACCCTGTGAATATTTGATTTCTTCTTAGCGAAGAAAACAGTCACGCACACTTAGTCCACCCGGCCGCCATGACAAGGCACCTTTTTCTTTCTTGGGGGTGGGGTGAGGTTTCCATTTTATTATTAGGATATGAGTTAAAAAAAAAACTTAATTGAAACTAAAGTCATGAGGTCTTGTGCATTTTCAACCCTATTAAGAAGTTCAGGATATCGAAATTAGTTTTAATTTGTAGACTTATGTTAAGACCGATTTAATTGTGTAGATAATTTTTTACTAGCTCCACCCTAGTAAGTACCTCAACTGTCCTATCTTACCCAGTGCCCTGACGTACAACCCTTCGGCCTGATTCAGCATTTTGAGCTCCTCAGGGGTCATTATGGACGTTCTTTTCAAGATTTTCAATGCAAAGTTCATTTTCTTGTCGTTTTTAGTATGTGTCATTCTGTGGTTGGTGTATAAATTCATAGAAGAAAAGTTGTCTCCGCTGCAGAAGATTCCCAGCCCACCTGGCAAATGGCCTCTGATCGGCCACCTGTTCACTTTTCTTCGTGGTGATTCTCTTGAGCTGTTACGCTCTTGGAGTGAGCAGTATTCACCGATGTTTGCTTATCATCCGGGATTTGGAGTAGGATTAGGTGAGTAGAAGAGTTTCATCGTCAGAAGAATTTTTTAAAATGATTTATTAACCTTTCGTGATCTTTCGTGATCTAATTAAGCTGTTTGAGTTACTGCCAATATCACTCTCACCCCGTGCCCAATCGATGAAAGCCGATAATCGATTCGGTGTCCGAAGCGACATGCAGATAACAGCGGAAATCATGGAGACCCATGACCTTTTAAGAAAAAATACTAAAGCACAGTCAAACGGCTCCACTCTCTAACAAAGCGGCGTAAAGTGCTCTTCGGGAACACGTGCGACACATAGAAAGGTCGAGAAATCGAAAATCGAAAGTGAAAGGCAAATGCACAAATGCCATGAACCTGTCAACCCCACAGTTTGACACTAATTTTAATTTATGAAACACGATCATGGACGACGCCGCTGCACAGTCGTCTCTCTCCCGGAGTTTTTTGAGGGGAGGGGCGGCTGTACACAGGCTACCACATGCATGCATAGATTGGAATAGGAAACCTCTGCTTCTGTGCATCCCGCTTCAGGATATCTGCCATTGCTACTTCGTCACTCAGAAGAGACATTTGAAAACGGACTTAATAGCAAACAGCCCCCCACCCCCCATCCTGGCAGTCCTGTGGGAAGGAGAATTTGATCTTAGTGGTAGATATTTGACACTATGAGGAGGGTGGGGGAGTTAGTGGGATTTGGACAAGTTGCCTCTAAATCATGGTTAAGCTAGCCATCAAAAGTCAACACCGTTCTTCTTTGTTCTTTGCATGTGTGTTTTTCGAAAGAATTATATGTTAATAATACAGTATGTTATTGCACTGTAGTGTAAGGTCTGTATTGGAGAAACATTGCATTTGGTCACGTTCTTTTTCACTGCAGGTTTATGGACTGAGCCACAGGCATTAGGTCCATAATCTTGCAGTTAATAAGAATGAGAGCAATAGTCAATGTTTAATACGAACCTAACAAGCTAGAGGCACTTAAGAGTCAAGTGTCTTGCCTCATTAGAGCATAATTATGACACTTATTACAAGTGATGCCAGCTGCCATGGCTTGAAGAAATCTGGACCTGGCTTTGTTTTGGAGTTTGTGCTCATGCACTACTGTGTACTAATAATAATCCATTTAAGGCTTGCTGATTGAGCCTTGACGTAATATATCAAACACGAAAGACCGTGTTTGACCACATTTCCAAACTCCGAGAAGAGAGTTGAAAATACGACGTGCAGCGGAGTATTTTTGACGAACTTCGAGGTGTTTGGAAATGTGGTCAAACACTGTCGAGTGTTTGATATATCTTCTCAATCGAGACTAAAACTAAGGAGAAAACGGAGAATTAAAATCGTAAAAATCAATGCTAATTAAGATCAGATATCCAAACACCGTCACGGTCATGATTTCCTTTGTTTAAACTTGATGAATTATTAATGAGTTTGAGAAATGATTTTCAAATTATGTAGACTTCCTAATATCTTACATATTTTTTCCAAAGAATGTTTGTTATTTTTGCAGGTGGTTATAGAGTGTGTTTGACAGACCCTGAGTTAATCAGATATGTGGCAGTCAATGGACACAAATTTCACAGGCCAGACTTTGTTAAACAACAGATTCCAAGTATTGGCAATGGTTTGTTTTCATCAAATGGTAAAGCACATGCTCGTCAGAAAAGGATGATTGGTCCTGCATTTGCCACAAAGAACTTAAAGGGATTTTCAGAAATCTTTAAAGAGAATGTTGAAAATCTAGTAAAGGTAATTTTATTATACAGTCGAACCTTTCCACAACGATCACCTTAACACACATGGACATAGAAAAGTGGTCATCATAGAGAGGTGACCTTTTTTTTTTGGGGGGGGGGAGGGGGTTGGGGTGAATATGACACCTGTTTTGTAGGGGATGCAACATTTTTATTTTATAAAATGCTTGCTGTTAAGCATATGAAGACTTAGCACAATTGAAATTTATCATGCAATAAACCAGTAACTAAACATAAACAAAGACCAACAACTTGCAGTACGACTCAAGTTGTTTGACATGGAGTACCTAACTGATAATGGTCAACAAGTAGTGATCGATTATAACAGCAATTTTATTTCAAATCGGTATTATTTGTAGTGTTGCGAACTTATGGGATCAGGGGACAGAACCGACACCTTGATAGCCTTGAGAAATCAACATTTCGCTCTTTCATAAGTCAAATGAGCATCTCTGTAGTCATGCAATCTTGTGAAATCAACATTTAACTGTTTCTTCGGTGAAAAAAGTGTCTTTGAGGTCGGCCGTTGACATGAAATCAACATGTGTTTTTTTTAAGTGAAATCAACCTCTCTCAGTTTTTGTGTGCCAACATTTGACTGGCTTCTTTAAGTGAAATGAGCATCTCTGTGGTCATGCATTCTCATGAGAATGCGTGACCACAGAGATGTTCATTTCATTTAAAGAAAAGCATCTTTGAGGTCGCCGTTTGATGTGAAATCAACATGTATGTGTATTTTCTTACAGTGAAATCAACATCTCCGAGCTTTCCCGTTGACGTGAAATCAACATATAACTGTTTACTTTAAGGTTACAGTATACCTTCAGATCGGCAATTTTCTTCAAATTTGGATTTTTGGTTCAAAGTAATGGTCGAAGAGCAATCTCTAATTTCTGAAAACAAAATTGAAAAAAACTCAATATTGGCGGAGAAATGGAGGTTTTACGTTACGGCCGGAAGTAAAAGTTCCCTCTTGATTGACAGCCCTATAACGTGTACGCAATCAACCGAGACTACTTTCGCGGGAATATATGGATACCACGAATTGGTTGGCTACTCAGATCCAAGCATTTTTCGTATTAGATGTAATTCTATTAAGTTATAAGTAAACATGGACCACGGAAAACTCTGTTTACCAGTTCGAAAAGGCGAAGAACGAATGAAAACACATCAATGAGTGAAGAAGCGAAAGTTGGCCTCACGGATGAAGCTATAGCTATCGTATCAAGCGGGCAAAAAGATCGAGTCAAGAGTAGAGAAAGATTCTGTAAAAGTTTGGGAACTCGACAGCTATAACAGCGACGTGTACATTGACTCTTTTGTTGAGTCCGATACCGATGAATCGCCCAACTCATTGAGATCCATTGGAATATTATCCATGCACATTTGCTCCGCCGCGCTTTCTTTTGTTCAGTTTGTTCTCGTCGCCCAGCCACTCTAGCGTTCGTATCCTTTTTCGTCTTCCCCATTTTGCCAGACCAGCTTCAAGAAAAACCGAGCTACAGAAAAATTATCTCTCCGCCTTGAGCGCATTGCGAAACACAAGGGTTTTTTCGAGATTCACGCGTAAATTTCACCGCGAGTTAATAGTAGTAAATTTTCCAAGTGCTGATTGGCTCAGTGATCTGAGAACCCAGTTGAAGGCGTTTGTGGGCGGAGTTTGTTTGCGAAGCAAGAGATTTTTCTTAGCGCTGTTTTCTCGAATAAATTTTTTCGCTTGAAGCAGACACTTTAAAGAGTTACAACTCAAAGGGGATTTGTTTGATTGCCCTCAAATTTGGACAGTAGCTAGATTAACATATAAAAACCAAAAACGTGTCTGCGAATTGTTTATTTCGAAATATTTTTTCTCCGAGCGCAATTTTTGTACGATCACTTCACACTTTTTAAATCCTATTTTGAAAATGTTCTGTACCTTTTTACTGCAATTGAATATGGCAAAACGCAGACACGCTTTTTTAGCGCTTTTTGTCCTGAAACCGAGGGAAAAAATAAATTGGCGAAAAACAAAATTCGCTTTGACTTGTAGCTTCCAAAAGGTGATTAGGACGCTCGCATTTAGTGGCCGTGAAAAAATCGGCACTTCATTTTATTTCAAAATTTTTGGTATGGTTTGATAGCCAGCTCTATAAGCTTTAATTTGATATAGGGGTTTAGGTATCTACAGCTTAAACCGGACGCGCTACATCGCTTGGACGTGAGACAGCCCTGAAGGTATACGGTAACCTTAAGTGAAATAAGAATCCCTGTGGTCACGCGTTAGTGTTTTTGAGAAGTGAAATCAACATCTTTGAGCCTACGCATTCTCATTTCCACATTTCGCTGCGTTTGGAGTGAAATCAAGTCATCTTTGAACTTACGCGTTCTTGTGAAGTCAACATTTTGCTGTTTTTGAAGTGAAATCAGCATCTTTGAGCTTACACGTCCTCATGAAATCAACATTTCGCTGTTTTTGAACAACAATATAATAGAACAGCTAAAGCAAACAAATTAAAGTGCTAGTTAGACTGAGACAACTACACATGTAGATAAAACTTATGATCATTGTATATAATAAGCTAATTACGGGTAATAATTTAAACAACAAGAAAGAGTATATTGAGAACACACTCACTGTCATAAGGAGTTAATCGTTGGTTAATCGTTAATTTGCTCTTACATTGCAGCTGTGGTCAAGCAAGGTTCAAGATCCTGTTCCAGTTCATGATGACTTGACACACCTAACCCTAGACGTCATTGGTCAAGCTGCATTTGGTTACAACTTTAACACTGTGCTGGCAGGAGAGAGTAAAGTCTCTGAAGCAGTCAGTGTTGTCACTGGCGGAATGAGTGTCAGATATGTAATGTTAAAGTCAGTGATTCCATTTTTTGAGTTGCTGCCAATTAGTGAGACAAGAAGAATCAAAGAAGCTAGAGAAATAGCAGACAACACAGTGCTACAAGTAAGCAACACACTTTATTATATGACTGAAAAAATTGCTTCATTGTGATTGGCTGAGAGCAGGCCACTTTAGCATTAATTCTCAATTTGCACTGCAGTGCAAATTAATGTGCGTGAATTCGCAGTTTTCTCAGTCATATAATAAATGAGTAATTGTATGAAAGCTTGAGCAATTAAGGATTTACATCACTTGTGATATTTTAAAATTCTTTCAAATTGCACTCGCATAAAGGCTCATGCCATTTTGAGAGAATTTTCAACCATTACTTGTAGTGTAAATCATCAATTGCGCTTGTATTCGTACAATTATGTAATACTAATCTATATTTTCATTACAGCACAATTAAAAATTCTTATATTTCTTTAAGAAATAAAATTAATATTGCCTTACAATAAAATTATCATCAGAGGGCTTACAGGGGGAAACAATATAACTCTTACATCATTAACTGTTTGTCCAGTGTGAAAATGCATGCATTAATACATGTCAAACTGTAATAAAAATCATGTTGGTCCAGAGCATATCCATGTACATGGATGTTGAAAGTCATATAATTTCTTTCAAAGGTAATCCAAGAGCGTCGTAAAGAGAGGAAAACTGGGATTGTTAAAGAAAAGAAAGATCTTCTTGATCTCCTGATGGACATGTGTGATGAGGAAACAGGCACAAAAATGGAAGATGAGGAATTAAGAGCCCAGGTAATGTATTCTGTTAGTTAAAAGCCCTCTTGTCTCAAGCTCAGTGAAGTCTGAACTCTGCAGGCCAGTATAATCCTTCGCTTGGCTTATCTATCCCAGTTTCTATAAAATTGAAGGAGCCTGTGGTACTACATGTACATGTATTTCCTTGCTAAACCATTGCAGGGTACCCTGACTGAGCAGTACACTGCTTGTCCTTAGCTAAATTGTAACAGTTTGCCAATACTGATTAGACAGCTTTAAAGCAAAGACATTTTGAGCCACGGACCACAACCGGAAGTTTATGCTCTTGCTTTTTAAGCACATTTTCATGCCCGACCAATGAGTTACAAAGCTCTCATTTTAGCATTTACAACTTGACATTTTCAACAAAAAGGGATCTGAGTAATAGGCATCAAAGGGGAGAAGTTTCGACTTCTGGTTGACATCCATGGCTCAAAAACGTCTGTGCTTAAGCTCTCTATTATTTAATGTATAATAATGGATGGGTTTGTGCTTCTGGCTGAAAAGAATTAGCACTGTTAAGGCAGTTACCGAGCTAGTGTTATGTGCCTGGACCTCTAGACCTCAATCCACATCTGATGATGTATATCATTTTATTACATCGACACGAGTGTTTAACTGGAAAATACACCACCTGCAAAATTCATACAAAACCACATCCGGGATTCGGGTGGCATATTTTCCATATCCTCACTAGTGAAGATATTGATTACTTCATCACTGATATCATGTTTTACCCTTAAACTGTGCTTAAATTTGTTGATATATGATCGAAATATCTTCAGATTGGATCTTCCTCGAAAATCTTCAGAAATCTTCAGTTATCTTTGGAAATCTTCGCTAATCTTTGGAAAAGTTTGGAAATTTTTCGGAAACATTTGTGTGGCCTTTGGACAATTTTTGGAGAATCTTTGGAAATCTTTGGAAAGTTGTTCAGAAATCTTTAGAAAATCATCAAAAACGTCTTATCAGTATGTCTAATACATAGTAAACAAAATCATACATGGTTGCTTGTAGATATGGAATATCTCTTCAAGTGTTCAACTTGAACACTTGTTGAACTTGTTGAACACTCAAAGGGTATTCCATATCTATGTGCACCCATCCGTTATCCCCTATATTATAATCATATGGTGATTTTTCTCTGGTTATTGTATTCAAATTTTAAAATTTAGTCACTCAGAAGCTGTGTCTAAGTGCAGTGTCCTGTTATCCAGCAATATCGAGTCATTGATAACCTGGTATGGCTATGTTATCACGGCCTCTTTTGAGTAGTAAAAGTGATTTTTCTGTGAGTCAAATTGAAAACAGGGTTAATTAAATATTGAGGAAATGATGTGTTTTGAGGGCATGTACCACATAACTGGAATTTCCCAATTCGTGGTGAGGTCACTTGCATCTGTTTGAGTAATATGGTTGTCCAGGAAGCAGCAGGCATATGGTTAATTATCATGACTGATATCTTTTAGGTGTTTACTTTCATGTTGGCTGGCCACGAGACCACTAGTGTGGCTCTTGCCTGGACTCTCTACGAACTGGCAAAGAATCCCCTCATCCAGGAAAAAGTGAGAGCTGAAATAAACACAGTGCTCTTTGAAGGTGATGAGTTGACATGGGATACAGTCGAAGAGCTCAAGTACCTTGAAAATGTCATCAAGGAATCTCTGCGACTCCACCCCCCTGCCCACCTTACTGGTCGTATTCCGATCTCTGATGAAGTTGTTGGGGGATATCTTATCCCTAAGGGGGCAATTATTATATTGCCCATTGATTCATTGCAGCATGTTTCTCAACATTGGTCAAATCCAGATGAATTTGAGCCTGAAAGATTCAATGAAAAAGGTATTTAGTTATAATTTGTTAGTTTGCTTGCTGATTGTTGTTATCAAAAGGCAATGCTGATGCATTTGCTACTCATTTTTTTGTCACACATTTAAGAAAAAAAAAATGTATTCATGTTTAAAAAAATGCATTCGAGCAAGTGGCAAGGGGCCTAGGTAGAAACTGTGAGGCTTCCCTCATTACAATGGCCGTTTTTATGCTGGGGACGTTAATGTCGTCTCGGACGTTAAAGCTGTCTCGAGACGACTTTAACGTTTAGTATAAAAACGGAAAATAAGGAAGACGCTTTTAACATCAGTCTACTTTAACGTCTTCTTTTAAGAGCGTCTGAACCCTGGGGGGATACTCCCAGAAAAATTGGGTGGGGGTGTGCGGCCCGCTTCCCAAAACCCTTACCCTATTTATGACCAAAATCTGCGATATTTCCTACCCTGTTTATGAATTTTTTTTTTTTTGTTAGGCTGTGTACTTAAATGCGTCTCGTTTTTATACCAGACGCCTTTAACATCTTAAACGTTAACAATGTCTAGACAACTTAAAAAACTAATTTTACTTTCTCATCATTAATTTTTGTAGATGGCCGATCAAGTGTACAGCCCTACTCATACTTTCCATTTGGGGCTGGCCCGCGCATGTGTATCGGTAACAAGTTTGCTACGATGGAAATGAAAGTGATGTTGGCAACTTTGTTGAAGACCTTCTCTTTCAGCGAAGTTCCTGGGTGTACAGTTAAAGCAGTTCCATTGCTTACTGTCCAGCCAGAAGGACTTCAACTGCTTATAAGACCTGCTGGTCCTGTTAATTAAAGAATTCATTAGTCATACCAGATATATATACCATGATAGCTCTATACCATAGCTCTATACCAGATACGTACACAAATACATGCATCAAAACGGGCTGTCTGTCCAAAAAGGACGAGTTTCGGGTTATGTTGACCGAATATCACATAACGGGTGTCAAAACATTTATGACTTCCTTGTTGGTGGTTCAGCTCTCTCCTGGCACTCAAAGTATATACTGTACCGGCTAAACTGTAGATGAGGCGTGCCTTTCGCTTAACGGAGCACTCGAGGAGTTAAATAATTAGTGCACGTCTAACTCCCTGACACCTCGCTCCACGAAATGCGGATGCTATGTTATTCCATATATAGAGGTTTCTTTATTGGGCGCCAATCTATAATAACCATCGGCGGAGAGACAATGAACTGGGTGTACCATACCAGGTTATTAGGAGTTAACATAGATAATAAACTCACTTGGAGTAGACATATTACAGAATGAGGAAAAAACTTTGCCTTGACACTGAATGTGTTGAAAAAGAGTTTATTTCTCGGTAAAACTGTGGTCCCCGATCTGTACTGCAAAATTATTCTCCCATCCGTGACGTACGGCATTCTTACCTGGGGAAGCTGTAATGACATGGATCACATAAAATCTTTATAAGTCTTACATCGCAGAGCAGGGAGACTGATATTTAAGCTCCATAGGGATACACCATCAGATGTAGTGCTGCAAATCGCAAGATGTGAATCAGTTTTTCACATTTACAAACTGACCCAAATTAAGTTTTTCTGTAACGTAGTTAGTGTAAGGACTCGGGCACTGCTTTGGAACATGGTCACATACTAGAGCACAAAGTATCACCTTAGAGGTATCAAGATCGTAACTCGGCGATTTTGTTCGTACAATATGAAAAACTCGATAAGTACGTTAGTGGGACGCTCTCCTTTGGAACGCTGTATCCAGGTAAACCTGTTGCTTTAAAAGAAATCGTGTGTAAATGAAGGATTGTGGTTGTTGTTGTTGTTGTTGTTGTTGTTGTTGTTGTTGTGTGGCTAAAGAGTATTACCTCTCCGCATGTCGAGGATGGAAAAGCCACTTATTATTCCTTCAACAGAAAGAAAAAGGAGACTAATTTAGCATTTTATATCCTGCAAAAACAACTTGCCATGACTCATTTGTAACCAGTGATTTCGACATTCTCAAAACTGCAAATGACAACAAAACAAGGAGAAGCCAGTCCCATGGTTTATAGAAAGTCTCGCGCTTGCGTTTACAACACTTTGCAGTCTCGGTCCCGCAATTTGAAAGGTTTAAAAGTGTCTCAGGCTCGGCCGGCTCGCAAATTAAAACACCTAAACACACGATTGTAACAGAACATTGGACTTAACCTGCGTAGGAGGCATTCAACGGGGGAGGGAGAGGGGAAAACGAGAAGGGCGCGGTGCGATCGCATTCCTACCCAAACCCCCCCCCCCCCCTTCCTTCCCCTTTAAACGCCTGCCACGCAGGCCAGATTGGACCGTGCTTTACTGCATCAACTTCAATTGGTTTCTCTCACGCAGAAAACTCCACACATGACCAAAAACAGGAACAGAACCGTCGGGCTTTGGAATATTTCTCAACGATGTAAATTAGAATTAGAATTTTTAAAGAACTTTGATTCTTGTCACGGCACGAACCATAGCAAAATAGAAACTGGCTGCCGGTCATTTACACAGTTCGAAATAGGAAATGATCATTTTGGATGTTTCAATTAATATTATTCTTATCATTTAATACGTTTTGTAAGAATATCAAGGCCGAAATTTGCGAAATGTTAAGAATATTTTAATAATAAATCCGAGGCTGAGAGTTTGAAACGGACAATCGACATTGTGTCGGCATACTGTCCACTTTGTATTCCTGTATCTAAGATGATTCAGAGGAACATTTTCAGCCTAAAATTGGTAGAAAAATAAGAATACTTAGCCTGAGCTGGAAAACAATATTCTTTTGACGAGATTTTTGAAGCAAGTGCGACGCTTGGATTTAAGATTTTCTTCTGTTTAGTAAAATTCCAGAGTTAAACACCGTTAAAACGAATATTAAATTTCCCGTAGTTGGTCCTAGCATTGGATAAAATCCGGCGAAATTAGTTTTAATTTATAGCTGCAACCGATATTGAAAGAGGGTGACAAGGGGCGGGGGGGGGGGGGTACCAATCACACATCACGCTGAATTTTTAATTAATTCACGCATCACGGAGAATTTTTTTCACCAATCACGTGTCACATAAAAAGAAGTAAGTACATTGCCAATTTTACTTTCTCGACCCTAATATATAATAACGTCGTTAAAAGCAGAACTCTGCCGATTTAACCACAGAAGTGCATCGGCAAATATTTCAAACATTCACCCCCGAAAATGACAATTATTGGCCAAAATAAAGAGGTGACCCGTACGGAAGACTAGGAGATTCAGTCTGTATCCAGGAGGCTCCTGGATAATCTGAGAGATTTGGCACCTTCTGTGAACAGACTCCTGACGAAAAAAAATAAAATAGGGCGAGCGAAGCGAGCCTACCGGGGTGGGATTTTTCCCTTTCCAGACCCCTCTCGGCTATCTCCTCCCACCTGCTTTTTTTCTTTCCCCTATGACACAATCGGGAGCCTGTTCACAGGCTACGGTTGGCAGAGATCTTGTTTGCGAATTAAGCCGGAAGTCGTATACGCCACCTTTGCCATGTTGTGATATACAGGCAATATTTGTGTCAAAGCTTTAACTCTGCAAATCCCTTTCTATACGGCAACGATTTTATGTACATGTAGACCTGTGAATGATACAACGACCTTCGTTAAGTAGTACACAAACTTATGTAGTCTCTCACTACTTACACGGCTGTCTTCTCGAGCGCCATAAAATGACAGCAAACTCTAGCGTCTCTTATTGTTTCAGCCGTTTAGGTCGACATTCTTTCAGATCTTTCATGCCATAACCGGATTCGGATATGGGTTGATGCACTGCCAAAAATGATCGGTCGACGAAATGGACAAAAATAACCATTTTCAATTGACTTATTCCTTTTGCGTCACAATTGTTTGGACCTATAATATCAGGAAGATCCATAAAGACCCAAAGGCATCCGAGGTCAAGAAAAGGGCGAAGAAGACTAGAAAATGGTGTCGTGTCTGCCACGATTTATTGGTCTTTTTTTACTCTATTTACTATTTACTTTAAAAGAATGATATCCTTCTAGTTCAAAGAACGTTCACTTATCACGGAAATCTAATTGGTAAATCACACTTCTCGTGTTTGGAAAATAGCAAAGCACACATCACGTTATGATTTCCTGTCAAGCGGCCGGCAGGTTTCTTTCACAGGTCACAGGTCACAGGTCACAGGTCACCAAAAAATACGCCAAAACGTCATAAAACAGATGCATACAAGTGCGTCCCAAGTGCGAAAAAACGCGTAGGGGAAATCAGTTGTAGCACTGAAATAAAAAAAAATTGATCCAAAGAAAGCTATGACTTATTTCTGTTGAAAATATAAATTGTTTGTAGCCTTTCAATATAATATGAAAACGAAAGAGGCTTACACTGCTCCGTGAATTATGCATTTACTTACGCGTGATCTGTGAACCAATGACTTTTGCGGGAATAATTCACTTTTTTTGGAGATTTTATCGTCATTAAAGCTCGTAAACTACACCAAACTAGATGTAAAACCTGCCCATTCCACGCGACTGAGAACTAACCACAGCGACAGTGAACCAGGAGGACCTAGAATCTAGTCTGTCACGATGTGTCACACATGCACACAGCATTTCGATGCATCAAAATGCAGGGTTCTGTATGTTTTGCGAAACGTGGATAGAATTTGTATTTTTATGTAACACATGATTTAGCCTTTGCATTTTTACGTGAAAAGTGATTTTTTTTCTGTTAACGTGAAGCTGTTTTCGAATTTTTTGTGATGCGTGAAAAGGCCGATTACAATGCGTGAAATTGTTTTCAGAGTAGGTATAGGGAACCTTCTTGTTTCTGTTTAGTACACACTCGTTGTAAAGATTTCAAAAAAAATGTAGAAATAAAACAGTTCAATTTACTATCATAATGAATTATCTTATTACGATAAAATATATTAACGCTACATCTCTGAAAGCTACATTTCAACCCATTTCGTACATATACCACCCCTAGAAATTTTTTCATTAAAATTATAGAATAAAACATTTTTAGTTAGGGTTTGTTGCATGGAAACATCGATAAACCTCTCGGGAATCTCAGAAATTGCTACATCGCGAAATTTACTGAGTGTTTTGATTGTGACCTGTGACCTGTGACCTGTGACCTGTGACCTGTGACCTGTGAAAGAAACCTGCCGTCAAGCGGCAAATTTGGTCTAGCCCTACCCTACCCTAGTAAGTACATTATCCTGGCCTATCTAACCCAGTGCCCTGACGTGCAATCCTTCGGCATCACGATTCAGCATTTTCATTATGGACGTTCTTTCCAAGATTTTCAATGCAAAGTTCATTTTCCTGTCGTTTTTGGCATGTGTCATTCTGTGGTTGGTGTATAAATTCATAGAAGAAAAGTTGTCTCCGCTGCAGAAGATTCCCAGCCCACCTGGCAAATGGCCTCTGGTCGGCCATCTCTTCACTTTTCTTCGTGGGGATGTTCTTGAATTGTTACGCTCGTGGAGTGAGCAGTATTCACCGATGTTTGTTTATCATCCAGGATTGAGGACTGGAATAGGTGAGAAGAAGAGTTTCATCGTCAGAAGAATGTTTCAATTTCGTGATTATTTAATTGTGATCAAATTACCCGGGTCTCTAGCTTTCAGCTTACATATGGTAATTCCTGGGTAATTGGACCAAGTAGAGTACAATTCAGGGAGTAATCGGGCGAGTAACTTCACAATCGAGCGCACAGCGCGAGGAGAAATTATGGCTCTGTTAAGTGCCCACCCCCGCCCCTCCTCGGACATTGGACGGGCATTTGACCAGTTGTTGGTCCCCACCATGGGGCATTTGCTCACAAAGGGCTGCCCGGGGGTGGGGCATTTGACAATTGAGTCTTACTTTGTAAAAGCCTGCTTTACTCAAATGCCTGTCCAATGCCTGGGGGAATGGGTAGGCTTGGATCAAGAGAGCCCTTATGAACAAAACTTCTCCCTAAATTGTACGACACAAGGTCCAGTTACTAATTAACTATATCTAAAACAAATTTTGAAATTAAGCATAGTTTTTTGAGTGCTTCTGTTGGGCAAAAAAAAAAGTCAGAAGCGCTTTCCATAAGTTTTAAAATCTGTAGGAAAAATTAATAAGGAAGCCGTTAAACTGTAAGTAATTGATGTGCAAATGGCATAGGTATCCAATTACATAAACTTGTAATTGGGTACCTGTAATTGGGCATCCAAGTGATGGCACGCTTGTACTGTACGTGACAAATAGGCCCACAGAGAACCAATCATGATCGAGAATTTTGTTATGGATCTATACGATTATTCCAGTAATGTTATCTGCGACAGTCTCACGGATACACCACACCTATTACATTGTCTGTTCGTGTGGATCCCGTCTCAGGATCTGCCACTGCACACTGTACTGGACTATGTTCTAAATACAAGTTGAATCCCCGCTTAGGGGGAATGTGTATGGGGAATGCAGTGTACTCCACAAATTTTAAAGTAGTCAGCTAAAAATTTAAAGTAGCCAGCCTTTGCAAAGTGACACAAGCTTCTAGGGGGGTATGGGGGCATGCCCCTCCCCTGGAAAATTGTCAAAAATTATGTGGCTGGAGATGCGATCTGATGCATTTTGGGGGGAACTCAGAGACAAGAAAAGATGTGTCATTTTTGATCAGTTTCAGCAGACAGAATCGAAACAGAATCTCGGCAAAAGTTGAAATCTACATTGACAGCTTTCGGCCAATGCACTTTTAACAATGCTACATGTCTGTCTTTGAGCAACTACAAGAACGTTTTACATTCTTATCTGTCTATAACACTAGATAGCTATAACTGTTTATCGTTTCCTTCAGAAATAATAACATGTTCGCCTTTTTTAACTTGACATTTTAAGCACAAATTCAAGCTACACTTGAAATTGTCTTGCAGAAGCAGATTCTTGAATCATTTTCTTTGATTTTGTTTAACAAAAGTAGCCGGCACTTGAAATGCGAGTAACCGGTGAAAACGCTGGACGCTGACACTTTTGGAGAACACTAGGAATGAGGAGTTAAGGAGATTTGAACAAGTTACCACTAAACTGTGAGGAAGCTAGAAATGAATCAAGATTGAGTCAACCCCTGTGAAATTCAAAATACAATGCTATATAAACAATACTTGGGACACAGTGGAAGTTGAGGCTCCATTAGGGGGGAGGTCTGAGTATGCCATATCCATTTAATCATTGTCGACACAAAGTGACTACATATTAAGTTGATCATGGCTGATCACTGCCTGTCATTTTGCCAGGTTTTGCATGAGCTTGAATTTGACAGTATTGACTTAATTAATATAATTTTGGGCGAGGGAAACAATTTAAGATTGAGTCATGCAATAATTATTGCTTGTTATTTTTGCAGGTGGTTACACAGTATGTCTGACAGACCCTGAGTTAATCAGATATGTGGCAGTCAATGGACACAAATTTCACAGACCAGACTTTGTTAAACAACAGATTCCAAGTATTGGCAATGGTTTGTTTTCATCAAATGGTAAAGCACATGCTCGTCAGAAAAGGATGGTTGGTCCTGCATTTACTACAAAGAACTTAAAAGGATTTTCAAGAATCTTTCAAGAGAATGTTGAAAATCTTGTTAAGGTAATTTATACATGTAAGTTAATTTTGAAAAAGCAGTTAATGAATAATAGTCCTGTTTCAAATTAACTGAGACTGCTGAATAAGACTAAAGAACTTATCTAGGTACACAGTGTTCAGGCTGGATTTCCGTCGCGTGCTCAGGTTCAGTCCCCTAAGGTCCTTCGAATTCCCAAGAAGAAAGAAGTGTGGGCTTCCCAGAAAGCAGCTGGTTTAGCCTATACAGTCAGTGAATTAAGTAATTACTGTAGTAGTAACAAAATTACAGTAAGAAAGTGGTGGCATAACTGATGAAACAATTAATACACCTGCAAAGCTGTGGATAGTTTGTGCTGTCACTTGTATTAGTGAAATGACTTAATTTACATTACTAGATCAAGATAGCTAACACCAAGCAATACTTAATTGGTGCTTTTTGTTCAGATCTACAGTCTTGGTTAACCCAAAACCGTCCTATCCCTTTTTATGAGATTTTGTTTGTCTTCATTGTACGCATGCAAATCATAAAAAAATGTTGAATATCATGGAGAAAAATTCAATTCTTTGTTAATTAAATATGATAGTTCTCAACCGTATTAATGCCTACGTTAATGAATTTTGTTTTTGATATTTGTGGGACTTCATTGTATACATGCATATAATGTACATTTCAGCTATTTCTTTGGGATAATAAATTTCCACTTGGAACAGGTTGGCATCATCTTCAACCCTCTAATCTGGGTTTTGGTTTTAGATGTAGCTCCCAGTTAATTTGTTTTTATAATAGAAATATTTATTAGAGGATGGAAAAAGTGCAATGTAACAGCAGTCGGATATTATACTCTTTTCCAGCATGACAAATTGTTGCGGCCAGCTATGGATGAATTTGACCTTTAGCCATTTGAGCCTTACATGTGCAATCATTGTAAGCAATTTTGATTTTTATGGTTTCTCTTACTCCACAGTTGTGGTCAAGCAAGCTTGAAGATCCTGTTGCAGTTCACGATGACTTATCGCACCTAACCCTAGACGTTATTGGTCAATGTGCATTTGGTTGCAACTTTAACACTGTGCTGGCGGGAGAGAGTAAAGTCTCTGAAGCAGTTAATGCTGTTATTGGCGGAATGAGTTTCAGATATATGGTATGCAAGGGCTTGATTCCTTTTTTTGAGTTACTGCCAATTGCTGAGACAAGAAGAATCAAAGAAGCTAGAGAAATAGCAGACAACACAGTGCTTGAAGTAAGTAAAACAATCAGTTTTCATCATGATGCATACACTTGAAATTTGAGTTCTGGCAGAAGGTTTACCGTGGGAAGTAATTAACATTCAATTGTATACAATATATTTATAATTATATAATTACATGTATGTAAAGAAGAGGTATAAAAGGCCCAATGGTTACACAACTTCTGGAGCTGGAAAATAAAAGTTATAAAACCTGAAGACCTTCATCAGTTGTCTGTACAGAACTGGAACTATTGAATGTTACATCTTTTGTAAACCAAATATTAAGCTTGTTTACAAATTCCAAGAAAGCTACCAACAGTAAATTACATTACTGAATACTAGGAAAACAAAAACAAATCAGCAGATAACAAAACTCTACTAGTTAATAGTATTGTGTAAACAAACTTTGAAATAAAAGAGAAGAAAAACAAAAGAAAAAATCAAATGATCACAAACTAAGTAAACACAAAAATAGTATTCAAGTATTTAATTGTAAGACGTTCCAACTAATTAAACACAAATATAACAGCTAGCAGATAGCTCACTGATGATCAAAATTATTGTTTTGCAAAGTGACTTTGTGATAATGGAAAACTCTGATATTTTTTTAGATATTTGACATTTAGCACATGTTTACTATGACTGATATGTCATGCACATATGTTGCCTCAGTTAATCATGCTGTTCTTTTTTCCCCATTTGAATTTGCTTTTAAAGTTATTTTGATCTGATTGAATTTTGCTTACTCAAGCAAACATGCTTCCAAGAGTTTAAATCACCAGAATGTACATGGAGATGTACATTCATAATTATCATGATTATTATGAATACATAATTATAATGTTATTTTTATCATTATTAATTATTATTTCTTCCTAAGGTGATCCAAGAGCGTCGTAAAGAGAGGAAAACTGGGATTGTTAAAGAAAAGAAAGATCTTCTTGATTTCCTGATGGACATGTATGATGAGGAAACAGGCACAAAAATGGAAGATGAGGAATTACGAGCTCAGGTAATGTATTTTGTAAGTTTACATAAATGACTCAGAATCCTGGCTAATGTCACCCTTACTTGCAGAGCTTACATGTGCATGTATCATCTACAAAGTTTCCATAATGTTAAGTGACTATTTAACAAATAGATTATATGCTGGTGTGCATCTGTTGTTGTAATATAATTTATATTAGAACAAAGACGATGTCAAAATATGAAAAGAACAAAAAAGTGGCACACAAACCATTTAAGGTTCATGGGTATGTCACTAATATTCTTACCACATTTTCACGCCTTCTGTGAATGGGCACATGACAACATGGAATCTACTTGTTTTATACAGTAAGGAAACTTGTTAATGATATCATCAATACCTCTGTCCTCCAATAGATAATAAGTGAGAACCAATCAAAGTGGGATCTCGAGTTATTTGACATACAGTGGAGCTCAGCCTAGTTTGCAGCCACCTCATTAATATGGCCACCTTGTTATTACGGCTGCTTTATTCTGGCCCAAACATTAAAGCTCAGTGAGTTATTTTCTTTATATTTAAAGAAGCTCTCTAATACTGCCACCCATTAATACAGCCAGATTAATGGGGCTCCACTGTAATTACATCTAAATTAATGTATATACAATCTATATTGAAAGATTAGTTCTATTTCCTTCCTAGTCCACCTCAGGTGACCTCAAGCTTTTTGTAAGGTTGGTCTGAAATTTACCAGCAGTATACTGCTCAGGGAAAAGTCAGCTTTTTTATGCATTGTACATGTAGTCCTGGCCAGCTGGCCCACCTCCAGGGGTGTTCCAGGCTTGTTGCCCAAGAAATGCTTTTGCTAAAAACCTTTAAAGTGTATATGACATAATTTTTTTCCCGCTGATTCTGGTTGTTAATAATGTTAGAAAAACGGTTGTAAAGTTTTTAGATCGTGAGACTATTTTGAAACCCTTTTTTTCGTTCAAAATACACGCTACTTTCATGTTGAAATTGTCCCAGAGATCACACAGGCCAAAATGTCACATGATTTACGTTTGTGACATCATTGTGTTTTTACAGACAAACAAGTCGCTCAACATCACCAAATTAAACAGAGTGGCCTGGGTCAAAAATTAGCGTTACTAGCTAGCAAATCACTAGCACATTTGAAGCCGTGTGCAAGAGAAATGACAAGGTGGCTTCCCGCAGCAGCAATGTTATCAAACACTGTGACGTCACAAACACAATTCTCCTCCCCAGTTTCTTGGGACACTTTTACAGGGAAATTGGCTGTATTTTGGCCACAAAAAAGTCATCCAAATCATTTTTTTTTTTTTTTTTTTGCATTTTCAAAACATTATTCGTTTATTACATATATCAAGGAAGGAAAATACTTTAAAAAAAAATTTGTGTCATATACACTTTAAAAAAAAGTTTTCACATTCAATTTCTGGTGATCTTGTGTGCATTTTCAGTTGACAGCACCTAAATTCTAAGAAGTCTTAGAATATGCCTGCTGAATATGCCTGCTGCTTCCTGGACATGCAACCGTTATGGGCATTACATCAACAAAATGAGTAGTGATGCTTATCAGAGGTCAAAAGTGTACAAAGAAGAAAGTAAAGAAAGAAAGAAACTTATAACTCTTTCTTGTTTCTTTGTGTGTTGGTTGGAATTGAGACTTAATTCCAACCAAGACACAAATTAGAAATGAAAAAAGAGTTCTAAGTTTCCTTCTTTCTTTACTTTCTTCTTTACACACTTTTGACCTCTGCTAGGCATCACTACTCATTTTGTTGATGTGATGCCCATGATGGTTGTCCAGGAGGTAGCAGGCATGTGGTTAAATCATGACTTATTTCTTTTAGGTGTTTACTTTCATGGTGGCTGGCCACGAGACCACTAGTGTGGCTCTTGCCTGGACTCTCTACGAACTGGCAAAGAATCCCCTCATCCAGGAAAAAGTGAGAGCTGAAATAAACACAGTGCTCTGTGAAGGTGATGAGTTGACATGGGATACAGTCGAAGAGCTCAAGTACCTTGAAAATGTCATCAAGGAATCTCTGTGACTCCACCCCCCTGCCCACCTTACTGGTCGTATTCCGATCTCTGATGAAATTGTTGGGGGATATCTTATCCCTAAGGGGGCAGATATTTTATTGCCCATCGATTCATTGCAGCATATGTCTCAACATTGGCAAAATCCTGATGAATTTTATCCTGAAAGATTCAACGAGAAAGGTATTAGTTTTTGTAAGTTTGCAAGCTTGGTTACTTTTTCCACACGTACACATTTTTGCCTCAGTGAAGTGAAAGAAAAAGGAAAACATGTAAGAAGATAAACAAGACTTATAGGCGTATAACATTAGACCGCCTCATTACAAAGCTAGCAAGTTAGATTAGGTTATATGTGGATGGTACGATGGTCTAATACATTTTTATAATAAGAGATTTGAACGAGGGCGTAGAGATCCGGAGGGGACTCTGATATAAAAAGATGGGGGTGCTCATTATACCTTTTAGGGGTTAAAAAGCGGGTTTGCTACCTCTTAGGGTTTTTAGCCTCAAAAGGTCCTCAGCAGGAACTTTTGTGGTAACCTTTTGGGTATTGAGCCGAAAACAATATGACAGGAGATATAGAGGATATTACACGGTGGCTCGAAGATATGAATTTTATGTTCGAGTGGCAAGAACAATATCGTTATTGTTCTTGCCACGAGAACATAAAATCCATATCTTCGAGCCAACGTGTAATGTTCTTTTTATTATATGGAGAAACCAATTCAACAAAAGCAAAAGGCGGGAATCGTGACTTCATTGAACGATACGACACTCACAAAGGTGACATACGGAAAATACGCCACTCGGGTCCCGGATGAAGTGGCGTATGGAATCTACGAGTGGTTTAGTTCCCAGTAAAACACTCTTCTCCATATAATAAAATGTCTTATGTAAGAATTGGTACTTCGTAGCGGAGACAAAAATTTCAAGCCACGCCCACAAAACAGGATCTTGGCACCTCTTAGGGGTTCTTTTCAAAATTTCCAACGAGCACCGCCGTCCTTTTTGTATGGGAGTCTCCCCCCGGATAGAGATGAGCTAGAACACTTCAGCGCTTGTTCCAGTGAAGGTGTGTTGTATGTTGTATGGATGAATGGAGCTATTTACAGAAATTACTTGTAGGTCATGAAGTATTATAAGTAGGAGGGAGTGTTTCTAAGGACACATGAACTTGCCTAACTCTTACAGATTTATAATACCGTTCCAAACAGACTTCTTGATTAGACAGTGTTCGAGGGTGCCTTAAGAGAGACTTACGTGGGCATCAGTAGAGTTTGATAAATTGCTTGCTTACCTGAGTTGCGGACAGTGGAAAGTGGCCTTTGTGGAGAGGTAGCCGTTATCTGGAGGTAGGGGAGTAATATGGCAGGAGACTAAACAGAAACAGAGACCAACGATGCGCAATGGATCCTAGATATGTAGATGCATTCCAAACACGAAAACTAATAATTATTTTACTTTCTCATCATTTTGTAGATGGCCGATCAAGTGTACAGCCTTACTCCTACTTTCCATTTGGGGTTGGCCCGCGCATGTGTATCGGTAATAAGTTTGCTAAGATGGAAATGAAAGTGATGTTGGCAAATTTGTTGAAGACCTTCTCTTTCAGCGAGGTTCCTGGGTGTACAGTTAAAGCAGTTCCATTGCTTACTGCCCGCCCAAAGGGACTTGAACTGCTTATAAGACTCGCAGATCCTGATAACTGAAGAGCTCATAGCTAGACAGGCTCCGTATTTACACTATACCAGAGACGTGCACACTTCGAAACAGGCTGTCAGTCCGGAAAGGTCTAGGTTCGGGTTATGTTGACGAAACATCACAAAACAGGATTTGAAACATTTACGACTTCCTCGGACGGGTGTGGTTCACTTCTCTCTTGACACTCAAAGTATGGTTCACGAGTGTCACCTATCGGCACGTCGAGGATAGAAAAGCCACGTATTATTCTTTCAGCAGCACGAACCTAACGAAACGCGACAATTCAACTCGGAATAACATATGACTTACTCGTAATGTGTGCGACGTAAGTGTGCCGATTGCAAATTCCAATTTTAAAAACTACGCAACGCCAACCCGTGGTTCACAATCCGTTCCACCAATAAATGGATGTCAAACGAATGCACCCACTGCTGCAGGCCTTAATTGCATGTTTCGATAAACCAGGCGCTCCCGCTAAAAAACACGAGGAGCGTACCTGTTTGAAATCACTCAGTTTCTTGAATGTTTCTCGCGAAAAGAGTGTGCAGTAAATTTAGAGTATAGACTTGAGACGTTTTAGCTCACTTATATATAGTGACAGACCAGGCATCTTTTCGAGCATGTCACACATTGTATTAGTATTAAAGGGCTAGGATTCTATATCTTGCATGTTTGGCCCAACACCCTCAACACCATTGTGGGTAAAGAAAGCCCAGGGTTTTCCTCTTGAGAACGGAGTGGAAAGAAGGTGATATATTTAGATTTCCGCCCAGTTAGCCGTTCTCCCTCAAATCCCCCTTCCAAAAGATTCTTCCGTGTTTCGCCGATATCTTCAATGTTTGCATACACTACACCCATAGTTGAGTTTGTCTCAAGGTTTTTAAGATCTTTCCAAAGTTTGGCTTGAGAGCAAGGCACCCCAAATAAACGTTGTCCCATTGTACTTTTTTGAGGGGAAAGGTATGGCTTAAGATACACTGAAACAAAGTGGACAACCTTTTGACATGCTAACTCTTTTGCACCTTGTTTGTACTGCTGGCTTGTTTTAATAGTTCTTTTGGTCACCGTGTCAACGCCTGCCTGGTTAAAGAGCGCGTTTTGTATGTCTCGGTGTGTGGAAACTTGTTTCAACGTGTTACTGAACTTTGCAAGGGGTTTAAGTCATTCGCAATACACCATTGATGCTTAGCGTTTTATTAAGGCTAGAGTTGTTGCATCACCGTCCACGTTTTCCAAACCAAATACAACCAAATACATAAACTTTTGGTCTCCACTCGGTATTTTATTATGACTAGGTTCTGGGGTTGAATAAGCAGTACGGAACATATACTAAAGTGTTATGGTGATTCTAGTTTTGACCCTATTACTTTGTACACAGTATGAATGAAAGTTCTTATTAACTTGAGGAATCCAAAAGGCTGTTAGCTGGTGTTAGGTAATTTTCAGTCCTTGTTTTATTCATCTACAGTGGGAAGCGAAAGGTTTGTGAAACAAATGGTCGTTTTCAGTGTTGAAACACGTCCAAATTATTCAATTTTAAACTGAGCAGTCTGCTCTCTCTTGCTTTTCCTCGCGAAACTTTGCCTTTCATTTCAGTTTCATTGCCGGCGCAAATTTTAATACTTGACTGCAAGCATCTAACAAAAAAATCTCCTACAACGGTCAGTCGCCGGCGTCATGCCCTCCTAGATGATCAGTGTTAATGTCTACACACTACTGTCTTGTATTAGAGGTTGGTCAGTTTGTTCGTCTCTGCTTTCTATATCCACCGTAATCCTGTTCACTCTCCTGGGTTCCACGTCGTTCGTTGTATCGCTTGAAGAATCTCCTTGTTCTTTCTTTAAAAGAGGATCTTCAGCAAGACGATCTCTTCCTTGAGATCGTGCTCTCTCCTCGGCTTGCATTCTCAACACAGCTCCGAAGTCGAATGGAGTGGCTGGTACACTTGGCGCTGTCGGCGGTGTGGGCACCTGTACTTTGTGGCGTTCAATTGGTGTTCTTGGTGTCTGAAGAGAAAAGTGACATGGCATACAGTTGGCTAAATATAGACTGCTGGCAGCCGATCTTTTCTCTTAGGGTCCAACGAGTAATTACGTGGAGAGTGGTATGGACCAAAGGTGGGTGCCGCGCCCTCGTCTCGTCCCAATCCCTTTTAAGTTTAAAGTGTCTCCCTTATATTCCCTGACTTCCCGAGGAAACCACAGACTGCCGCTAGACTAAACATGTCCCAACATCTTTTTCATCTCACTCGCATTGCGTGACGAAGGCGAATTTATTTTCGTTGTAAAAAGTGTACGCTTGTCGCCTGAGCCAAGCAGAAGTCAGACATTATCACATGCCCCCCTCCCTCCCTCCCTGCCCATCTATTACGTATGAAAAGGATCGTGACCAAACATCTTGATAGAAATAAATGAATAACAATTCCTCACGTGATACTCCCCATGCAATCCCCATGCCACAACACAGACGAACAGAAAATGCACCTGGTTGGATAACCGAGAATCACGGAGATGTGAAGGATTTCTTAACTTTAAACTCTGATCTGCCATGTGTGTGTGTCAAAGGTATTTCAAGAACATCAGTCACTAGGATTTCTCTCCCGCTGGGACTGAATTACAGTTAATAACCCAATTAGGGTTTGATTGTTTATTTGTTTTATTGTTTGTTTGTTTGTTTGTTTGTTTGGTTTTCAAGCCACAGCACTTGTAGGGCTTTATGACCCAATATTAATGTCGCCGGCCCGCTGTCGTTAGAGAAAAAGAATAAGCAGACTGTTTCTGTGTTTCCCATATGTCATGAGACCCATGAAATAGGAGTCATATTATAATATTGCGTCTGTATACATTTCACTTCACGGATCTACATGTTTCTATCATAAAGCCTACTAATTATCGTGTAAAACAGCATTACTTGTTTACGTGTTCTTTCCATAAATAGAAAGCAAAACTGATCAAAGGGTCCAGAGATCAGACATACATATAGTGTAGTTCGATTACTGAAAATGTTCGAAAATGGGAACATTAAACATACCGTTTCTTGAAAATCGATGGAAATTGGGTGAAAAGGTGGGGTCTGGGCTAATCAGCGGCGAAAAACATTGCATGAGTAACAAAATGTAAACATGTATTCCAAGTAAATTTACATTATGACACCCAGACCAGATGTATGATTATCACGCAAGAAAACGAGATGATATACTGATTTCCATTTATAACCTGCTAACATGATAGCCGGAAATCCGTCTGTGTTCACAGGCTAGAATTTTATGAATCTTCAGGTTTTATTGTTTTTTGGAGTAAAAACGCCAATCTTAAATATAGTTATTAATTATAATATTATGAGTTGACTTTTTACAGACGTAACAAAATGCTCCAAAATTAAGAACGTAACTTCTAAAATCAGGATCAACTTGGCTTTTTTTAAAGGCATTTCTTATTGAACTCCACTGCATTGAGCAAACAGTTGACAAGCCCTTCTGCTCCCTATATAGCTAATTTGCATTCAAATGGCAACAATCTTTCGAGCGATGTTACGCTTGTGTTGCAATATAAACTGAATGGTCTGTAAAAACGTAAACGGTTTCCGGGAACATCTTAGATATAATATACACTTTAACGGTTGCATTTTCAAACGTCTTTCTTCCTCTTTTGGTAACGTTTTGTGATTATTGCTTTCAGAGTTTCTTGCGGAAAAATTTGACAGCGCCTTCTCTTGATCACCAAAAATTTGCATTTTCTTGTCTGAAAATACCGTCTAAAATAACACGTTGAACGAAAAATGCGAAATGTTATCAGATCGACAGAGAGTCTATTAGCGTGAAATGTACATCACACGAGGCGGCTGTGACACAGGCTAATTTTTTTTTTGATATGACCGTGGGTGAACGTGCTTTGCTGAAAAGTCGTATATGTTTAAGGTGTAATGATTAAGCGAGGAAATAACCAAGATTCGTGACTCACCATTAGATGATACTGGTACACATCGTACTTGTTTCGTAAAGCCGTGTTTCTCGAGGCTGGATCCATGTACATGTCAAATGGCGATTTCACTGGTTCACCAAACGATCGGCACGGCCCTTTACATACGATCACAGCGCAGCACCACAAAACTACAAGAAATCCAGCCAAGCCGGCAGAAATATAGATGGCCAGTGCGTCATCCGCCAAAATCATTTTGAAGATGAAATGTCCACGCTACTTCTGCGGTCGATCGCTTCTCGTTGATAATTTACACTGATCATGAATTTCCATACATCCACGAAAGATGTTTTGATCGTCTGTAGAAGTATTTTAGGAAATCATCGGAACGATCCCATTCAGTTAGCTTGAAAACTGGTCGCTAGAAAATGATAACTTTAGCACACAAAAGGCGATGGCAAATTATGGAAAGCACGAGAATGTGGTAATAATCAAAAGCCTGTCTGGCGTGTCGGAGTGAAATCTTAAACGTGTTTATTTCATTTCTCGCTTGACCGGCGGTGAACATGATAATCGCGCGAGATTCGCGCGTGCTCGCGTGAGCAGCCCGTACCGTATATTTTTAGCGATCCGTAAGGTCAAGATTTTATTTTATCACGAGTTGTACGAACACAAAATAAATTAATTCAAAATTTCTCAGGTTAGCATGCTATAATCCAGGCTAGGTTCTTCGAAGTCCAAGGCCTGGAGTGTGGTGCAGAAGTAAGCTACATACTTCCGCCGGCCCCAGTCCCCCCTCCACCTGTTTCCCCTAAATGTATAAGCTGCTGTTGTCCTTTGCAGTAGTCTTTTAATTTAAAAGCATGTTGTGGTTAATAATTACTTTTTGAAATTCTGAAAATGGGCGATTTACCTTCTTTATTTGACTGTAATTATAACCGAGGTAAAACTTGAAAAGCAGCTGACCATCGCTTGGTTGTTGCCGGATCTCTTGTTTCGAAATGCACCTGCACCATGCAGGTCACTTGAAAGGTAAATTAAATGAGCGAATTGATCGTAAGGCTGGCAGCAAGGCCTACGAATCAAGACACATGTTGACAAGATGAACTTGAAATTTTTAAGCCCTAATTTTCTTGAAAAGGGGAGGGGCGGGGGAGAGGTCGGGTTTTCCCTTCAAAATTGAAGGGAAATGCGCCCGGGGGATGAGGTTGGGCGTTAATTTGTTTTATATTTTTCGGAAAGAGGCATAAATAAGAACTCATTGATTGAGGGAAGGAGGGCATGATCGTCGGTGACAGGGGTCTTCAGGGTGGAAAAAGTGACCATCTATATCTGCGAGTATCTCGCCCTTTTTTAACTAATCAATCAAAACATTTTCCATTCCGCTCGATGAGCACTTTTGCTTGTTGTCAGATTCGTTCCCAGGGTCCACTCTCTTCCCAAGGAAGTGTTTGACTATCATTGCGTCAAATTTTCGTTGATTTAGCGTTCTTCCTCACACAAGAAGCTCATGACATTATCATGACTGCAGAAAAGGTTTGAAAAATCTATACATCAGAAGATTTTCGCGCGACGTCCTCGAATATAAAGATTAGGGTCTAGTACGGTTTAGGTCAGAGCCTCCAACGCTCGCGCTTATGTAACAATCCTCCAAATAAGCTAAAATACCATTTACCCAAGCCTGATCCGACGGGAACGTTTTATCTGAAGTACTCAAAAATCATTTCAGACATATCACACAGAAACCTTGTTTGAAAATTCCTCTGGCCATGCACACGGATTGACAGACTACACGAACTAGTAATGTCTTGAATTGGCAAGTTTGAAGTGGGGCAGATGTCAACCATACCATATCAACCACTATTTCTCAATCCAAGTGACACTGTATATGCTCTCCTAACTCTGTGGTGATTGTTGTTCCCTATCAATCTTTCCAATTCCAAGCGTCTTTGGCGCAGTACATAAGCACTTCTTATGGCTTTCACATGCCACCAGAACACGGTCATCAGAGTAAACCCAAATACGAAACATATCGCGGCGAGAAGTCGAAACACTCTTGGTTTATTCGATCCATGGCAATCCCCACAGTACTCCTCAGTTACATGTTGTTGTTGTTGCGCGATTCCCAGGAAAACGAAACACACGATGATGAAAATAAAGCCAATGAAAATGAATAAACTGTTGCGCATTAATTTCCTTCGCAGAGATCTCGGTTGTTCTTGTTCCTCCATGGCAGAATTCCATCTTAATTGGAAAAAATTCAGTCCATATACTGCAGCTTAGGTCGGGATAACGATCATCAGCTTATTTCACTAGTAAAATATAGCACATAGGGCTACATTCGAAGCGCTCAAGGCCTGATCACTGACCCGCTGACATGACATAGCAATATTTATGTACGTGACAAGTCTCATTTCCTCGCTGATGTTGATGTCAATATTTGCTGATAGTTTTTCCCCGAAATTACTCTTAAATGTAACGTTAAATTTTTTTTTATGAAAAAGGTGTTATCATTTTTCCCACGTTTCTGCATGAAAATAAAATAAGACTGAAAAGATATCGAACAAAAACTCAGTTTGCCATAATTCAACATTGGTTAATCAAGTCACGTAATCAAGAAACGACTTTGCAACCGCTCCTATTGTGAGTGTGTACAGTAAACTTACGGTATGCGAAATTTACGAATCATGTCTGGTCTCGATTTAGCCACAGCGATTGATATCTCTGCCGTTTTGTTTTTCCTATTCGTTACATTGTGGATCGTCACTATAATCTGTACAAGACAGCCGCTTAAAGACATCAAAACAACACTGGAGCGAACGCCTAATCGGGTGCTGAACAGCGATCACACCAGGCCTCGTTTATTCGAAGAGAAGAATCCCGTTAAAATCTTATGACTTCAGCGAATGGCGTGAAGGAATCTTCTGAAAGTTCACAGAATGGTATTTCCACAGTGATAGCCGCATTAGGGAGTGCATTAGGCAATTCCATCAGTCATCATGTCCATTTTGTCCATCTCCTCATGCCTTGCAAGTTGCAATTCTAACTATTGGAACATCGGAAGTTTCAGAATTTTGGAACTAAACTTTGACGAACTATTGGATCGTTTTTCAGGCGCTATGGCGAGTAGACATGAATTTAAGGATTTCGCCAAGGTCGAGACCCTAGTTCTAGCTAGTTCTTAGATTAATGCTTGTGTGCCAAGTGCCGAGGTTTGCATATGCATTTTCCAAAGATCTTATGAATCTATTCCGAACTGCCCGTCTCTGCACGTGATCACGGATGCATTACAAGTGATTCAGTACTGTTCATTTTTATATCTTTCACCTCGTTCAGGGGACGTTTCGTGGTGATGTTGTGTCAAGTCTGCATTTACCCCCAACAAAACTGTCACGCATTCCTCTTCTCCAGGGTGCTGTGATGCTGGATAGTGAAGGGGCATAGGACCTAAATGAGATTCGAACGGTGGAAGGATGATGCAACCTTTCAATTTAGGAGCTGGCATTTTGATTCCTTCAAAGGATCTGTATATAAGTTGCAATGGCTGATGGGGGGAACTCATCACGCAATCTTTATCTGTCACGCCCTTTTGTTACAGAAAGTATCTCGTCGATATTTAGTGTTCCTCTCGCAGTTACTGCGCGTCTACAAGTTTCACAGGCTAAATTAAATGTTCCATGGACTCAAGCTGATGAGCAGATTAAACTGGAACGTCACAGATTGCCCAATAAACGCAGTGGGTGTTTTGGCATTCTTTTTAAAAATTAAATCATTACGAAAGTCCAGTTGAGTTTGAATGAACTCATGAGATCTTTGTCTGTCGAAGACTCTCGCAAAAGCACATCATCGCAAAATTGCTATTGGTTCCTTTTGTCACAAGTGACACCTTTATCCAAACTGAATGGACTTTTCACTCGTAGTCATTTGTAGCTATGTAAATTGGACAGTTGGATTTAACAGGCAGGCAAAACTTTTTGAACTGAACTTCTTTATAAGGAAAACTTTCGTCTACATGGTCAAACCAGGAAGGCAAAATCATCCTCACAGCTGGTCAATTTGCCCAGTGGCCAGCCCTAAGCGAGTTAAACCCCTGTTAACATGGTGGTAACCAGCTTGAAAACAATGACTTCTCTCTTTTTAAATGCATGTATTTTTTTTTTTTTGATTCTCTCCCTACCCATATGTAACGAATATTGCACATATTTTTTTTATTCTCTCCATAGCCATATGTAACGAATATTTCTTTTTTTCTATTTATTTTATAATACTGATGTAAATTAACTCTGAATAGTGTGCAATAATAAAGAAGTTGAAGTTGAAATTTCAAGGAACAATAATACTGTGCAACAACAGAGATCACTGGAGGTGTTATTACTTCTTGTGTTGTAAGCAAGCTTATTCAAAAGGCTTATTCAAAACACTGTGTTAATCATTTGGTAGGTACTGGTACATTTTTTGTCAATGTCCAATTTTCAGACTCGGACTTATACCAGGTATATATCTTATACCACCATCAATGAAACAATTCAGGTCTAAGAATAATATCTTATATCACCATTAATGAAACAATTCAGGTCTAAGAATAATATCTTATACCACCATCAATGAAACAATTCAGGTCTAAGAATATTTATTGAAAAGATTTACACATCCACATACCATTAAACAAACACAAGTCAACATATGTGTAAGACAGGTCACCCATTTTTTTTTATTTTAATGTTTATTTTTTCATATATAAGCTTTGCTCATCTGGCTGACAGAGCGCTATAAATGATTGAAATTTAGAAGTAACAAGAAAGTACGTATCCCTTGTAATTTGCTTTTTGAAAAGCCCGCTGGAGGCTTAAAGGGGCTCAGTCACGGTTTGCACATATTGAAAAGTTTAGCCTCAATTTTTTAATCTTCTCCATCCTTAGCCATCATTGTTCCTTTATGGTTTATTATTATCTCTCTGGTGTTTTTCTATCTTATTAAACTGTTATTTTCAGGTTTCCTACCATTGAAAGGTAATTTTGTACATGGCCAAAATAATTCAAAATACCGTGACTGAGCCCGTTTAACCTTAATGGTATTACTAGAATATATGCCAAAGACCCCATTATTCGTTTTTGTTTTCTTTAGAGTACAATAGACAGTCATCGGTCCTTCTCTCTTTTCTCTCTTGTTCTAAATTAACTATACTGCAATTGCAGTCACGGAATCGATTTAGCATTAACTGATTTCCTTATTTCTGCATTTTAGGCACTTGTATTACCAGGCACAAAATATCAGCACAACTCTAACGAAAAATTGATTTCTAAACCGGCTGAATCAATGACTAAAAGAAAATAAAAAAAAGATGAGAGATGATGATGATGATGATGATGATGATTATGATGATAATAATAATAATAATATTAATAATAATAATAATAATAATAATAATAATAATAATAAAGAAACACTGAAATACGAGACGAAATACACCAAAAACGATTTCCTATATTAAGTGCTATCTTCAGTTACAGCCCTTTCCAAAACTTCTTCATTTAGGGCAGATCAGCGGACACATTCATCTTTCCTCCTGTTGATTAAAAAGAAGAAGAACAGTGTAAATTGAAGTTATCACAAAAATCAATTAACAATTAATATCACAACAGAGAGCACGTTAGTAATCCGTCAAACGGTGCAATTCCATGAAGATAATATCGGTTTCTTTGAAAATTTCCTTGAAGGATTTGGCCCAGTTTGGGATCGCCTGTTTGAAACTATAGTCACAGACTCACCCAGAAAGTGGCTAGGCTGGGTTACCCATTTGAACTGAGCATCCCACAAACACTCTCAGGAGTGATGGACAGAAGAAAGGAACAGTGGCCTTTTCCTTCCTTTCTAATCCTTTTCCCCTTAATTATGCCATCTTGTAAGAAAAAATACAGAGGGTTCCCACACTTGCATGTGACAGTTAAACAGTATTAGGGTAATGAACAGCAGTTTGTTAAGCATTACAAACTTTAAGTACAGAACTGACCTTTTCGCAATTTTCTACTGCGCTTCTCACAGATTTTGGCGTTTTTTAACGGAAATGGGCATCTGTTCTTGCAGGCTGAGAGGTTCCCCAGTTTTACTAGAACTAGGCCCTCCTTGCATTTTATACAAACGCCTGTTTCGGTGCATTCAGCGCACATTTTTTGACATTCTGCAAGATAAGAAAGAGCTGAAATTAAAACATTGAACAAGAATCAAAACTGGCCTACCCACTTACATTCCAGGCCCCGGTTGTTCGAAGGCTGGATAACGCAATGCACCGGATAAATCGCGGTCCAGTGGACATTTTACGATAACTGCAAAAATTCTCGCGCGCTCATTGGCTAATTTCCATTGTCAATAAGCGGTTGGACACGTGAATGTATAATTTATGTGATGCGTCAACGAGCGAGAGCGGACAATTTGACAATTTGTTATCGTAAAAAAACAAATTGACGTCAGTTTTTAATGCGTCTGTCCTTTTATTAACATTGAATTTCGTCATAACATTGACAAAGTAGTCTGCGATTTGACAATGTTATCAGTGACTGAATTCACGATCAATAACAGGACAGATGCATGAAAAACTGACGTCAATTTGTTAAAGGATTGCTAAAGTGTTAACAAAACAAACTCCGCTATCCGCTGTACAGTGTTTCGAAAAACCCGGGCAAGGTATATTAAGACACTTTTCAGTGGACCCCTGTGGAAAGCTTTTTTAAGTCTCCTGGCGTTGGTTGCTTTTAGTGCGAATCTGCTTCGTTGAATATCTTTTGCAGGTATTCCAGTTCAGTTCACATTGTAACAAAGCCCAAAGTGCAATTTAAAATGTCATAAGTCGTCTGCATCGCTGGCGCATAATTTAATATCATCGCGACAACTTTGATGACCCAATATTGATTTACCCAAGTTTCTTACCGCGTTGAATCAGAGCAGTACTTACCGGTTTTCGCGGGTTTTTTTCCTTGCTTGACCTCGCATCTTGCTGGTGACGACCCCTTCTCGAGCTTATGAAATAGGGGACATTTTTTTATACACTTGGTGAAGTGACTGCCGGATGGTGCAAAAAGCTTCAGATCTCCTTCACACTCGGTGCAGACGCCATCCATAGAACAGTTGGTACAGTTTCGACCACAAGCTGCAACAAGACATGAACACAAGCTCTTATACAGTTCTGAGACAGTTCTCTTTCCACTCACGTGAAAAAACTTGGTCTGGGCGGATTAAAATTTCAATCAGATATATTAATTTAAATGACTGATGATAAATAACACTGAATTCTTTCAAGCGACATTTTCTACAGTTGAACCGGGGTCATAACACTGTGGAACACTGGATGTTCTAAACAAGATAGATATTATTTCATTATTTCATTAAGTTATCTATTTTATTATATTAATAAAGAAACTCGCGTGATGTGATTATCTTTTCTATGCGAGCCATCAGATGGAAGGCTTAAAAGCGTTAACCTTGAGAAAACCGCGCAGCCAAGCTTCGCTGCCTCCGATAGGCGAAGGTAAAGCATTCAAGATCTTGTCCTAAGTTGTTTTAAAACCGCTCATTACAAAAGCAGCAAAACATATATAGATTGTTACCATCTAGTCTGCACTCTGTCTTGTAAACTTCCGGCCACTTCTTTTTCATTTTCCCACTGCAAGGAACACATATCGTTCTTTGTAGAAGTCGAGTTTGAACTTTGAAGAAACCATCATCGCATTTTTCACAGCTTCCGTTGTCGCCGCAGGACGAACAGTTTTTGGAACACTCTAAAGAGAACCGTAATTAAAAGAAAGTGAGCAGCGGGTAAAGAGCCGGGGGGGTACTTTGGGAATTTCTGGGTAGGGATGTGCCACTGGGACCATGGAACCCTTAGCCTATACTATAGCTAGTTCAGCTGAATTTTGCTAACCTATACTAGAGTAAACTCCCCAAATCCTCCCATCTATCGACACTGTTGAGGCTGATTTGCGTAAATTTAAACTTGCCGATTTGATTTTTTTATATTTTTGAGTGGCAATTCCTGGGTTCCTTAGTCTAGATAAAATCTTCAACCAACCAGTCAGTTTTGTGAAAAATGATACCCTATTCTAGACCCAAACGCTCTGATTTGTATACCCTATCCTAGAGGAAACTGCTTGAAAACGATACCCTTCACAACGGCACCTATATAACCCATATATGGCAGTGCCGCCCCCTCCCCCGCCCGCGGGGTAAAGAGGGGACGAGGACTGGTGGAGGAGTGTTTTGCAGCCTGGTGTGGGACGGGTACCGTGGGGTTGTAACGAGGTAGCCATGCAGTCACATAAGTTGATATGTGTGGCCCGGGTTCGATTCCGGCCCAGTGCCATATTTGAATAGTGAATGAATTTGTTGTTGGTTCTCGCCTTGTTCCGAGGGTTTAATTCTGGGTTCTCGGATTTCCTGCCTCCACAAAAACTAACACTCCAAATTCTAACTCGACCAGGATAGAGGACCCACATGAAATCCGGCTCAGGTTGCCGCTTGATTTAGCTTTCTCTCGAAGCACTGTAATTTTACATCAGGGGGGTGGGAGTGCAATTTGTTGGTCTCGATGCATGGAACACGTGATATGTGGCAGGCGAGTCCGTGATAGACGAAAGAGGACTTCAACCCTTTGGTGACTCTGGGGAGTTTTGACGATTGATCAGCCTTGATTATTGACCATCAGAATTTCACACTTAATGTAAGATGATTGATACTTACCAGTGACGCATTGTTGAAGAAAAAGGGCAGGATACTTCATCTTTAGTCGCCGTCCACAAGGCAAGCAGACGGTTTTATTAAAACGACGAGAGCTGAACGTTTTCAGCGCAAAATCGTCATCACACTCTCGGCAAATCCCTTCTTCACAGTCTGAACAATTTCTTGGGCATTCTAAACGTAACGAGAAAAATCGCTTTCTTGAATAATTTATATGAAGTAAAAGCTTCAAACCCCCGCAAGACTTGCGAATAAAACAGATTGGCGATTCTAAACACTGCTACAAAACTCACCCTTGACATTCTTTTGCCATGGTCTCCGACCTCCGGGTTTTCCTTTACCTCCTCGCTTTTTCGCTTCAGCTGCAACGAACAGCAAGATGGCGACCAACAACAAAGCTATCACGACGCTTTTCATAGTGTTGCCTTCGAAGATCTTCCAAGACTAAATTGCGTAAGTACGAGCGTCCTTTTTATATCATTTCTTTTATGACTGTTACTTGAGATCGTCATATCCTGTAGAATTGTCTAGAAACAATGGGATACGTAGGTGTTATACGATTAATTGCCTTTTTCACTGTATCATATCAGACCCAAACGCGTGTTACATCCGTTATTTAAGCCTCATAACGTGGGAACGTGGAGCACTGTTGAAAACTGATCTTGGCTGATGTTATGCTAGATCGTTCAGACTCGAAAATGTTGGCACGTTTCTTTGTTACATTCCGATGTAATTCCTACCACAGGAAGGAAGGGATTTTTGAGATGAAATAAATAGCCTGCGCACATACTTCTTCTAATTCTTTTGCTTCACCTTGAGACAATGCAAAACGAAAGACAGCAAAATAAATAGTGGCACGGATAAAGTTGTTGTAATGTTTGCTGGTCGCCTCAGTTTGTCTCTTACGGATTAAATCATTCGCGTCAGACAAGTTTTTGTTTTCCTTTCAGATTGAGCGAAAATAGATCAAAATACAGGTTACACAGGTCGTCACGAGTCCGTCAACAGTTGTTTTCCACGTACATAGGAAAATAATGAGTCATCGCATATCGTTTTTCAGCACGCGCCGTTCCTAGACCCCCAGGAGATTCCCTAAAAAACTGTTCATTAAAAGCATATTACCTGTTGCTCTGAGTACAATCATTGGAATTCTAAGCCCCAGTGATCGAAATGCTTTTTACGTGTGAGCTACAGCCGATCAAACTCTTCAAATCTTTGACCATGAAAGGATTCATCAACCGAAGGAATTTTTGTTAATGTTATTTTCAGCTATTTTTGATACACTTAATTTACAAAACGTGGTGCAGGCGTGATACGGAGGCGTGTTTTACACCCTCTGACCCGGCTGTTAAACAGATTAGTTCTATCATCGTGCAATACTTCGGGACTAATCCTGTTACGCAGCCGGTTTTCGGTGTTGCTATGCAAAAAAAGCTTTGACAAAAGTGTCCCGAGTGAAATTCCGATAAAGCATAAGCTGTTAGTTGGTACACCGGCAGAGATAATAACAATGAAAGGGCACAAAATTCCGGGGCTACTCCCGTATATATGGGCTATATAGATATATGTGGCCTTGAAGCCTGGTTTTAGAGCGGTTTTGGTCTGAAAAAGGGTATAGATTTTGACCATTTTGCTCTGACATGGGGTATGTTTTCCACACTAGCTTGGCACTGGGTATTTTGTTTACAAGGAACTAACTTTTTAGCGCTTCGACATTTGCATATTTGTAGCCCTTCTCAAATTTTACGCAAATGGAAGCCATTTCTGGTTAGCTGCAGTCATCACTAATTTCAGAGGTCTGAAATGGGGTATCGATTTTTGGCTCAGGTCTGAAATAGGGTGTGTGAGATCACAGAATTTGGTCTGAAATAGGTTACATGTTTCAAGTTCTCAAGTAATTTGTGTGTAGCGCGTAAGAAATGTGCCGCACACCCCCTCCAAAAACGTTGGGGAATCTGCTCCCCCGGGCACACAACTAGCCAAACCAGAAACTACAAACAATACAGCGTGGTGTTTCGAATTGCTGACGTACCTGTTTTAATATGCGAAACACAGAACTTAATTCTTCACAAACGAGCAGAACTACCCTGCAAGCAGGCTCTTCACGGGGAAAGAATTAAAGGAGGAAAACGATAAGGAATACTGCCAACAGTTAACTCATTAGAATCCTTAGACCTTGGATCCCAATCACTTCTTCCCTGGACATACTTAGGAGTAATCAGTAAACCTATTAGCTGATCAATAAAACTGCATCATCATTGTTGCTCGTGGCAGATGTTACTGAGTTTCTTAGTAAGACATCACGAGTAGCGCTTTTACTAGCCAATGGATAAGTAGTTCCATCATGGAACCGGAAAGCACGTGGGAAAACCTGTAGGAAGTGCCCTGCGTGAATTGTTATTGAATCATCAGTAAAAACGCCAACACAGAAGTACTTGATATGTGGTTTGTAGTCACTGGCAAAAAAAGGAAACCTCGGCCTGTACATTAATTAGTAGAAGGGCAATAAGTTGGCGTTTTGTTCTGACTCCAAGAACGCGCTATTTTTTCTTCCAACGCAACGTGGAAATACTTATAGTGCTGTAGAGGTGAAAAAGGTGAAGAACCACATAGGCGGTCGAAAATCATGCACTAATATAGATAGGTAAGCAGTTTGAAAATGTAGAGTGGGCTCGCACCTTTCGTTTTCTTTCCCTTAGCCCTGTCTCCCGGGCCTCAAAAATGAACACTACAAAGTGACACGTTGCAAGGACTAGTTCAGTGGGGTTTTGGAAATTCCATATCACAATGATAATTTCATTTCGCCATAGCCTACGTTGCAGGCGTCAACGGGAATGGTTAGGGGAGGCGAAAAACACGATGAAGAAGTCCTCTCTCCTTCTTTTCTTGCTCTCTTTCCCTCCCTCTCTCCCCTGTTTTACGCCCATTTCGTTATTGATGGCCATTCAAGGATCTTCCTAGTTAGTTTAGAGAATTGGGTTAAACTTACGTTACCCTGTAGGCCTTTGTAGAGCTAGGAAATGGTATTGTATTGGTGTGCGTCCTCTGTGGATATGATATCTAAGAATAAGTTGATGACTTTTCACCTTTGGATACATTTATGGTCACTCAGCGCCCAGCCATGATAAATAATTTTTTTCACGTTGTTATTATAAGATAGTTGTGTGTCGGCATATAGATTCGTTGGTATGCACGCTACGTAATCATTTTAAGAAGTGAATATTTAAGGAGTTTGTCCGTTAGGAGTTGCCACTCGACGGCATCTTCGTTTTTGATCTCTTCATTCTGGAAGTTTTGTTTAGTGAAATGTCCGTGTTTTGTTTAGTACATTTGTTGTATTAATAACTATTCCAGGGCCGTCTATGTTTGTTATAATAAAGTATGCTAAGGCCTTTTATGCCCGGAGGTGTACTCCCAGAAAAATGGGTGGGGGTGTGCGGCCTACTTTCCAAAACCCTTACCCTAATTATGACCTGAAAAAGTAGCTTCTTCTAAAGAAAAACATACCCAGTTCAGTGCTAGAGTGCAAAAACCATTCCCTATTTATGACCAAAGTGGCCAAAATGGATACCCTATTTATGACCAAAACGACTGAAAAACCCTACCCTTTGGGGCCGCACATACCTTTGTAGCCAAAGGGATTAAGCCCTCCTCCCGGCATTTATGTCTGATCAATAAACGAGATGCCCTCTCCTCTACGACTGGTGTTTTCTTACTTGTACTGAGGTTAGAATTAGTTTGTTTTCGTTTCACCACAGAGTGATTGGACAATAAAGGTTTCCCTTATACACTCAGAATATTCAGACTTGCCAAAACATGAACAGACTGGAATAACTGCACAGCTTTATTGCAAAATATGTGAACCTAATTGTAAATCTATTTGCGCTATGATCTTCAAAGTAATTTACTAGCTAGCGGTATAACGGTTTCTACCTAGTCTTACTATCCGTCTCGTACAACAAATTCTTATTTCCTGGATTAAAATATAAACTAGGGTTTCTCTGAATTATATAATCATCACCATAACCTTTCGAGTCCTTTTCATTTCTCTCCTGATTTTGTTTCATGGATCAGAAAGGCAAGTGCTAATGTTGGTAAAAACGAGGTAGCTATTGTAAGTTTAATGAGTTTGACTTTGGAAAGTCAACACAAAACATAACAACCTTTTACATTGATTGAAACCTAAAGTCAAAATTTATCGAAGCTATAAGAGTGCTCAAACGCTTTATCCATGCTCAAGATTCAGATGTCGAATTTAAAAAGTCCAGCTGACGTTTTCAATTCTGTCAATCGCGTTTTGGAAAACGCGCTAAAAACTATTTTTAACTTGTTCTCCCTTCAACAATTCAATCAATATCTCCTTCTTGGTTTCCTAGGAGAATTTCGTCTGCGAGCGGGAAGGGACTTTTAGAATGGTTTTGACCAAAAATGCACTAAACTCTGCCATGATAGCATGGGAAAAAATTACTATTGGCCAATATCAGCTTTGTATGTACTAGTCTCCTCCGCAGCCGTGTTTTGGGATGTCACGCAACGCTCCCCCCAAAGAAACGGCTGCTCACATCCGAACAACATTCCTTTCACGAAATTAGCCAATCACCGCTTCCATTCCATTTTCAAGAACGTTTTCGCGCCAAATTCGCCCTTTGAAACTTGTCCAACCAAGGAATGTTTTTTATCTTTGTATCCCGTCGTGGGATATGTCACAAATAAACATACAGATTTCCGGCTTTTGTTTAGGGACGCCGAAAAATACCGGCGACGCATGAACGAGCTTTCTATGTAGCTGAAGACTCTTCAAAGTTCAAGTTAATTATTAGAAGCTTTCAACTCAAAAAACTACTGTCGAGAAGGGAGATATCTATTTTAACTTAATAAAGGAACCAGGAAATCAAGTAGCTTCGTTCGATTTGTTGACATCGAGTTCTGAATGCCGCTCTTTCCGGCCTGATTACAATCTGTAGGAAGCGTTTGGCCCTTGATTGACGCTTACAATTTGACATTTCGAGAAAATATATATTGTCTCATTTATAGCTGAACATAGCGATGAGCACATGAAGCACTTGTACTTAGGACTTTCATTTACAATTTTTTTCGTCCGTCATGATCGTAACCTGCGAACACCGCCTATTTTTGGCGACGTGCGGCGTGAAACAAAAGCCAGAAATCCCTCGCGTGTTCGCACCGCAGACCTTTCCGCGCGAAAGCTTACGTCATTCACACTTTGCTATTATGTGATTGGTCTGTTCAACGGAGCGCAAACAAACCACAAACACAAAAGGAAAAGAATGTGGTTCGGATGTGAGCAGCCGTTTCTTTGGGGGGAGCGTTGCGTGACATCCCAAAAAACGGCTGCGGAGGAGACAATGTATGTACATGATTACAGCCAAATACAGTATGCGAAGTACTTGGCTTTGCGTGATCGTGGCTTTGGCAGGTTATTCAGCTGCGAAGGTTTGTCAGTTGGTAATTTGTTGTTCCTGTGCTGTGTTCAGTTACTGTGGTTGTTCTGGGTAAGATGTCGGCTTACGGTTTGATTTTCTTTTGCCCCCTGTTAATCAAAAAGAAAACAACATACAAGTTAGGACACTGCTTAGTTTATTCTTTCAAGTTGTTTGACGAGGCTGGTCGAATCCCGGCAAACATGCAATTATCTAACCAGTGATTAAGTTTACAGAACTTGCCTTTTCGTTTCTTTTTTCCTTCTTTTCCCTTGGATTTTCCTTCACAGCCTGGCCGAGTTTTAACATCAGGGTCTGCTGCTGAACATAGCTTAACGCATTTTTTCGATTTCCGGTTAAGAGTGAGGCCTTCTTTGCACCTGGAACAAATCCCTGATGTGCAGTTAAGACAGCCGCGTGCACAATCTGAGAATATTAAAGCAGTCAACAGGTAAGGAAAGCATGCAAAGACACGCCCACTAGTGGAGTCGATAGTGTCCAAGAAATATCGCATGGATTAAGAAAGCACAGAGAAAACGACAACCACAATTTGGCTCGACATGACTGACCAGATCATCTATACCTTTAACTTGCTTTCACAAGGAGAGCCATGGACCACCTCTGGAAAAACTGGTGACCTTTGGATTTCCTGTAGACTAGCCGCTCTGCAAATGATCATGCACTCACCGATTTCTGTGTCACTCAGGGAAGCCACCGAAGCATACCTTGCTTTCGCAGGCTATACCATCCGTGAGCTTAGAATTACCAAGATCTTTCAACAGAAGTTCTGCCATTATTCAGAATAGTGGGTGACTACAGTGTTAATGCTCTAAGTTAGGTCTTCTAAAATCGTACCTTGTAATAGAACTTACCTTTCTTCTTTTTGCACTTGCTCTTTTCTTGATTCAATTCAAAGCCATCTTTACACGCACTGCAACTGCCATTGGTACATTTTAGACAGCCTTTTCCACAAGTGTCTGAAACGGGACAACAAGAAATCCTTAAACAAAATAGGCTCTCGCAAATTTATGACCCATAATTATAATCAATTATTGCGGTAGGTTGCAAAACAAAATTTATAGCTAGGTCAGCCAGGGAAAAAAGAGAATTCTTGGCTCAAATATTTTTATTTACAGCCAGGAAGAGGTCGTCATCGGTGACTCTTGCAAACTAGAAAATAACTACAGCGAAATAAATCTTTGAAAACCTAATTCATAAGGAGAGAAATCATGTTACTGGAGCATTATCTTGAGTTTGACTTTTCCATTGATGGAAACCTTAATAAAATGTTTTGGCTTTGTAAATAATTACTATTACCTGAGCCACATTGTGATTTATCCACCTTTTTACCGTTCCTTCCTGAACCACAAGGAATGCAAATTGTGTTATTTTTACGCCGAGAAACTAACGCAAATCCGCTGTCACAAACAAGACAGATACCATCCTGACAGCTGGAGCAGTCTGTGGGACAGGTAGGCTTGGCTGACGTTGTAGGCTCTGAAACCAAACCAGTCAAGGAAACGTTTATTTCTTTAATTTAATTTATTTATTTTTTAATTTTTTTTTTTCATCTAGTTAAAATTGCTTATCATGATTGTTGCGTATTTAGCCCTGCCTTTATATGATGCGTTTTTGTTTTCTCGTAGTGGAAGGCCTGCTATGTACTATCGGTACCGCTGAAAACGTGTTTGCTCTCTTCTTTATGTTTTGATCCTGATATGCACCTTTGACCACAGGCGGACCAAGTTTTTTCTCTTAAGAGTTTGAAACCTTGGAAGCGATAACTCGGTAAACCCGCGGGCTAATATCGCTTCAAAACAGCAGATAAAGATAACAGACAACATGCAACATAGTGTGGAAGTAAGACAAGGCATTTTAATCAAGACCTATCTAGTATTTCTACCTCCTAAAACCGATCTTAAATATTCCCATACAAAGTCCGATAATTTTGCCGTGACTGCTATTACGGAAGGCTATGGTCGCTTGGGGGCCTGTGCTTTAGTACGTATGAAGCGTGCCACGATTTAAAGGTCTAATTTGGGCACCGAGATAAGATGACAGCTAGCTGTCAATAAAGCATCTGGGTAATCTTACAGTACGTAATTCCTTGTCATCACAAATTTTAGTCCTTTGTCCCTCTGATCGGAATGGAAATGGTCCGTGATCCACGCGTGATCAGGTCACGATAACAAAGGGAAGATTGTATTCCAATTCTCCCTAATTCAATGACAAGAAATGACTGGAAAGCAGTAAGAGGAATTTATAACTTGACCATCAGCCATCAGACAGTGAATTGATGACAAACGCTTGCTGTTCTCACTCACCAGTCGGGCATTTAGAGGTGTCTCGGTCCAGGCCCTTTCTTTTGTTGGATAGCTGTTGACTGCATGGTACACAGATTTCTTTCGATCGTTTTTTAGGGAGAGTTATTTTGACGAATCCATCATCGCACTCGACGCACCTTCCAGCCAGCCCACAATTACTGCAATTAACAGGGCATTCTGGTGGAAGATAATATGCCAAACATACACACAAATATTTTTTTTTACATGTAAATCCACTCATTCCTAAGAGAAATCTGAGCAATCTTTATCACCACCTTATCTGCACTATAAAAACATTTAACATTTCTAGGCAAGCATGGAAAACCTTGCGGATCATTTTGACCCGGGAAATTGTCTCAATAAATAATTTAAGAAGACTAAATAGTATTGACTGCGTGCTTTGACAAAGGATTAACTCTTCGCGTACATAAACCTTCAAATGTACCTCACAAAAATATTCTTCTTCAAAGAACAGAAATATGAAGTCTATGAACCTGACACATGAAGACGTTACACGGACTGAGAATCTTTTCAAGAACCTTTACATGCTAACCTCTTTCATATAATTTTTTTCTAGCTCAGTGCTCATACGCCATCTTTCCGGTAGCCTGATGATCAGGTTTTTCCGAAAGAAACATACAGATATACCTGAGAACCTGATACTCGGGTTATCTATACAGTTATAGGTTGTCAATGGAAGTTAGGAACCCTAATAAATATTTGTTGCTGATGTTACCCAACAAAAGAAAATTGTTTTGTCGATACTCGAACACCGGCTAGCTTCATTCGCGAACGCGCAGTTACACATGAAGGCCAAGAAACAGGTAATCCCCGACCTGTAACCAGCACGTTCGTAAGAGAGATTTACGTTCTTTGGGCTAAAATATGACAAAAGTAAGCCAGATAAAAAAGTAAGCATGCAGCGGATGAGGTGAAGTCCATGCAACTATGATATGATATTCAACAAATTCAATAACAGATCGGAATAAAATCAAGTTCGCAAAATTTTTGTCAGAGAATGATAAACTGCGACGCAACACACGTTCGAGTAACGACTCATGGGAGAATCCTATTATGTTGCAAATTCAATTAAAAGCTTACGAGTATTTCTTTCTAATGGTGATGATTGTTTATCGTTTGAAATTTCAGTAGAAATTTTACACTGTAACTAGTTTCTGCAGATTAAGTAAACATAATGCTCACCTTTCTTATTTGGCTTGTTGTTGCGGCCTCCTTTACCTTTTCCCACTCCAGCCTTTTTCCCAGGCTTGCGGTCTTTTCTAGACTCCGCTGTGACGACCAATACGACAGCTATAACTAACAAAATCAGCCAAAGGCTCTTCATGACAAAGGTTCTTGCTCTGTCCAATTCCAAACACCGAACTAAAAGTTAGATTCGATGTACCTTCTTAATTTTATCCCGCAGTGACTAAACCTGTCAGACCGGTTTTATAGACATCTGGCTGTCTGAAACTGACACTATGTCAACCAATGCAGGAAACATGCACTTGTGACATCCGTTGCCGCTTGTTTTTCACGCATATGAACCGAACAAATCGATCATGCAACGTGATATTTGGCACTTTTTACGTCGAAAACCGACAACTGAAAATATGTTTCTTTTACTTCATGAACAATAACTCTTACTGGTACCATAAGGCTGGCATGCGTGATATACCAGGTTTAGTTTTCAGCCGTCTCATTTGAGACCAAGTAACCTTAGGGTATGCATGTACGGGAAGTAAATATCAATAGTACAAAAGCAGCTTCTTGTTTTTCACTGCACGAGAGCACAGTACAGAATTTTTGAAGGAATTTCAATACCTGTCTGTCATCACCATCTAATCACTCTTGATTTCTGGCTATCAAAAATGCAAATCTTGGATGAACTTTGGCAAAAATCCATTGTTTCCGTTCAGTCTAGCCGCGTCCTCCAACGGGATTAACTTTATTTCCGACTGCGCCCACTCAGTGCATTGTGCAGAAGAGGCGGATTAGCAGGGCAGAGAGCGAAAAGCGATACATGAGCGTGGAGCGCGACCACTTACGCGAAGCGTAGCCTGCGTGGCAGGCGTCCGATTTGACCCTTTCCTTCCCCTTCTACGGCCTGCCACGCAATCTAGCGCGAAGCGCGAGTCGAAAAAAATCGGATTTTTTTTTCGATTTGCGCTTCACGCTCGTGTATCACGTTTCGCGGTCTGCTCCACTAATCTGCCGGTTCAGAAGGCTACACTCAAAGAGCCCAGTCAAGGAGTTTTAAGATCGCGTAACCAAAATTAGGAGATCGATACGTGGTTTATTTTGTTTTTCAAAACTGGTCGACCAGTTCTGCTCTGCATCATTTTCCCAGAAAAAATGGTGGCCTCAAACAAGCAACACTTTATTTCGTTCCGAAACTTGAACGCCCGATTTACTGTAAAATCTTGTCTGAAGCACAGAGCCACGCTTCATTACAGTTTTTGGTTATTCCTTGAACATGGCTGATGAAAAACACATCAACTGGGTTGAAACTACCGGGCAGCAAGTCTAAACTTGAATGGCGGTACGGGGTAGTTCTATCTGGGTCCGGGATTTGAGTTACTTTAATGCATCAGTCAATTCCAGCAATGCCCATCCCCCCCCCCCCCCCCCCACCCCCGGGCTAAACCCGGGCATTAGCATTTTTTTTGAAACAATGGGAAAATTCCCCGGGGTGGGGACGAAGAAAGAGGGCAAATACCCCGCCCCCGGGATCGTGGCCTTCCAACACCTCCGCAGTTTTTTAATTAATCAGTGAATAAAACGGTCAACTGTTCAGTATTTTAATGCAACGGTAAGACTTCAAGGACAACAGTACGTGTTAGTTGATTCTGATTATATATTTTTCTTTATATTTGTTTTTAACAGTTTGCTAGAGGATAGCTGGGATTGTGGCGGACGTGCCCCCAGCCGCGAGCGATGATAGGCGCCTGTATTCGCAGGCTACTTTTTCTGTGAAGTTTCAAGACATTTCAAATGATGATGCATTACATTTTAAGCTCGCAAGATCTGTCTTGAAGATCGCATCATTTGAATTCACAAATCTTAATTATTTTAACTCCACTTTCATGAATTTAAAGAATGCTAGGCTAGTTTTGAATGGGAAATGCGAAATAGTCGTGTTCACGTCAGTGATTGTTTTGTGATAAACAAAATATAGTTCACCTTGTCGCTTATATTTATATGCTTACAAGTAATGAAGAAATATCTAAAATTAACAAAACATACCTTTAAAAACATCTGCAAGTTTCTCTAGTCCCTGACGGACGAGCCATTGTTCGACAAACGCCTCGTCTTTCCCGATGAACTCATCCATGGCACTTCCCAAAACACGTGTGTCGAATGCCCGGGGGTCGCCCCGGGGTACGCAAATGCCCAGCCCCCGGGCCGCGATAAAATTGCGGATGCCCCACCCCCGGGACTGACAACATGAGCAAATGCCCCGCGGTTGCCCGGGGGGGATGGGCACCGCTGGAATTGTCTGGTGCATAATTGTTTTCTAGGCCGGTTGGGGTATATTTTGGGCGATAGTATACTGGGGGTCTCCCATCAAAAGCCCATTAAGTCAAAAGACTGTTTCTCTCACCCTAGATACGAAATCAGCCAATGAGATTTGCTCTGTTACTTGTCCAATATTTTTCCAGTCTTGGACCGGGCCACTTTCCTAATAATTCGGAGTGGTTTGAGTGTAGAATGTTCCTTCGCTGTGGTGTTCCACAGGGAACGATTCTTGGGCCCCTTTTATTTCTATTGTATATAAATGGTTTGCCTAATTGCCTCCAGCATTCCCAACCAAGGATGTACGCCGATGACACTTGTATTACTTTTGCTGGTAGTGACGTTGATGAAATAAATAGTTGTATTAATCTTGATTTGGAGAGAATTCGTGTGTGACTTGCAGCCAACAAACTAACTTTAAATATGACAAAGACAGAATTCCTTCTGATTGGTTCCAAGCAAAGGCTTTCAAATTTTACAGTGAATCCTACTGCTAATATCAACCAGTTTCCGATAAAACGAGTCTCGACTGTTAAATCCTTAGGTGTACACATTGATGAAAATCTTACTTAGGAGTGTCATATCAATGAGCTTTCCAAAAAGATTGCTTCTGGCATTAGCGCCATTAAACGTATTAGGTATTCGGTCCCATATAAGACTTTACTTTCCGTTTACAATTCATTAGTCCAACCTCATCTCGATTACTGCAGTTCGGTGTGGGGATCCTGTTCTAAAACTCTTTCTCAAAAGTTACAAAAATTACAAAATCGGGCAGCACGCGTCATAACGTTTTCAAATTACGATCGTAATACTGATGAATTGTTGAGGATGGTCAACTGGGTTAAACTGGACCGTCAACGCTTTGTTAATAAATCAATAATGATGTACAAGATTGTAAATAATATGGTTCCGGAAGATCTTTGTTCACGTTTTGTCTTCCGTTCCGATACTTTGACTTATAAGCTAAGAGATAGTGATGGTACGCTTGCTATCCCACAGCCCCACACTAATTACTGTAAAAGAAGTCTTTCTTACAGCGGAGTTGTACTATGGAATAGTCTGCCCTTGAATATTAGACAATCGCTCTCCCTTAATCAATTTCAATCTAAGTTGAAGAACTATGATTTTGACAGTGGTCTTATATAAATTTTATTTTGTTTTTATACACGGCTTCCTTGTAAAGCAGGTTTTTATCATTTCTCTTATTCTAGTAGTTATTTACAATATTAAATTAGTTAGGTAGTTAGATTTATTTAAATTAAATATTGTATAGTCCTGAAGGAAATACCGGGTCTAAATAAAGATTTTACCTTTTACCTTTTACCTTTAACTTTAAAAGGCGATACATACAAAGGGTCACAAAGGGACTAGCCCGCATGTATCGTCCTGCGACAATTCCCCTGAAGATTTTATACAAGGGAACTCCGTGGTTGCAGTGACTAGCTACAATCTTGGACAAAATAAATGGAACATCTGGACCACCCCTCCCCCCATTTCAATGATGCCAAAGTGGCTTTTTTGCTCCTTCGCGCCTTTATCATTGCTTTGGGGGGGGGGGGGGATGGGGATAATTGTTCCATTTTATTCTGTCCAAGACTGTAGTCCCTCGTAGTGTTTACACGAGGGGACGTTTTTCACAGGGAAAGACCAAAATATTTGGACGTCTTTGGTGTTATTTTTAGTTTGTTTTAATTTGGTCGCTCGTCCCACGAACTTTTCACACGAAGGGACCGCCATACTTTTGGGGCGGGGGGGGGGTGAGGGGGGTGGGGGGGGTGGGGGGCGGTGGACAACTCCCCGTGGCTTCTCCCTGCAATTCGGCAGACCAGTTTGAATCCGCGGTACAAGAAGTAGGACTCCTTTGGTCCCTGCAAAAAGAATGTTCTGTAAAATGGGTTTACACGAAGGAACGTGTCCCCAGAACATGCCGCAGGAACTTGAACTCTCGCGTGTGCCGACGTTATGGCCTAATTTTCTTAAAGCATCGTACGCACGATTGTATGAGATTTTGAGCTGACAATGTTACAGTAATTAGCAATACAACCAAACGTTGCAGAAGAATGGTATGAAAAAAGTTCAGTTTAAAGTCTTTTATTAAACCTATCCTAATATCACATTAAAGCTAGCTACATATCTAACTTTTGTATACCTTTTTTTACCATGAGTTACTTAATATTATGAACTGTTAAAACACGCTGAGCAAACAAAATTAATACAAATATCAAACAATCAGAAACAAATCAGGAAAATCATGTACCCCATGATTTGCCGCAGGACTTTCTAATGCACCTGAGATATAGCAAAGCAAAAAACAACTCAGAATCTATGGCCAAAAGTCTGTAAATATAGTAGTCGGTTCGGGCTCTGTCACTGGTTCAGGCTCTGTCATTGGTTCAGGTGTGGTTGATGGTTCGGAAGTCGTCGAGCTGTCGGGTTCACTCGCTGGTTCTCCCGATGGCGTCGACTCGGCTTCGGTTATGGCCGTAACGTCAGGCATAGTGAAGGGCTCAATTGTAGCTTTGTTTTTAGTTTCAGGTTCTGATGAAAGGAAGCAATCACAACGAAATTATTTCAAATAATTTGGTTTAAATCAAATCTCGAGACCAGCTAGTTTTTGATAACGTTTTGCCGCCTTTTTGCTTGGCATCGTAAGTGTCTATCCCTAGATGAGGGAAAAGTGGAAGGCTGCTGATCATTTGTTTATGGAATACTGAAAACACTGAACAGGCTTGGTCATATCTTGTACCAGTGTGGGATCAAAATGATTCAGTCGCCCCTAACACTCCTAGAGATACACTTAGCCTGCAAACAAGTGCGCCTCTTATTGCTCCCGTCCGGTTTGACATTCCATCTTCTTTGAACGCCAGACCGGCAGGGAGCGATAGAAAGCTACGTCTATACCCTCTCTTTTATATAAGAATATTGTTGAATATTCTTATTTTTCTGCAGATTTTAGGCTGAAAATATTCTTGTGAATATTTATTGATTAAAGGCTGATATGACACGCATACCTCCTTGCAGATACTGTTAAAAGCCTCGGACAAACGGCTAGTGCTGTTTTGTTTTGTTGTTGTTGTTGTTGTTGTTGTTGTTTGGCTAGTTTTGCCGTTTAGAGAAAGGAAGAATTGTATTCGATTTAGTTAAAAACAAATAATTGCATTGTATTTACAATTTTTTTTATTCTTTTCAAAATCTCACCCTCGAGTTTATAGTAAACTAGTATACTATCGCAAATTTCAGCCTCGATATATTCTTATAAAATATATTCTTTTATAGAAAATAGCGTACTTGACACAGCGAGGTGAAACTGTATTGGCCAAGGTACAATGTTATGACTTTGTCTTACCTTTTTGGCATTGGGCTACGCCTTTCACATTCTTTGGACCATATCCGGCCGGACAGTGAGAGAAGCAGAAGTCGTGTTGCTCCCATGACATCCCTACAGAAAGCCTGTAAAAGCCAGACTCACATCGGGCACACTTATTCGGTTGATTGGTCCAAGCTCTAGGACAAGACTCGCATTTTGCCACCACGCAGGCTAAAAGAAATAAAAAAATAAAATGCTGATTGACAGAGGACAGACAAGGTGATGTGGTAATGTAAAGAAGAACTACAGCAGATGCTGTCGACCAGATTGAAAATCCTTTCTAAGAGATAGGATTCAAAGTGATCCCAAAGTTTTTATTTTCGTGCAAATGTTTTGCTCTGGAGAGAACTTTTGTTCTACTACAAACTGTGTTTATTGTGCAAATTTTGAAGTTGCCTGACATGGAGCTTGAAATGCAATAGTGCAATAGACATATTCTTCAATACTCGGGGCTTGAAGGTTTTGTATTTCTGTTACAGATTCTTCCCCTTTTCTGCAGGCCTTAGTTATCAGAATATTGCGTTCCCAGACATCCATCGTGAAACCAACAGGATCCTCCTCAAGTTCTGCATCGCTCAATTTTCTTATAAAGGGTATATAAAGATAAAAGCCGGCTGAGAAAAAAGCTTCTTGATTTACGTGTTTATTTTATCTTCCAAGTGAATAAGGATGTGGGATTCGCGGCAAAAAACTTCGTATTGATGGCACACTTTACTGAAAAGTGTCTACAATGATTGTCTGCGCTTCAGTACATGTACTAATCAATCAAATATTCCTACAGGGATCTTTAGGCCTTTATTGCTACGCCACAAGGACGTATTTTTTGGGCTCCATAGGGGCCAGTAAGTAAGGACTGGATGTCGGGCGACTGCTGTCTTAGAGTAAATAGAACATAACTTGTGACACTTACATCTGACACATTTGTTTCCACCGCTGGGGTTCACCCCTGTTTTATAACCTTTTGGACATTTACGAAGGCAGCGACCTTTACCGAGTCCCCGAAAGCCTTTGAAAAGCGCATGTCCTTGCTCACATACAGAGCAAAAACTACCTTGACACGTTTTGCAATTTGCCGTACAATCTGAAGAAGGAAAAAGATGATGATGATGATGATGATGATGATGATGATGACGATATGGTGGAGGGGGGAGACGAGGGGTCAGAACCTCCCGCTTCCCGTACATTGCTCTCCCGCTTCCCGTGCCTTTATCTCCCAACTCCCGCCCTTGTCTGTTTTTCTCCCGTCCCCTGTGAAAAATTCTTTGACAGCTTAAGTGACAACATTTTATGGCCTATGACGCAACCACTGCAAAAGGGTTTCCAATTTTACCGGGACTAAGCCACAGATTTTTTAGGTCAAGGCGAATTTTCGTTTTATCGTCGGCCCGCAAGTCTCAAAATAAGCTAAATATAAGTCAAATAACATTTTGGGTTCTGGTTTTTGAAAGAATTTTAACGCTTAATAAGTGATTCCCGCCTTCTTAGAAATCTTGCTTTCCGCCCTTTCCTCTCCTGCTTCCCGCTCTTTTTCTTCCCACCTCCCGCCCCCTATTCTCCCGAGCTCCCGCCCCCCTGTCCGCCTCCACGAAGATGCGGAACTGGACTAAAATGTTACTAGAGTATCGTATGGCAGAATAAATCCACTAGTAATTATTTAAAGGGCAGTAAATGATTTTGCTGCAATCATCAAGCCTGTCGCTCCAACCTTTTTAGGTGATTGAATCGCCTATGCACATTGTTGCTGAAAAATGTGCTTCACAATCAAATCAGTCAAGATCATTTCCTTAAGATACTTACGCCTGACGCACTCGTTTCCACCCGCAGGATTCACCTTTGCTTTGTATCCAGTGGGACACTTCTTAAAGGAGAACGGAAGGCTACAGGGTATAATTTTTGAAATGATCTGAAATTGTAGAAAGAACGTAAATTACAAAGAATCGATTGAAAAAAGTTCATATTTCAGTGCAAATCAAATAGAAAACGAAGAGAACTCGCCAGAATTGAACATCCACCATTTTGTTAGCATTCTCTTCCGGTTACTTCCAAATAAGGATTACCGTCCGCCATCTCGTGACGTCAAAGCGCTCATGCTTTCTTTCCTACTTTGCGTGCTCGCCTCCGCGTGCTGTGTTTTGGTGTTCTCGCCCTTCATTAGTCGTGATTAGTCGCGGATTTTCGCAGCTATATTGTGTATAGTTTGGGACAACAGAACGCTTGATAATACAGTTACAAAATATGGTTGAGTTTGAACCCTATTCCTTCGAACCCATGCGAAATTTCTCGGATTCCGATGGAGAAAATACAGCTGACGGCCAGAACGAGCTTGCAAGGAGGGGAAATACCTCTTGGTGTAATTGCGAGCTTTGTGAAAACTGGGAAAATCAGCAGGAGAGAGAGTGTGTTTGCTGCCATGAGATCGAAGAAGCCATGACAAAAATATCAGGTGAAATATTGTTGATTAGAAGGATAATAAATTTCATGAAACGATTCATTCACTGTTTTGATTTAGTCCTTGTATTTTCGCTTATGAAAACCCAGCCATTTGTTTTCCATTTGCCATTGCTGCTTTTTTATTATATGACTTAGATTTAGAGGACGATCCCCCTATTCGCTGTATAAGTCGTCATCCTGATTTCGAAACTGTATGTTTGCGAAGAGAAGTGTTGGAGACGGCCATTGTTGGTTTGAGTCAGGCGCGTGGCATACGAGCGCCACGGGAACTTGCTAATGTGTACGTACCACATCTCCAACATTGTTAATCGTTTTGCTCTTTTCCTGGGATAATGTAGATTAGATCAATTTGCCACAGGCACTCTGTATGTCACAAATTCTGTAAGGACGTTAAAACGTTTAATTGTCATTATAATACAAAATTCAGTTTGAGATACTTGATTAGCCCTATCAAAACTGCAACACAATTTTGAAAGATATAAGTAGCTAAACTACACGAATCGTTTTAGTAACTGTAGACTTAGTGAAAGAATTATTCGTTCATTGAACTCAGTCGACTACATTTTACACACACGGCCATTGCCTAAATTTCCTGTAGGTTCTACGAAATGAAATTAATAAACTGAAGCGACTGACAGTTCTGTGTAGCTACACCCCGATCAGCGGGTGATAGCAAATTGTCACGGCAATTGCAATGACCTTTCAGCCTTCCTTTCCATCATAACTTGAGCAAATTTGAAAAGATTTTGCGATACACGTTTCATTCGTATGTTTTCTTTTTGCAGCAATTATCGTTACGCAGCTTACCGCCAGTTTACTTGGTGGGTACATGACAGACTGGGGAGATACGTGAGAAAAGTAATCCCTGCTTGTGTAGTGAAAGCAATACGAGCCGTGTATCCAAACGCAGATGGGAATTACACGGGCTTTCGCACCCCTGATGAAAGTTACTCAGAAGTGGAATTATCCTGGATACAGGAGATTGTTCGAAATTAAATATAAATCATTCAGTTAGTTCCCTGTATTAAAACGAGATCTGTGCTTCTCTAGCAAGTCGTTCTTGGGTGGCCTGGGGGTTGGAGCGATGTTCGCGGCGGCGGGTTTGGGAGGTAGCAGGGGAACTTCAATGTCACCTTTCTTGAATGCAAGGAGAGAAACCATTAAATCATTTAAAAATGCGTACGATTTTTCCTCGTATTGCGGCTTTGCAATCCACCCAACACTTCCCTTGGGGGAGACAAATTTGTGTTTCTTTGCACCCTCCTTGGTTTGGCCTTGGCTCCTTCCTACGTTGTGGTTGTGGTCAAGAACAGCTAACTGGGTGCGAGCCCTCATGCCATCATATGAGTAGTGCTGCACTTTTTGGCAGTACTTCTTTGCCATGAGGCCATGGTACATTTCTAAAACGCCAGTGTGGATAAACTCGGCTAGCATGCCGATGTCCTTTAGAAGCGACTTGTTCAAGACTACCTCCTTCAGGGTGTCATGAGCAGGGCTTCCAACCTTTAACCAGTCTTTCCTTCTCTCTGTTTCTCTTGGGATGGGTGGGTGTGCACACTGGTGGAAATGCTGACATCCGTCCCAGTGGTGGATATTAGCCGTGTGGTAAACGATGGATTTCCATCGTTCCGCACAGTCGGTAGCATTGCCCTGCGAGGTTTTTGCACACCACCAGAGGTGAGTTATGATGGAGTGTATCCAGGGTTTCAATGCCGCACATGGCTTTGATTGAGCCTTTTTGGATAACTTCTTCTGAACAGACTTTGCTAAATGCCAAACATCGAAGTTGTGTTTGATGTGCGGCCTCTCTTTTTTCATGTGCGCTCTGACTTGCACGTGCCTATCCGTAGCAAGCTTTGCAATAGCCACTTGTTCCCGTTGTAGGTGATCTAGGCAACGTTTTAGGCCCTCCAGCTCCATCGCATTTGAATTTTTGACCTCTGTTACCTGGACCAGAGAGAAGTCAAGAACTTTAGATGAAGCTGTGTTCACAATGCTGTACGTGCCGTATTTAGCCGAGTGGCCTGGGCTGTCACAGCGACCATCACCTCCTGCTACAACCTCGGTGTTTCTCACTTCGTTAAGAATATCCACTTGATGCTCAGCAAATTTTTTGTTAACAATGGGGAAGAGGTACTTTTTCTGAGTAGAACTAAAATTTCTCTGGCTAAAAAATTGGACGTTGGTTGCCTTTGTAAAATTAGCAATATTGCTGTAATCGTTGCCGGTAAATAGAATTCCAGCGCTGAACAGCAAATTTCCAGCGGCCATTGAACTTACAAACGGCTGTGTTTGCCATCGTAATGGTTGATCACAGCAACCAAGGCATTCAATAGTCGCAAGAGACCCCTTGGTTTTTAATGATGCTTTTTCCAAGTTCCGTCCACAGTTTGGACAGTGCACGTGACGAGAAAAAAGCTCTTTTAGTTTGCTTTCAAATACCAAGAACTTTCGCTCTTGGTGAAGATCACCGCAATCTTCATTTAGCCAGTTCGTGGACTCCTTTTCCTCGTCATCGTCAGGAATTTCAGTTTTTATATCGAAATCCTCGTCTTCGGAGTCGAAACTTTCACTAAATTCGCTAACTTCATAATCACTTAGGTCCGACATGTCCGATTCTTCATGATCCGAAACATCGGATGGAATCCACTCATCTTCAATTTCCTCTTCTTGGCAGTCAATTTGAGGAAAATCCGATGTGTCAATTTCGGAGAAATCCAACGTCCTCTTGCATTCTGGAAAATCTTTGCCAGAAACCCTAGGGACTTGCTCAGCGGGCACAACAGGGGAATCACTTAAGAGAGCGGCATAGCTGTGGTCATTCGCTACAGCGTGACGAACGTCTGCTAAGGGAATGGATTTAAATTTATGAGGTGAATGCACAACAAAAGGTAAATCTGTTTGACAGGCTTGGTCCACCACTGTTATTTCAGTGTCAGTAGAGGCATCCACCAAAACTATCTTTGAAATAGGTAGTTTTCTCCTCTTCCTTTGTGGTTTTTCTTTGTCACCGAAAGTCTGACTGACATTGTAATCAGGAACCGCAGAAGTCGTGACATTTGCATCTTGAAAAGGCTGCGCGACTTTCGCTCTGGATTGGCCCGACTCTTGCGAATTACTATCACAAGCATCCAGTATTTGATTGAGGGCCTAAAATAGCAAATACAATTTTGTGAACGAAGGATAATTTGTTTAAAGCTTGCTTGCCAGAAAAATAACACGGCGGCCAAAAGGTCACGTCAGGTCATATCAGTAGAGTCAGTTTTACACCGCGAATACATGACTTACCTCTTCGTGTAGAGCTCTATTTCTTTGACGCTCGCTGGACGGCCTTAGGCTTAACTTTTTTGTGTGTTGAAACAAAGTTGGAACGGCATCCTCTTTTAAGCGACGTCTGCTTAAATTGTCTGGCAAAATATCTAGTCGGTACTCACTTGCAAAACACGTGGGCTCAAAGTGTTCGGAACAGACGTGGCAGTGCTTCATTTGGGGCAAATTTTCTCTCTTTATCTGAGCAAGCCATTTGCTTAAAAGGCCTTTATCTTTTAAGGGAAGGCGATGAAAGCTTATTCCTCTTTTAGAATCTCTAGGTGATCTATTGGAACAGCCTACGGCAATGCAGTGAACCATTTTCCATCCGAGCAAAAAAATTAAATTTGGCGCGAACGCAAGTGAGCGCAATGACGTCATGCCATGCAGCCCAGCCTTCAACATGGCGGTCAAAATGGCGGACCTACATAGTAGGAATGTCGTGAGCAATTTTCCAGTCAAAACGCGTTAAGAAAGGACAAATATGGACAAATACTGCAATTTTTACTCAAAACAAACTATTTGCTCTGTTGCAAATATGCAACGATAACTTCGTTTTTCACCTTCCGTTCTCCTTTAACGCAGACACTTCTACCTCGTTGATGGAACCCTTTGTAAAGCGTATGTCCATACTCACACACAGAGCAAGAACCACCTTGACATAACTTGCAATTTGCCGTGCAATCTGAGGAAGGAAAAAGATGCTGATGCTGATGCTGCTGATGACAGTGTCACTAGAATATCTTATGACAGAGTCTGGTGATTTTTTTTAAGGGACAGTAAAGGATTGTGATTGCACTGCAATCATCAAGCCCCCTAGTCTCAGATGATTGAATAACCTACTGAGACTGTTGCTGAACAATGTGCTTCACAATCAAATCAATCAAGATCACTTCCTTAAGATACTTACGCCTGACGCACTCGTTTCCACCCGCAGGATTCACCTTTGCTTTGTATCCAGTGGGACATTTCTTAACGCAGACACTTCTACCTCGTTGATGGAGCCCCTTGAAAAGCGCATGTCCATGCTCACACACAGAGCAGAACCTACCTTGGCATTTCTCGCAATTTGCAGTACAAGCTGTAGAAATAATAATAATAATAATAATAATAATAATAATAATAATAATAATAACATGTACACAAAGGATAGCGCTTTAGTTGTAAGTAATTTCAATTTTTACTAAATACATATACCAGAGGAGAATATCTATTCTGTTTTCTTCTTTATTTCAGTTTGCTTCAATGAAAACTTTTCAAGATTCCAATATTTGGTACTTTTTAAAAATAGGTACCCAATGGGTACTTGTGTCTACTGCAATGGAATGCAATATGTTTACAGGTGGCAGTTGAGTGGGTATATACTTAGCTATGCCTACATTTGTGAGAACTGTCACTGTGGAAAAACTTATCCCGAATTATCTTAAAAGAGGACGATAAGTTCTTGGATGACTAGATCTGTACAGACTGTCACTGATCTGATTCAAGAAAATTTTAAAATATTGGTTAAATCGCAGTAGATGATTTACAATGAAAACCAGACACTGAGGAATACTTCAACTGAACACGCCAACCGTTTTTACCGAGGATGATGACTGTTTATGAAAAACTCTGACTCGTAACCAGTCAAAACAGAACTATTTAAATCATTTACTGCAATTTAACCAATATTTAAATTTTCTGTTTCATGGATCAGATCAATGATAGGTTATGTAGACTTTTCCCTTCAGAACTCGGCCTTAGATACTTACACTTGACGCACTTGTTTCCACCCATGGGATTCACCTTTGATTTGAATCCATTGCGACATTTCTTAATGCAGCGACCCATACCCAATCCCAAGTAGCCTTTGTAAAGCACGTGTCCATATTCACATACGGAGCAAGAAAGCCTGTTCTGACACGTCTTGCAATTCTGGGGACAGTCTGAAAGACAAAAATAAACGTTATACATTGCAGTACCTTAACAAAATAGGCTCCAAAGTGAGGATGTTTAGCCATTTAAAATGCAATCAAATAGCATGGCATGAAATGATTGTCTATCGTATTTGCGCGGTTAGAGGCAAATCAATCAGTCAATCAATCAATCAGTCAGTCAGTCGGTCAGTCAGACAGTCAGTGAGTCAGTCAATCAATCACATTAATAAGTCAGTCAATCAGTCAGTCATTCTGTTAGTCAGTCAATCAGTCAGTCATTCTGTTAGTCAGTCAGTCAGTCAGCCAATCAGTCAGTCGGTAGGCCGATCAATTAATCAATCAATCAATCAATCAATCAAAGTGAAGAATAATCATCGAAGTAAATTTTCCAATTTTAGCGATTGGAAAGAAGAAGCCTGAAAAAAATCAGGGCTTCAACGGGATTTTTTTCAGGCTTCTTCCTTCCAATTGCTTAAATTGGAAAATTTACTGCGATGATCATTCTTCACTTTCATCTGCAACCGCAGTTCAAATATGAATTATTTCATATATTCTTCAAATCAATCAATCAGTCAGCCATTCAATCAATCAGTTTGTCAGTCAGTCAGTCCGTCAGTCAGTCAGCCAGTCAATTCATATTTAAGTCACTTAATCACTCGATCAATCAATCAATCAATCAATCAATCAATCAATCAATCAACCAGTCGATCAATCAATCAGTCAGTCAGGCGAACAAGGAAGAAAGTAATTGATTGAGTGTTTTATCACAGATGCCTGATTACAGTTTATAAATGTATTTTTGTTTCTAAACCGTAGCCAACATTTGTAATCAGCCTTTTACTAGTCTACCTGGGTCGATGTGAAAATTTCTCCAGTTAGTGGAAATAGACTAACTGGTAAAAAACTAACAGTATTCATCCAAACCTTGCTTCTCAACGCATGTTCCTTGGACGCTGTGAAGACCAGGGGAACATGACTCTCGGCAAGCGTACCCAAGGGGAACCTTTTCTCTGAGAAAACCATGGTCACACTGGTCACATGAAAACGGCTTGGAATGACATATCTTGCAGTTCTGTAACTGGCACCCTAGGGGTAAGAATAAGAATAACAACAAACGTAAAAGCTTTGTGCTGGTCGTTGAAAAGTTTAGCCTAAATATTCTCAGTTCACCGTTTGTAATCCGTGTTAATCCTCTCCATCCTTAACCATCCTTGTTCCTTTATGATTTGTTATCTCTTGATGTTTTTCTATATTGGTAAACTACTATTTTCAGGTTTCCTGCAATTTAAAGGTAATTTTGTGCGTGGGTAAAATACCTGGAAAAAAAGAGCTCCTCAGTTTAAGTAGAGAAGAGGATTGCACTTGTGTCCTAAGTTCTGGGAGAACCTGGGACTACGATTCATCTGGTGCGATTCACCAGCATTCTGTCTTACCCCTCCACGCTAAAACGGCGGTGCTGTGCTTTCAAACGGTTTCCGGCATATGAGGCCCAAGCGATTTAGGAAGTCTCGAATTTTTTTTTCTTTTTTTTTTTTTCATCGTTTTCTATTTATTTATTTATTTATTTATTTATTTATTTATTTGATATTCAATCAATTAATTATTTCTTTTTTTAGCTCGGCCAAGAAGTTTTGACAGTAGTTTGGCTCGCCATGCAACACTATATAATTAGCATTCCCTTTCTTTGCACCATATATGCCCTACGGATTGAAATCGGTTTGTGTATTTTTCTTTCATAAGAGAGAAAATAAAAAACGGACACTTGATCCCTAATCTCCAATGTCTTTTTTGTCCTTTCAGGGCTATCATCGGAAAGGGCTGGGAATGAGGATGTCCATTTGGTTTGTACTGAAAGCATGACGTAGGAGCAATGATGTGGCACTTTTTCGCTTAAGACAAATAGCCTGGGTGGTTCTGGAAACTCTACTGCGGTAGCCTGTCTGGGAAAATCTTTGAAAACAAAACTTATTCGTCAATTCTTAAAGCATTTTGGATTATGTCAGTTCCTTTGTTCAGTCTGATGATATCTGATAGGTCTTCTTCCTCTCATATTCTGCGTATTTCTCTTGATGAGCTTTCATGTACACATATAAGTGCGCATGAAAAAAAAAAAACAGAATTTCAACTTTGATCTTTGCAATCAACAATGAAAGAATTTAAATCTGTTTTAATGTGCCTTTCTCTACGTAGCAGTATATGCTGTTGTGGTGGTGTTAAACATGTCCCGATTGGACAACTGGTGATGTGAAGGTGAGCCTCTGCGCCGGCCTGAAAATAAAGCGTCGTAACACAAATGACTTTTCTTACCGTTTGGTTTCTTTGGTCCGTGCTTACCAGGTGTCCGTGGTAGTCTGGCGCTAACCGCGATTACCACGATCAATAACACGATCAGAAGCAAAGCCTTCTTCATTGTTTAAACGGCAATTTCGACGGCGTCAAGCTTCGAATCAAGAAAACAGCTACAGTGTTTGCGAGTTCCTGTTTGAAATAGAATCGTGCCACGGCTTCACGGGGCAGTAGCTGTAGAAAGACGTACTCAACAACCGGAGGTATTAAGTATCATACCCTACTGAATACGTGCGGAGAATATCGATAACATTTGGTAGGGTCCTGCAGGGGATTGACCTCGAAAATGAAACACTTTGAACTCGCAGTAGGAATTGTGTCCAGCTGCTTTTACTTACTACTAGCAAAATCGTTTTTGTATCAAGTTGCAAGTTAGTTTTCATTTTTTTTATAAGGATTTTTATAAGGATGATAATTTACGTATACTGTACATAAAAATGCAGTCTCATGGTAATGGTTTGAATCCAGGAGTATCATTAGGTCAGTATGACTGTCTGGGTGAGGGTAGTTCTAAAAATAATGTTGGCGACTGACATTTCAACAACCTAAGCCTAACCTGAGCCTAAGCGGAAGTCATCTTCAGAGTCAGATGAAAAAGTGTCAGTTGATGTTATTTAATTAACTGATTAGTAAGTTTGGCCGTGATGTTATTGGCGTAACACTCGAAGATTGATCTACGATTGAATGTACATTTGACGTCTGTGAGTGCATACGTTATAAATTATGTTGTTTGTAATCACGATCAATCTGCACGTTCCTTCCACATGATTGCTACCGTTCCCTTCCATCTTACAGAAAAAGTTGAGCAATCCTTACGACTGATCTCTTCGATTAACAATTAGCGATCGTTGGACAATTTAAAGAGACACTGCCACCATTTTTGGCATAATTTTGGAATCTCAAAAACATATATCGATCATCGGAAGCTGACCAATAATAGTTTTATTTTGTAGAGCAGTATTCGACAAATGATTAAAGCCCATTAGGAAGTAAGGATGGTTAATGATGGCGAGGATGGAAACAGATTGTGATATGGATTTCTGAAAAAGCGTTAGGCTGTTAGTTTTTCAAAGGTTAAAGTTTGGCTCGAAAATCGCTGAAATTTTGCAAAAATGTTGCTGCAGTGTGGACCTTCTTCAGGAAATTGCTTTTAATCATTTCGTTAATGCTAATTAAGTTCTTATTGCTTAAATAGGGACCATTTCGTGAATTTATAACAAAGTTTTAAGCAAAAATATCGTGACAGTGTCCCCTTAAATGTCAGTTTCGATCAGTTTATACTTGCTCAATTTTGGGTAAAACCTGTGAAACTTCACCGACTATGTGGCTCGACCGAAATGAAATGCTTCTTAGCACTAGCAGGAGAACTTTGTGTGCTGATAGTAATCAATCTAGATCCCAAGACCTTTTCTCTCGCGCTTCCCAAGTGAAGGAAAGGGCCCTGGAATCGAGGTTGGAAATATGTTTGAATAAACCGCCTTGTAGACTGTGCTCGTGCATTTCAACTCCTCTTTAATCTTCAATCTTTAATACAAATTCCAAATTACATTACAATGAGCAAGTCAATCCAATGACTGTACATAACTTTTTTAAAATCAATGTTGTGTCAGTTGCTAACATCCACACTCGTGCACACGCCTACCATGAAAAGGTATTGCACGTTAGGCTTAAAACCTTTTCTACCAGTTTGCCCTTAGAGCCGTGTAAGAGCACCCAAGTTATTGGCTCAAGCGGGTATTTACTCAAGCATGGGTGACGTAAATAGAACGAGTCATAAATCACATCTACTCTGCCTGCTTGGTTAACTTTAATAGATTGATGAACTTGACTTTAATTAAAACCAGGAAAGTGTATCAAGCGAGAAAAAGTAAATTTGTTTCAACAACTGCCGGTGGCTGGTAACAATAACAGTTTCCAGTACTTTCCAGTTGCCTTAAATTTTCGGAACTTTGAGATGCCTCTGAATCATTCCTACAGAATTTTTCTAAACTTTGCAGGAAGGTGTAACTTAGCATGCTTATGATAAAAATGCGCTTCACCGAGCCGTTTTTGAATTTAAAATTCTAAAGGCTAAATTTAAGGCTGTTTTTTACAAGTTATATCGTTGCCGTGGTAATCTATGATGCCATGAAAATGCCCACTGACATTTTGTTCACCAATGATTGAGCAGTTGTGTGATACTTATTAAGGTTTGTAAACACAGAAATAAAAATGTCAGCTGGCTTTACCGAATTTACAATTGATTTGCATTTTTGAACTCCTGTCGAGTCAATTCTTAACAGGTTTATTCCTCGCCTCGTCATTTAATACGTATAAGGTAAACTAATCAGTTACCAAGGAGTAAATGTGTTAGCCAAAGATCTGTTAGCAAACGACTTCCTATGTGTTCTCCTAAGAGATCCAATTTTAACAAAGTATTTTAGAATTTCCCTCTCACTTCAAGCAATTGTCGGCTGTTAATTCGAAATGGAAGCCTGGTTTTGGATTCTTGCCTGGTCTCTTTGTGTCCTGACGATATTTGGAAATGGATTTATCATCTTTCTTGTGTGCAGCAAACGACACCTTCGCACCAAAACCAACGCATTTGTCGTTTCACTCGCAGTGGCAGATTTTTTCGTCGGGATGAGCGTTGTTCCTTCACTTTTCTTCTGCGAGATGGCAACTGGCTGCAGCTCTGACGGTTGGTCAGCTTGGGTTCACATGTTAAGATGGCTGTTTGAGCATGCTTCTATGACGAACTTGTGTAGTTTAGTATTGGATCGCTACATTGCAGTTGTGAAACCCTTAAAATACTTGACTTTCATGAAGCACCACCGCGTGGTTCAAATGATTTCCTTATCTTGGACAATTTCTGGTGTTATAATCTGCGTACATGCACTGAATTTACTTTTTTACAAAGAAATAATCTTTGATCACATCGTCGTCTGGATAGTTGTGATATTTCTACAGTTTCTTCCATGTTTTATTTTAATCTTTTGCTTTGCCTCCATGCTGTGTGTTGTTTGCAAGCACGATAGAGCTGCCCGCTCGTTAACAAAACAATTACGTTTTAATCATCACGTTTTCATTAAAAATCAGGAGAAGTCTGCAATTATATTGATGGCGATTGTTATTGGCCTTTTTCTCCTGTGTTATGGAGTATTTTTACGTTGTAGCTTTTTAGTGCTTTTAAAAAACCGCACAAGATGTAATGATGTGGAATATAAAATACCTATTCTGGTTTTAAACTCTGCCGTCAACCCTTTAGCTTACGCTTTATTCAAGAGGGACATAAAAAATGAGATTAGGAGATGTTTTTCATGCTTTGCCGTCGTAAAAAAACGGAAACACAATCAAACCTTTACAGGAGAATAACTGTTTTAAACTAGAAAATTACACTTAGCTAGAATTGTTTTTGAATATAAGCAGTTCCTATTTAGCAGAAAGGTAACTGGAATTGTAGATAAGATATTTGACTTGATTGATTGATAACAGCCCGCCGTGGTTTGAAGGCAGCTGTCAGTGAAGAGAAATAACCCCCCCCCCCCTCCCAAAGCTATAAATAGGCTTATGCGTATATTTGCTCCTCTGTATATCCTTATCGTAAATTAGTTGCGCACTTTACTTGGAATTGTTAACTTATTGTAATCTACAGGAAATGTCATAAGATAACTACGTATGAATCTTAAATGTAGAATAATGACAAATTCAAAGATGAAAGGAACTGTTCTTTAAGCCTTAAGATCACTTATTGGTCAGTATTTCGTTTAATATCGATAATTTATTCATATTACCTGTTTTCAGATGCGAAGTAGCTGATTTCCAATTAATCGACAGTTAACACCGTTATTTACCTATATCTTGAGCAATTTCCTTTACCGTATCTTGAACGGAGATCTTAACGTTTAGCAATGTTGGTATTGATAAGACTTGTCTATTTTGCTGTAAATCTTAAAGTTCACCTGCCATTATTATCGCACCGTGATCATATATAAGCAGGCACGCACTGTACAATATTTGAGTTACCTTCGACCTATGTACTACGAGATTCAATCAACAATAAAGAAGACAAGAGAGTTCTAGATCTGTGAGAGTCCTTAATGATTTACCGTCCGGCTGAGGAGTGACAAGGACCCTGTACCTTTGGCATTGAGTAAGGAGGTGCCGTGTAGCAAGCCTGTGCTCTTCCGAGCTTTCCCCAAGACAAGTCCGTCCGCCGTTATCCCTGTATTCCAAAGCACCCACGCTGATAGCCCATATCCGTCCCTAACCGCGCAGTTCCGCACGGAAAACCTTTGTTACACAGCCGTCCTAAACGGGGCGGGAGTTGTAATACGGTCTCTGTTTAACTATAATAAAATACAAGAGCTCTGTTCAGTTGATTGATCGGTTGTGTGTAAGAAAACATCTCTTGTTTGTTCGGCGCAATTTTAACCAATCTTATGAGTAACCACACGGGAATTACGTGCGCAGCATCAGCTGTAGACCGTATGTAGGCCGCAGCATCTATTGTAGGCCGGTGTGGTTTTTTGAAGGCAACCGTCCTAAGAGGGAGTTGTAATACAGTTGCAATAAAAAGAAAAATAAATACTTGTTCAACTACAATTAAACATAAGAGCTGGATCGGATGTGTGCAAGAGAACATCTCGATCCTTTCTGGTCGCTACAATTTCAGACAATCGTATGAGTAACCACTCGGAAATTATTTTGCTGAAAGGTTCGTTGCCATATACCTCTTTTCTGCATTCTTATTTTTTAATTTCTTGCCAAATGATCTTTGACCGAAAATTAAACCGGTAATAACTTTGAACACGTTTGCCGAACGTTATATAGGTATGTTTTATTTGTACGTAAAACGGTTGCTCCGATCTGTACCATGCAATACTATCAGTCATTTTTTTGTCGTCATTTTTAGACGAAGATCGCAGAAAATTGCCATGTCGGCTTTTGCTAAAGTGCTCCTAACCCCAGAAATTTATTTTCGCTAAAACGAATCCACTTGTTATTCAAAGCATTTTGGGTGAAAAAAGTTTTGAATTTGGTTGAACCATCGATTTTTTATGCCCTTTCAAAGTCGCGCTTTAAGTGTTGGGCGACCGCGATCCAGGAATCAAACACAATGGCGCCTCAGTCAGCTCTCTGTATTTGCTCGAGAAAATGGAAAACAAAACTAATCGTTCCAATATATTTTGGGACTAAAACGTCCAAGTTTTGTTTCAGAATCATTTCTTTTTCGTCATTAGAGTCAGAAGTTTCGATTTGGAAGACTCCGAAATAAACTTCGATCGAGCACGTTCGACAACTGCGAACTCAGCACTGCTTAGAGCTTTGAGAGCAATTTGCTATATTTCAAGCGACGACGGGGAAGACTTCTCTGCGGACGAGCTGCTTGTATCTTAGGAGTGGAAAGCTAAATACGAGGTGGAGGAGCAGGCAAACGAAAAGCAGGAAAGAAAACTCAAGGACTGCTTTGGATGGTAATTTCGTCAACTAAACACAAGATTCCCAGCCGCGTTTATAGCCCGTTTACATTTGTCCTGAGCGAGAATGTATTTTGTCAAGGTATGGTTGTTCTATTAAATCCAGTTTGTGTTTTACTTTCTGGAATGCTTTATGTTTATAAGAGCGACGTAAGTTTTGAAGTTTTCGAGACTTGGTGACCTCCAAAACACTGGCTTCGATAGATTAAAAACAGTGAAAATCGTAGAATTGTTTGCACCTGTATTTTTGAAGCTGCGGGAAGCAAGGCAGAAGGAAACATTTCATACAGTTACCGATTTCACATTGTCACACGTTTAAGTCGTAACTCCAAATAACCAATGTAAATTTTTCTCAAAGTTTGCAGTGAAATTCGTGGGATAAGCGAAAAGGATGTGATCCCTAAGCGGTCCGCAGATAATGTTACGCCGTCATATTTTTTACAATAACTGTCTAATTTCTCGCGTGCTGATTGGCTCACTTTTATCATCAATAAGAGTACAGACGGATAAAATTTTAATTTATGCAAGCTTTCAAGTTCAAATTTCAGCTGTCAACCTGTCAACTTTTTAACCAATGAGATTTTATGGACTTATTTAAGTAGCCAATCAAAAAGCGAGAAAAGCTATTGACAATGTTCGCGTCATTTTGAATAAAATTTACTTATCTTTGTTTACGGCAAGTTTACGCGTCTTTTCCCCTCATTTATTCCCGGCATTTGACCAGTTTGGAGTCTTGTTATTGTAAAACACACATTGACATTAGTTTTTATGCGTCTGTCCTCTTATTGATGATAAATTTCGTCATAACATTGTCAAAGTTTATCGCGGAACCACTCGCCTGCGGCTTGTGGTTCCACGGCCACTTTGACAATGTTATGCCACAATTTATCATCAATAAGAGGACACACGCATAAGAAACTGACGTCAATTTGTTAATTCGACGCACAGATTGTTTGTCGCACTGCTGATTTCCAAAACTTCGAAAAACTTTGTGAGTCTAACAGTTTGTTATCATGTAATTCTAAAGGATTAATCTTCGACTTTTATCTAAATCGAAAGAGAAATAAGTGCTGGTTGGCGTACAGCTGCGACCTATTTACACATCAGTATATTGGTCGTAACGCTTCTTGATTGATCACACAACTTTGCCAACTCTGCGCACTTTTCGAATGTGTATTGCACCATCCTGAGGGAAATGAAAGGAGGTGAGAATTGTATGAGTTATTGACCAAGTGTGAGGTCAAGATGGCTGGATATTGGTCAAGTTCTTTTTTTGCGAGGTTATGGACCGAGACGGAGTCGAGGTCCATAAGCTCGCAAAAAAAGAACGAGGCCAATATCCAGCCATCTTGACCGAACAACCTTGGTCAATAAAGGATTTATTATATGGCTTTCGGGCAAATTTTTCTTGCGGGACACGGCGGGTAGTCCCAAGCGGGTAAGAGAGCTCCATCTTGCTCGCTCGGGTAGCCAATCATAGTGCAGGACGACCAGGATTTATCTGCACATTTAATAAGCGTGTAGGTTTTGTCTTAAATTTCACGTTTACCAGCCTGAATAAAGATTTTCTCCGGAATTCAGAAAATAACATGCATTCGTTGAAATCGTCATGGATACGTAGATGCTAGGCTTTTTAGCATATCTGGATATTTTAACGTTATGATTAGCAGATGTGTAAACATCTATACAAGTATTTCTGAGTAGGTTTCAATTTCTGTATATGTCTATCTATTTATCTTATTTTTTCAGAACAAAATTTCTTATCACTGAGATGATACAAGTCAGTGTGTATGAAAACCTCACTTTCAGTACGTTTTTAAAACTACAACTCACTACTGACATTTTTCCCGTTGTTTTACCTCAGTTTTTAGTTAAAAATAAACAACCCTTATTGCTTTTAGCAATATAGGTTTAATTTGTTTGCATATGTTAAGAGTGTTTTAACGAGAAAACTGATTGAACGAACCAGATGTTTCTTAATTAATACTTTATTGTGCTCGGAGTATGCAGTTTATACATAATACCTTTTACCACTTTATTGATGATCAAATGAATAAATAGAAAAAAAAATTTAAAGTGGAGAATGGAAAAACCATTTCTGTTTTCCGTTTAGTGTCTTTGCCAAAGGAGACATCTGACATGATCCAGCCAGACCTAGCCAAAACAAACAAAAAGCCATTAACCGTTCTGTTAGCTAATAACTTCACTGTTCATTTGCAAACAGGTATATTAGAAAGTAAAGCTAGATATATATGAAATATGAAATATGGAAAAGCGTGGGAATAAACTGAAAATACAAATTACTTTCAGGATAGTTTATTCCCTCGTTACCGGTGGCTCTCGATATGGTGACAACGTATTTCAAGGAGTATTCTGGCTGATAGAGCTTTTTTGACAACCGCTCCTCTAATAATGACAACTGAAAGGTGATGCGTTCATCATTTTGAATTTTTATTTATTTTAATGATGCAATGCTGACCACATTTTACACACTTTTAGAGGTTTTAGACCTTAAAATCTTCAAGATACCTCATAGATTGAACAGAAACATACAAGAGATCCAATTTTAACACAGTATTTTAGAATTTCCCTCTCACTTCAAGCAATTGTCGGCTGTTAATTCGAAATGGAAGCCTGGTTTTGGATTCTTGCCTGGTCTCTTTGTGTCCTGACGATATTTGGAAATGGATTTATCATCTTCCTTGTGGGCAGCAAACGACACCTTCGCACCAAAACCAACGCATTTGTCGTTTCACTCGCAGTGGCAGATTTTCTCGTCGGGATGAGCGTTGTTCCTTCACTTTTCTTCTGCGAGATGGCAACTGGCTGCAGCTCTGAAGGTTGGTCAGCTTGGGTTCACATGCTAAGATGGCTGTTTGAGCATGCTTCTATGACGAACTTGTGTAGTTTAGTATTGGATCGCTACATTGCAGTTGTGAAACCCTTAAAATACTTGACTTTTATGAAGCACCAACGCGTGGTTCAAATGATTTCCTTATCTTGGACAATTTCTGGTGTTATAATCTGCGTACATGCACTGAATTTTCTTTTTTACAAAGAAATAATCTTTGATCACATCGTCGTCTGGATAGTTGTGATATTTCTACAGTTTCTTCCATGTTTTATTTTAATCTTTTGCTTTGCATCCATGCTGTATGTTGTTTGCAAGCCGATAGAGCTGCCCGCTCGTTAACAAAACAATTACGTTTTAATCATCACGTTTTGATTAAAAATCAGGAGAAGTCTGCAATTATATTGATGGCGATTGTTATTGGCCTTTTTCTCCTGTGTTATGGAGTATTTTTACGTTGCAGCTTTTTAGTGCTTTTAAAAAACCGCACAAGATGTAATGATGTGGAATATAAAATACCTATTCTGGTTTTAAACTCTGCCGTCAACCCTTTAGCTTACGCTTTATTCAAGAGGGACATAAAAAATGAGATTAAAAAACGTTTTCCATGCTTTGCCGTCGTAGAAACCAGAAACAGAATCGAACCTCTAGATCAGGAAAATTGCTTTAATCTAGAAAGACAGACTTAGCAAGACAAGCTTTTTGAATGAGCAGTTGTTATTTACCAGAAATGGGACAGGAATTGTAGATAAAATATTCGATTTGATTGCGTGTTTATTATAGGTCGGTGTGGTTCTTTGAGAGCATTACAGTCTCAATAAAAGTGGAAATAAATGCTTGTTCAATCACGATTTCAAAGAAGAGCTTTGCTCAGTTGGTTGAGCGGTTGTGTGCAAGAGAACATCTCCTGTTTGTTCGCTGCAATTGTAAGTCAACCAATCTTATAACTAACTATTCCGAAATTAGGTGCGCAATATGTTTTAAGGGTCTTCTGCTGGAAGGTTCGTCGCCATGAATTTTTTTTCTCTGCGTTCGTTTTGTAATTTGTTGCCAAACGATTTTTGACCGAAAATTAAACCGGTAGTAACAAGTTTGCCGTACGTTTATATAGGTTAGACTACGAGTAATCCCTCTTTCGCTTAGTCCGTCGAGCGAGACCGTAAATAAACCGCGAGGGGAAAATGGCGGCGTTCGCGCGGCCATTTTTTAATTTCTCGCGGTTTGCTCTCGCGTCACGCACGATGGGCTAAGCGAAAGAGGGACTACTCGTAGTCTATATAGGTATGTTCGTAGTTATTTTTTATCTTTATTCCTTTAGACGAAGATCGCGGGAAATTGCAATGTCGGATTTTGTTAAAATTCAAAGTAAAACACTTGCTTGGTTTAAAGCTAGTTTATAGCTTCAACTGCGGCCAGCTGCGCTGACTACCTGAATTATTTGCATATTTAATAAACGTGTAGGTTTTGTGTTTTTATACCAATATTCTTAAATTTCGTGTTGAACGTGAATTAATTCAGCTGATTACTTAGGACTGAATTTAGTTTCAAGATTTTTCAAGTTTCTCAGATATCTAAGTTCTTTTGACTATAGTTCTCCATTGTTTATCATCCATTTTTCTCTATTGGTATATATGGAAGTTAAAAATGACGTTTAATTTATGGCAAACGGTGTGAATTTCAAATTGTCATTGACGATTGTTTCTAGTTATTAGAGTTAACTGCCAGCTGCACTTCTTTGGGTTTGTGTCTTCATTGTTTCCGGACCGAGTTTGTTTGAGAACGGCTTCTGCATTGTCTTCTTTCCTCAATGATTAGTTTCGTAGTTTAATAACATCGTTTTCAATGTCATTTTCACACCAGAAGACGGACAAGTCGTCCCACGTTTTGTTCGTCTATTGTGAATTCTAGACGAACGAATCAGCTTCCGCTGGTCATCGCAAATTCATATCTGGACGGATAAACAGAGGATTTTGGAAGTCAATGGCCTGGCACTAACAGGCTTGGTTACCTTTCCACCCGCCATTTTGATTTTCACCAAACCATCACTCCATTTGCTAGTTCCATTCCCCTTGCAGGGAAGTGGAGAGTACAATGATGATGATGATGATGATGATGATGATGAAGCTCCCGCACAGTAACCGAGATGCTACCATTTGTTTTGGACTCGTTCATCTAGGCGAAATCCACCTCGAAAAATCGTCTTAACTGGCGGTGAAATCGACGGACAAATTAAGACGACTTTTAATATCTATAGGCTATTTCAAACTCTCGCTAGTTCGAGCTACTTTTCGCTTCCCTTGAAAGTAGAAAATTGCTGGGTTCAACTGTATTATACCATTAGCCTCAACATTATTATGCTCTCAGCTTACTCTGCAAGATAAGATCTTTGCTTTTTTTGCCATGACGTCATTTGGCGACACTACTGGCATCTTAAATCAACCAACCTGAATTCTACAATATTTTCCGGAAATCAGAAAATACCTGATGACATACGTTGATCGAACGATTCAAAATGACATCGGCATGGGAAATGAAGCAATTCTGCAATGCTGCTCGAGAAAAATTTAAAAAAAAAAGGTATTTCGTTTGATCTGCAAGTCAAATTTAGGCTGTTGTGGCACTGTAAAAGACTCGGAGAAAACATTGGCCCATGAAAATCCCTGTGAAGGACGGATTCACGGCTACTGAAAGTTTTCGATCACAGAGTAAATTCCCTATATACGCTGAACGATTATTTATTTTCTTTAGTCTGCGGGGAAAATGAAACAGACGTTTTGGGCAGGTTATTTCCGCCAGTGTGGGTCCAGTGAGATAAACACGCCTGATATATTATTTTTGTTTCTGTCTACTGTGGTTAAAGTTCCATAAATCCCACTTCCTAATATGTAATGTTAGCTAAGTTAACTTTATTCTTAATCTTTGTCTAGTCGAATTTATTAACAGCCATGAAACATGTCATTTAAACAGTGGTGTTGAAATCGTCGTGTACGCGTAGGCGCTAGGCTTTTTAGCCTATCTGGATATTTTAACGCTAAGATAAGCAGACTCGTCAATATATACAAATATTTATGAGTAGTTTTCAATTTAGGTTCACGTCTATCTATTTTATTTTAGTTTTTATTTTTGTTTTTGTTTTTTTTTTTTTTGTCGCTTTCTTGAATCGGTTTTTTTTAAATAAAAATTCTCACCACTGAGATGTTACAAGTCTCAGGTTTAGTATCTTTTTTAAAACACCTCATTACTGACTTTTGTTGTGTTGTTTTCGTTCAGTTTTTAGTTTAACATAAACTTCCGTTTTTGCTTTTAGCAATACGGAATTAATTTTTTTGTATATGTTAAAAGTGTTTTAACACGAAAGCTGACAGAACGAACCAGATTGTTTTCTAATACATTGTGGTGTTCGGAATGTGCGATTTATGCATATAACTTTTACCACTTTATTGATGATCAAGTGAATAAATAGAAAAAAACATATTAAAGTGGAGAATGGAAAAACCGTTTCTGTTTTCCGTTTAGTGTCTTTGCCAAAGGAGACATCTAATATGATCTAGCCAGACCTAGCCAAAACAAACAAAAAGCCATTAACCGTCCCGTTATTCAATAACTCTACTGTTTAAAATCTACAAACAGGTATATTAGGAAATAAGCTAGATATGAATATTATCGAAGAGCGGAACCTTAATTTCATTTAGCTTTCACTGAGGATCATGGTATGCGCATGTTTCTCTTGGGAATACCGTGAGAATAAACAGGCAATACAAATATTACTGCCAGGACAGTTTATTCTCTTGTTATCGGTCGCACTCGACATCGTGGCAACGGATAAAGTGTGTTCTGATGAAGTGTTTTTGTCAGTCGCATAGATTGAAAAAAAAACATGGAAGCCTGGTTTTGGATTCTTGGCTGGTCTCTTTGTGTCCTGACGATATTTGGAAATGGATTTATCATCTTCCTTGTGGGCAGCAAACGACACCTTCGCACCAAAACCAACGCATTTGTCTTTTCACTCGCAGTGGCAGATTTTTTCGTCGGGATGAGCGTTGTTCCTTCACTTTTCTTCTGCGAGATGGCAACTGGCTGCAGCTCTGAAGGTTGGTCAGCTTGGGTTCACATGTTAAGATGGCTGTTTGAGCATGCTTCTATGACGAACTTGTGCAGTTTAGTACTGGATCGCTACATTGCAGTTGTGAAACCCTTAAAATACTTGTCTTTTATGAAGCGCCACCGCGTGGTTCAAATGATTTCCTTATCTTGGACAATTTCTGTTGTTATAATCTTCCTATATGCAATGAATTTTCTTTTTTACAAAGAAATAATCTTTGATCACATCGTCGTCTGGATAGTTGTGATATTTCTACAGTTTCTTCCATGTTTTATTTTAATCTTTTGCTTTGCATCCATGTTGTATGTTGTTTGCAAGCACGATAGAGCTGCCCGCTCGTTAGCAAAACAATTACGTTTTAATCATCACGTTTTCATTAAAAATCAGGAGAAGTCTGCAGTTATATTGATGGCGATTGTTGTTGGCCTGTTTCTCCTGTGTTATGGAGTATTTTTACGTTGCAGCTTTCTAGTGCTGTTTAAAAACCGCACAAGATGTAATGATGTGGAATATAAAATACCTATTCTGGTTTTAAACTCTGCCGTCAACCCTTTAGCTTACGCTTTATTCAAGAGGGACATAAAAAATGAGATTAGGAGATGTTTTTCATGCTTTGCCGTCGTAAAAACCAGAAACACAATCAAACCTTTACAGGAGAATAACTGTTTTAAACTAGAAAATTACACTTAGCTAGACTTGTTTTTGAATATAAGCAGTTGCTATTTAGCAGAAAGGTAACTGAAATTGTAGATAGGATATTTGACTTGATTGATTGATCACAGCCCGCCGTGGTTTGAACGCAGCTGTCTCAGAAGAGAAATACCTCCCCCTCCTCCCCCCCCCCCCCTCCAAAAAAAACTATAAGTAGGTTTAAGCGTATATTTGCTCGTCTGTATATACTAATCGTATAAATTAGTTCCGTACTTTACTTGGAATTGTGAACTTGTTGTAATCTACTGGAAAAGTCATAAGATAACTATGTATGAATCTTAAATGTAGAATAATGACAAATTCAAAGATGAAAGGAACTTCTCTTTAGGCCTTAAGATCACTTATTGTCCAGTATTTCGTTTAATATCGATAATTTATTCGTATTACCTGTTCTCAGATGCAAAGTAACTGATTTACAATTAATCGGCAATTAACACCATTATTTACCTATATCTTGAGCAATTTCCTCGAACTTATCTTGAACGGAAGACCTTAACGTTTAGCAATTTCCTGTACGGATGTTGGTATTGATAAGACCTAACTTAGTTGTTTATTTTGCTGTAAACCTTTAAGTTCACCTGCCATTACTATCGCACTGTGAACATATATAAGCAGGCACGTACTGTAAAATATTTGAGTTACTTTCGACCTATGTACTACGAAGTTTAATCTACACTAAAGAAGACAAGAGAGTTCCAGACCTGTGAGAGTCCTTACTGATTTACTGTCCGGCTGACGAGAGACAACGAGTCTCTACCTTTGGCATTGAGTAACGAGTGCCGTGCAGCGAGCCTGTGATCTTCCGAGCTTTCCCCAAGACAAGTCCGTGCGCCGTTATCCCTGTGTTCCACAGCACCCAAGCTGATAGCCCATATCCGTCCCTAAAACCGTGCAGTCCCGCACGGAAAACCTTTCGTTACACAATCGTCCTAAACGGGGCGGGATTTGTTACACGGTCTCTGTTTAACTATAGTGAAAAAGAAGAGCTCTGTTCGGTTTATTGATCGGTTGTGTGTAAGAAAACATCTCCTGTATGTTCGATGCAATTTTAACCAATCTTATGAGTAACCACTCGGGAATTACGTGCGCAACATCTGCTGGAAGTTGCACTTTTATTGTGGGCCGGTGTGGTTTTTTGAAGGTAACCGTCCAAAAAGGGAGTTGTCATACAGTTGCAATAAGAACAAAAAGAAATACTTCGTGTGTTCAACTACTATTACAAATATAAGAGCTTTTCACATTTGGTGGATCGGATGTGTGCAAGGGAACATCTCGATCCTTTCTGGTCGCTACAATTTCGGACAATCGTATGAGTAACCACTCGGGAATTATTTTGCTGGAAGGTTTGTTGCCATATATTTCTTTTCTGCATTCTTATTTTTTAATTTCTCGCCAAACGATCTTTGACCGAAAATTAAACCGGTAGTACCTTTGAACAAGTTTGCCGAACGTTATATAGGTATGTTTTATTTGGATGTAAAACGGTTACTCCGATCTGTACCAATAGATGCAGTATATTTGTATTAAAGAATAAAGATGAAAGATCAGTCATTTTTTTGTCGTCATTTTTAGACGAAGATCGCAGAAAATTGCGATATCGGTTTTTGTTAAAGTGCACCCAACCCCCAAAATTTATTTTCGCTAAAACGAATCCACTTGTTATTCAAAGCATTTTGGGCGAAAAAATATTTGAACTTGGTTGAATCTTCGATTTTCTATGCCCTTTTAAAGTCGCGCTTGAAGTTTTGAGCGACCGCGACCGCAACCGCGACCCAGGAACCAAACACAACGGCGCCTCAGTCAACTCTCTGTATTTGCTCGCTTAAACTAATCGTTCCAATATATTTTGGGACTAAAACGTGAAAGTTTTGTTTCAGAATCATTTCTTTTTCGTCACTAGAGTCAGAATTAAGTTTCGATTCGGAAGACTCCGAAATAAACTTCGATCGAGTACGTTCGACACTGCGAACTCAGCACTGCTTAGAACTTTGAGAGCAATTTGCAATATTTCAAGCGATGACAAAGAAGACTTCTTTGCGGACGAGCTGCTTGTATCTTAGGAATGGAAAGCTGAATACGAAGTGGAGGAGCAGGCCAATGAAAAGCAGGAAAGAAAACTCAAGGACTGCTTTGGATGGTAATTTCGTCACCTAAACACAAGATTCCCACACGTGTTTATATAGCCCGTTTACATTTGTCCTTAGCGAGAGTGTACATTGTCAAGGTATGGTTGTTGTATTAAATGCAGTTTGCGTTTTACTTTCTGGAATGCTTCATGTTTATAAGAGCGACGTAAGTATTGCAGTTTTCGAGACTTGATGACCTCCAGAACACTGGCTTCGATCGATTGAAAACGGTGAAAATCGTAGAATTGTCTGGACCTGTATTTTTGAAGCTGCGGGAAGCAAGGCGGGAGGAAACATTTCATACAATTACCGATTTCACATTGTCACACGTTTTAAGTCGTAACTCCAAATAACCAATGTAAATTTTTCTTAAAGTTTGCAGTGAAATTCGTCGGATAAGCGAAAAGGATGTGTTCCCTAAGCGGTCCGCAGATGTTACGCGGTCATATTTTCGGCATAGAATGTTTGTCGCACTGCTGATTTCCAAACCTTCGAAAAACTTTGTGAGTCTAACAGTTTTGTTATCATGTAATTCTATAGGATTAATCTTCGACTTTTATCTAAATCGAAAGAGAAATAAGTGTTGGTTGGCGGCGTACAGTTGCGCCCTATTTACATATCAGTATATTGGTCGTAACGCTTCTTGATTGATCACACAACTTTGCCGGCTATGTTATGAATACTGTGGGATTGGAAGATATAGGTTGTCGGAAGTATTTCTTCAAATTGCTGGTTGTCTTTAAGTAGAAAATTTTGAAAATAGCATTTGAAAGTCTGCGGAACGAATTCCAGTGGGAGTTCTTCAATGGTTCTCACAAACTCAGTTCGCTTGTTTTGGTTCGACAAAATAAACCATCGTTTACGTCTTTATTGTACCATTGACCGATCATCGCTAGTAAATTGTACAATACTGTATATCTATCTTAAACTCTGGGATATTACTGCAACCGCCGATAGCACTTCTGGAAGGCGTTTCTGCGCACTTTTCGAATGTGTATTGCACCATCCTGAACCGGAAATGAAAGGACGTGAGATATTTAACCTTCCTGGGTAGACGTCACAACAGCCGCTGGACCCATTCTCCTCAAACTCGGTCGCGAAACAAAATGGCGCTGTTTTGGAGCTATTTTTGAGATTTTGTCAGGGCACAGAAAATCGAGGATTTAACCGAATCCAAACATTTTTTCACAGAAGTATTTCAAATAACGAGTAGATTCGTTTTAGCGAAAAAACATTTTGGAGTTAGGAGCACCAACACTTGTTCGGTTTTTAGCTAGGTTTTAGTTTCAACTGCCGGCTGCGCCCACGACCAGGATTTATCTGCATATTTAATAAACGTGTAGGTTTTGTGCTTTTATACGAACAGTCTTAAATTTCACGTTTACCAGCCTGAATAAAGATTTTCTCCGCAATTCAGAAAATAACATGTATCCGTTAAAATCGTCATGGATACGTAGATGCTAGACAGTTTTAGCATATCTGGATATTTTGACGTTATGATTAGCAGATGTGTAAACATCTACTCAGGTATTTCTGAGATGGTTTCAATTCTGTTCATGTCTATCCATTTATGTATCTTACTTTTTTCAGTACAAAAAATTGCTTATCACTGAGATGATACAAGTGTGTATGAAAACCTCACTTTCAGCACGTTTTTAAAACTACAACTCACTACTGACATTTTTCGTGTTGTTTTACTTCAGTTTTTAGTTAAAATAAACAGCCCTTATTGCTTTTAGCAATATGGGTTCAATTTGTTTGCACATGTTAAGAGTGTTTTAACACGAAAACGGACAGACCGAACCAGATGGTTTTTTTTTAATATACTGTCGTGCTCGGAATGTGCGATTTATACATATACCTTCTACCACTTTATTGATGATCAAGTGAATAAATAAAAAAAGTATTAAAGTGGAGAACGGAAAAACCGTTTCTGTTTTTAGTTTAGTGTCTTTGCCAAAGGAGACATTTAACATGATCTTGCCAGACCTAGCCAAAACAAACAAAAAGCCATTAACCGTTCCGTTAACTAATAAGTTTACGGCTTTAAAATCTACAAACAGGTATATTAGGAAATAAAGCTAGATATGAATATTATCGAAGAGAGGAACCTGAATTTCATTTAGCTTTAAGGATCATGGTATGCGTATGTTTCTCTTAGGAATACCGTGAGAATAAACAGGAAATACAAATATTATTGCCAGGACAGGAGTATATTTTCTTTTTACCCGTCGCACTCGACATCGTGACAACGGATAAAGTGTGTTCTGATGAAGGTTTTTTTGTCAGTCGCTTATCAATAGTGACATCTGAAAGCTGATGCGTTCAGCATTTTGAATTTTAAGTTATTTTATTCATACATACAGGAGGGTGTTAGACCTCAAGTGGATTATCACTGATTAGTACAACAGTTTTAAAAGTTTTAGACTTGATAATCATCAAGATATCTCATATATTGAACAGAAACATGGAAGCCTGGTTTTGGATTCTTGGCTGGTCTCTTTGTGTCCTGACGATATTTGGAAACGGATTTATCATCTTCCTTGTGTGCAGCACACGACACCTTCGCACCAAAACCAACGTATTTGTCGTTTCGCTCGCAGTGGCGGATTTCCTTGTCGGGCTGAACGCTGTTCCGTCCCTTTTCTTCTGCAAGATGGCACATTGGTGTGATTCACCACACGCTTGGTTATCTTGGGTCCATGTGATACGATGGCTTTTCTCGTACACATCCGTTATGAACGTGTGTAGTTTGGTACTGGATCGATACATTGCCATCGTGAAACCTTTAAAATACTTGACTTTTATGACGCGTAGCCATGTCATTCAAATTATTTCCTTGTCTTGGGCAGTTCCAGTTGTTTTTCATATTTTACTAGTGGCCTCAATCATTTTCTCAATTTCTATTTTCTTTCCCATTTTTCTTTGGGTGATCATGATACTTTTTGAGTTCCTGCCATGTGTGATGTTAATATTGTGCTTTGCATCCATGCTACGTGTTATTTGGAAACATGATCGAGCTGCGCGCACTTTCACAAAACAGTTGAGTTTCAACCATCGCGTCGTGTTGAAAACTCACGAAAGATCCGCTGTTAAAATGATGGCTGTTGTAATCAGCTTGTTTCTTTTGTGCTACGCAGTTCATTTGCGTTGCTCGTTCCTATCAGTTCTTAATGTGCGAAACCTTTGCAATGATAGAAACTACAAAGTACCTATGCTTGTTTTAAACTCTGCTGTGAACCCTGTAGCCTACGCTTTTTTCAAGAGGGACATAAAGAAAGACATTATTAAGAGACTGATGTATTTTGTTAGTGTTAAAAAGCCTGACTAAATTAAGACAATAACAATAGGAAAGGTATGTAAGAAGTGCTCGGAACAGCCTAAGGACACGAATAAGTTTAATGCATCAAGGAAATTATGTCTAAAACAAAACAATTGGTGTATATGTAACAAATGTTTTTTAAATTTGTTTGCATTTGTGATCTTTATAGTGAGCTTTTAATTTTTTGAGAAAGATTGTATTCTATGAAAATGGCCGAAGAAGAGCAAAAATATTGTGCTCGCTCGCTCGGTTTTTGTGTTCCTCTCCGCAGATTTAACAGCTGCAAAAGAAGGACTGCTAGCCGGCCTGCTCGCATGCTACTACCAGTCTATTTCCATTGAGACCGGACTCGGGGCACAATTTTTCTAAGCCCTTGTTTAATGCGAGTGATGAACTGAGCACAGCTACTTAAAAAACGTTGTAGTTTACTGACCCTCCGTGTGTAGTCTGAACCGCATAGAGATCGACTTGCTTGGTCAGTTTTTGATTTATAATAGCGTTGTCCTTGTGTCAGCTCTCAAGAGAAGAAGAAAACAGCAGACAGTGACAAGGCCACAGGAGTGTTTTGGCCAACCTGTTTTGCGTCAAAAAATTGGCAGTCTGCGCAAGCGAATCTACTGGGAATCTCGTTCCCAGGGTCTTTTCTCGAGAGAGGAACTTGGGAACGAGGTTGATCTACTGGTTGGCGATCGTGAATTCAAAGAAAGGGTGAAAAATATCTGTATTCAAAGACCACTAGGAAAATGTACGTTGAATCGAGTTTCCGTGATTTAGTTGTTATTTGGCATGGATTGCTGTAGTGAAATTCTTACTTTTGCTCCGCTTGCAACATTTTGCAGTTAATTTGTGTCAGTCGTGGCATTTCCACATCAACAGTGGTTCATCAAAAATTTCTGTGGAACAGAGTCATAATCAGCTGTTACAAAATATTTTCAGTATAGCTAATTAACTGGTCCAAAATATTAAACAAATAGCGAGCTTACTTACATACTGGGCTGGGACTGGGCTTATTTAAGATTGATTGCCCCTATAGCTGTAGTCGTACTAGTTAACACGTAGGTCAAAATGAATTTATTTTTATTCCGACAGGTTTAGTGTAGGCCAACCATAGTCAATGTTTAGAGAGAGGACGCTTCTACTTGTATTTTTGTCTTTTAAGTTAATTCCCTCGAAATAGAACTCAAACTTTACCTGTTGGCTGCTTACATCAAGAGAACTTAAAATTTGAAATACATACGTACATGAACTTTATTAATGTGTCTTAACATCTAGCTGATGGAGAAAAAACCCCTCTACTAATAAAATAAACTAATAAAAAAGGGGGGGTCCAGTATTCGTTTAGGAGCAGGAGGACCTTCAATTAACCCCATCCTGAAATTATCTGCTTCCAGAAACATTAATATTTGAACCATACACCGTAAAAAATAGGGAGAAAGTTCAGCGAGAAATACAACAATGGATCTATTGCATCAATGCTAAGGAGCAATTTGATGTACGTTTCATGATAAAGGCACTCACATTTAGTCGACAGGGATACAATATGTGCCAAGCACACAGTGATCTGGGATCGCATATTATCTTTTATGAGGGCTAGCTATGTTCTCATTTTCCGAGATAAATTTTTACTCTGCAATAGAAACTAGTCCATATTCACTGAAAAGAAAGAAGGTGACCTCTGCATTCAAACTAAATAAAAAATCGTTAGGTCCCGGTACTCGTTTCTGAGGAAAAAACGATGATTTGTCTCTCACAAGCCAAGCCGTTTAGAAAAAGCCACCATTTTGTATATGTTGTACACTCTCCCTATGGAGCGCGAGTTAGAAAAGGAAGCTTAGTTAATTTCTCTTAAAGTTTTCCCTGTAGAGCTTTACACCAGTATGGGTGCTGTTAAAATAAGGCTTTTTTTTTATTGTCAATTTCTGGATTGAGGCCGTTACCATGGCAACATCTCGGCCTTAAATGCCATTAATATTTATACTTTCCTTCGGTGAAATTTTTTCATACTTTGCCACATCATGGAAATGATATTGCCTGACATTTTGAACTGGTAAAAAGTCAAGGTTGTTCAGACGGTTTTTCCAATATTTTGTAATTTGTCATTATAAGATTAGCTCTGAGAGATTTTAACAAAAATAGGGTATTTTATAGGAATTGTAAGTGGTTACAACTGAGCCACATTTAAAAAAAAATTCACCGAAGGAAACGCGAGAAAATTCACTGTCAGTTTTACTTTTTGAGTTTATGTTGACGTCATAAAAATCGAAAAACACTGACACTGATCTTCATGAAGGATGCATCTTCAAAACGTCGACCTTTGTCGTTTGCCGTTAGCAGTCACGTTAATCTCTCTCAGGCAATCATGATCAACCTTGTCTGGTTTTGGTTTTGCTTTTAGGTTTTGGTTTGCATATCAATTATTCGCTCGGTTTTGTTTTGTTTTTACCTTAGAAAAGTTTTATTGTGAGGTGAAAGTGATTTGATAAAGCGGAAAACCTATCTGCTCCTTTGAAACACCGAGTCATATTTTCTATTTCCAATCTTTTTGTACTCGCACGGTGAAATATTTAATAAAATTTTGATGTGTGATTGACATTAAAATATTTATGTTTCCTTTGGTACTTAGCTTCGAGACAAAGAAACCCCACGAAGAGAAAGTTGAGGATATATCTTCCACCCAGTATTGATCGATGAACTTGTCAAGATGTCACCAGATTTGTAATTCAAAAAAGTTCAGCCGTTTTTCCCTCACATAATTAGGAACAAAAATATATACATTTTTTAAGAGAATGTTAGATTTCTGTAAGCAATGATCACGAAAAAAATTGGGCGGAGGCTACTGTACTCGTGTTTCGTTAGGTCGGTAAGTTTGAAATTTTTTTACCAACTCTGAACGAGGTTTTTGCCTGCTCTTTTAAACAACACCATGGCACTGTAATTATGATTCGTACTTGAGTATGTCATCTGAATATGAATATGCATACAGAAAATGATGACCAGATGGAATAGTTGAAACTATATTTTACTGGGGAATACACAACATGTAATCAATTCACATAAGGAATTAACTCGGTACTAAAGAATTTCCCATTCAAGAAATTCGTATCTACGTACTAATTTGAAATGAATACCTGGTTTTGGATTCTTAGCTGGTCTCTTTCCATCCTGGCGATCACTGGAAATGGATTTATGATCTTTCTTATTTTCAGCAAACGCCAGCTGCGCACCAAAACCAACGCATTTGTCGTTTCACTCGCAGTGGCAGATTTGCTTGTCGGGATGAGCGCTGTTCCTTCGCTGTTCTTCTGCGAGTTGGCAACTGGCTGCAACCCCCAAGCTTTCTTAGCTGACGGGATGGATTTTGTCAGGTGGCCGTTTGTGTACGCCTCTGTGATGAACTCATGCAGTTTAGTATTGGATCGTTACCTTGCCGTTGTCAAACCTTTAAAATACTTGAGTTTTATGAAGCGCGAACGCGTCATCCAAATGCTTTGCTTATCTTGGGCAGTCCCAATTACGTTTGTCATGGTTATTTGCCTGGTTTGGCGTAATTCATCAATACCGCTTGTCTTTCATGTTTTCGTGTGGTTACTAATGTTATTTTTTGAGTTCTTACCGTGTCTAATCATGATTTTCTGCTTTATATCTATGTTACGTGTTGTTTGGAAACACAATCAAACTGCTCGCACCTTGGCTAAACAACTACGTTTTAACCATCAGGTTTTCTTTAAAAGTCCCGAGAGGTCTGCGGTTATCATGATGGCATTAGTTATCAGCCTGTTCCTTTTATGTTACGCGTTTTATTTGCGTTGTAGTTTCGTGTTACTTTTTAATTCTGACCAGTCGTGTGATGATCAGGAATACAAAATACCCCTTCTGGAAATAAACTCCGCCATTAATCCAGTAGCTTATGCTTGCTTTAAGAGAGACATAAAGAAAGAAATCAAAAGACTTCTCCGTTGTTGGACCATCGCAGAAAAACAGAAGAAAATCGAACCGGTTAATGTAGACAATTGTTTTACTCTAGAAAGCAGACTTGGTTAAAGAGCATTTTCCTAGTGGCTGACCACTATGAACGAGACAGAAACACAAGGAAAACATATGTATATTGTTTTAAGCCTGTTTTCGACCGAGTTAGCATAATAAGTATAGTGCCTGCTTGTATGACATTTAAAATTAACTTGTCAAGGAAAAAAATGAGTTACTTGGCAAGCTTTTTAGACTAAAGTGAGTTGTCCCTAGAAGAGGAATTGTAATCAAAAAATTTAACTAAATGTGTGTTTTTAAAAGACATAGCTGGGCATGTTCAGCTGAACGATTCATTAACAGAATCTCTGACTATGATAAAGTATCCGCTTTGTTTGCACGTTATCGAAACAACAATTTTGTAAAACGAAGTGATCATTCGTTACATTTTATCTTCCGTTTTCATTGGCCGCGACCACACCACGTGATAAAAATAAAAAAAAAAAAAAAAAAAAATCATGAATCCTGGACGTTTATGGCCTGGAAATAATTACCTACAAGTTTGAATAATACTGAAATTGTTTTGTTGCGGTTGTTACAATAATCACCAATCTTGAAAATCTGACAACATTCGGTTGAAACACAATGGAGATATGGTGTTTGAAATATTAGCCGGATCCGTCTATTTGGTCGTTTTGAGAAATAAGGCCTCCTAGAGCCCAACAATCTCGTTTCCAGAGCCTTCGTTACCCTTGTCCAGCGGAACGGGAAAACGAATATCAGCCCTGCGAAGGGGGGGGGGGGGAGGGGTGAGGAAGAGGGAATGTATCGAAAGGTTTTACATAAGTGTTCCATTGAATAGCTGAATACGCACCGGTCATAAGGGGCGTATAAGGTGGTACAGGAAACACTGTTCAGCACGCATGTCTAAAGCTTTCCTGTAAAGTATAATTAAGTATTTTGCCTGTAAAGTATCATTAAGTATAAGTAACGCTCCGGCTAAGAACGATAGCACCAACGGGCTCGCTAATAATAATTGTTCAATGGGCTCCTGAAGGTATACAGTCTTGATGGCCTTGTTTTCAATCAGTTAGATATCTTCTTCCGATTCACTGTTACCTATCTTACCGCCAAAGTTTCTTTAGTACAATCATCAACTTTCATTTGCAGGCTCCTCAAAGTGAAACGGGGTCCACAGTCCAGGCGTTCAGTTAGTTGGGGCGCAACAACGCGAAAAATGGCCGAGAGGAAATGAACACTAGTACCCAGGTCTCCGCTTAGTAAGGGACGCCTTGTTGTAAATTGACTGCCACGAAAACAATTTTTGAGTCGTTCGCTCATTTCCTTACCAAATGTGATCGTCTTTGGAATAAATTTCCAGTTTTGTTATCGGTCGAAGGTGCTTAATTTCGGATCCTTCCAAAAAAGGATAATCTCTGAATATTTTCAGAAATGGAAGTTAGAGAAGAGCGACCTTTTATCATCAGGCATTTCACTTCTATAACTCGAATCGTGGGCCTGTTTACCAGTGCAGGTAAGTTAAAATTGATTTTATGTTTTGCGAATATCAGTGAATAGCTACAATTGCACCAGGCTCTTTTTTTAATCGAATGATGCAATACGATTACAGGAGACAAAACAAAAGTAGTTTCTAAATTTCAATACTTGGTTAGGAGTTATTCATGGATATCAGATTGAATCGTTGAAAGACGATTGAAAAGGTTTTATCAATAATTCATTCGATATTATAAGCCCGTGATGTTGCGAGGCCTTATACCTCCCATGGTGCTACATGGACTGATTAAGATAACATTGCGGAATGATGGCTTCCTGCTCTGCACATCTTTCATGCGGCTGCAAGTTTGAATTTTTTTCAGTCTGCTTGTTCAAGTATTAGCTTATATAAAATGTCTGTTTTGTTAATGGGGCACTTCAACACAACCAAGAAATGTGCAGGCTACACGTATTGTTACTGTTTAATTCTATTTATATTGACTCTATTTCTGGGGACATGAAATAAGAATGAATATGTTCAGTTTTGTGTGTGTTAACCTTAGTTTTAGGCAGATTTTTAGAGATGGATGATAGGGTTTTAACTGATCGTTTTAATGTTTTGTCAGCCCTTTGGTGGACAGGTGTGTTTCTGGCTGACAAGGATGATAAAAGAATAGCTGCATACCTTATGTAAGTGAAACAGTCTGTTACACATACATGTAGTTCATTTTCTATTGGAGTTATTGCAAAGTAAGAAAAAATCTAGTTCATTGAAGATTCATCTTGAGTTCACTAAATTTATGACTTTAAGGCTCAAAGCAGAAGACAAAGTGTTATAATCCAGTTGTTCCTTGGATAGGCTTTGTCATGTTATGGTCACGGAGTAAAGTGTCTGCAAGTAGGAATGTTTTTAATCTGACATACATACTGTACATGCATTGTGCAAGCAGCTCAAGGCATTATGTGCAAAAAAAACAAAAGTTTGTAGCATGTTTCTAAGCAGGATGTTTTTACTTTTTTCAGGATATGTGGATTTGCTGTCAGCTTTTTTGAAATTACTTTTATTCTGAACAAGTGTGTTTGTTGCAAGTATGTATTGATCAGTACTTTTTATATAATCAAATAACTGAAGCTAATGATCGCCTTTTAGTTTGGTTTAAAAAATTACAATTCATGCTACATAATAGATAATAGATGAAAATTAATTTTTTTTGAGATGGAAGTCACTTAGCCAATACTCTTGTAAAATCTTCACCTCTTTCCAGGGAAGAACAATCCTTCATTAGGCTTCCAGGCAAGTAGATTTCCCTGTCAGGCAAGCAACTTTTCCTGCTCACTGAGTGTCTTGGCAAGTCAATGATCGACTAAAATTTAATTTAGTTATCGGTTTAAAGCACAGGAGTAATCTGGGTAAGGCAGAGTCTACGTATGAGCCAAGTGGCTACTCAGGCACAAGCCTATCCTGGTTTCTGTAGTATCAAGCAACTAGGAGTATTTCTACTCCTGCCTGGATGGGATGCTAGTCCATCATGGGGTTATCCCCCAGCATTGATTTCGCCAGTACCCATTTGTACACCTGGGTGGAGAGAGGCACTGGGAGGGTTAAGTGTCTTGCCCAACAACACAACACAATGTCCCTGGCCAGGGCTCGAACCCAGTCCACTCAATCTGGAGTCAAGTGCACTAACCATGAGGCCACTGCACTTCCACAAGGAATTAAAACTTGTGAAAATTGCAGACTCCAACACTTTGTCTGAAAGATTGACGCAGTCCTTTGGTAAATTGGAAGTTTTTCTATACATGTAAATTATCTCCAAACCATTTACATGCTAATTAACACCATACTAATTGAACATAAAGTTGAACCCCACTATTTGAGGGGAAAGGGGTGTTATGGAATGTCAAGGAATATTCCAGGGCAAAAAGTCTTCACCATCCACACGTCTGAGACGAGTTGTTTTTGGCACATGGGACGAGTAAAACCCATAAAATACTTGTCCGACCAGGCAAGTTACCAGTAAATTTACTTGTCAAACATTTTCCTTTTCTAAGCCTTTTAAAATCTGGTGTCAATAGCCTGCATAGAATAAATATTGAGAAGTGACTTATTTCTAATTTTCTTTTCTTTTCTCTGTCATATGCCATACCTACCACGTGCACTTGTTTTAGGAAAAGCAGCTATTTCCTTATTCTTCCTCGTAGCTGATAGCGTCCCTCCTTGCATGTCATATTGCAATGCCAAATTTTCATATTTTACCTAGCCTGAATGTTTTTAGATGACATGTTATCTACATAAACATGAATATTTACAATTAGAGTAGTGAAAAATTACTGAATAGAATGCATTAGCATGTGTGCAAATAAGTTAACTTTTAATAAGAAACAGGAACAGATGTCACCTTAATGTGACCTTTAGGTTTATATGGCTTGTCATGCACTCCTCCCCCTTGTAGAGGAAGAAAGATTGGGTGATGAGCCTAAAGTCTGTCTGCGTGGGAGGCTAATTATTATCATATGGTGTCTGATTTAAGGATCAGGCTTTCAAAGGAAACCACACAGCAAAATTATGTTGACTTCTTAACACAGTTTACTTAACTTTGTTTCTTTCTGTGTCAGAGAGGAGAGTTGTGGTTACCAACTTTGGAAATACATATTGGCCGTGGACAACTGGAAGAAATCACTCTTGTATACCTGCTTGTCTGTTGTGTGTTACCTCCACCCTAAAGAGTTCTGGCAAGCATTAATCTCTGGGGTCCTGTTGGATTTGACAGCTTTACTATACCTTATAAGAACTTTCAGAACCGGAAATGCAAGTGAACCCTACAAGTATAAACAGCTGGAAATTAGATAATGAAAGCAAATGGTTGAGATGCAGGATATGTTTCGTTTAACAGCCCACTTCGGGCAACTGATACAACAAGGTTTATTTGTACTGTAAACTACCAACTAAAATCTTAACTGAACTGATCGGGATCCTAAGGCCCAGGTCAAACGTCGAACTTCACATGAGATTACTGTTCATGATAAGTTGGATGTTTGACTCAACTGAGTTCGTCTGACTGAATTTAGATCGACCAACAAGTTCTATCCATTTAAAGCAAACAGATAGGTATTGGTTGATGTAAATTTGAGTTAAGTTCGATGTTTGACCCAATAGTAGAGCTTTACCTGTTTAGATCGACTGAAATTGCAATTTAGTTCATCTCATGTGAAGTTGAACAGGGTTTGACCTGGTCCTAAGGCTGCTCTCAGCTGGTCTCCTCTCTTAGAGTCGAGCATTCATGTAAAGGGACATTATGGCCTAATAGGGGTTGGGGTGAGACAAGAAAAAGCAACAATTTCTCTCCCTATCCCTCTTAGGGGAAAGTGTCTCAACTCATTCTCCATGCCTGACTTGAGAGAAAAACAGACTAGCAGCAGTTACCAATCAGGGTCATTCTGCAGTGACAAATGGAAATCTGGAAATGTGTGGGGGAATATTTACAGTATTGCATGTTCGTAAAGAATTTTTGTTATTCTGTTGAAGGTAAATGCATTTATAGATTTATTTATTAGAAAAAAATATTATTTAATCATTAATAATTGATTTTTAATGAATAGATGTGATGAATCAATACTCAATTACTATTATAATAATGTTTAGTAATATAATTGTTTGAATAATCTAAATACTATATTATTGTAAATATATCGGTTAGGTCATATTACATGATTTGCAAACTACCCTAAGGCGGGAGTTAACCTAAAATTCTTTAAAAAAATTCGTTTATAATATTTGTTTTTCTCGGAATTTTGAATCTTACGTTATTGAATTTTTATTTTGAGAATTTCTGTTACTGTAAGTTCAAAGTTCGCTTTATTTCTACGGTTAGGTCTACCGTCCAAACTAATCCGTCAAGAAAACGCAGCCTTTTGAAGACGCTCTTCAAACCGGAGGAATTTGAAAACTCCGGCTTTTCGTTTTCGTGTGGAAGGAAAACATTTTGAAACATCACGATAATTACGTGATTTCCCTGCCCGAGTTTTCATAAAAACACAAATCCAAAATGACCAATACTTTGTTGCGTTTTTAATTCCTCCTACGTAGTGTGGACGGAAAACATTTGATGCGTTTTCAGAGTGAAACCTCTGCTTTCAAATTCCTTCGGCGTACGTAGTGTGGTCGCCACTGGTCGGGGCCTTAGTCTGACTGAGATCAGGGGCCCGTTTCTCGAAGGTCCCGAAAAGCCGTAGCAAAATCTCAAACCTTTTGACTGCAGAGCTGTTTTATTCATATATTCTTAATACGAACAGAGGCTCTCTTCATACAAGAAGTTTCAGGCGTATACACCTCTCTGTCTTTAAATACCGATTAACTAAAAATGGCTTTTCAGGCCCTAAAACTTTGCGGGGCTTTCGAGAAACAGGCCCCTGGGGCCCGTTTCTCGAAAGCCCCGGAAACTTTTCGGGTCCGCAAAGGCATTTTTAGTTAATCGGTATTTATAGATAGAGAGGTGTATACATCTGAAACTTCTTATATGAACAGAACCTCTGTTCATATTAAGAATATGTGAATAAAACAGCTCTGAAGTCATAAGTTTTGAGATTTTGCTACGGCTTTTCGGGTGCGAAAACTTTTCGGCACCTTCAAGAAACGGGTCCTAGGGCTGTAAAACCATTTGACGGGGCATTTCGATTCGAATCGTGAGACCCCTTTGACGAATTGTTTCATCATTGAAAACGAGATTTTTTGGCGCTTAGTATATCCATTTTATTTCAGTTTAACCTTAATAAATTTAAAGACCGACGTAGTTTTATGGTCAAACGACTGTCGTATTTTATGTAAGTATAAATGACAACAGTACAGAGCATAATCGCTAGTTGGTCAGTTAGTCCAGTTCGAACTTCAAAGGTTATGAAGTTTGCCACAGTTAGTACAACATAAAGCTATGGAACTATTTTAAAAAATCTCTATCTGTCCTGAGTTCGCTTTCATTATTGAAACCAACGAGAGCACAGAATAACTTTACCAAGGTCGAAAGAGCTGGAATTCCCTTCCTGTTACAATAACTTCATTGCCAAGTTTTCCCAATTTTAAAAAAAAACTGCCAGAGTTTTTAGTAAAATAATTACTGAACTGGCAAAGCCGCACACTGTTGCACTATTTATGTAACCGTATTGTTACGTACGAGGTGGCCTCAACTAAAAGCCTGATGATTTCTAGAGGTCACCTCGCCTCACAGTAAAATATTTATAAATACTGCACATTAAGCGAAAAGGCAAAATAAACAGAATGAATGAATGAATAACTAAATAAGCAGTGGAGATCTTTCTGAGTTTATAACGGTTTTAAATACACGGCTACACAACTCTTCCTACGTATGTGTATACCACTGATGTGCCAGTAAAACTCGCACAATCTTGGTCTGAAATGATTTATCAATAATTATTTTACTTGAAATCATGAAAATTTATGGTTTTTGTTTATTATTATGTGGCGCTTATCATGATAACCATTATATAAAAAAGTTAGTAACTTAATGTTTTCAATAAAAGCAACAACAAACAAAGAGAAAAAAGTGTTTTGAGATGAACCACATCACCAGATAATTTTCATATCAAATTGAGCAAATCCTCATCCCGCTGGAATATTTTTTCCCCCACATCCATCCCTTTAGACGGAATCTCAGTTGAGTATTTATGAAAATATGACAGTTTTCACCTGAGTTTCGAGCATTTGGTTTGGTTTTTGCATCACCACGTTGGGCGATTGGCTTAAAAAAAAACTTGCACCACTTTGTCATCCAATCAGAAGTAAAACTAAAACCAATCGTGGCTCGCTCCCAGATGTCTTCTGCAAAACGCGTCAGCTACACCTGTTGTTTCCAGTCTTGATTGGTTCAGCGCATTGTTCAGTGCTTAACTCGTTTTAGGTGTCTCCAATTAGCAGCAATACTAAATCTCATTGACACGTAAATAAAGTTATTATTATTATTATTATTATTACTATTACTATTACTATTACTATTACTATTTCTATTACTATTACTATTACTATTACTATTACTATTACTATTACTATTACTATTACTATCACTATCACTATCACTATCACTATTACTATTACTATCACTATCACTATCACTATTACTATCACTATTACTATTACTATTACTATTACTATTGCTATTGCTATTGCTATTATTATTATTATTATTATTATTAGTATTAGTATTGTACAAGTCCTTTGTGATTTGCCAATAAGTGGCCGACATGGTTAACTTAAGGGCTTTGGATTTACGTAAACCACTCTAACGAAATACTTATTCGGAGATAGTCTTGCTAGGTTTAAAACCTATTTTGCCTGACTTGGGGAAATTCTCTGATCTGAACCCCCATCCTTACCAAATTCTTTAACACTATTGGTTGCGAAAGTCGTATAATTTTCACCGCGCAGCGGGAACACTACATCAGAGCAGTTCACCCTCTAGTCCATGGTTACCTTATGTTCCGTCACCTGTTCCAAGTTCCGTTTTAGGGGCTGCGCCTACTTAAGTGCTCGTAAGCTCCCCCAATTTTTTTACCTACCGAATACTTAACATTTTTTAACGTAAAATGCTTTAAACCGTCTATTAAAGGCTCCGTCTAAGCCAGGAAAACTTATCTGACTAGAAATATCAGACTGCGTCACAGGGATGTGAGTCTAGACTGTCTGGTACAGTCTGTGAACTAGATTACTTTACATATGAAGCACTTCAAATAAGAGAACTTTGTAACCCTAGAACTTAAAATGAAGAATCTTGTAACTAACTATTTCTATTTTTCTTTCTGGTTGCTGTTGTATTTTGTTTCGTTTTTGAATTTTTATTTAGCGATTCTGCATTTAGGTAACACCATCTATATGGGAATACCAATAAATTGTTGTTGTTGTTGTTGTGTCTACCGAATTCCAACTTCAGTTATTTGATGTAAGTAAACAGTCTAGCACCTAAACCAAGCAGACCTAAACACACAGAAATCCAAGTACCACTGGACCCAAACGCCACGCTTCCGATCCCGAAGCCGCATTTACTCCGTTCTGCATAGAAAATAAATTCATTTACCACAGTGCGGTCACGGAAAGGGTGCCACTCGTTCCAGTTTCCCGAGCTCATGCTGTTTACTTTGGACAGTAAGTCGTTACATTTCCATGTCACTCTCGAAGCGTATACACAGGGCACAAGGAAGATTGAGAAGTTAAGAACAAAAGCTACGGCCATGAAAACGGTAGGCGCCCCGCTGAAGTGTCGAGAAAACAATGAAAAATGCATCGAGTCAAAAACGAACACAGCAAGGCAGTTAGCGCCGAACATTAACCAGTGAACAATAAACCAGGTTTTAAACGATTGTGAAGCTGTTGACAGTTTTCTGCACAACTTTTGATGTGCAGCGGTGACGTAATTAAGGGTTCTTTCACCCATGTTACGGATTTCCTCGAAACATGCGTCAACTAAACTAACCAATGCGCATGACACAACAGCGAAAACGTAGCAACATATGAACGCTGTCAAGTAAACAATCAGTATTCCTAACCCAAATATGCCGTAAAATTTCATTTTGCTGTATCCAACCGCAGATATTCGGAAAGCACTTGCAATTGTAATGGCCAGGGAGCAAATCACCAACATTGCGTTAATTAAAAGCCACTCGCGTGAGCTAACTTTGGCTTGTGCAGAAGCAAGAGAGAAAGAAGGCAAATGTTCTTCCACGCACCACAGAGAGTAAATTAAGAGCACGTAAGTCGTAGTATCGGAGAGAGCATTCCACGCGTCGAACGCCAACGTTATTTCGTATACCTCGATAACCAGGGGCTCCACCGTTGACTGGCTAGTCACATTTGTCACGCTCTTGGAAATTGTAACGCAACGATCGACAAAGGGACCACAGATGCTTGGAATTATTATTTCTGCCAGCAATGATAAAATATTCAAAGCTACAAAAAAAAAAAGGCGCAGAGCAGAGCGTAGCGTTTTACCCTTGGATTCCATAAACCTGCTGCTTTCGTTACGAGCCTGAATAGCTTCCCCGAGGCCAGAATGCCGTTACAGCGACTTGTTGAGTCCGCCTGACTTTGCAGACCGTAAGCGTGCTCCGATTTCAGTCGACTAGAAGGTGCATCTTCTATTAAATGTTCACTTCTATGCTTGCAACAGAATTCTCTATGTGTATTGCTTTCTCCAGCGATTGGGTACAATGGTCGCGTTGTGGAACCTGTTTCCAAGTTATTGTGATCACATTTGAGCTCGTTGTCCATTGCAACTTCCGGTGTCGTCAATAGGGTTCTTCAGTTCAGAAGCCTTTGACCTCTTTTCCTGTCGAGGCCCTCTTTTGGATTTAGAACGATTCTGTTGATGAGTCTGGACGCTGTCCCGGTTTTCAAGTCATTTCTTGAAATGGGTAAACTTAATAAAAAGCCCAAAGGGTTGCGTGTGTACTTGCTCTGACTTCGCTTTCAGAGCCTGCGAATTTTTGGTCTGCGGCTTAGTTTTCTACATCAGGGGGTACTCACCCAGGTGCGGCGCCCTGTTTTCTTGAAATCTTCACCTTATTTCAGACCAAACTATGCGATTTTAGACCCTTAACTGAAATTAGAACATACATGACCACAGCTAACCAGGAATGGCTGTGCGAAAAACTTTTGAGAAGGGCTTAAAATCTCCGATTTTAACGGGAAAAAAAAGTTTTATCTGAAATAAAACACCAAGATCCAGACCAGAGCCGCACAAGCTATACGTACCCCAGTCAGACTGTTCGATGCTCAGATCATTCCAAAGTACTATATATAATGCGGTCAGTTCGTTCTCGGTTCCACTTATAAATAGTCAGATAAAAGATCCTTAGAATAGCTAAAAGATCGGCTCCACGAGTGAAATTCGAGTGAAGTTCTAAGTAAGTACTGTTCACACGATTGATAAATCAGAACTATAAGCTGTTTTCAGGATCGTTAGAGTAAATGTATTCATACACCTTGAAATTGAACTTCGTTCTTGTAAAATCAACCCAGTTTTCGATAAATTCAACTTACCAGGTGCAACAACATTAACAAGTACACTCGGAGAAAAAGGTGTACTGTTTCCGAGGGACGGAAAAAAGTGTTTTTAGCCCTTTCAAACTGGAACGTGAGTCGTGGTGACGTATGTTTGAATAGAATCAGGTAAGAAGGCAACACCTTTTTTATCGACTCGTTCATTCAACTAATCATAAAGTTGTATTGTTTCGTTACATTTTCATTCAGTAAGAATGTTTTCATGATGTTTTTTTTTCTTGTGGGAAAATCTGACTATACTGTGGAACGATCTGACTTGGAATCGGATCTGATTATGGAACGATCTGACCAGAATTCGTAACCTACTTCAGCCCAGAATAAAACCCAAACAGCTCAACCATACCCATCAAGCCTTTGACGCCGTGCACTTGGCCTATACAACCCGGACAAGGGAGTAACCGCTAGGCGGGCCTGAACTATGTCAGTGCAAAACAGGCGCCCATCACCCGGAGCCTCCATACCTACCATAACGTAGAGTCAACCCTTTCCCGTATCATTCTAATTTTAGAGCTGCGATAAGCGCAAGGGTCTCTTGGTTTCCCACAAAATTTCAAGTGCAGATAGAAAATGCAAAATGAGGGCAAAAGGGGGACTCAGACTTTGTTGTAACAAAGAATGGTCATAGCTCGGGTATCATTGGGTATTGAAAAGGGTTCGTGTGAAAACCCCCACAAGAGCTGTTTCATCTGTAATTACAATGGGCTCCTGGAGACGGAGGCTCCGGAAAATGGACTCTTGGTGCAAAACGATTAACGTACTTTTTCATATTCTAAGTTTTGACTCGTACTAAGCAGATGGAGTTTTTCCAACTTGTACGAAACGAAGTACTCGTGCGCGAAATCTCGCCACAGGCTATCTTGCATGGTTGGTACGGGTACCTACGGGCTTGGGGGAAGGGGGGCAGGTGGGGGGCGGTGACCTTCTTGCGCGACAAAATTACCCCAGCAAACCCACTCAAACTGCATGAAAAACAAAAACGTTTACAGATCTCACATCTAATGAAACTGCTATAATCCCAAAAATAGCTGTATTGAAAGCTTGCCTTCTCAATGACTTCTATAAACAGTCCTAATTAATCTATAGTAAAATTTAAAACTTATCAAAGAAAAAGTTCCTCCTTGCATGGCGTTCATTCAGGGATTGGCAGATCAGCAACAAAGACTTTTGTGATTCAAGAGGGACCGTTTGGACGTTAAAGAATCTGGACTCTATTCGCCACGAGCGTCTCGATATGCTCGAGACCTTCAAATAACAGTATGAGGCATTGTTAGACGTCTTAGTCTTGTTTTGGCCACAGGAGACTTGCAGCGTACACTGCAAGCCTAGCCTCCTTTGAATTCAGAAGCAGCGTAAATACGATGGCCAACAAATTGGACGTATAAGAGGAGCACTTCATAAGAAAAATTCAATGAAAAAATTATAATACCCCTTTGTTAAGACATCACAAAGGGCTCTTCTCAAAGACACCACAAAAACAAAAGTCTTGGTCTTCATTCGTTGTGATTTTTTTTTATAGCTAACAGAAAACTCAAGGTCCCTCATATCATTTCAGTCTAAGTCCTTTTTGGCAAGGCAAATTTCCTACAAAGTAGCTTACAAACCTTGAAACCTAAAAAAATAATAATAATAATAAAAAATAGGGTCCGTTTTTTTTTCGGGAGCTTGAAAGACCGCGGTCCACTGTCTAGCGTGGCGTCTTCAGTGCGCCCACGACACTTCAGATCAGCAGCAAATATACATTACACACTTTACACGATACTGCTTTAGTGTTAACTCTTTGAAGAAACTACTTGATAGTGTCAAGACTCGCAGCCGGGCGTCTAATCACACGGACATAAAAAGTAACTTTATTTACGAGTTTTGAAAATTACACCAATAGCATTCTTTTGTAATGTTTTCTCTTAGGTGTCGTCGCCCGAATCATGAGGTTTTTGCCCGAAAATTACATAATTTTCGTAGCTGGGGTCTGCAGCCCCCTCGGTCCAACCCCCTACCCCCACCCTTATGGCCCATCCCACAAGCTCGTATGTTTATGTGTGAGGAACTTAGGAAAAGGTCCTGGGTTCCTATGCGGGTTATCCCGCGCGGCAAATATATGTTAATTATTCGAGAAAATTAATGACGTCACGGGCAAATGATCCGAAGCCTTGTTCAATGGTCTAAATTGGTGGCCATGTTGTACGCCATCTTTGTGGAGTATTTTTTCAGGAAAAGAGTGTCATGATTCGTTCGAAATGCCGAAGGATAAGCATGAAAATAATGATCTTCGAAGAAATTATACCCTAATGAGTGCTGAGGATGTAGCTAACGGCAAAAAGTCGAAATGGACCGAACTGGAAATTACGGCTCGATCGATTCGTAATTTGAGCCCAACACTATGGCAGCTGGATTTTTTGACTGCGTTGTTTCTAAACGACAATAATCTTACAAAGATTCCCCCGGAGATCTCCAGGCTTGCTCAGCTCAAGCACCTGGATTTGTCGTCGAATAAACTGCGAAGTTTGCCCAGCGAACTTGGAGATCTGGTCACATTACGTGAGCTACTTCTATGCAACAATAATCTGAGAGTTTTACCAAACGAACTAGGAAAACTTTTCCAGTTACAGACTCTTGGATTGCAGGGAAATCCCTTGCCCCAGGATGTGTTAAGTGTAAATGCAGAACAGAATGGAACAGCAAAACTTCTGAGCTTTATGCTGGACAATTTAACTGGTAAGTAAGTTTAAACTAAGTGTAAACATGGAAGGGAAAAGTCTGTGGTGTCAATTCTAAATTTATCGTTGTCAGTTAAGGTTCGGTCCTTGATCATGTCCATTAAGCAGCACTTCTCGTTTTATACCCACTCTTGGACTGTTCTTTAATGTTTGTCTTGAACTGTATTGTTGATGAGATAGCGCTGAATTGTTTGCTTGCGAGCGACGTTTTTCTTTGTGTGTTTTGCACGAGGTTCTTTCGCATAAATTGAGTTCCGAGGCGTCGAATATATGTCATATTGATCAGTCTTAGCTAAGAATTTAGCTCGGTCTTGCTTCTTTCCCGATCAATATTTTACTTTACTTTAGTAACTCAACTACCTTGATTTAAAACACAGAAGGAATCCCTAGCATAATTTTGCAATAAACTTGTTACTTAATCATCCCGAGATCATTTTGTATTCAACGGCAGAAAGAAAAGTTCTTTCACCTCAACGAACAATAACAGTTCAGACCGCCATGTTTTAAGCTTATTGGAACACAGTATGTACTTCTAAACTACGGATGATTGCATTATGTAAAGCTGTAAGGTAAATCAGTTGCTGACCCGAAATAATCAAAGGATTTTCTTGTATAATTTGGAAGCGTGATTCCACGGACCTACAGTCCGGAAGTGGATTTGGTGCTAATTCGATTCAGCGAAGCTTATTTTCGTTTTTGTTCGTTCAAGTTTGCTTTGAGGTAACCTTGCTTTTAAGTTCGTTTTGTTTAATTCAAAACCTGGCTGAACATTTGATCTGATGGCTCGGTGATGAAGAAAATCAAAGTGTTCCTCGAAATTTGTGCAAAAAGTCGTTTGAAAATATCACTGCACGTAATGACAAGCTGAATTAATTTGGATTGGCAGGTTCTTGGAAAGTCACTTCGTTTGGGACAGACAAATATAAGAAAAAATCGAAAAATACAGTGTTCACATTTTTGACAGCAGTATGCCAAGTAATCTAGTATTCTTTCTTTTATATTTTAAGCTGATAAAATTTTTGCAACAGTCTACAATAATGAGAAAGAAGTCAACTTTAAAATACCGTTAATTTCATTATCAGCTTTGAATAAATATTTTCGATTTGGCGTTTCTTTTTCTTTGAAATACTGTGTTTTTCTTTGGTGGTATTGAGGGAAATTGTATTCTTTTTAAAACTGCTGCATTGCCAAACATTTTGAAGTTTTTAGACTGAGTTTTAAGCAAGATTTAAACAGTCAGTGTGGCCAATTAACACCTTGTTATAGGGGGCTATTAGTAAATCATTATTTTTAATATTCGTTTTGTGTGTTTTTATGTTCAGTGTCTTATGCCAACACAGCTACATGTATATGTCATAGTATGCGACTGCTAGCTTTCAATGAATAATTATTATTGTTATACAGTTAAAAATAATACAAAAAGGACTCAAAATCTTTGTTCAATCAAAATTTCTAGGAAATTTTAGGAGCGCATATAAAATAACTTTTAGGAGGTGTGAAACTTGGAAAGTTTTTGTTTATGCCCAAATGGACACTGTGATTTCTCAGTAAATGCACTTGAACAGTTTTGTCTGTCAGGTTCCAGTTGTTCAGAGTGTGGATAATACTATCCACCAGATAAATTACAATCCAGTGGATTGAGTAGTTGAGTAGGGTGCTTTGTAGACACTTATCCATTGGATAGCAATTTATCTGGCCCCAGTTGTTCGAAAGGTAGATAATGCTATCCACAATAGTGGATAAATGTTGACCAAACAAACTGCACTATCCTCTGGATAGTGATTTATCTGGTGGATAGTGTTATCCACCTTTTGAACGACCTGGGCCTGGCGGATAACATATTCTCCACACTTTGGACAAGTTGGCCTAGGATGCAAGCGTTTTCTTCAAAAACCAAGAACTTGCCTACAAAGTTACGATTTGATGGAAATAAAGACTTCACAGGTTGTTTCCATGCAATATTGCAGTCCCAGTACATACTCTTTTTGAGAAGAAATTAAGGTACATGTAGGAAGAATGATTGTGATCCTTATAATGTGATGTAGCTAAAAGAGTTAGGACTTGGGAGAGTTTAAGAAAGCTATCTTAGTCTCATATCTTGCAGTTTGGCTCATTTTCTGGGGAGGGGAACTTCCAGTCAAATGACCTCTTTTAGAGTTCTTCCAGGACCCTAGCTTAAAAAATATCTCACAGATATTTGAGGTATTGGTACACGAACCTCTAAGTATAGGGTGTAAGTGAATTCAAGCCACAACAGACACAGCAAGAGTCTTGTATCTTTTAGGGGTTCATTAGAAAGCTTTTAAGGAACACTACCACTTTATAGGAACCCCTATCTCAAGGGAAGATTCCTCAAAATTGAATATTGCAATAATGTTAATTTTGATCTCTTATTTACCTCTTTGGTGTAATATATCTTTGTACCTGACTTGCATTATAAAAAAGGAAGGTTTCCTTCAGTGTTAAGATAATCTTAGGCACTGTATATTACAGTACTACTTAACAAATTATTATTCAACAAGTGCGCATTGGATATAAGCTGGCTATAACCATCTCAGATCCAACAAGCGCAAGTGGATTGTTTTATTACAAATGCCCCCAAAATGTAGAAAACTAAAATAAAGTAAAAGTAAAAAATGCCCCCAAAATTTCCATGTGTGCTTAGCTTACCATATTTGTAAAGTGTAGCATAACGGCTCATAACCCATGATGGCTAAGCCAATGAAAATTGAATTGCATTATCCAGTGATCCAGTTTTTAACAATGAGAAATAGTAACTGTAGAATTCTGAAAGTAATGCCCCCCTCCCCAAAAAAAACAACGGCTCCCCAAAAGAAACGTTAATTTTTTTACCCTCCTATTGAACCCCGAAAATAACGGTCCCCCCCCCTCCCCCCGAAAGTAATGGCCCATCAGTAAGTAGCAGCCCTTTGAAGAAGTCACTAAAAGAGAAACTCTCTGATCTCAAGCACAATATGGATGAAGCATTCTGACTGCAGGACTGCACAACTTGAAGAGTTATTTGTGATTTTATTTATGAGCTGTATTTGTCGGGCAGCACATTCACAGCACATCAGTTTCATTGCGATACAACACGATATAATAGTTTCGCCTGACAGTACCAACATTTAGGACCTTTTTTGTTGATACAGTCTTACTTTGTTTATGTGGGTAGTTAGGGACACACCTAAATGGAACTTTTAATTGCATGTGTTATACATTCCCTTTGTCTGAAATGACTGTTACTGTACAAACACTTTTCCATCCGAAAGTAATGGCTACCCGAAAGTAGTGGCCCCTTTTGCCCGCTAAATCTGAAGGTAACGGGGGCAATTCTACGGTATGCCATGGATACTTTTAGGTAGATGAATAAACATTTTTTACAAGTACTCTCTATATTGGTATCCATTACTGGTAACCCATAATGATTTTGGAGAATTAACACTTGGAAATTATTATGGTCTCTACATTGCTTACTTGGATGTCCTTGAGCTTAGAAGCGACACAAGTTACTGTAATGTGTAATTTTCTGAAATATACTTATTTTTACTGAGAAAAACCTCAATTTTTTATTAATTCCTTCCTGGAACACATCAAATTTGGTGTTTGAAGAAGCAGGAGGAGGGAGATGGTAGGTGTTGGTGGTGGAGAGTGGGTGCATAATTGTGGCACCATTACTGTATACATTGTCCAATCTATATTGTTTTTGGAGTATTCATTTTTGATGGTGTTTGATGATGTTGCAGTTTGTCCTCGACCACCAGAGAGACAGTGGATCTCACTACAACCTGACAGATCAAGGAATCCTGCACGTAAGTTGTTGATAGTTTCTAATAAAGTTATTAAATATTATTACAGATAGAACATCCTTTTTTTCTGCTTGAGAGAATGTTAACACATCATAATGACCCCGACCAAGAATGAAAGGTGGAACACTTGATCTAGAGTCTACCTTGTAACCAATAGGTCACCTTGCCTTCTCCTTGTTGCTTTACTTACTCTTGTATTGATCTCAATATAACAATATGACGGCAGTATTTTAGATCGTGTGTAAAACAAAAACAAGAGCAATTACATTAGATTTGAGATTGTATGTACATGCATGGGTATGTCAGTGTGAGACTCAAATGCATATACATTGTGCTAATTGTGTCAGTTTACATTTTGTGTGTTTTTTTTTTGTTTTTTTTTTTTCATTTCTTAGTTACATTTAGTGTCATGTGCTATAATGTGCTTTGTGACAAGTATTGCACAAGACAGATATATGGCTATTGTCCGTCATGGGCGTTAGATTGGGAATACAGGAAAACAGCGATTTTAAAAGAAATTCTTCATTATGGGGCAGACATTCTTGGCTTACAGGTAATGTGCAAACACTCTTTTTGTAGAAATTGCTTTGTTTTTCTCACTTTTATCAGTAATACCCAATACATATATTTTATCAACCAACTGAACCAAGCACAAGTATCATAAGCACTGGGAGAATATTGGTCTTTTGAAACAGTGTTTGTGAAGTGTTTAAATGGTGAGACTAGCTTAGGGCCTGGAGTTAATGAATTTGCACTCTGTGTATTATGTTATAGTTTGCTGTACATGTTCATAGGATGTCAGACGTTTCACCTACAAGTCGTTTCGCCTACAAGTCGATTTGCCTGTAGACATTGAAGTCATTTCACCTACACAACTGAAGTGGTTTTGCCTACACAGTCTGAGTCGATTCGCCTTTTGGAGTTATCGGGAGGTTTGAGAAATTGGGATTCCACACAGTTTGATCACGTACAGTTACTTGAATCAACAACATATCGATCCTCTGCTCCCTGTGCCCAGACACGCACATTGCTCAAGTAGTTGTTCAACTTAGTAGTTGTTCAGTGCCGTCGCTGTGGAATACTCTTCTGAAAAACATTACTATAATTATTGTAAACCTATTTGTCAATTTTTAGATTATAAGTATTTAGTATTAAGTAATAAGTATTTAGTGTAGGTAAATCCACTTCAATGTAGGCGAATTGCCTCAGATCGTGTAGGCGAAACGACTTTGATGGTGTAAGCGAAATGACTTTGATGTAGGCGAATTGACTTGTAGGTGAAACAACCAGCCACCTGTACATATTATGTACATGTATGTGTCTAGACTTTTATGACTTCAGGTTGTCAAAGGCTGTTTCGTATAGGATATTTAAGTTCAAGACATTATTCATGCACTAACTTTCTCTGTTAATTTCCTATTGTAGGAAATTGAAACAGAGCAGTTCTTTAACTTTTTTCTTCCTGAGCTTCAACAACATGGGTATAATGGAATTTTCAGTCCAAAATCCAGAGCGAGGACAATGACAGAAGAAGATAGGAAATATGTTGATGGCTGTGCAATATTCTACAGGACATCAAAGTAAGTATGATGAATTGAGTTGGACCCTTGTTGATGAGGTGCTGTTTGCCTGAATGTTTTGTATCAATCTGTTACTTGGTACAAGAAAAGAAAGAAGAACCGTAAAGAAGAACAAACATTAAGTCAATATCAGAATCTGTAATTTCATTTACAATGAGCAGGTGCACATTGCAGGTATACTGAGAGATTTTTCCCCCTGATTGTCGAATCCAATCTGACAACTTATGCTACTGAAGATGGCTAAATTCACATACTTGCATAGGTTTGTCCTGTGAGTATAGCTGCTTAATAAATACTACAGAAATTGGAGTAAAATGCTTGCACATTAAATCACCAGGCTTCTCCAATATTTACCAATGGAACTGGCTTAACATTTACCATAGGCCTCATACAATTGCATTCTAATAAAAATTTAACACATTGTGTAGTTATTACAGAGCTATTCTCTTTCATGCTTTATTCATTGGTCATTCATCATTTCAGATTCACCTTTGTGAAAGAGTACCTTATTGAGTTCAATCAACTAGCAATGGCAAATGCCTCAGGTGCTGATGACATGCTCAACAGAGTCATGACCAAAGATAATATTGGCATTGCAGCACTGCTGGAGCTCAAAGAGGGCTACCTTAACTACGGCAATGACGTAAACATGCCGAGGCAACAGGTGCTTGTGTCTAATGTTCACATCCACTGGGATCCCGAGTTCAAAGATGTCAAGCTGATTCAAACAGTGATGCTTATGCATGAGTTGATGAACATCATGCAAGAGATCAATCCAGGTTTCATGGTCCAGGGAGGTGAGTTACATTTTCTCTAGATATTGCACAATGGAAACGCGACTTTAGGGCTGAGAAACCATATTCTGTTATAATTATGACCAAAACCAAATAAAACAAACGTCTTTGTTATATCAGGGATTGGTTAATACAGTAATTGCTTGTTTTAATTTTTGCCTTAAAAGTAATAACAGTGTTACAATGCACACTCAGCATGCCACTATTAATAGTGCCCTCTGACAAAGTCATTATATAATGAACTGATATATTGAATCATGTGTTGTCTTATTTACCGTAGTCTTTTACACCAGAGTATTACTGGATTTACAATAGATTTACAACCTCAGCCAAATGTTGGGTGTGATTTATTTTTAATATCAGGTTAGATTTCAAGTTTGGGCCTTGGGATTGCTATAAATGGGATTTCGTTATACTGGGGTTTGTTATAGTGGGGTTGTTCCTTACATTGGGTTGAAAGATATTGATATTGATATACAGGTGGACTGACAGTAAGTTGTAACATTGTGCAAGAATGGATACATCTAGGATATGTTAAAATCAGTCTTCATTGGCCTTGTTGCTCTGTAGAACATTGTTTCAGCATTTGTTAGTCAGTGAACTACATGTAGTAAGGCCTATATGTTTGGGTAACAAGCTTCATGTACCTTTTGTGGGGACATGTTGTTTTAAATATCATGGTTCAATTGTTTTGCTAAATGTGTTACTTACTGGAACACTTACAAACATTCTTTTTCCTAATAGGTAAAAATGGCACACCACCAAGCAAGTCCATTCCATTGGTGTGCTGTGGTGATCTTAACTCCTTACCTGAATCAGGTGTTGTTGAATTCTTGGATAATGGAAGGGTACGGATTGACCATGGTGACTTCTTGGACATGAAGTACGATGGTTTCCTCTCTCGTCTCAGCAACAGTAAGAACGGCGAGAAGTGTGGGGATCTAACTCACTGTTTCAAACTCAGTCGTGCCTACTCTGAGGAGCAGATGTCATACAGCAACCTTACGTATTCATTCACTGGAGTCATTGATTATATTTATTACACGTCCGACCTTCTTGTTCCTGTTGGGGTCCTCGGCTCAGTCAGTAAGGAATACATCAAGGAAAACAAGGTCATCGGCTGGCCACACCCTCATTTCCCATCAGATCACCAGTCTCTGCTCGTAGAATTTGAGGCACTGAGCTTCAGTAATGGGGTTCCAGTTTATGGGTATATGCCAGGTGCACATCATCCCAGGTAGTGTTACATGCCATTCTTACGTCAATATTATTGTAAATTTGTAACAAAGGTGTAAAAAGGCTGACTTGAAGGAAGCCATTTTTAAGGATCTAGTCGCAAGACTTGTTTTGTATTCAGTCTGGTAGACCAGTCGGCCAGTGGAGGCATTTTTCCCTCAGTCAGTTTTATAACCACGTTTAAGCAAAGGGAGAATAGCAGTTACCCTGACATTTCAGCAGTTGGTTGGTTAACAGGGAGTAATTGCAGGGATTTAGCTAAGAATACACTAAGGCCTAGGTCAAACGTCGAACTTCACAAGAAACAAACTAAATTGCAATTTGAATCGATCCAAATGGATAAAGCTTGACCACTGGGTCAAACATTGAACCTAATTTGAATTTAGATTGACCAACACATTCTATCCATCTGCTTTAGACAGATAGAATGTGTTAGTCAACCTTAATTCAGTCGAGCAAACTCAGTCAAGTCAAATAAAACTTTGCTCAGTTTAGTGCGTCTCATGTGAAGTTCAACATTTGACCTGGGCCTGAGTTGGCTCAGTAACAAGGTCAGTCTTGGAGGAAGAAGTCCTTGTTTTCTAGTGAAATTTCAGTTGGTTAAGAGCTCTCTTTTAGCCGGTGAAATTAGCTACCATTTTGTTCTTTGCTACATCCCTGTGGTTGTTATAATTTTATGTTTGTAGTAGTAATTTATTAAAGTTCTAGTGATGTGTTCATACAGCTGTCGATACAAGTGCAATAAGAAGTGATATTTAATTTTCTTAAAGTAGACAAAGATCTGTATCTTAGTCCAGTCGACCCTAACATGGGATATGAGTAAATGCCACAGATGAAATTGCAGGAACACATGTACCATACAAGTTTTCATAATTTGTTTGCAAATACATGTGACTAAAAACAGGCAAAACTTTACTTACAAAGAACATGCAACTGTCATAAAGCCTGAGGATATTCTAATGACATGTGTTTAAATTGCATGTAGATTAGAACTACAAGTGTCATTTGCAATCTGCGCACATGCATGAATGGAAACGAAAGTACATACAGAGTGGTACAGTGTGTTTACTTGTATGTACAAGTCAGTCTTAAAGAGACAGTGTCCTGGTTGTGATGGGGCTGTGATATTGTGTTTTAACAAGTATGGCTGGAGGCTTGCCCTAAACGTGCATTATTATCTTGCAATAGAAAGGAAAAGCAATGCCAAAAGTGTTGAAAGCAAAGAAATATCAGCTAAAATAGCAATTTAGTATGGAAATTAAGAAAGACAACCTTCAATAATCAGCTGAAACACTGTCTCTAGAGAACATGCATTCGTAGACTGGAACTGACTCACTTAAAATAGTGTCTTTTATCTGACCACCACTGAACTGCAATATGAATGTACCTATTACGTATCTCAATGTTTTGTTTTGGTTTTGTTCAATTATTAGATGTCAGTTGTGTACTGTAGGTGGCGTTGTGTATTTTTAGGCAAAGAATATTTTTGAAAGAGTTTTTCCATTGCATAGTTGCAGAAATGACGTACTCTTAGTAACAAATAGTTCATGCACTTGCAGTCTGAACATTGTATCGTAATTGCCTGGACCTTTTTCATACAAGAGTAGAAAGTTTGTTTTCGTCCGAAAATGATAAGAATTGTCTGAAGGTTTCAGTCGTTATATGAACCTTTTTGGTAAACTAAGAACAAAACAAGTGAGAAAAACTTCAGCCAAGAAATATTCAACGCCCTCCATACCAGTTAAATGCTAGATTTAGAATTTCGTTTGCCAGTATAGTTGTAGAACTTTAGGTGGTGAAGCAATATGTTTCGTCGTGCGTTAAAAAGATTTGCCAACCATGTGGTGCAAACAGCAGTTTATCAGCATGTTAGCTCATGTTGATGTCGACTTGAACTTTGCACCACTTAAGAAAGAGGAAGCGAAGTCAACGTAACCTGGTGTGGTCATAAAAATGAGGTTGAGAAAACTCAAACTTTAGGTAAGCTTGGGTTTATATGAGGATCTTAAAGTTTCTTTTTTCCAAACTCGTTCGTGTGTCTGACTGGGCTTTGTAAACTATAAGCCGCCATTTTCCTTTTGGAGGACACGTTCGTGTTGCGTGACGTCATCGTCGTATCAATCCAATCAGGACATACCTCTGTCTAAAACCCGAATCTGTTGTTTGCTCCACGTGGTTGGATTGGATGGAGTTGCAAAAATGTAATTTACCCAAATGCACTGGGGGTTGTATTGTAAACCGTTTTTATCTTATTTATGTTAAGCAGACTTGTCTTTTTTTATTAGATTGTAGTTAGCTACGTAATGGACTTTGTGTAACTTGCAACGTTACGAGTGTAAAGTGTGTTTTTTGGCAAAACGTCTGGTAAAAATTACCGAGGGCGAAAGCCCATTATATTGGCCATCTTATTGTTTCATCGCCTTGTTCGTGATACTTTCATTTCTTCCTTTGCATGAACGCAGAATATTACGCAGTTTTATTTTTAGTCCTTGAAGAGAACTTGACCATTCTCTGCTTACTTAAGTTAAGCTTTTTGTGTGTGTTTTGTTTTTATTTAATTTAAAGCAATATTGAAGTTTATATACTAGCCAAATTATTCCGGCCCGAAGGAAATGTGTGTGTAGAGTTAAAGAGGTACTCTCAGTACAAGTGGTGGAGGTCGGGTGTCAAAATTGACCGTGCGGATGCCCGCGGGACTAGATATCCCGCGGGAAGAATTAGCCGCCGGAATAATAGTCATGTACTTCACATCCCCGTTTTTGTTGGTCACTGATAAATGTCCATATTGTTTTTTGAGTAGTGTATGTCTTTAAATTCTTTAGATTATGTAGGAGTGAACAAATTAAGCCAATTGTTATGATTTTTAGGAAAGAGATAGTAAATTTGGTTAGCTTGATTTTCTGTTTTAAGAAATATAAGCCTTGTAATTCCTAAGTTCAGCTCTTGCTGCTGGAGTGTTTTGTCGCAGCAAAAACTGAAACGAGCGAAATGAACATTTCTCAGTGATCAATTAAACTTCTTGGTCATTATTATTATATTATTTTTATGTGTAGTTCGATCTTAGTTATTGCCCCTAAAAGTGTGTTTATTTTTAACAAACAAAATTTGCACACTATCGATCAGGCATCGGCTAATATTCGTCAAGCAAGACTTTCATTAACTTTTTGAAATTCCGGCCGTTGTTTCTCTACAGTTTTAGATGTAAGAAATACATTTTACTGACTTTTCTTGGCGTGTTGCTAACTGTATTTGAGTTGAGAGGCCATTATCTTGCTGTTGCATTAGATGAAGTGTGCAAACTTTGTTTTGATACCAGAAGTTTTGTGTCGAGCAGTCTTGGCTATTTACTTCGTCGCAGTAGTTTCGAGTAAGGTTGTAAGTTTGTAGAAAGTTAGCAAGTGCCATTACATTGTAACTCGGAGATAAAAATTTTTAATCCAAACTGGCATTTCTGAGAAAAAGACGGAAAACGACTGGAATAAACTCCGTGAACAGATAGAGCTTGCAATGTGTCTTTTAAGATTCTTGTAATATTCTTTCCCCTCTATAACTAGTGCTTAAAAGTCAACTTTTGAAATTTACTGAAGTGTCCAGACTTTTCTCCAAAAAAAGAGAAAAGAACTGTTTTAGTTTACCCGCCGACCTGAGATTAGCAAATTCGCATTTGCGTTGGTTCTGCATCACTGCGATGTACGATTAGGCTCGATTTCTGCCGCAATATCGAGTGAGCGGCTGGTTATCGAGCTTAATATACGATTGGCTTGAACAAAGACCAGCGCTACTCTGTCGCCCAATCAGAAATAAAACCAAAACCAATCGTGACTCGTTCACACACGTTTTCCCGCGCTTCGCGTCAGCAACATGTATTTGCTTTGAGTCTTGATTGGTTCACTGGATTATCTGTATCCGTTCTGAATTTTCTGTGTTCTTAGTGACTTTGTGTTACATGTTCTTCGATTCTGGTTTTACGACGCTCAATTAAGAACCGCTCTAATGTACGAAACAAACTATCGATACACGTGCGAGAGCTGCCTTCCCCTGGCACCCTTCCCTATTAAGTGTCTTTTCCAGAGCTTTTTATGGTCTTTCCGTCCTGATTTCTACGTGCATGCATGCACTGCGAATACGATGAAACTTGCAAGTTGGTTATTGACTCAAAACAGGTGACATTAATTGCTGGCTTGGACGAGGGTGGCAAAGGTCTTGGACGTTCAGGGGCCCAATAAAACCAAAGTATACGATGATCGATTTATTTTTATTCTTTTATCCTTTAACCTCGATATTGATTTTTTTATTTTCACATGACGACGTGTATCTTTTTTATATCACCCGTGGACCCCATGGACTCCCAGTGAAACCTTCACAATGGTCGCCGGACAAGCGGGATAGCATTCCGCGGGAAGCTGCGGGACGGGATTACAACATCTTTGATTACCAGTCCGCCTCTGCTTGCCCTTTTCGTGTGGGTTTGAAATGTGTTCTCAAAATTAGCAGTGACGACCAGCGATACTTTGCAGTTAAATTACGTTGCCTCACTTCCTCATTTTAACCCACATTAACCACCAAGTGTTGGCAATGGAATACAGAAGGTGAACTGTATATCAAAAAGTCGAAAGTCAACACATACTACGTTTTTGGCGCCTTTTGCTGTATTCGTGGGATTCTTGCAGCTTGTTCGTGAAACTCCACCGTACGCTACAAGACGAGTGATTATAAACTTTTGATAGAGAACCCAAGACTTGGTGGAAACCTCTTAACATTTAACATCGTATCTCAGGTGAGACTATTGAGTATTGGACATTTCTAAAGGCTTGTGTGAAGACGATTGTTCAAATGCTAATGTAAGACATTTCGGTCGATCTTTCGCATCCGTTTATTAAAATCACGTTAAAATTTCCCGATTGTGATCAAATGATCACAGGTGTTAATCGCTTCCCGTATGACGCAACGCTCTCGTAGGTTTAAACGTTTTTCTTCCATTAATTCACTGCTGTTGTAAACGTGAGTTTTTAGTGCGATAAGCAAGCTTTAGTTATACACCTGCACTCCCTTCATTTATTTGGACAAAACTTGGTCAGGTGAGGTCTGTTAATTAGCTTACATGGGCCTGACTAAATTCAACAGCTGCCAGGTTTATGATCGTTTGAAACGGACAATTGCCAAGAGTTTTTGTTGCTCTTGATCATGCTTGTAGTTGTTAAAGTGTTCTCTTTAAGTCACGAGAGAATTATAATAATTCCTCCTCAGTAGTTTTACGGAAAATGTGCACGTCGATGTAATGAACTACATTAACTTTAGAGTTCATATGCAATGTTGACAAAAGACCTTCTCACTGTTTCTAATGCCATCTTGTTTTGACATGACAATAATTACAGTGAATGTACAAGAAAAGTAGAGAATCTAGTGTCTGACAACTCGCAGTAAATTTGAGTTGCAAATTATTTATGAATTAAAAACTAAAAGATACCATGTAAAGATACCAGCTTCCGAGGTTTCAGCCACCTCAATGTGTGAATGATTTGTCAGTACAACCGACCTTTACATGTAGCTCGTTTCCATATTCTCTTCTGATCTTTTTGGTCTGTCAGTGAATACCTGGTGAACAAGAAATATGAGCTACCCACCACCGCCAGGAGGCTTTCCAATGTATGGGGGCCCTCCTATGCCAGGAGGAGGAGGAGGAGGCCAATATCCAGCACCTCCGGGCCCTCCTGGAGGTCCAGCCTTAGGATTTGATAACTTAACTAACCAGCCCCCAGTGGGTACCCCTGGGGTAAGTACAGGAAACCAAAGACTGGCCATAAGGTTGTTTCTATTTGGAGGTGTTTTGTATCATGTAAAAGCTTAATTTAAATTCATTACTTAATCAGTGTACAGTTGTACTCTATAATACATGAAAATCCTCTTACCAGGCCACTGAAGACCCCTTCTCACTGCCAACCCTCTGAATATAGAAAACTGTTACTACACATAGAGGTGACTGGTGACTTTGCTGTGCCTCATTAACTACAGTGCATTTGCTAAGTACTGTGCCTGGGTTGATGACCGGTGTTACTGTATCAACAATCTGTGTGGGATTAAGTCATCTTCAGATTCAAGTAATTAATAGTGATAACATTATACTTAATTTATTTGGCACTATTAATTCCACTGCTGCCGACAGCAGTTTCTGCAACACAAAGCAACTGAGGGTATTTTTACTCCAGGAAGTATTTCTACTCCCTCCTGGATAGGATGCTTGTCCACCACAGGGTTACCCCCAGCATTAAATTTGCTTGTACCCATTTATATACCTGAGTGGAGAGAGGCACTGTCAGCGTGAAGTTTTAAAGTATCTTTTCCAAGGGTACAACACAATGTCCTGGCCACTGGGCTCAAACCTGGACCACCCAATCCATGCATACATGCATACATACATACTTTATTGTTGCTTTCCCAATGGGGCTATATACAGTACAACAACAAAACCTTGGCAGATTTGCATGTACCATAAAATATGTTTCCAAGGATATCTGAATGAGTTATTAATATCTACATGTAGATATGGAAGGAATTTTAGTGCTCAAGACCATTTGTGCATTTTACACACAGTATCCACATGGTGGTCCATCTATGCCCATGCCAACCCCTGGAGGACCTGCTATGTATCCTGGGATGTCAAGTCAAATGCCGCCAGCAATGCCATCAGGTGAGCTTCCTCTTTGTAAAAAAATGTGTTATTTGTAAACCTAGCACACCAGTACCCCTGAAAGGTCCTGTCAGTACTTTATGGTATCTCAAGTATGCAGATTTTTATTAATGGTAATAAACATTGGTTGAAGAAGTCAAGAGTTCTAGATATTGAAGGAACATAGAACAAAAGTATGCTATATTGCTAACGACAGTGGTTTCAATAATAGCCAGGAAGCAGGTAGATCTACCCGCTTGTAATGAGCGGACTACCCGTTTGTAGCCATCCTGGATAGCCATACACAAATAGGTAAGAACAGATAATTTCCTCGCAGCTAAGGATTCTCTTCAAGAAATTTGACAAAACAAGTCTTATGTTATAGGTCAAGAAAAAGAAAGGTACATGAAACAACTTTCTAGTGTTTTAAACCCAGCCTCTTGGACCACGAAAGATGAAGGAGAGAGTAACCTAACACACAAGAACAATCGCTGCAATACAAAGTGAAAAAAATGTGCCAGGCACTTCAGCTGAAATCGAGAGGAAACTGGGACTAAGCATGAATAATAATGGCTGCCAAAATGCAATCGTTATATATGGGTTATTGACCAAGTGTGAGGTCAAGATGGCTGGATATTGGCCAAGCTCTTTTTTTGCGTGTTTATGGACTGAGACAGAGTTGAGGTCCATAAACTCGCAAGAAAAGAACAAGGCCAATATCAAGCCACCTTGACCAAACAAGCTTGGTCAATAAAGGATTTATTATATGGCTTACTGGGAAATTTTTCTTGTGGGACATGGTGGGTAGACCCAAGCAGGCAAGATAGCTCCATCTTGCCCGCTCGGGTAGCCAATCATAGCACAGGATTTGACTCATCTTGCCTGCTCACAGAGTTAGCCATATGATAATAGCATATTTCGCTCCAGCATCAAAACAATAGAGGTAGAAGAAGAATGATTCTTCACAACGTTGGTTGAGGATATTGAAAGGGACACATTTGGGTGTTTAAACTTTAATATTATGCTTCTTTTCGTGATGAAATATAATGTATCGTTCATGAATCAATTTGAATACGCAGAATTAAAATACCACACGTTATCAACATTGTCTTTCTAATTGATTGACTTCTAGGAACAACAAAGCAACATAAAAACTAGGCCTCAAAACGGAGGAAAATGCATCTGCGAGAGTCTACAATTTCAAATTTCCCTCCTGGCCTTCCAAGAAACTACCCCCCTGTTTTTCTAAACTACCCTCTTGAGCTAAAAATTATTGAAACCCCTGCTAACGACAGATTTGATTTATCACCAACAACAGGGGGTAGGCATATTTTCATAGACTGATATTTTGGTCACATTGAACCAAGCGTGTAGCCTTGTGATGCTTTTCTCTGTGATTTTAGTGCGCTTGTGAGCAAACTTGCGAGTCCGTTTGACCACCCTTTGCACGTCCCTACGCAAGTTCAACTTGTGGCTACTTGCCACTACTTGCAAGTGCATTTGGCCAAGCCTTTATAGTAACTATATGTGTGTTTTATTTTCCTTTTCTATACCCAATATTATCAGGTATGCCCATGCCTAACCCTAATATTGGCATGCCGCCGCCAAACCCAGGTGGTTTATATGGTGCTGCACCTTCCATGCCAAAGCCTGGTGGAGTGTATCCTGGGAGTTTATCATTTGGAGTGAGTATTAACATAGGCAGCCTAGTACAGTGAATATGCACAGATATGCATGTATTATGTATACTAAGGGTAAAGTACAAAACAATAATTTACATGTATAACAATAAATCCTTACTTATCAATGAAGTTACCTGTAATAACTGTAACACAATTGCACACCTGAATGTACATGTGAACCAATATCGTGCATATATGTAAATGTAAAATTAATAGAGAAGTTCTGAGCACATCAAGTCTTATTTGACTACTAATAATTCTTCTATGTGCACATAATTTTACTGACCTTTTTAGGCTGCGGCCATGGCCACTGCCTCATTTCCAGCCCACTACAACAGAAGTCAAGTTGGTCCACCTCAGCCTCAGCCTAATTTGCCCATGGTGAGCTATCATTGACTGTCTGATGACATGTGACAGCTTCTTTCTCTGTCCTATTTCTTGAAAAGTCTGCACTTAATAGCTGTAATGATTATACAGTATTGTTTTTTGCCAACTAAGGCAGCTGTATTGGAGTCAGTGGAAGGCCTTGTTTACCATTTGTGGGGGATAGCAAACTCCTGTCTTCCTTCTCTGTACCTTGTTGCTCTATTAACAGAATTGTTGTTACTACATTTCTTATTTCTTGGTAGTCAGTTTGCCAGCTAGTGAGGTGGTGAGTCAGTCTCAGACTTGTGTTAGTCAGTTAGCATTGACGAGAGTGATTTTCATCTTACTGTATGCAGCTTGACTGGTCATGACAGTTACATGTAGTTCAGTCTGTCCAGCATACTTCATGATGGTATTGTTTGTTGTTGGAATACTCATGAATGCTGAATGGTCACTTACGATGGACAACTTCCAGCCTGACTAGTAAGAGTGCCAGAGCTTTCGAAGCAGTAGTCAGATATGGCTTATTAATGCCAGTGCTCAATTTTAGGCTCTGAGTAGTATATGAAACAGCTAAAAGCATCTTGCTACTTCTCTTGAATTGTGTAATCCACCATAGGTTACACCATCCCCTCCCCTCCGCTCCCTAACATGTCATCAGGTTGCCTCAACACTTTCGCCGTAACAGGTTTATGCGCCTGGTTGAAGAGAGGCACTGTGAGAGTCAAATAGCTTGCCCAAGAACACAGCATGAAGATGCTGGCCAGTCTCTTGGACACTAATCTTACTTGTAAAGTTCTGAAAATGACGACCCCCTGAAAGTAATAGCCTTCCAAAAACAACAATAAAAGTTCATGGCCAAATATTAGAAAATTCAAGAAATGGTTAGTGCACTCCAAAAGAAGTGACTACCCAGATGTAGTGACCTCACCTCACATATGAATTGATCTTTTTTTTTTTGAGTGTGTGTTAACTATTAGAAGCAATGGAAAAACATGCAACTAATAAGCTGTTCAACCAAACTGATCTCCCTTATTTAAGATTCCACTTACTTCACTGAAAGGCAACATAAAACTTACCCTGTTTGGTTTAACATAATTTCTTTTCAGCAAGGTGGGACCTTGTTTTATATATTGATCTAATATTTTTCTCTAATTAATAAGATGGATTATCTCACATGTGGTGTTTTAGCTTTGCAGAAAAGTAGGGAGTCACTGAAAGTTGTAACTTAAAAGTTGTGTTCTCAAAGTTGCAAGAGGCTACCAGGCTACAAACTCCAAATGTAACATTGGAGCAACTACTCTTTTAACTTTACGGTAGTCTGTTCCTACTGCAAATTCATTAACAGAACTCCGTAGTTTGTGTACATTGTACACATGCATGTAAATATATTTGCTCAGTGCCGCTGGTATTGGAACTTAACTCACCCATTTAATGCCACTTTCAAAATAATTACACTGCACTGTAATCTACTATGTTGTGTGACAGTTTGAAAGCAATGACAGATTATTTTTGAGGCTTTAAGACAGTGTAGGTAGGTAAAGCATGAAGCGGCTAGGAATATTTCTACTCCCTCCTGTGAGGGAATGCTAGTCCATCGCAGGGTTACCCCCAACATTAAATTAGGTGGTAACCATTTATACACCAGGGTGGAAAGAGGCACCGTGAGAGTGAAGTGTCTTGCCCAAGAAACAACACAACTGACTGTTCTCGGCCAGGGCTCGAACCTGGACTGCTCAATGCAGAGGCAAGCGCACTAACCATGAGGTCACCACAACTCCCAGACAGTGTAGGTAGTTAAAGAATAATCCACTACCAGTAGGTTTGATACACCTGCCAGTGGGCAGTGGACTATTGTACCACCAGTGTAACGTAGTGGGTCAAATATTGATGACAATTGAACTCTTGATAGCAAATACCTCTGAGAATAAAACCCCTTTCTTCCTATTAAAACATAACTCCAAATACTTTGTTTGATGTGAAATTTAGTAATGCTGATGACAGAGAGTCAGAATTTGATTTGGTTGTTTACTCAGCTTTGCTACAAACACTGCAATCATTTCGTTTTATCAGGGCCCACCCCCAAGTTTCCCTCCTTCGGCACACATGCCAAGTATGCCGAGTGCACCCCCTCCTGCTGCTACAGGTGCTTCAACAACAGTGTCATCATACTCATCATCATCATCACACTCATCATCATACTCCTCTCACTCTTCATCTACTGCGAGTTCCAGCTCAAGCCAAAAGGTATGGAATTTTAGCCTCAGTTCCAAGCTAGTTCTAGTCCAATACCAAGAACACGAATATGGCCTACTGAAAGTCATAATTTGTTCATGATTGGTGGATCACGTTTTACCATTTGTTTAGCACTATTACACTGTCACTCACTGTCACTTAGTCAATCAAATAACAGCATTTGCCATTAGGTTTACTGGTAGAATTCTACTTATCGCTAATAGTGTATGATGGCTCAATCAAGCAGATTGCTGCATGTGCTTAGTATGTTAGAACAGTTCTACTTTGATCATACTGTAGTTCCATTAGGATGTTATTGACTCTGTACAACCACAGGCATTCCAAACTCACGATTCGAGAAATCGATCGAATGTTAATGATTTATGTAAGCGTATTGAGTGGGACGTGACCAGGTGACTACCTAAAGTACGCGGTGTTGTGTTACACTTCAGGCCGTTGAGAATTTGAGCGCTCCATAAGGCATTTTATGTAGTTTAAAATAATGAAGGATGAAAACGCACAACGAAATAAAATGCCACCTTCTTTTGAATACAATGTAGAAAATATACTCACCTTGCCTGGTGTCTGTTGTCCGTTTGGCCTATTGTGTTGTAGGAGCTTTTTGAGGTGTTTGTAGCAGCTTTCCGTAGACGAAGTCCGGAGCTTGGTCCAAAACAGAGTACAAACCCTATGCTTACAGTACACAAGTTCACATATTTCTGTTTTTTTAATTGATAGCAATCAACAAGACGAGCTTCTATCAAGCAGCATGGAAAATTTGATGCACGGAAAGATGCTGAACTGTTAAGAAATGCAATGAAAGGATTAGGTATTAATAATATCTAGTCACTATAATTAAATTGTTTATTAGGACATTAAATCTCATTCGTGCTTGGTCATTCACAATTTCACATTTTGAATTCAAATGTAAAATTCGGGGAAAACCTAAAAGAAGTGAGATCACCTTTTTTCGCACCTGCCAAACAGAGCGAAATTGAAGGCCTGTGAAAAAGAGGCTGGCGAGACAATTAAAGACGCGAAATTTTAAGCGTTGCGGTAAAACCCTTTCTGATCAAATTTTACCGACTGTCATCTCACGGGAAAATTTTTTTCTCTGAACCATAAAGTAGAGAGTAGACATACAGTACGTATCCTGAATTCTGTCTGACCGGTGTTCTTTGACATTATGCTATGTCGCAAAGGAACTTGTTAACCTATTGTACAAAATTTTGTTTTCTTACCGTTCTGTTGAATATCACTGAAAAATGTTGCTCTGAAATCTATACCGTTCATTTTGAGACCACTCGTGTGAACGAGAAGGTCAAGGTACATACCTTGATTTCGCGAAAATTATTCCCCCTTCTGTCAAATCGCGAAACTTTGTCTGTTTTATTTTCGCAATTAAAGGACAATTGTGCTAATTAATGTTCATTTCCAGTTGTCAACCATCTCATTTTGGCGTATATTTATTATTAATTGGTTTACACGACTTAGAGCGGTTTGATAAAACCAAAACCAAACCAGTTGCTTACCAATAGACCCCTTCACGCTCTAAGGGGCATTATGGGTTATCGGGCCAAGATCGGCAAAGAAACAAAGCGGCAAAAGATACGTTTTTCTTCATATTTCCGTTCTGAGGTTAATTTTCGTGAAGAAACTGTTACTGTAGATAGAGAAACTCCTTTTCTACGTTTACTAGCATTTTTGAGTCAATTGAGTCCGGCATTAGCCTACTTATCAGGTATCGGAGACTTGATCAAATTATTCGGTTTTAACCGTAAAAAATTCCTACGCCCACGACATTCAACCTCGTTCCCAGGGTCTCTCATCTTACCGCCCTCTACCGCCCCAGAGGGCGGTAAGATGAGAGACCCTGGGAACGAGGTTGCACGACATTCTCTCGATCAGCTCATAAACGCTGGTAAGGTTTCTCCATCCCCATCTCCATGGTTTCTCCATGTTTGGTCTCCACATATGAAATCACAACGGAAATATAAAGAAAACGTATGTTTTACAGCTGTGCTTCCTTGTAAATTTGCCCTGATTACCCATAGTGCCCCTTAGAGCTTGAAGGGGTCTATTGGAATACGAGCTGATCAATCTTAAACCGTAGTAAGACCAAAACCAAAACCCAGGTAATTTACCTGATCACTTTCTACACTCAATTGAAAACCGCTGTGATGTGAATGAGTATTACACACGCATCTCCTTAAGTTGCTGTATTGCATTACTCTTCTGAATTTGTCTTTAGGTTGTGATTCCAAAGCCATCATTAATCTGCTGTGTGCAAGAACAAATGCCCAGAGACTGAAGATTGAATTAGAATACAAGACAATGTATGGCAGGGTAAGGCTTCAAAACATGCTGTATTTCCCTTTTCCATAGTTAAGCGTCATTAACGCTCTTTTTGACCCAGTTTGAACATACCTGTACATGTATGTCTCTCATTTCAGCGTCAATTGTTTACCTGCTTAAGAGGACCGTGTTTATGCACGCTGTAGTGCTTATTTTAACTTGTATTTTTACCACAGGATCTTTTGAAGGATCTCAAGTATGAACTTGGTGGCCATTTTGAGGACATAGTCGTTGCTCTAATGATGTCTGCAGCAGACTATGATGCAACGTCACTTAGAAAAGCGATTAAGGTGGGTGGTGGCTGTTTTTTTTTTTTTTTAGTAAAGCTGTGTAGCACATGAATTCCTGCGTAGTTACCGTTTTGCAGCTACACGTACCATATATACACTTGTACAGCTGCATCTGATAGTACTTTCATGATCATATAGCAGAAATTTGAATGTGAAAATGGGTTTGATTTGTTTGATCAATAACTAACATAAGGGTAAAATTTATACCGTGTCATAGAACATACAGCCAGTCACAATACAGGAAAGCCGCTGTTTACTCGACCTTATTACTTACTGCACACTCAACCTTCCCATTGTGCGCTGCGATCTTCTTCCCGCCGAAATTTAGTAAGCGGCGCCATTTTCCATTTCTTTCAAGTATCTGATTGGGCTTTGTCAGAGCCAAAATTTTCCCTCTGGTTTAATTTTGAGGTCGCAAACGTATCAGAAAATGAAGATTTTAACAACAAAACACTGCGAGGAAACCAGTTCAAAGCATTCGTAATGAAGTCTGCGCGCATCTCGGGATGTTCCATTCCGCTCGAAAGCGTTGCGTAACTGGTATGATGTTCACACAACGTAGAAACGGCACATTACTGTAAGGCCTGGTTCACACTAGCGACATAACGACAGAACGACAATCGCTTATGTTGGTAATGTGGACATCAATGTAAAGACATTAGGAAAAGATCGGTTATTTTCCTTATGCCGTTATGTTCACGTTGTTATGTTGCTATAGGAGAATCTTTGTTTACAATATTTGCCTCATTACCATAAGCGATACAGTTTCTGATGGAGCTATAAAGAGATTAATACTGAATACTGAAAGGGCACAGCACGATTAACTGTCCCAAGGAATTTGAGCGCGATGTATTTCATACTTTTTGTGCGATGAGGATTTAAAAGCTCAAAATTTTTCAAAAAATGTACGAGCTCATTAGCGCTTTTGCCACACAGAAATTTTGATGTTTTTGAAAGCCAATTTCTCCTCTAATATTACACCCAAAGAGCCAAAAATTTCACCACTTACTAAGTTTCACAAGCTCTTAAAGTTTTTCTAGTAAAATCGTGTCTAGCATGATGCCTTCTATGCGCAAAGTCGTATGTTAATGAGGGAAAATGTAAACAATGACGTCAGCGAAGATTCGCCTATTATGTCATTATGCCAGGATGTTCACACTGCAAACATAACGACATAACGTCCGCCTTATATTGTTATGTTCACGTCGTTATGTCGCTAGTATGAACCACGCTTAACATGCATATGCTGAGTGATACATTTGTACTTTCGCTTCAGGGTCTCGGCACAGACGAAGGCGTGTTAATCGAAATATTGTGTACAAGGACCAATGCAGAAATCAATGCAATCAAGCAGTCATACCAAAAGCGTGAGTTGGGATTGATTTTGTACAGCCATTTACCATAACTGTGCAACTGCAATAAATGAAGCTTACTAAGGCCCTGTCCACACTATGCCGGAGGAATTTGCTTTGTTTTTCCTGTTAGGCCTTCCGTCCACACTAATCCGTTACGAAAACGGAGGTTTTTGAAAAGGTTCTTCAAACCGGATGAATTTGAAAACGCCGGCTTTGCGCTTTAGTGTGGACAGAAAACATTTTGAAAACGAAGCTTTTCGAAAACGACGAGATTGCGATCTTTTCCCTGCCCGAGTTTTACTCAAACACAAATCCAAACTGACCGGTGATTGTTGCGTTTCCAAATTTCTCCGGCGTAGTGTGAACGCGGCCTAATATATGAAACCTGACCTCATTTGCAAACACTGAGAAATGACGACGCGTAACGGAGAATTTTTGACGAGCTTTAAGGTGTTTAGAAATGTGGTCAAGGTAAATTCTGCATATGAGCCAAGTGGCCGATCAGGTCGGAGCTTATCCCGGTTTCTGCTGCATGAAGCGACTAGGAGTATTTCTACTACCCCCTGGATGGGATGGTAGTCCATCATAGGGTTACCCCCAGCATTAAGTTCGCCAGTACCCATTTATACACCTGGGTGGAGAGAGGCACCGTGAGAGTAAAGTGTCTTGCCTAAGAACACAACACAATGTCCCAGGCCAGGGCTCGAACCCGGACCGCTCGATCCGGAGGCGAGCGCACCAACCATGAGGCCACTGTGCCTCCCACAATGTGGTCAAACAGCTTCTTGGGTATTTGATATATCTTCTCAAATCGAAAGAAAAACAGTTAACTAAAGAGAAAACAGAGAAACAAAATTGTAAAAATGTACGCTAGTGTAAGATCAGATATCCAAACACCGTCACGGTCACTATTACAATATTACATGTAAGTAATCCTCTTGACCTTGGAAATATGACTTCTTGCTAAGCTTTGTTTCAGCCGTAACTTGTGCTACAATGGTATTTCTTTTTAAATAGTTGCTAGTTAATTCATATAACGTTGTGTACTCTATGATGCTTGTTTCTGGGATAGCTTTACTTTCTTTGTGGTGTTTTGTTCCATAGTGTTCAGCCGAGACCTGGAGAAGGACATTTCAGGAGACACCTCAGGCCATTTTAAGAAATTTCTCATTTCTCTTCTTCAGGTACGGTTCGAATTGTGAAGTAACTTGCGTTGCAAGGAGAGAAGAACTTTTTATATTAACGATTCGAAAAGTACTCACGGAAGTTGGACACTGAACGTCAAATACATGTGTTTTTAAACACTGCCTGGGGTGGTTACCCACCCTTACGGCAAAAAGGTCTGAAGAGCCGATTGGCCTTTTTAATGAAGGGGCCCACTTTTTTTAGTTTCGGCCCCTGCCTTGTGTGCAAGCCTGGATTCACTTCTATTGAGCATGTGTAACTTATAATTGCTTGTTAATGTATTCTGTTTTTCTCTTCTTTTCATTTTTTTTTGTTTTTTTTTTTTGCAGGCTTACAGGGACGAAAGCCACACAGTGGACTTGGCTAAGGCTGAAGCAGATGCAAAGGTATGTGAAATGCCATTATGTAGCACGTGAAATTCCACTGCACGAAAATGCACGGAATGTCTTGTTTGCTAGGCTGACTTCCTTCCAATGAAATGACTTGATCTATTGCCTGGAATCCCGCGAACCAGAGGTCGTGATGCTTGTTGTCGACCAAAAGGATTACAGTCTTCGGAGACGATATGATGACCTTTCAGTCTGTAAAATGACATGTTTACTTCTGCAACCAGCCAGGAGCAGCTCAGTAATAGGGCTAGGTAGCAGCTCTTGTTAGGTGCCACGTGAATGGCTGGATACCCTTTGAGAGGACAATAGAACAAACACCAGAAACAATGTCCCTAGCCCCAAAACATTAACAGCTGCTAGCAAGCAAAAGAATTACAAGCTTACGAGAGCTGCTACACTTCTGTAGAAGTAACACTCATGATGCCTCTTGGAAATTTAATCACAGAAACCTAAAAGAACAAGCAACAAAATAGAGAGAATCCTCGTATCTTGCAACAATAACTTGATTGAAGGGACATTTGTCTTTCAATTACAGATCTTGTATAAAGCAGGAGAAGGCAGATGGGGTACAGACGAATCAAAGTGAGTTGTCTTCAGATTATTCTTCTGTTTCCGAAAACAGGAAGGGTATATATCCTACATGTTTTTTATCGTGTTGTTCGTGTGTTCGTTCTAGGTTCAACAGCATCCTTGTGTCACGAAGCTTCTCTCAGTTAAAAGCAACTTTTGATGAGTATTCTAAGGTGGGTGTTGTCATTTCAGTGATGCATTACATCATGGATTACAGTGCCTTTTCTATATTGAAGCTTGTTATCTTTCCAGATAAGTAAATATGACATTGAAGACTCAATCAAGAGAGAGATGTCAGGAGACCTGCGAGATGGAATGGCTTCTATAGGTACAAATTGAATTAAGCTGATCATAAATGAACGAACAAGTGATATGGAGGATCAGAATTCGACTGCAGTTTCATATTTGGTAATTGTTCGCGCTACTAGCTGTTGTGATGCAGAGTCAAACCTAGTGGTTCATTTACCTCGGCTCAATACAGTTAATGCAAATCAGACAGTTATACCGGAAAAGAGAAACTCCTCGCACTTGCCATATTGGCTTGATCTACAGTACCTCTAGATTCTCAGAACAAAATCACTTAGTTAGGTAGTCATTTTAGGACAAAATTACTAAACAAAATTCCTTGATTTATTTCCGAAGTCAGTTACATTGATGTACACAATTGGCTTGTAAGCCTGTCCGCGCGTCGATTCCGCTTTTATCATTTGAATCTACAGGTGTAGCTCAGGAAACGACACGGGCCAACTGTCCTAACCTTTTTTTCACTTTTTGTTTCAGTTCAAATTGTAAGAAATGCGCCAGCATTCTTTGCTGTGAAGCTGTATAAGAGTATGAAGGTAAGAGAGGCGTTCGATGTCACATCCGTCCTTGTATTTTACGGGGTTTTCGTGAACTGGATCGGAGTGGCGTCGTGACAATTCGCAGAATGGATATCAGGTGATTTGCACCATTGGAAGATTAAGGGGCAGAGCGACGGAAAATGTTTCATTGGTAATTCTTGCCAACATGTATCGTCTGTTGCTAGTGATCCTGTTACCTCCAAACTTGAAATAAATTGATTCAAGATAAAATGTCAGGCTACATAACAACAAACGTTAGGTCGTATCTCTTCTGAGAACATTACCAGCTTCGCTTGATTGTTGTCAGCTTCCATTTACGCTTGTTTTGTTCTTGGTTTGTTTGTGTGTTTTTTTTTTGTTTTTTTTTTGTCGTACCACAGGGTCTTGGAACCGATGACGCAACGCTTATCCGCATCATTGTGACGAGATCGGAGGTGGATTTACTGGACATCAGAGACGAATTTGCCAAATTATACCACTGCTCGCTGGCCAAGTTTATATCGGTGAGTTGTTTTCGTTCGTTTTTTTGTTTGTTCATTTGTTTTCTGCTAGAACACATTCCTGTAAAAGTCAAAGTGAAATCTTAAGGAAAATCCTAAGAACGCATTCCTCATTGTAACAGTTCCCTTAGCGGACACTCAACTCTAGGCATACTCAGGTTTGTAATTTTGCAATCTAGTGCCCATTGAGCAGGTGTTTATTTAGTGTTCAATGGAGTCTAAACTGTTATTTTCAACTTGGACATCTCTTGCAAGTTAGGAGTTGAGCGTGCATGACAGAGTGAGTTTCTTTACACACAAAACTAGACCATTAATAAAACTGAGAGGATGGTGAAGCTGCTATTGTTGACGGTTAGGAAGACCTTTTTCACTTTCCCTACCAAACATTATCTTCGATTCCGAAACTGAAGAGAACTTCTCTTTCTGTTTTCAGGACGATACACGTGGAAATTACAAGAAAATACTTCTTCAGTTGATCAGTGAAAAGAAGTGAACAAATGTCAAAAAAGATCTGAAAATATTCGCTAAAGAAAGTGAGAAGCGTCTCTTCCTGTTTAGTTAGAGAACATTTTTTTGCTTTCTAGCCGCTTAGTAAATAAAGCGAAACGAGCAAGGATTGTCGCTAAACAAGCACACCTTTGTAGATTTTCTCTGTTTCTAAGTATTGATTGTTTGTATAGGTAATCATACGGTTTTGAACTCAATTTGGAATTAATTTGCACGAGTGAGTTTTTCAAAAAACTGAAATTGCACGAGCCGCTTCGGCGAGTGCAATTTCAGCTTTTCAAAAAAAACTCACAAGTGCAAATTAACTCCAGATTGAACGAGAAAAACCGTATGATTACTTATTAATAATATAAACACGAAAAAATTCGCTTGGAGGAAGTTGCGGAAGATCTTTTTTGAAGCCATTTTTTCTAGGTCTTGTAACAGTCGTATTGTTAAGGAACATTAATATATCTTGCATTGCGTCCATTTAGTTGGAATAAATGATTGTTTATAGGGTTTAATTTGTGAGATTACCGTTTACTATACTTTCACCTTTACGTGAGCGTTGTTTATTCATTGTATATTTACGCGGGGTATATTAAGATATTTTTGCGCGCTTAGCTGGACTTTCATTTCCATGTTTCCTTTGTGCTGCTGAAGTAGTGGTATAGTTCTTGGAGAAATGCCTTCGAGAATATACTATTTCTGTCAGTTTGCCATACGGTAAACTTGTCTGCGCCTAAAATGTTTCAGACGCAACATCACTTCCAGAAATGCACAGTAGTATTTGAAATTTGACTGTTGACATTTCTCTCAATGAGGCTGGGGCTTTTATGCGACCACACATTTATTATATGTATATCATTGAGAAAATTACAGACAGGCGCGTGTCAGTTTACACTGCAGTTACTGCAGTGTAAATGGAAAGTGACTAATCAGTGCGGATCGCGGGTCGCGGGTAAACAGCGCAGGTCGCGGGTACGCGTTGCGGTTCGAGGGTAATCAGTGCGCGTCACGCAAATAATCATAAACAAAAAACCTAAAATAAACATTTTGATAGACCAATAAAGGAGGATCGTTGGTAGACCTATCTTCAAAAATGTTTTTTAAAACACATGTTCCTTTGGCCGGCTCTCGTGACCCATATTATGTTTATAAATTAAATGACCGGCGTGGTAATCCTGATAAGCTGTCATTTGTTTGCAAGACAAGTAAGTTTAAAGCAAAATTCGCAGCTATTGTAACATGGACAGAACTGAAGACCATGTCTTGAGTCAAGAATTTGTTTTTTCCACGAGAAGGTGAAGAGGTGCAAAGGTTTGGTTTCACTGTCTGATAGCGTCTTTCATCCTCTGCTCGGAAGACATATACCTTTCGCCACAATGGAATGTGAAAATGAAGACTCTTGCTCAGTCGAGCTTTTTTGGAACAACTTTAACGAAGTTCTAAGGAAAGAAAGTCTAAATGAGAAGTAATTCTTTCATCCTCGTGGCTGGGTTACCGACATGGCGGGGTCAAATGTGAAGGGTTGGGTGACAGTCAAAAGAGTCAAGACTTGCAAATGTTATTTTCTAAGATTGTCGGAACCGGCAGGCTCCAAAGTTAAGAGAAGAGGACAGAAAATGTTTTAAACTGAACTGTGCAATCGTCTTTTAGAGGTTGAAAGCCCGGTTTCATACAATAAGGCCAAGGAAGACTTCGAGAATTTGATTAAAGAGGACAGCGATCGAAAATATTTACACAGGGGTCGAGTGGTGGCACAAAGGAGGAAATGATATATTTCGGGCATTTGTACCGTTACTAAGTACCCCGAAAATGAATCAAGCGAAAACCATTCACGCCAGCTGGGTGAAAAGGGACCTTATGAACATGATCCTACCCGATGCAGCTTATGCTGATGCCCGTGACAACGTAGGGCTGGTGACTTAATCAACGCCATGGCTAGTCCTAACCTGTACGATCGGCAAAACGCAAGTGTGTAGTCGAGGAGGTCTCACGAGGCAAGAGGTGGTCGTTACAGGCCGATAGGAAGCAGACTATTTGTACAGAGGCTTCAAAAGGGAAAGCAAGCGAAGGAGACATTTAAAACTAAATCAAGTTATTCGCAGCCGTCTCTCGAAAGAACGTTTATTGTTGTTAATTCTAAGAGTGAAAGTTCCGGTTACAAAGTTCAAATTGGAAATAATCCCTCGTGCGAATGTGAAGATTTTTCCAAAAATTCGGGCAAAGAACTATTTAAAGGCATCATATGGACAATATTAGATATTTTCAGAGTGCCGGAGAACGGTTATCTTCTATAGCAGTTCTTCCTGGGTTAACTGACAGCGAAGTTTTGTTAGTTTTGGGTAACACACCAATGGTTATCCCGCCCAGATCCAGGAAACCAATAGTAGATCTCTTGAGAAAAGACGCCAGGAACCAGCATGCACGGATTTTGACTTGAGGAAAAAAGAAAAAGAAAAGAGGAACTGTGCCAAGATGTCGAGCCTGTAGAAATTTGCAAAATGAAGGAGAGTTTATTATTATTATTATTATTATTATTATTATTATTATTATTATTATTTTTAATTTTTATTTTTATTTTAACTTTTTTGAATAACTTTAATTGTGATTCACACTACTTACAACACTGCTACAACTGCTAAAGTCCCTTACATTACTAACAAAACTTGTTATACAATTCAATTATTATGCACTACGTATAGGTAATCATACGGTTTCGAGTTCAACTTGGAATTAATTTGCACGAGTGAGTTTTTCAAAAACCTGAAATTGCACGAGCCGCTTCTGCGAGTGCAATTTTTGGTACATTTCTTTGCCGTCCTCTGCAAAACAACAACGGGAAATGATCAAATTCTGCGTTGTCTGGAGAACGTGAACCAGAACGGCTAATTTTTCGTATTTCTATTTGGAATTGAACGCATTCGTAGCATATTTAGCAGGGGCAAACTTTAATACCGACAGACGCACTGGATAGTTCCAAATAAATGCGAAATCCCAAAGTAAAATAGAAACACATTTTTTACTAGGCGTCGTCCTTGCCGTCGCCGTCGTACATGCGTAAGGCCCCTACGTAACCCGCGCCAATTCACCCGCGACCCGCAACCCGCACTGATACACTCCCTATCAACATGATCAACGGCGCCAAAAACTAATACGCGACTTCGCTGAATTTTACAACATTCGTTGATCACACAAGGAATCTTTAAATTAAGAATTGTTCATTTGAACCAAGAGACCACCTCATTTTCTCTTGTTTGAACGCAATTATTATTTTGGCCCAGGGGGGCGGGAATTTGAACGAGCCAATCTTCAAAAGTTCAAATGCCTGGGGGGTTTCCGGGGGGGGATGTTGAACAGGGGTGGACTTAGGGGGAGGGTGCCGGGGTGCCCCCCCCCCCCCTGAGATGACATACGACTTTCTAATGCCTTTGTTTACCTCACCAGTCAGTTACGTCCCCTCCTAAGAATAATCCTGGATTCGGTCCTGTTCATCAATGCCCTGTAATGATGAACTGTAACATGTATCATTGCTTAGCTCTTACAGAATTAAGAGTAAAATTCTAAATAAAAGTTTTCTTATCCCTAAGTAACCTTGACGTCTCCGAAATAGTGTTACGTTTGCTCTGTTAAAGGCAGGTCTAACAATTTGGTCGGAACATCACACCGTGAAGTACAAATGGCGGACTGAATCAGTTTGTCCTTGTCGTTCGAACTTCAGATACGTTCAGTGTCTGGAAATCGAAAGGAGGGTCAATTAGATCAGAGAAATGTACGGTTAAGGAGTTCATTTTTCCTAGTATTTACAACATTTCGAATGATAGCGACCTGAACTACAGTTATTTAGCTGCGAAGACGAAATATTGTATAAATAGTTACTACTTTATCAACTTTTAAGCTTAAAAAAGCCAACTAATGAGGTTGGCGAGGCTGGTCCTCTCTTGAAGATGGCTTTGAAGAGAGGCGCCGCCGGTGGAAAACTTCTACACACCAAGGGAGTTGGTGCTTCAGGCTCCTTCAAGGTGCCCAAGGGGGAAAAGAAGGAGAGGAAACCGAAGAAGCCCGCTGTAGAGAAGAAGTCCGCCGCCAAACCAAAGAAGCCCGCCGCCAAGAAGGCAGGGAAGAAAGCGGCGGTAAAAAAGGCCGCAAATAAACTAGCGGCGAAAAAGCCAGTAGCAAAGAAACCCAGTAAGGAAGTAAGAAAGCAGCAACAAAGAAGCCCGCAGTAACAAAAAAGGCGGCTTAGAAGCCTGGAGCCAAAACGTTCTGCAATAAAGTGGCAAGGAAACCCGCGGCGAAGAAGCCCGCCAAGAAGCCAGCTAAGAAAGCTTAGGCTCCTTTAGGAGCCACCATATGAAATGAACGAGCAATAATCAATAGAGCACTCTACCAGGAACAGAGTCCTTTCTTTGATCTCAGAAGCTATAAACTTGGGCTGTGTGAAGCCTTTGGCTCGTCCTGTCTTCTATTTCTTGCCCGTAAAATACCTGTAGGTTACAAATTATTCGATATTCAATTAAAGAGATTCAGTAAGTATCAATATTATTAAAACTCAGTATTTTCAATATATTTTTTTTTCTGAAGATTTTATGACTGAAAGCTCGCTTTGACTGTGACGCTTTGAATTGCGGGACTCATGGTCTCGTGCGCGTCACGCAAAGCCAGTACCGTGTTGGAAAAGACCATAACAACGCTTTCAAAAATTTCTTTCCTCAGTAGCAATAAAATACCAAATAAGGAATCGATCAACTGAACCCCGAAATATTTTATTTGAAATGAGAAATACTTCACTTGCAAAGCCAAGGGAAATTTCACACTACAGTGCACTATTTCAGTACACTATTTCAAACTACAGTGCAACTGAACCTCCGGTTGCGACAACCTCTCGTAAGCGACCACCTCTCCTCGGCGACCAGTTTTCCAAAATACCAAAAGTTTCCAAGTCAAATCAATATATTTGAAACCTCTTGTAAGCGACCACCTCTCGTAAGCGACCGCGACCACTTTTAGAGCTGAAAGTTTGAAATTTTCTTTTGTTTTTAACCTCCCGTAAGCGACCACTTGACAGATAATAGTGCGAAAATTGGATAATAAGGTATTGTAACATTATTGCATTCCTGGGTAGTACCGGATTTTTTCTCGAAATTGATTTTTCACATGAATAAAACATTTAAAATTTTAAGAAAAAATGCACATACACTGTACTTTATCAGTCTTAAAAGAGACGACCTAAATGTATTAAAATTAGCATATGCTAATAAGGCAACATTTTGACCCAGTATGCAGTTCTAAGCTCTCGTAAGCGACCACTTCCCGTAAGCGACCACATAGGCTTGACATTTTGGGTGGTCGCTTACGGGAGGTTGGACTGTAGGTTACTTCGAACCGAATTCAACCCCGCTCAATTTTGGAGAACGTGTCACACACAGCTACTCCCTGATGCACTTCGTTTTTCGTTTCTCCCACCAGGCTCCTCGCGGCAGCGCCGCATCTCGCTGCTTGGTCGCGCGCAACCTCGTTCCCAGGGTCTCTCATCTTACCGCCCCCTCGTTCGCTCCAGGGGGCGATAAGATGAGAGACCCTGGGAACGAGGCTGGGTCGCGCGCTCTACCACGACTAAACCACCAGCTACGCAGGCTATTCTTTGGGCTAAACTATAATACCGCATCCAGCGTAAAAATCATGTGCTCACGTTAGACGCTGATCTGTTTCTTTCGAGCCTCGCCGTTTCAAACTAGTGTTCTTTTTCTTTGTGAGTTGGAAATAGCAGAGTTCAACCTTAGAAATGCATACGCAAATATTGTAGTCTGCGCCGGCAAGGAAAATCCACGCGTACGCGTATTCCTTCCGAGACTAGCATTCGCCCCTACAATAGACAGTGCCGGCTAGGTACTATATATTGTAGAAACTTGAAAAGACTTGATTTGGATTTTTTTACAACTTCAAACTAAAAAGGAAGTAGTCTGGATCTCCGAGAGGTTTCTTTCATGCATGCAAACGCTGCATCGCCTCGCGGTTTAGAATTTTTGCTCTACAACTACCCCGCTCCTACGAGAAGTTTCTATCTTTTTTTTAACTTTCTGCTCAAACGCGCGCCGAATCAATATCTATGTTTTATTTACTGCGAAGGGAATACCATAATTTGTTGTAATAGACCAATTGGTCATTGCTTTTGTTAATGTGGTGGCTCCTAAAGAAGCCGTTTGTTTTGTAAAGGACTGTAATACCCACATGCACTTTATGCTCGTTCTCCGCGGATTCGGCGGGCCAGCTGAATATCCTTGGGCATGATGGTGACGCGCTTGGCGTGGATGGCGCACAAGTTGGTGTCTTCAAACAGGCCAACAAGGTAAGCCTCGCTAGCTTCTTGAAGAGCCATCACAGCGGAGCTCTGGAAACGCAGATCGGTCTTGAAATCTTGAGCGATTTCTCGCACAAGACGCTGGAAGGGCAGCTTGCGGATCAGCAACTCGGTGGATTTCTGGTAACGACGAATCTCTCGAAGAGCGACTGTACCAGGCCTGTAACGATGAGGTTTCTTGACTCCACCAGTGGCAGGAGCGCTCTTACGAGCTGCCTTTGTTGCGAGCTGTTTTCGTGGAGCTTTTCCACCAGTTGATTTACGAGCAGTTTGCTTTGTACGTGCCATGTTTAATGTCGAGAAATATCACTGATAATATCAAAATAACGTTACAAACGGATTTATACCTGGCGGGCTTGTTCCTGATTGGCTCGAATCTATGAGATTTGATTGGTTCAACATAATCACCAAATAATTTCACGGTTCTGTGACTGTATTTCGATCCTAAGATTTTTTTTCAAGAATATAAGAACATTTCTTCGCTACGATTCAAACAAAAATCGCTTGAATAGATGCAAAGTTAGACTTCAGTTATGAATTTTTATGGAGGTTTAATCAATGATAAGGATTTGTTTCCCTTCACAGAATGTGCTGAATGAAAGTCACAGAATGAATGCAGTCAGAGAATGACACAGTATTAATTAACTGACCCTCGGCTTTGTTGTATGTAGTCAGCCAATAAGAACATGCATATTCGTGTTGTGTTTTCCGAGAGGTCATTCTTCACCTTATAAAAAGCAGGAACGGCGCAAAGTTGGCTATATCCCAGTGATACAAGTAAGCAATCAACATGTCTGGTCGCGGTAAAGGAGGCAAAGGTCTAGGAAAAGGAGGCGCCAAGCGTCACAGAAAGATTCTCCGTGACAACATCCAAGGCATCACCAAGCCAGCCATCCGTCGTCTTGCTCGCCGTGGCGGTGTCAAGCGAATCTCTGGCCTGATCTACGAGGAGACTCGTGGTGTTCTCAAAGTTTTCCTTGAGAACGTGATCCGTGATGCTGTGACATACACCGAGCACGCCAAGAGAAAGACTGTGACAGCCATGGATGTGGTTTACGCACTGAAGCGACAAGGCCGTACTCTGTACGGATTTGGCGGTTAGACTGCACAGTCTGCCAACACAACAAACGGCTCCTTTAGGAGCCACCAAATCTCTCAAAAGTCGTGACCAATAAAATGTTTATTTATGATTCATGATATAAGCAGCAAGATTACAAACACTAATATTCATTGCTCAAATATTCGACAAATATTTTACGATATCCTTTAGCCCGAACAATGGCGAGCTTTTATTGTTTGTTCACGCGAGGTTTTGGCGCCTGCAACGGTCGACCAAATTGCTCGCGCGCACAGCTTTAACGGTTCGCAGCTCTGATATTTTTTAAATTTGCTAGGAAGGGGCTTGCACATAGGCACGATTACCAGCCGCTGTCCGGGAAAGGACCCCGCGCTAAACGTAGACCGGACACGAGAGAGCGGGGGAAATCGAGCCTAGCTTGCACAAGGCTGCTCATAAGTATTTCTTGGTTTTTGCCATGTGAATTGTGCGCAAGACGTGTATTTCGGGTCTATAAAAGTTCATAAGATAGATTGCGCGCGGTTGCCGGTATTCAAAAGTTTGATTTATATCTGCGCAAATCTCGAGCGCGAGAAAACTTTAGCGCGCTGTTGCAGACAAAAGGACGGATAAGTAGCATTTTAGTGCATTGTAAATACTGGATTTCAACAAACCGAGAACCACGTTTTAGTTTGAATAAAGAAGCAGTTGGTGTGGGGCTTTGGAGCTAAAATTGAAAGTAGAGCCGATTTTTGCTGACAAATGTTTCTTTTGTATGTTAGTATTCATGTTGGTCAAAGACTTTTGTTATATTTGGTGGCTCCTAAAGGAGCCGTTTTTTAGCGAGTCAAAGCTTATTTAAGCTTTGGGTTTCTTCTCCGTCTTTTTGGGCAGAAGTACAGCCTGGATGTTGGGAAGAACACCTCCCTGTGCGATGGTGACACCGGCGAGCAGTTTGTTCAACTCCTCGTCATTGCGGACAGCCAACTGAAGGTGACGGGGAATGATTCTTGTTTTCTTGTTGTCACGAGCAGCGTTGCCCGCCAACTCGAGGATCTCAGCGCTCAAATACTCGAGAACTGCAGCCAAGTACACTGGAGCTCCGGCGCCAACACGCTCAGCATAGTTTCCTTTGCGAAGAAGACGATGGATACGACCAACTGGGAACTGAAGCCCTGCTCGGGATGAGCGGCTCTTGGACTTGGTGCCCTTTGCTTTTCCTTTACCGCGACCAGACATGATTGATTGTAAAACTCACGAGAATAACTTTCTAAGTGAATGAAACAGAATTGAGAGCCGCTAAAATTTATTTGCCATTAGTTGAATAAAGAGGATCGAAATGCACCAATAAGAACTTTTAATTTGACAAGGTACGATAAAGTCACACAATAGTATAAAGAAACATCATGCGAAATAATATGACCCCTAAGGTCTGACCAATCAGGAATCGAGCATTTCGATCCTTATGGTAATTGAACCTTTCAAAATTACATTATAAATACAAAATGCATCATCCAGTCTTCATTCAAATCCATTCTGATCTACAGACATGGCACCCAAAGTCGCAGGAAAGAAAGGGGAGAAAAAAGCCGGTAAGGCAAAGGCCGCGGCTGATGGAAAGAAGAAGAGAAGGGGAAAGAGAAAGGAAAGCTATGCTATCTACATCTACAAGGTGTTGAAACAAGTTCATCCCGACACTGGTATCTCAAGCAAAGCCATGGGCATCATGAACTCGTTCGTTAACGACATCTTCGAGCGCATCGCCACCGAAGCTTCCCGTCTTGCCCACTACAACAAGAAATCAACCATCAGCTCACGCGAGATCCAGACCGCCATCAGGCTACTTCTGCCCGGTGAACTGGCCAAACACGCCGTGAGTGAAGGAACCAAGGCTGTGACCAAATATACCAGCAGCAAGTAAACTCATTTTGTGGGTTTCCCGCTAAAACAAACGGCTCCTTTAGGAGCCACCAAATGTTATAAAAATCAATGACCAACAGCATAGTCTTTTGTGCCTGATTTCAATAGGCTTTTGTCGTAATGCGCATAAGACCGCTCTTACGAAATTCTAAGCCTCCCGCCTAAACTAACGGCGTGACTAAAGTGGTCGCATAAACGTGAAATGTCTACTGTGCGTTCCGAATCTATCTTATTCTTTGATGTTCGATTCAACGTGAACCTACTTAATTTCGTTTTCTGGCTCCTGTTCGTGTTTAATAGAAATATGAAAGAAAAAGGCAAATCTTTGTGGAGAAATAAATTTGATAATGTAAGGCGACTAGGTCACGCAGGAGGTCCAAAAGATCGCGTATTTGTCGTTCTCTTATTTCGCGCGTGTTCAACGAAGTTTTCGCATCTGATAGCCAGCGGGACCTCGCGCGCGAGTAGTTCGTTTCGTGCGCGAACGTAACGTGCCCAATTACCATATTCTCCTCGCGCCTTCTCCAACGGCACTCCCACTCCCTCACTAACTAGGAAAGGGAATTTTGAAACACTGATAAAGGGACGAGAAGCAGTAAGCCAGTGTGATATTTGTCGCCGAGCGGCCATCGGTCGTGTCTAGTCTCGTCTTCTCATCAGTAGTAAGTCCACAGGAGAGCGTTTTATTACAAATGGGATATCCGGAAGTACACAGGATTTTAGTTAGCCTGCAAATACTGTCACGTTTTGCAGTCTATGTCACCTCTTATATCTCGGCAATATGATGATAACAAAAAAAATTTGAAGAATAAGCTTTTGCGCACACGTGTGGCAAGCACGTAGCCGTTTAAAAGGGGAAGGAACAAATGTGACGCAAGGTTTTGGTGCTTTAATGGATTTTCTTTCGAAAAATTTCCTGCGATCAGCCTCCACACAAACATACGCTCTCCATGCCGAGAGTGCTAGCCAGTTTTTAACCTGAGATCAGGGAACGCCTGATCGCAGGTGTAATAGCAAGTTTTAGGACAGGAATTTGTATTTTACCAGAGAGATGGGCTCCTGATTTTATTTAGAATTTGGCTTATGCATAGTTGACAACTGACCAGCATCAAGACCAGAGATCTGAGATGAGCTGTAAACGTCTTTTATTGAAGTTTCTTCTTGTTTTGCGGAGTAAGCAAATAGAATGGTAGACGTAGTGAAATTCATAATTATTTTTTAGTGTTTTATCGTCAAAGTGCGGTGTAGGGGCGATTTTCAGCTTCAAGTTTGGACGCTAATACTTCACCGCTTAGAGGCCCTGTCTCTCCCCTCCCTACTGCCGTCACTTTCTAGGTATTTCCCATTGATCTTTGCGGGTGTAGTTCGTCTCCGCCATTTTGGCACGTGTGCAAGAAAAATAACGGAAAATTGAGTTTATCGTAATTTCAAAGGCTTTTTCTTTGTTTTCAAACGGCTTGAGCCGGTGATATTTCTTGATCTGGGTCATAAGCCAAATTTCTTCACCTTTTTACTTGTCGGAACCAGGAGGTGGAATGTGGAGACGTGTTTGTTGACAACCTCTGAGGACCATCCCTGGACGAAGGTAAGCTGAGGCAAGCGCGCTTTTACATTGTTTTGCGTTTTGATCACCTTATAGTTTGATTACATAAATACTTGACTAGGTAATATGATAGGACATAAGCGTTGCATGTGTATCCATCAGAGTTTATTCTGCTTTTAAGAGGCACATAAACTGAGAAACATGTAGCGCAATATTTCTGGTGGCCATTCCATTTAATATCCGCACCCCTCCCCCCTCCCCCTTATTGAGTGACTTTGAATTTTACTCCCTCAGAAAAGTTAACTTTTTACCCCCTCCCCCATTACCAAGAAAGGAAGATCAAAGTGAGAACATGCTTCCCCAAAGGCGCTGACACAATTGCCCAGGTTGGGAAATGGCCTTTAATGACTTCCCCCTCCCCCTCAGATTTCCTAGCACCTCAATCGGGGGAGTGGTACTGATAGAAAAATGTAATGGATTCTTAGTTTGCAGATAAATTCGCAAAGGAAAATCGGAAAAAGAAGGCACCTTTTTGACAGAAGTTTGCAAATTATATTTTATGTACAAATGTTCAAATGTGGACTATGCTTAAGGACATACGTGCTAATTCTTGCGTATCCTTACTGTGCACACAAACTCATGCGCCACGTCATGCATCAAGCGCACGCTGAGTAGTAAAATGAACAATGATACGGCAGATGGCCATTGGTATAGTTTTGCCTGGATTTAACAATCTTGGACGTTTGGTGACCCCTATTTTTCTTTTGATGGATCAGTTTCAGTTTCTCTACTGATTTTCTATGTTTAGAGAAAAAATGAAGAAAATCTATCAATTAGAAATTTGAATGTTTTGTAAAATGCATCATCCAATTCCGTTCTTTTTAGCTCTTCATTTATCTGTGTGGCAGTTTCAAATGCCTCTTGGAGGGTTAAGTTTTATGAAAACATTGGCAACATTTGGAATTATTTACACAACAGATTCACTTATACAAAATATTACTAGGATAGTTTGTCTCCATTGATTCATCTTTGATATCTTAAGCTAAAAACCCCGGAGACCATAGTGATTTACATGCGCCAATATTTCATAATCAGACTAGTTTTCCACATACTTTATCTCTGGAATGTAGTCCGTGGACCCCCAATTTTTCTTTCACTTCGGAAACAAGCAAATCATTATCTGTGTGCAGCAGAAGTTAGAAGAAAATCTATTGAGTAGAACATTTTTGTGCGAACATCCTTAAGCTTATATTTTAAATTTGTTTCATGTTTAGAAGCTTATCCTCTGCATTTCCAATGACCTTCCAAAAGCTTGGTATGGATAATTGCGGGACAGCACAATGCGTTCATGTGTGGGCTTATATTTTGACACCAATAATGTAATAGAACCATGCTTAACATGAGCCATTCCAATAGCAACAAAGATTGGAATTGGGTAATGAAATCAAAATTCTCTTGTACAGTGTGTGCATACAACTTAGTGGTAAATTAAACAAACTCCATTCTTTTGTTATCTTTGTCAATGGTTTGTGGTGCTAGAAAACCCCTGCAAAAAAACCTTCCCTACTTTTACATATGTGGGAGGATGGCAGTCACATAGATATATGTGCCTCTGTATTGGGACCATGCTCCCTTTACAGCACGTGTTTCAACTAAACACTGATATTAATCTTTTTTTCCAGATGAGATTTTAACAGAACACCAAGTGGTTCATGGCTTCCTGCAGTCAGCATGTAGCATTTATCCAGGTAAGCAAACTGATTAACAATTCTTGATTAACTTAGTCAAATCTTCACCAACTACCAATTGTGGTATGAAATATTTTGCATGTTTTAATTGTTGTGATTTTTGCTGTTTTTTTTTTTTTTTCCATGATGTTTGTAAACAAAATCCTGCAAAAAAAATGTTGCTGCAAACATTTTTCCAGCAAATAGTATCCAGCTCCTGAAAATGCATGTAATCCATATCACCAGTAATAAGCAATTTGCTTCTTTCTACATTAATTAGAAGCATGCCTTTTGGTGGAACTTCAATATTGAATTACACTATTACACATTGTCAAAGAACCATATGATACAAAGCTATGAGATTCCATGTTCATACAATTATATTGAAAATCAATCAGCCATTTGAACGACACATTTGACAGTACCCTTCCCTGGTGAAAATCTTTCAAGGATCTTCAAGTAACCTTGAGGATCTTCATGAGGATCTCTGTGAGGTTCCAGTTTCAGTTCCAGTTTCCAGTTTCAAAGTATAAAACCAAACTCAACATACAGTGTACGCGTGCATTGTCTCATTCCCAAAGGTAAAATTATCATGTGGTAAAGTTCAGTCAAGTGGAATGAAGTTCATCGCATACAAAGCTTAAAGTAATGATCGGCTCTTGGAATTATTAAAGCGTTTCATTTTATTTTACTCTCAATTTCAGTAATTTATAATGCTCAGTGTGCATGTATTTTTTTCAGTCTGGATGATAGTCCACTCAAGCTCTCGATCTTGATTTTATCACATTGATTTTAGTCGCCGGCTGGCGACTTCCGTTTCAAGGTAGTTGCCAGCTCCAAAATTCTAGTCACCATGGTGACTAAAATGGTCACAATTTGGAGGGTTGTATATTATTATTCAGTTTTGTTTTTACAGAACTTTTGGTCTTGTTTGAGTTTGTGAACCTCCACATAATTTGATCAGTAGAGATGCTGTTGCTGCATACTTAAGTTGTTTTACTTCATACACTCGTCATTGCTTATGGAAATACGGTATTTCAGAGTTATCAACCATTCACGAGAGTGCTATGTGACCCTTTAAAATGTCTTTTAACACTGATGAATATTAATATGACCCTTTTAAAGCTTTTGAAGATGAATTCTGAAGGAGCCTGTCTTCAACAGACACCCTGTATTAATTGGACACTAGCACAGGTCCTAAGGTTGTGTGCCTAGGACATGTTTGACTGTAGGTGTCCTATTTCAAACCTACATGTATTTTACCTCTGTGCAGAAAGATCATGAAAACTATGACAAAAGCAGGTTTAAAGTAGCTTTAAATTCCGTGAACTGTTTAGTGGTTGGTAATCACTTAGTTGTCTTGTAATATTTTTAACTTGGCACTGAAGGAAGGTATTAACTAAAATCTTTCATTTTCCAGATCAGATGCCATCAGTGACAAAAGGGACCAAAGCATGAAGCAGTTTTAAATCTTTAGAAGGGTTGCATGATTTGTTTTGCAATCCAGGTTTCGGGTGACCCAGGTTAACAAAGCTCTTGAATAAGCCAAGTTCAACACTAATAAATTGAATTCAGTCATGCAATCTATTCTGCCATGGTTGATTTGTGCAATGAATAGACTGAAGAGCTCTCAAATAACAATCATTTTTTCTTAACAATATTGTTTAATTGATTTAATTTTAAATCAAATGATTGTTGAAATATTCTGAAGCTATGTTCAAAAGTCCTACTCAGCCAACAGACTAGTTAACTGATCATTCACCTGATTGATTGACTGACTGACTGACTGACTGACTGACTGACTGATTGACAGACTGATAGACAGAGGAACGGACCGATGGATTGACTGACGGACTGACAGATGGATGGAAGAACAGAAGGAGGGACTCGCTAACCAACTGACTGACTGACTGATTGATTGATTGACTTAGAAATGGACTGCCTGATTGATTGACTGACTGGTGGATTGTCTAATATACTGACTGGCTGATTGGCTAACTGATTGTCAGACAGGCTAATTGACTGGTTGACTGATGGACTGACAGAGTGACTGACTGATGGGTTGTTTAACTGACTGATTGCCTAACTAACTGACTGACAGGCAGATGAACTGACTAAATGATTGACTGACTGTGACTGACAGACAGACTGCCCAACTGACTGACTGACAGACAGACTGATCTGACTAACTTACTCACTGACTGATTGACTGCCTGCCTGCCTAGGACGGGTGATCAATTGTCTAATTAATTAATTGACTGACTGACTGACTGACTGACTGGCTGGTTAATTCTGTGGTTGATTGACTGACTGACAGATTGACTGACTGACTTGCTGATTGATTCTTCGATTAATTGATTGATTGACTGAGATACCGACTGGCAGACAGATGAACGCACTGACTGAGAGACTGATCAAGTGCTGAAGACCAAATTTTGAACCTTTTGTTATCATACTGATTGACTGATTGATTAAAAGAAATAGGGATAGAAGAACCTGCTGACAAATGGACAACTGAACAACACACTAACAGACAGCCATGTTAGTCGGAAAGAGGGACTAACAGACAGACAGACAGACAGACAGACAGACAGGCAGAACAATTTAGACAATCAGTCTGATTGGCAAACTAAGTTACATACTTGATTTTAACTTCAGTTTTATAGAGAGCCTCTGTTTATTCATGTGATCTTGGTACAGTACATTGCATGTCTAACATATCAAACACAGTCAAACCTCTGTAAGTGACCACTTGGGGAAAAGTGACCGTCTCAGGTCTGATAAACAAGTCTCAGAATTGTCTTGTGCAGCCAAATTACTAAACTTTCATATGCAGTCCATTGGTTTTGCAAAATTCATAACAGGTCACCTGTGGGTGGTTTGACTGTATTTCATTTAACTGTAATCCTTGATGGGTACGTTTTTCAAAACATTTTCCTTGCTTCACTACTGCTTGGTTGGGTTTCATTAAATTCGGCAACATGCTTGTTCAGTCGAAAAGAACCACGCCGTTAAATCTCATTTCCTAAAGACGTGACTGATTTAGGTTGTGTTACTAAAACAACGTAGTGTCGTGCAGGACAAGAAGCACGTGTGTCTAACTATTAGTCTTGGAGTTCAAAACTTTAGCTAAAGCAGACCTCTTTCAGTTACACTTTTTTCAAGCAACTGCAAAGTTAGAAGATAAACAGTTCTTTCAAATTTGTTCTTTTCCAGCAGATTGAGAATTGTTTTGAAAACCGTAGAGAAAACAGCATTTTAAAGAGCAACTGATTGCAGAACTAAAGTTCACAATATTGTTTGATCTTTCAAAAATATTAATGTCAATATTTAATATGATGCATGTAAACAGCATGCAGAAATCTGCATGTTTTTGTTTTTAGGATTTCCAGCCCAAGTTGTTTTCACAAATTAAAATTGTAGCTTTGACAACAAATTCGCTGCAATCTCGAACAAATTTCTTGATGTTTCCCAGTTTGGAAATTATGGAATAAAAATTACGCGCAGAAATGTGGGTGTTAAATTGCATGCTGGCTAGCATAGATTTATTTTCAGTTGTTTCTTGACAGCAAATATAAGCATGACAAGCATCAAAAATATTCATTTCGTATCCGGCTTCAAATTTTTCTCGGGTTTACTGGCGATTTATTTGGAAATAAGCCCCACAATGGAATTTTAGTTGAGGGTTTTGAAAAACGTACTCTGAGCCAGTCTCAAGAGTGATGGGCATATTATTTCTCCTTACAATATCGATACATTTCCAAGCAGACAGGTGACGGGAATAAAGAAAATTATCAGCTCGGGACAGTCTTCATATATCACCAAATTCTCAAAACTAGGATCAAAACACAAAGGGCAATTAGTAAGGAGAATTGATATGTCCAGCTTGGGATTAATATGTTTACAGTAACTGAGGTCCTATTAAGACTAAGCGGTATGATTCCAGACTGGTTTTAGCAAACGGTTTGTTTCTGTTACAATGTGCGCCACAGATACATTCAAAATTTAACAGGAGAACGTGGCACTTAGGATCGTCATGGAACTGGACGTAACATTTTGTCATGCTTGTCCCTTTGTGTGACAACCCTTAGGTGAGGGTTTGCATGCTTGGTAACAAAATATATTTTGTGCATGTTGAAATGCTGAAAAGATGTGTCTGTGGCATGCATTGACAGGAGAAACGAGCTATTTACTAAAATAAGTGTTAATCATACTGCAAAGTTTTCTTGCGACTTCTCCAGGTATGGTGTTATATCCCCACCAAAATTCAAACTTTTGTTTGCATTGTTGCTTTGAATTGTCGTTCATTTTTACACTCCGATATTCAACTTGTACAATTCAACATTGTCCATTCACAATTTAGTGTCCATATTTCAAATGCATTGTGGTTTGTTCACATGCAACATTCATATGCAATGTTCAATGTACATGTGTTTATACAGTGTAAAAAGCAATATGCTTGCAACGCAATCTAACATTCTTGTTTTCCATATTCCCAATCAATATTCATATTTTGCTTTCAAATTTCTTCGTTTGCGACATTCGTGTCTTTCAATGCAATGTTGATACTTGGTGTGTATGTTGTGGGGCAGAGTGCGATATCCCTGCTACACAATCCAATACTCTTCTTTGGACATTGAACTTCACGCTTGAGTGACCTGACCTTGAGACAGGAAGCCGCTGTACAAAATATGGGGGCTCAAAATAATTGCATGTGGTGTTCCAGTTGTTCCCAGGTGGCACAGTGATGCTGATGTTTAAGCTGATGGCAGGCCTAGTGCGGCTCCTCAGTGTTGGTTTCGTGAAGCTGTTTATGCATCTGTTGACCTTTAGAGTTTTGCTCTCACGAGAGTATCTTTTTTTTAAAGATTTACCTCTTTTGAAAGAGATAATGGGTGGGTGGTTCTTTAAAAATCTCTCGGAGCTGAGGTTGGTCTTCGATGAGATGCCATTTGCTCATTATAGGCCAGAAATACATCTGCGTTGGCAGGCAGGCTATTAAGCATTGCCAAACCTCAAAAAAAAAAAAAAAAAATCATGAGCAAATGGCATCTCATCGAAGTGCAAACTCGACTTAGAGAGATTTTTGTAGTTATCTCTTACAAAAGAGGTATATCTTCAAAGATATTCTCGTGAGAGCAAAACTCTAAAGGTCAACAGATACATAAACAGCACTGAGGAGTCGTGCTAGGCTTGTCATCAACTTAAACGTCAGCATGAATGACTGGCACAATACGTGCAATTATTTTGAGCCCCCATATTTTGTACAGCGGCTTACCGTCTCAAGATCAAGTCGCTCAAGGATGAAGTTCGAAGTCCAAAGAATATTGGATTGTGTAGCAGGCTTATTGCACTCTGCCCCGCAACATACACACCAAGTATCAATATTGCATTGAAAGACACGAATGTCGCAAACGAAGAAATTTGAAGGCAAAATACGGATATTGATTGGGAATGTGGAAAACAAAAGTGTTAATTGCGTTGCAAGCATATCGCATTTTACACCGTAGAAACATATGTACGTTGAACATTGAATATGAATGTTGCATGTTAACGAACCACATTGTATTTGAAATATGGACACTGAATTGTGAATGGGCAATGCTGAATTGTAAAGTTGAATATTGGAGTGTAAAAATGAGCGATAATTCAAAGCAACAATTTTGCAAACAAAATTTTGGGGGGGTATAACGCCATACTCCAGAACTTGGCTTATTTAGAGAGTTTATCTGGTTTACTCAAATGTTGGATTGCAAAATAAAACAACACAGGAGGAAACATAACAATATTTTATTGAAGTAAAAATTGTCTTCTTTGTCCATGACTTTTAATTAAAAAAAAAAATAATAATAATAATAATCTAGTCAGTCTTGTCCCTGCTCTTTGGGTTGTTTCCACTCTGCCTCTGTTAGTCAGTGTTGTTTCTTTAGTCCTCATTTCCTGGTCTGCTTTATCTGATCCTTCATTCAAGCTGGGGACAGTTGAACACTTGGAAGAGTTGACCGTTTGCTCCCAAGTGGGGTGGACAGCGTAAAGGAAAGTGAGAGTTTGCTCCCCATGCCTCTGGGGTCTCAGTCTTAATTTGTCACAACGCCACACTCGAGTAATTTTGGAATTAATATGCCAGATTCGAAAATTGATTCAAGATGCTAATCCGCGAGTCAATGTATCGAAAAAAATAATTTGCCGATAAGCTCGCCCTCCCGGAATATTTTGGATGGAAACCCATTAAAGTTGGAAATGTCCGCAACCTGGACAAGAAAAACCGAAGCGCTAACGTATGGCGCTCAATTTCAGTGCATCACCGTTGAAATCAAAGAAAGAATTAAAAACAGAATCCGCCAGTCTGACCTCCGACCAAACCTCCGACCGACCGTCATTCCACAAACTTCACCAAAGAGCACAAGCTGCTGAAAGTCTCTCATCTGTGAAGCTACCGATGTCAGGTATCTCTTTTTAATTTGGATGAAAGAAATTGGCCGATTTATATAACAAAAAAGTTAAGTTTTGTTTTAAAAATAAAAATACTGCAAAAGGTTTTAGTTAATTATGCTTATTCAGCTTGTTTGCTTGTTGTCCTATTTCATATCACGTGACGTAACCCTGGAGAGTTGTTCATTCATAAGCAAATCAAATTCCCGTGCGAATGAATGAATAATGAGAAAGACAATTTTCCAGAGAACATCCGTGATCTGGAACGAGCAATTAACGAACGAAGCTGAGCGAGTCTTGTTATTTGAAAGCTTAAACAAGCTAGAGGTTTAGTCCGAATCGCTGCTGAAAGAAATTGGATGAAAGAAATTGGCCGATTTATATAACGAAAAAAGGTCAAGTTTTGTTTTAAAAATAAAAATATTTCAAAAGGTTTTAGTTACTTATGCTTAATCAGCTTGTTTGCTTGTTGTCCTATTTCATATCACGTGACGTAACCCTGGAGAGTTGTTTATTCATAAGCAAATCAAATTCCCGTGCGAATGAATGAATAATTAGAAAGACAATTCTCCAGAGAACATCCGTGATCTGAAACGAACAATTAACAAACGAAACTGAGCGGGTCTTGTTTTTATTTGAAAACTAAAACAAGCTTGAAGTTTAGTCCGAATCGCTGCTAACATTAGATATATTGTGTTTAAATTAAATATTTATTCGCGCAAAGATTTAAAACTAGAAAATTGTTGACTAATAAATTTGGTCGCGACTTCTTTTCTTTTTTAATTTGGCCAAGTTTTGACTTGAAATGGTTCAAAAATCGAACTTCACTCGTTAATTTCCATTGTAGATTTTTAAAATATTTTTTGTTTGTTAATCAAAAATTCCCATTACGAGAGATTGCAGCATCCTTCGCATCTCTGACTTCTCTGCTCACGCAATGTCTCTCCTCACTTTGTAGAGGAGCACTGCGTGACAATCCGAAGAACTCTGAATTTTGGTGGAAAAATAGATTTAACCCATGAAAAAATTGAGCCTACCTAAAAAAGTTTCACCCCCTCAAGTTTTAGTGTCGTTACAAAAAAAAAGGATATTTCAGTTTGAATAAAGAAATGCTACATTGACTTATATATTTATATAAATGTATATCTATAATATAAATTGTTTTGAATTCCTGTTTGATTAGTTAGGTTAGTTAGAAATTGAATTACTGGGAACTAAAATGCTTAAAATAATGATCAATGCAAGATGTTTCAGAATTACCCTTCATCAACAGACTAATTAACTGTTAAACGTTATGTCGCCGACTTACTTAACAGTTAACCAGCCTACCGACGAAGAATTATTCTCAAACACCAATTACATAATTATTTTGGTTCTAAGAAATAGCCAATTGACAAATAAGAATAACTATTAAACACTCCACACCCTTAAGGAAGACTAGGCACAAGCTGTCAGCACAAGAATTTCTAAGATTGCTTTGTTAACTAGCATGAGTTGTGATTGCTTGGTTACCAAGGCAACCATTGACCCAGTCACAACTCCTGTTGGTTACCAAGGCAATCCCAGAGAGCCACGTACCAAAAGCTGGTGCTTAGACTCCCTAAAGTTTGTGGAGTGCCAACCTAATGATAGTAATTTTTGGAATATCAGAGAATTATCTTATAAGTTAAATGAAATTGAAAACAGGGAATGAAAATAATTTGGTTGTTTCAAATTCCTTAAAAGGGAGAATGAAAATTTAAGAAAATGCTTAGAAAGAATTGTTTTGAAAAAGATGTGTTATGTTTAGAATCAGGCCTCCAGGATTATATTTTAGTATTCTTAAGTTTAAGTTTATTTAACGAACCTAGAAAAAAAGAGAAAACCTGACCTAGTAGCAACTCAATCAGAGAGACCCCCAGTGACTCAGCTCAATTTGATGTCATTTGTAAAAATCCAATCAGGTCAGACCGATGAAATTCAGTGATCTCCTCTGTCTATGCTTTCTCTAGAGATGCACCTTCCTTGAGCTCCACAATTCAGCACTCCTGTTTTACGTCCTTGGTTGTGGAACATTTCCTGACACATTGACTGCAAACAAGCATCTTGCTGGGCCGAAATTGATGGTGTGGTATTGTGACAAACTATGTGAAACCCTAAAGACATGTAAAGCAAACTCTCACCTTCCTTCACACTGTCCACCCCACTTGAGAGCAAATGGCCAAATCTTCCAAGTGCCCAACTATCCCCGGCTTGGATTACAGGATCAGATAAAGTTTCCCAGGATTCCTCAGTTGGAATATTTCAGAGGACATCAGAAACACACACCTTCTCAAAGACAGAGCTTCCGCAACCCAGAAGGGACGTGACTGACTAGATTTAAATATGACCAATCTTTGGTCATGATGTGTGTGCCACCTTCTGTCCTGGAATTAAATAAGAACCTAACAACTTAATTAGTAGATACATGCAAGCTCATTAGCATTATAACTAAAGTAATGAAGGAAAAATGGCTGTTTCTTGGTGATGCATGTCCAGAAAAAAAAGAAACAAGTTTGGAACCTTAAGCTAGACTGTGAGCGTGTGTGTTTAGGGTGCCAAGCAAAAAATGCCTTGAAGCCTAAAACAGAAAACAGTAGAAAAAAATCCCTATATTTTGTAGAGGAAATGAATCAAAGAAAAAGTTTAAAGGAGGCCTAAAGGAGCCTTCAAAATATGATGACTTGCAACACCAAGAAAGAACCAAGCAATCTGTGCAAATAAAATTAAAATGAAAAATAGGTTCATCAACAGTCTGCATTATGAAAGTAATATTATTAACACTGTGATCATTTTTTATGAGGCTCGGCAAAAGGTTTGTTTATATACTTGTGGGAAAGCATCAAGGTGCTGTTTGTAAATTAAAGTAAAATAACAGGAAACAAAAGAAAAAGCAATATAACTAAAGTTTAAAATGCAGACTGCTGATCTTACATGCACTTTGTCTAATCTTAATATTAAATATTACCATTAGCCAGGAATAGTTGAATCAAAATTTGAGAAATTGAAATGGAATGAAAAATTAATGAGACTTTGGTAAACAAAAATAGCCCAATTCTGAAAAAAAAATCCTATGTGACAAAAAAATGGTTTTAAATTCTTCAGTGAGATTGCCACTCAAACTTTTCTGCAATCAAGTACTGTCATATTTTGTGGCTGAAGGCATATAACATTTGCAAATTAATGAACATTTCAAGGGTAAGTCTTGAAAATAATAAATTCAGTCAAGAAGGTAAATATGGTGGAGTAGACACAACAAGACTATCATCGCACCTAGCTAGTCGTTGTAAGTTTTGTTGCACTTGAAAATAAGTACTATTTTTGGGCTTGCATGATTTCCGTTTGGGCTAATGAGCTTGCAGATCTTCCTAATATGTACACTGACTAAATTAAACTAATATAAACAAAGGAAGCATTCATAATTACTGGTATAAATATAGTGTCAAATAACTATACGAAAAATTGATAACATTGCCATAACAAAGCTGTTGAATTTTGTGGTAGCCTCATAGTAAATAGATGTCATTTTGCACCCCACTTGAAGTCGTTATGACAACTGAACATGGAATGCCAAATGGAAACTGTGTACCCAGGCCAAATTATGGAGATGAAATAATTCTAATCCAAACTGATATAAATTGAAAATAAAAAATATTTGTGCAACTATCTTGAGATTATTATATTTATAATATTAAATGCTTCCCTTGTTTATGAATTAAACAGCCACCATCAAGTTGCCAGGCACTTAATTTTAAAATGAAAAAAAAAAAAAAGAAAAAAAAATTGAAAAAGGAAATTATTTTTGAATCACTGCCTGTCTATTTGAAAGCAACAAGTCAATGGCTTATAAACTAAATACAAATTTTAACAAAACATATTAAAAAAAAACATTATTTTAAGATTTATGGAAGCTACAGTAGGTAATATGTTTGCATGGCAGCATGATGTTGATTGTTGTTAGAGTTCATTAGTTAAATATCGATTCTAACAAAATACACTTAAAGTAATAAGAATTGAAGAATTTGCTGACTAAATTCTAAGAGTTTTCCGAATCCCTGATAGTAAATTTATCTTAGCTTGTAATGAAACAAACTCTATGGCAAAGGCAGAATGGTGAAAAACTGGGTGTCCTGAACATGTGCTGACTGTGCTTAGGCCCTCTACTCTCAAAATTTCAGTCAGGCTAAGGATGAAACCTTAGTTAGTATGTGCCCAAAAGATAAAAGTTGCTTATATGCAGCAGTTACCATTAACCTGGCTAATCCTGTTTGTTTTCCCTGCTTTGTTCAGCATAAATGTGCAAATTTTGAAATTTGAGACATGTATTTTTCTTTAAGTGTAATTTTGTTCAATGCCAAACCTCAAAGGAAATAATTTAACTGTACCTTATATGTGTTCTAGTGTTTTGTAAATAGTATGAATTTTGGAATTGAAGAAATAAACTCTGAAATTTTGTTGAACATTATCTGTTGTTGTTAATCTTTGTTTAATCCTTTAAACCCCAGAAATGATCAAGAACAAGTTTCTCCTCACAGAATGAACCAGACATAAAGAGAATTGACCAAATGATCATGCATCACAAGAAAATTTGTCTTAGTTTGTTTCTAAAACATGATCAATCAGTTACTATTGGAAAGATGTGGAGAGAAGACAAGATAATTTCTATGCTGATATTATAATAACAATTATGGCTTTTAAATGGATATGCGCTATACTGGTTTGTTTCTTTATGATTAATTCCTGAAATTGTTTTACAACTTTTGGTCAACTTTTCTAAACAATTTTAAAATTCTTGAGACTTTGTCTAGGAGAAACTGTACTTCACACATCTAGACAAAGGATGAAAAAAAAACCACTGCTCAAGGGAATCTTGTGCTTGAACCTTCAACCTTAACTCAAATGGAACAAACAAGTGCGAGAATAGAATTAATTGTTAAATGGATTCAAATCAGCCAAATGGAATGGGTTTCATGATCAACTGGTTCAGATTGGATTCAGAGATCTTTGCTGCAACATGTAGTTCTCTCAATAATATGCATCCAAAAAAGTACATAAAATTGGTCATGAAAAAGATGGTGGCTGGTCAATGTAAAGTGAGTTATTGTCTGCCCTATGATGTATTCCCTTGGGATGCAGATTACGATATTTGACTACTTCCTGCTAACCTTCATTGCCAGATGAAGGCTACAGTATGTAGACTAGCAGTAAGAGTAAAAGCATTGCAATCTACATCCCATTAGGGACCACATCATGAAACACACAACACCTTGAATAATTTATTTCATCTCAATTTAATCTATAAAGCAACCTGGAGTGAGAACTACATACAGTAACAGAGATCTCTGCTTCCAATCAATGAACCAATTAATCCCATGCAGTGACAGCTAGGATGGTTTTGTTACAAAAAAGGGACTTGTCTGAACAATGGTGGCACACACATCTACATATAATAATTATAATATTATCTGACTCAATGCAAATCTTTGCATTGGTATGTGGTTTGTGCAGTTTCTGTAGTCTGTCGAGCAGTTTCGGTGATCATGGTTAAGTCAGAATCTTAGTCCGTAGTATTCTAGCAGTATTGTACACTGAAGTGCCGGAGTCAGGCTCAAATGTTAGGTTTGTTGAAGTCATGATAAGTCAATTTTCACGTGTAAGTAGTAATAGTTGTCAGTGTCAGATGTTGCATGCATGTCATGCGTAGTCTCAATCCATGTACGTTGTATAATGTTCGTCAAATTTGTGTTGGTTTTGTCTACAACTAATTAAAAGTTTGTTGGTCAGTTGGTTTGTTGAGGTTGTGAATACGTCATGAATCTTGTAGGGTGTAAAGTTGTCAGTGTCAGATGTTGTGTAGTTCTAATCCATCTATTGTTAGACAGTCAAGTTTGTGTTGGTTCTGTTTGAAGTTAATTAAAAGTTTGTTGGTTGCTTTGTTGAGGTCATGAATACATCATCTGTAAGGTGGATGTAATTATTGGTTTGGATCTCAGTATCAATACATCTATTGCAGTTAGTGAAGTTTGTTTTGGTTCTGTTTGAAGTTAAAGTTTGTTGGTTTGTTTGTTGAAATCATAAATACATGTACAATTCAACTGTACAGTGTAAGTAGTTGTCAGTGTCGGATGTTGTCTAGTTTTAGTCCATCTATTGTTAGGTCAAGTCTGTGTTGGTTCTGTTTGAAGTTATAGTTTGTTAAGGCCATGAATAGGTGATTTGTAAGGTTTTAGTGTCAGATGTTCTCAGTTTCAATCCATCTATTGCTAGTCAAGTTTCTGTTGGTTCTGTTTGAAGTTAATGTATTGTTGATTGCTTTGTCAAGGTCATGAAAAAGTCAATTGTTGGGTGAAAGGCAAGACGTTGTTGGTATCGGTTCACAGTTGTGTGTTTCAGTAAGTTGTAGTGAAGTCAGCATCAATCAGGTCAACTGACATACCCCAAACCAAAGCAAGGTGTTGGCCAAGAGTTTATTATGAAAATCTAGTTGAAGACTATCACACTAAAGAAATAATCAACTAACCTGAACAGGGGTTGTGGAACAACAGCTGGGTGAAAAACCTCCCCGTACGTCCACTTGCCCCTAGGAGGAAAACCCCGGGCCAGCTGTACCCCATGTCCAAAGGCCTCCCGGGCTGGGCCATATAGATACACAATAAAACAGACAAACTACTAATAACAAAGCATCTTGTTGTCTTGTCTTGGTAGCCAATCTTTAAGCATCCTCTTCAATTTGTGTCTCCAGGTGTGTTGCCCATTAATTTTCTTGTCTCTCCAAGTCCATGCTGTCTTGTGACAATCTCTGCTGTCCAGCATCCTGTGACAAAGCAAGCAATTAAATGATAAGTTATTGTGGGAATCCAATCTAAAGCTTTAGACAACAGATATTTTTACCAGTTTTTTGGTTTTAGGGTGGCTTCCTATACAGTAGTTTTACAATCGTACTCAAACTTAGGACAAAAGCTCAAGTAATCAGTGCACACTCAAAGGAAAACATCAGTATTTTTGAAATTTTATGACATCAACATGAGCACAAAAACCACAACTGACAGTGAATTTTCTCTTGTTTCCCACAGTGAAATTCCGTAAAATTTGGCAGACTACCGTAATAAATCGTTTACTTTAGTTGGAGCTTGTTTTTCAGCAAAATCTATCTGACTGGTTTTTCTGCAGTGGTAAAAGACGTAAATATGCAAAAATCTAGAAAACTGCCAGTACAAACCCTACTTTTTTGTATTTAAAATTCGTATCCCGTCGTATTCAATGTACTGTAAAAATTTTGGAAATTTTCACTGAAGGAAATTCAAGAAAATCATAAAAATAATAAAGCCATAAAAACAGCAAACAACGCATTTGTTTGGGCATTTATAATTCAACATTAAAAGTAAAGATTTTACAAGAGATGATTCATAGTAAATCAACATATCATCATTGCTTACTACATTTAATAAGTTTGAGAGGACTGGGTGTAAAAACGAAAGCAAAAACAGCATTCAAAACATAACACTTGCATGTGCAACATGATAAATGATTCCCCTTTGGAGCCACCTTTAACTCTCATTTTGTTTAATGGTGACATTGCGATTACAATTTATTATATAAAATATAAATTACTTAATATTCAATTTCATTTGATTCACTATTAATTACATGATTGTGTATCTAGTTTTAATGACTGCCTTGGTCAGACTGTACATAGCTTAGTTCAACATAACCACTTGCCATCCAGGTTTGTCTACTGTCTGTTTAAACTTATCAGACTACAGTACTGTATACTGGCCATCCATTGTTGACTACACTGTATATAATGAACTCGACTTTCAGAAAAGATTCTTGATTATGACCTGACACATGATCCACAGTAACTGTGTACATTTACATATATTTACCTGATTGGTCAAGGTTTGAATGTTCTGGGTTTGCCCACTGTCCATCCAGGTTTGTCCACTGTCTTTCCAGATACCTCTACTGTCCATCCATTGTTGACTATGAAATGACACATTAAGAAAAGATTTTGATTATGAGCTTGCACAGTGAAATATTTTGATTACTTGATTTTGACTTTTTCATAACATCTAATTGCTGTATTTTTAACCAGCCAATCAAAACATGTATGGGAACTGTTGAGGGCAGAGATGTTTAATTGTCAAATTAACCATTCACTCTCGTAGGAATTTCAAAAGTCTCAAGCTGGAAACATCTGAAACCAGTGGCACGTTGTTGCAGTTTGATTGGCCTTTGAAATGAAAGCTATGAAGTTGTCAAACAGATGTCAATTGAAAAACTAATAAAAAAAAATTCCTAGGTGGCAGTGGTAAAGCACATAGCACTGTACTAAAGTTCTGTGCACATTATACAACTAACAGAGATTTAGAACAGGGAACTTTCCCAAAGGTGAACCTGAGGAAGTTCTCAATGGTTTCTGTTTATAATTAGCTTTTCAACAATCAACACTTGATGTTACAAACTACTTTTTAGCCTTATTGATCATTCCAACTTTGAATGCAATCTCCACATCATAATTTTTTGTTACCTTTGCCAGATTGTTTGAGAAGTCTGACTTAGACAACGAGGGCAAGGACTGGGGGAGTGGGAGAGAGGAGGAATGCCTGATATAAGAACTCCCTTTTTTCTTTCTTTCTTTTTTTTTTTTTTTTTCAAATTATCCCATCAAAAAATAACCATGGCAGTTGAAAACAAGGACATATTAACAAGTGCTTTGAGAGATTTAAATCTTGCCAGCGTAAGTAAATTTAGGCTTTCCTACAGGAATTTACATTGCCAGTTTTTTCTAATTGGAGAGCATACAGCATTGACAGTCACTGACAGTCTATAAAATTAAATTACAGTACAAGGAATTTGGTGGATGTTAGGTGAAGAGTCTAATTCTTAAAGCAGGCATTCCTTCCCACTGTTCCTCACAATTTTGGCCTTGCCTAATCCTTCCCTGTAACCACTTCGCTGTTTACAGTCCTGCAACACATCTCTCGCCTCAATGTCCTTTACCGAAAAGCTGAAAAGTTTGGAGTGTCATATCCAAGCATTGTATGCACAGTACGTATTTACCTGGTCAGTCAATGAGACTGGATTTGCTTCTTCCAGTTAAGCTACTGTACCCATAATATTATTTAAATCAGTCCTGGATACCCTTCCCTTGTTTGAAAATTTGAGATTTGAACCCAAGACCCGGTCTGACTTCAGATGAGATGATCAAATTCCTAGCATTGTCTAGTATAGTATTTACCTGGTTAGCCAAGGTGACAGATTTAGTTTCTTCCAGTTGCAACTGTTGCCATATACCGCTACAGCAGTCCCCTGTTTTTTGGTCTGGCTCTCCACCATTTCAGTCTTTAGCATCCAGTTCCAGTCTACCTTCTTTCCTTATCTTCTTTTCCTAATGACTTATTAATCCACATCAATCCAGCTCTTTCTTGAGTGGCTGATAAAGAAAGAAAATTGTACATGATTGTGTACATTTAACATCTGAAGTCAAGCAATTACTGTTTAAAATAGCACTACCCTCTCCTGTTCACCCATGACTTCACACCAAATGTTCCTCTAATTTACCACTAAATTCACCACATTTTCTGTAGTCTATACTCTTAAAAACAGTAGTCTGACCATACTGTACTAAGTTTGTAAAATATCCAAAACTCTGCTGTGAAACCACCCACTTTGTCTGTAGGTTTCCTCAACCTTTTACCTGTTACCTATCTTCTTCGTGCCATGTGGCACATAAGGCCTCAACACAATCCCGCCAACCAGCTCTGTCAGCCGCTGCGATTTGTACCTCACTCCAGTTCTTCCATCCAGCTTTTTCCCTTTCTGTCTCTGCTGTCTTCCCCCATGTTGTCTTTGGTCTACCCCGTTTTCGCCACCTTTCTGGGGTCCAGGTTAATGCAGTTCTGCAGTCATTATTTGGTTCTTTCCTCATGATGTGACCGATGAATTTCCATCTTCTCTTTCGCATGCCCTCACTGAGGTTTTCAATCTCAGCCATCTTCAGGACTTCTTTGTATGTAATTCTTTCTTGCCAGCGTATCTTAAATATCTGTCTAAGACATCTGCTTTGGAAGACGTCGATTTTATTCTCATCACTTTTATTCATTTTCCACATCTCGCAGCCATACATCAAGACTGGCTTTACCACTGTCTTATATAGCCTGACTTTGGTTCATCGACTGATGCTGTTGCTACTCCAGATCTTTTTCAATTTCAAGAATACCCCCCTCGCTTTGACTACTCTGTTGTGGATGTCTTCAGTGCCTCCGCCCTCTTTGGAAACCGTAGCTCCCAAGTACACAAATCTATCAACATCTTCTATTCCTCGTCCATTCACCTCCACCACATCGTTGTTCCTCGAATTTATTTGCAGTAGTTTACATTTATCTACATTGACTTTCAGTCCCACCCTTTCTGCTTCATGCGCCAACTTATCGGTCTTAGTCTGAATGTGCTGCCTGGTTGATGATAAAAGGGCTATATCATCTGCAAAGTCGAGATCCTCGAGTTTTGTGGTGAACTTCCATCTTATCCTGGTGTTCCCCTCTTGCAATGTATTTCTCACTACCCAGTCAACGACTAGTAGGAATAGTAAACCTGACATGTTACAGCCTTGTTTCACTCCGGTTTTGATCTTGAACCACTCTGTTGTGTTGTGTCCATCCACTACTGTGCATTCAAAGTCAGCATAGAGCGCTTTCACCATGTTGATTATCTTGGATGGTATGCTGTAGCTTCTCATAATCAATGATAGACTATCCCTGTGGACTGAATCGAATGCTTTCTCGAAATCTATGAAGTTAACGTACAGTGACGACTGCCACTCTATTGACTGTTCGATGATACTTCTCAATATGAAAATTTGCTCAGTAGTTCCTCTACCTGGTCAAAAACCTGCTTGTTCCTTTCTGAGTTTCGACTCTACTCCGGTTCGTATCCTGTCAATCACAATTCTTCCCATGACTTTACTGACAACTGACAGCAGCGTAATTCCACGCCAGTTTTTACATTCCTTCAGATTACCTTTTTTCGTTAGTTTGACAATCAGTCCTTTTCTCCATTTTCTTGGTGTCTTCTCGTCTCTCCACACTATGTCTATGATCTCCTTGACTTTAGTGGTAGCATAGTCAACATCAGCTTTGAGCAGCTCTGCTTGTATGTTGTCAATTCCCGGCGCTTTTTCATTCTTCAGATGCCCTATTGCCTTCCTTACCTCACCTCTACTGGGTTCAGATGTATCAATTTCTTCTATTTCATCCGGCAGTTCTATCTCCATTTCACTTACTGGATTACTAGGGTTCTCTCTATTTAGTACTTCAGAGAAGTGCTCCAACCATCGTTTGGTTTTACTTTCTTTATCATTAAGGATCTTGCCGTTTTTGTCCATTACTGCGGCACTCTGCCTTGGCCTTTCGTTGCTTAATACTTTGGTCAGCGTATAAAGTGTTTTCATATGTTGTTGTTTGGCCGCATTTTCAGCTTCTTCTGCCATCTCTTCAGTCCATCTTCTTTTATCCACCCTAACCTGTCTTTTAATTTCCCTATCCTTCTGTCGGTATTCATCTTGCCATCTCTGCTTTAGTCTCGCTGATCTTGCACTGATTAACTTCTGTTTGATGACTTTCCTTTGGTCTATCAGAGCCCAGGTTTCCTGACTCAACCATGGCTTGTTTTTCTTTTTCTTGTACCCTAGTAACTCTTCTGCCGTTTTTACATAAGCTTTCTCCAATATCTCACTTTTCCTTTCCACTTGGTCTCCTTCTTCTTCTCTTCCATCATTCATTAGCTCTTCCACTGCTAGTGCCTGGAATCTGTTTTTCAGCTGTATGTTGAACCTTCTATGTATGTCATTGTTTTGGAGTTTGTGTGTGTCAAACTTTTTTTGGGTACTCTTTGTCACCGGTGCTCTTTTGAGCTTTAATCTGATGGTTGATCGTACAAGGTAATGGTCGCTGGCCACATCTGCTGACCTCATGGCCCTGGTATCTAACACTGATGTTCTAAATTTTCTGTTAACTAGAGTGTGATCTATCTGATTTTTTGTTCTTCCATCGGGCAACACCCAGGTTTGCTTGTGAATTTCCTTGTGAGGAAATACTGTTCCAGTGATAACCATTTCATTAAAATCACAGAATTCTTTCAGTCTTTCTCCATTATCATTAACCGTGCCCAGTCCGTGTTGTCCCATTACTCTTCCAAGGCCGTTGACAAGGTTACCCACCTTTGCATACATGTCTCCAATGATGATTAACATATCATGTTTGTGTACCTGCTCAGCTACTTCTTGTAGTTTCCCGTAGAAGTCTTCTTTTGTTACCTCGTCAGCATCGTTGGTTGGCGCATACGTGTGTATCATTGTAAGCTTGACAAACTTGGAGTAGAATCTTGCCTTTGTTGCCTCTGGTGTCATCATTATTGCCACGCCTTGCATGAGTTGATCATCATCTCGACCTGAGTACAGTACTGTTTCACCTGAACTCAATTTCATTCTACCTGCTCCTATCCATCGGCACTCACTTATTCCCATAATTTGGATCTTCATCTGATTCATCACTCTCGCAACTTGTGTGGACTTTCCTGCAGTAAACATTGTTCTCACATTCCAGTTCCCTATTCTAATCTGAGTCCGTGGGGTCATTAGTGGTTTGTTCAGCTCCTGAGCATCCTCTCGGCTTTGGCTCAAGGGCGTCATACTTTGCCTACCTAAGCAAGGTACCACATTGGCCCCAAGAGAAGGTTGCCTTCGAGTGTTTAAGGTTTCTGTAATCTGCTTTGTTTTAAGGGGGCGGGTGATTGACCCACCGCCCAACCCCCAACCTGGAGGACCAGGGGCTGTTCTTTGTCTGGTCTCTACCCCTCGACCAATCTGGCATGGTTAAACCTGCCAGGGACTAGAGTCCCAGCCAGCACAGCTCTTAGGGTCATTGAGACACCCAAGCCTCACCACCACTACAAGGTGACAGCCCAAGGTGAAGCTCAACCTGTACATAATATTATTCAGTGTTGGAAACTACATTTTGATATCACTTGCCATTCGGGCCAGTGTCTCTAAAAATGCACTTGCTGGTGTAATTTTCACTCACCCAGAAAGATGCGTCCCCTCCCAGTAAAAAAAAAAACATCTCTGCAACGATTCACAAACAAACATTTTTCAGGCATCTCGTAATCAGGGATGCCCAGTTTGCCATTTTGTGTTGAGCTTTCTTGTTCTCAGGCCCATTTGGCCCTTTTCAGGATTCAGGACTAACTTTACTGGGAGAGGTATAGACTGACGTAAGTTATTTTTTCCCTCTGTAACAGCATACATATACATGTATGGCAGAATCTGATCCTCTTGATAACCCCCACCCCTGCTTGAAAATTCAGATGAGATAATCAATTCCAGTATAGTATTTACCTGGTCAGGCAAGGAGACTGATTTCGCTTCTTCCAGTTGCAGCTGTTGCCATTTACATGTAAAACAATCCCAAGTCTGTCTTTTTTCGGTCTAGATCTGTCTCTTCACCCCGTCAGTTTCAAACATCCTTCCTTCCTTCCTTCTTTCCTTGTCTTCTTTTCCAAATGACTTATTCATCCACATCAATCCAGCTCTTCCTCAAGTAGCCTGACAAAAGAAGAAAATTGTACACAATAAATTTTATCTTCCATCCGAAATCAAACAATTACTGTTAAAATAGTACATGTACATCCCTCTCCTGTTCACCCGGGGGGGGGGGGGGGGGGGCACTTCCTATAAATTGGCTAATGGGGATGTGCTGCTGGATGGGGTCGCATTTTCGCAACTGGACTGACTATAATGGGGTCGCCTTTTCAAGCATTTTTTATAGGGTGACTAGAATGGGGTCACACTTTTCCGGGATTTTGAGACTAAGAAAATTCTGGCAAGTTGTGATTTATAAACGGAAAGATTTGCTGAAAAAAAAATGTTACTGTATTTATTGCTGTTGTTTAATATTTGACAAACGGTTCCCATTACATTTCCGGCCTTGAAGTCAGTAAGCATTAACCAGTTGAACAATAGTCCAGAACAAAGTCCACATTTGTGTTACGGTATTTAATTGCTATTCTGCGTCCATCGAAGTGAAGATAACTTGGATCTTCTTTTGCTGTAATAAGCGTTTGATCTCCTTTGCTTGGGACTAGTTTGCTTTATCCACATCAAAAATGCTATTATAATGTCAGTGCTAGTGTAATGTTACCGTTAAAGAAGAATGTTTGCATTTCAACTATTTATGACGGTATGTTTGTTGAAGTGTTCTTCATTCAGTTTATTAATTGTGTCAACTCATTTTAGAACGACTTAGTTAAAAGGATTTATACGGCAGATGCAAAAACAGAAAGTGACTAAGTTGGGGTCGTGAAAATTACATTTACCCAAAAGTGACTAAGATGGGGTCTATAATTGGCCATAGAATATGACTATAATGGGGTAGGGGTTCTGAGAGACCAGCGGCACATACCCACCAAAGATTGACCCAAGTACCCCCCCCCCCCCCCCCCCGGGCTGTTCACCCAGGACTTCACACCAAATTAATGTTCCCCATAATTCACTACTGAATTTACCACATTTTCTATAGTCTACACTCTGACTTACAAACAACAGACCATAATGATTCCATAAAATATTCGAAACTGCCCTGTGAAACCACACACATTATCTGCGGTTCTCCTCAACCTTTCAAGTTACTACTCTATCTTTGGTCTCTAAGAGACCATTAATACCCAAATAAATAAATGTACAATAATTGTAATTTAGAGAAAACCTGTAAATTCCATGTTGCTATTAAAGAAACTAAGGGACTTTTACAAGGTAGGGTGTGATATTGAAGCCCCAAAAGCATTTGTTAGAGATAAGAAACCTTTTACAGTGCAGCTCAGATATATCTGAACCAAAATATATGTGTAATTCAGGTCAGCCCAATACACATATATGCGTATGCATATATGCACATACGCGAAAACAGCATATACGCGTATGTCTGATTAGTATGTTTGAGCATAGTTAGTATGGTAACTATGGTTTGAGCTAACCTTTTATTTTTTTCTTTTCTTAACAGGTCATTGTTGTTTTCAATGGCTTGACAGCTTGCCACAGAGCATATAGTATATGCACATATGCCTTCAGACTAGATTTACAGTGCAGCTCAGATACAAGCGAACTACCCATATGCACATTATACAAGCGTATTTTGTGTATACACGTATGTCAATACACACACATATGCGCGTATATACGAGCACACATGCGCGTATATACACTCGTATACGTCTCTTTGTTATGCATTCCCATAAGTTTCTTTATGTGAAGCATTGTTGGTCAAACAAAGGACATTATATTTCTGGGAATGAAAAAGGCTTCAAAGCAAAATTTCATATTGTTAAAACGTCATACCAATCAATGAAAGATATCATATTTCAAGTTTTCGATCACTTCGCAAATTCCCCAACAAACTACCGTTTATTAACACTTGCTTGATCTTAAGCTACCAAAAATGGGAAGAAAATTGAAACAGTTGCCTGAACTCCCTATCTTAACACGTGAACTTAACGTTTTTACAGGTAAAGATCTGTATTTCGGCACATATTGGCAAGTTGTTTTCAAAATGTTTATCATCTGAATTAAGCATTCTGAAGATCCTAGTCGCAAAAATGACATGATATTTGACACAGATCATTCATTCAAATGGTGAAATACCCTTTCCTTGACGAAAAAATTGTTTATCAAAGTTTCTATGGTGCACCGCTCAATACATTTAGTTTAGTTATTTTTTCTTCAAGGTTCTGTGTTTTGGCACCCATCGGCAAGTCGTTTGCAAAGTGTTTATTGTCTGAACCGTTCTGAAGATCCTTGTTGAAAAAATGATATCTCCAGTTTTATTTGACGGAAATCATTCACTCAAACAGTAACATGCTCTTTCTTTAGCTACTAAGAATTGTTTACCAAAGTTTCTATGGCGCGCTGCTCACGTTTAGTTATTGTTTTTCTTCAAGGAAAAGTTCTGAGTTTAGACACACATCGGCAAGTCAGCAGGTTTCTTTTGCAGGTCACAGGTCACAATCAAAAAGCACTCAGTAAAACTCTTGATGTAAGAATTACCCGAGATTCCCAAGAGGTTTATAGATGTTTCCATGCAACAAACCCCATGGCAACTAAAAATGTTTTGCTGTATAATTTTAATGAAAAAATTGCTAGGGGTGGTATATGTACGAAATGGGTTGAAATGTAGCTTTCAGACATGTAGTGTTACATATATGTTATTGTAATAAGATAATTCATTATGATAGCAAATTGAACTGTTTTATTTCTATCTTTTTTTGAAATCTTTACAACGGGTATGTACTAAACAGAAACAAGAGGGTCCCCTATACCTCTTCTGAAAACAATTTCATGCATAAGTTATTGGCCTTTTCATGCATAAGTTACTGGCCTTTTCATGCATCACGAAAAATTTGAAAAACAGCTTCACGTTCACAGTAAAAAGCAAACAGTCACGTTTCATGTAAAAATGCAAAGGCTAAATCATGTGTCATAAAAATACAAATTCTATCCAAATTTCGCAAAACATACAGAACCCTCCATTTTGATGCCTCAAAATGCCGTGTGTGACACATCGTGACAGACTAGATTCTAGGTCCTCCTGGTTCACTGTCAACATCAGTGTAAGCCTCTTTCATTTTCATATTATATTGAAAGGCTACAAAGAATTTATGTTTTCAACAGAAATAAGTCTTGGCTTTCTTTGGATCAATTTTTTTTTATTTCAGTGCCACAGCTGATTTCCCTTATGCTTTTTTTTCTTTTTTTTTTTTTCAGAAAAGAGCTGTTATAGTTACACTTGGGATGCACTTCTATGCATCTGTTTTATGACGTTTTGGTATTTTTTTGGTGCCCTGTGCCCTCTGACCTGTGACCTGCAAAAGAAACCTGCCGTCGGCAAGTCACTTGCGAGATGTTTATTGTTTGAACCGTTCTGAAGACCTTGTCAAAAAAATGATATCTCCGGTTATCTTTGACACAAACCATTCATTCAAACGGTAAAATGCTCTTTCTTTGGCCAAAATAATTGTTTATCACAGTTTTACTGGCACGTCGCTCACATTTAGTTATTTTTTCTTCAAGGAAAAGTTCTGTGTTTCAGCATGTGTCAGCAAGTTGCTTGTGAGATGTTTGAAGCATTCCAAAGACCTTGTCGAGAGAACGATATCTCTGGTATCTGACACAAACCGTTCATTCAAATAGTAAAATACTCTTTCCCTGACGAAAGAATTGTTTATCGAAGTTTCTATGGTGCGCCGCTCACATTATTTTGTTATTTCCAGGAAAAGTTGTGTGTTTCAGCACACGTTTCCAAGTCGCATGCTTGGACCGTGTTTACTTTGTGTCGAAAAAAAGTTATCTTTCGGTTGTGTTGTTTGCTCTATAAAGATGGGATTGTTGAAGCGTGTATCCCCGGCTCTATTAGACAAAAAAAAAAACAGTAAATTTTTTATTTAACGGCAGAATACTCTCTCTTTTAATTAATATTCAGTCAAGTGCCCAATTGCAAAATGTTAGTTTCAGCTAACATTTTGCTGATACATGTATGTCATCTCTGGGCTAGAGTGGTGCATGTACATAGTCATTAAAACATGATCATGAAGAACTTTACATATTTTTGCAAGTTTCTTCGACATTCATAAAAGAAGATTCACAAGATTACAACAATAATAAGAATAATAATGATGATGATGATGATAACCACTTTATTTAAGCGTCGATGTATTTAGCACTAATGTGCTAATTGGGGACACTAAATAAATAAACAAATATTTCAAATGAAATAGTTTTGTAGCACAGCTGGAAAGCTGTGTCTCAAGTCTCTTTTTCAAATTATCAAAAGGCTTGAAACACTACCAGTTTTTTGGTCCTTGTGACCACATTTTTGTAATTTTATTTGATTCTCACCAACAATCACTTTTACTCTAACCAAAGTTAGTAAAATGCGATCCATGTTTCATATGAACTTGCCAATTTTTTCCAAGAAATGTCTGCCAGGGGACAAGCAGCTCCTTTCAATTGTGTAACATCAAAATGGACTATTGTATTTTCAACTTGGCAGCTATGTTCAAGTACTCGTTAACTTTTTAACAATTTCAAGGTTTTAAATTCAAGTAGGGTTAAACATCCTCTTGTTCACCTACTCAAGAATTTTATGACTTCATTATCTTTTTTCCAAAGTGTTTCCTTGAAACTTCAGAAATACATGTATGGGAGACTTTGTCGATTTGTAGACAGCCTAAAGCCTTTGCACACTAATAGCTCATAGTATATGATACCTCAGCCAATCAGATTGCAGCATACATCCATAAGTGTACAAGTAGAATTCTAAGTATACATGTGTAAAATAGAACAAAAAATCTCTTGAAATAATTAACAGACCCAAAAATACGCAAGTTGATGGAAATTTATGACCTCAAAGTATAGTATTGTCAGTTTGAAATTTAAAACAATAACTTCACTTCCCTGTACCTTTTACAATCCACCATAGGAAAAAAGATGGCGGCTGTAGATTTTACCACAACGCCTTGTGAACCTAACACAGCCTAAAAGGTACAAAGAAGGCCAAATTTTTACAATATGCTACAGAAAGATGAAAGTTTCAAATTAGGACAAGTAAGTCTTACAAAGGTCTGAGTTACCATAGACACGAAATGAGGCCATAACCCATTTTACATAAGACCGAAGAATAACTTACCATCAGGGATAAATTTCGAAATACATGTAAGACGTGGGGATCTTGGACTTGAGATAGTTGTCTTAACGATGGCAAAATTTAAAAAAAAATCTATAAGTCAGAACATTTTCAAGCAAATTATGAGTGAAGTTTCAAGGAGTCAAAATACAACTAGTGAGACAATCCCAGATAGTGCAGAGTGTAATATACGGCTCTGGCATATAGTAGTCACACAGGTCCTCACCCCTGCCATTCTCCTCCTTGGCAGTCAGCTATGCCTTTAGCCCTTGCAGAATATCATAAAGAATAGAGACTTGACAAGACATAATCTAAACAGTGTGTATGTTTTATGTATGTATTTTCATCCAAGGCCCCAGAACTTACAATTACTGTTTGTGAAGACGGCTTTGAATTTTACTGTGGTGTTCGGTTTATGTGTTCTCGAAGTAGCAAACATGAAAATTTTACTTTTTATACCAATGTTTGTAACTTCAAGTTGATACTTTTGTTTTCATCACAAAGGTATACAACTCAATACCCTTGTTTTCTCAGAAACATAGGGGCAATGTGCTTTTTTTTCACTGCAGGAGATAAATGGTAGATAGTTAAATATCTTATGAAAAAATGGAAGAAGAAAGATTTTGTCTTATTCAAATTGCTAATGAAATTTCAGTGATAAACGAGAACTAAATCTAATTATCAAATAGTCACGTTGACTCACAGAATAGCATGTTCTTATTCTGTGATATTAACATTACGACTACTTCAAAATTAATACACAATGATATCAATTAATACTATTATTATTATTATTATTATTATTATTATTATTATTATTAAGGCTTCGTAGCAGCACAAAGTAAGATATTGCTTTGATGAGCCACACAATGTTTTTGAAGTTCATTTTTCAATGAAGACAATACATGTTTCGGATGAGATATCATCCATTGTCAGTTGTACAGTGAGAAATAGAATGAAAATATGCCATAAATAGTATAACAAAGTGAGATATTAACAAGAATAACAATAAGGATGAAGGCGTGAACCAAAAAAAAGGTAAACTATTTAAGCTAAGAAAGGAGACTCAATAAACGTTTACTATTACAATTATTATTATTATTATAATTATTATTATTATTATTATATTATTATCACCATTAAGGAGAAGTAATACGTTTCCACTCTTTATTTGCAATTGAACCTTGGCTTAAGCACAATAGTTTGACAACCGCAGATGACATTTCTTGAGCCAAGCTAGGGTGATTCAAAAAGACCTCAGTCACAGCGGCACTGTTTGCACTAAAAAGGGAGAACTGACGATAACCGAAATATAACTGCTATCCCCAGTAAAAACAAGAGTGTGGTATCATACGACATACAAAAAACCACTAAGATCTGTACTCGAGAAACTTAGTTTATCACATTAACGATGCTTGAATGCATGCGTTTTACATGTTATGTTCTACCACAAGGAAAATCACTCAACATTCCATTATAATCCTGCATGAAATGTATCTTTCCCCTAATGTATAGTTGACACTTACGCTGACTAATTTGAGCATGCATTTCGAACAATTATAAATTGTTTATTTTCTTTAAAGAATAGTACCACAAGGATACCAAGAGATTTTTGGAAACATAAAAATATATATATAGTTTTGCAATGTTATGAAGGGAGTAGCGTGAGCATTAGACATTTTATGTAGTGCACACAAGTGCCTTTCCCACCACACCCCCTAACCACAAGGCCAATTAATTAATTGAATTGAATTAATTAAAGAAACATTAAAGTTTACATCTTACAGCATTAGCACTTTAGTAGACAGCAGCCCCCTAAACCATCCAAATGCTGCACTCTGCACTAAAAACAAAGCTGTTTTTAAATGTTATTGCAAACTATGTCCACAACACTTGACTAAATGGTTTTCTGGTCTTAAATGAATCTTATAACATCTAATACCTGGAGTGAAAATCTCAGAGAAATCACTCTGTTTGACTTTCAGAAACATTGGCTTAAATATCATCTGGTGTGGGGTGTTATTTTGCTTTTTATATAAAAGAATTAAATTGGGTAGGAATTAAAAAACACTGATAAATATTTTTTTGACTTGGTCCTCAATGAGATTAATCCATATTCAATGTAATCCCAAAGTTTCAAATGAATTGATACATTTTACATAAGGCTGCTAATTTTCAGCCTCAACTCAGGAAGATATTGTGCTGATTTTCACTCGTGTTGCTTGTTGTCTTTATTATAATTGTCTTTTGTCTCGAATCACCATGCTATTGTTCATTTCTGTACGTCATGAATTAATAAAACGTGCGATTGCTCTCCGGCGAGCTAGCAGTACAATAAAACTATATGTCTTGATAATGTTTATGCTAAACATAAACAAGACATTCAGCATAGTGATTCTCCATTTGCATGCACCGCTTACCCTCCGTGTGACTGTGTTAACGTGATATGAGTGAAAGTGTGACATGTTTGTTGCTATGGTAACTCAGATCCTGGTGAAATGTACCCCATTTGAAACTTTCACCTTTCTCTAGCACACCAGTAACATTTGATTTTCTATTGGATTGATAATAGTGGTGCTCTAGTCGCTCAAAGTTGAACGGTACTGTTAGCCAAAAATCCAATTGAGCCACCTAACAAAACATAGGCACGCAAGGCATGCAAGAACTATTTTTTTGTGAATTAAAAGCTCCTGGATCTAGCAGAACTCAGTGGACTCTTCTTAACAGTCATGATTATCATTTCACCTTAGGATATGGAATTTATATCATATCAAGCCTGCTTTTATCAAGGTTTGACTTTAACAGTTGATAAGTGGCTTTGTTTATTAGAACTACATGGAGCTGTTACCAGCAAGGCAGCTAAACATCATGCAGTCTGTAATAGTAGCTAACGATAAACGACAGATTGGTGTTGATTCTGGATAATTTTTCTGACTCATTTTATCACAAGAACCAATTATATTATAACATCATCATGCAATAGTATGGTCTCATTCTGTTGCCAGGAATGATCATATATATATTTTTTTTTCGGTTTTGATTTTCCACGAAACCACTTTAAATTAACATTGATTTCAAAACCAGTTTAAACAAGATATATTTGAGGGTAAAGAGCATTACCTAATTGAAGACTTGAAACAACCTGACACATGAAAAACCGTATACATTTTACAAGAAGCCGTGAAATCTGTAGACTTTAGGAAGTTTCCTTGTCCCATTACCCTTCTCAACACCTGAGGGCCTTTTTGGCGACAAAAAGTCATTTACAGAAAGGCGTTAGTTTACCTCTTTGAACTCCGCAAGGAATCTGTTTCAAAATGAAAGAACCAACTGTGTCACCTCAAAGTCTAATCTAACTAATTCACAGTTTAACTTGCCGCCATGGAGTCTTCAGGAATATTTGAAGAGTTTCTATAAAACAAACTTTAAGAAAATCTCTGCTAAAAATTTCCATTTCTAAGAATTGCCATTAATGCAAGATATTAAAATGCCACTGAAGAGACTAAAACAAATGACTTCCAAACATTTATATCAAGTCTGGGCATGCCGCAATTGGCTTCTTGTTTGTTTATTCTGACTGTGTTAACAAGATTCACTGATTTATCAGTTTAAATTCAAACTACTTGTGCGTGAAAAACAAGTGTCAAGTTACCATTTGAAACTAACAAATAAGAATATCCCGTACCATTTACCTGTGACAAAAACAAATTTCTCCAGTTAAACTCCAGCAGTGGCCTCATTCAGAGTAACCCACCTCAAATGAGTATCTCAGTATCGATTTCAAGAAACGTTTTAACCAGAATACAGTATTACTCAGTAAACAGGGCTTCTTAATTGAGACTTGTATTCACAAATAATGCAAATGATATCGATGGGAACTGACCTGGCAAATACCATCACAGACAAAAGCCCCCTTACCATAACAAGTGTACTTTACTCTAAAAGCAATCGTTCCTCTAGGAATCAGCAAGTTGTCAAGCAGGTAAGACTAGTTTTATTCGAAATTTCAAGTAATGCAAAAAGCAAAGCCTTGATGACATGCGAGTCTGTATGATTCCTCGGCTGATTATCGAATTATGAAATCTTTTGAAACCCATTTACAGAGTCCTCGGCTTCACCAATGTAAATGTAGCATCGGAAATGTCGGAATAAGGCCAATACAAGAATACCTGTTTCTGTTTATAGAAAAACAAAGATGGCCGTTCTAAAATCTGGATGAAATCTTCACAAACAAGATTCGCCTTTACAAGCGGCAATCTGATTGGTTTTTTATAGTAGCCCCTTTCTGATTGGTGTGGCATACATACATCTCTCACTCACTCATTCACTCACTCACACACTCACTCACTCGTTCACACATCCATTGACCCGCTCATAACATACCCTGGACCCGTTGACTAAGAGGTTTTTTTTTTTTTTTCACAAAAAAATAACCCCAAAATTCTCGTTTTGCACAAAGGGATATGAGCACAGAACCCAGAAAAAAATTACTATTAACAAAACAACATGTTCATAGTGTATTTGAAATTTATAAAGGAATACAAGAGTTTTACAAAAGTTCAAATTTACCACGTGCAAAATAAAAATATATGCAAACTAGATGGAAATCCTCTGTGTCTTAAAAAATACTTTTTGCACCTTTTATATTTTTCAATTACAACTTCTAGCACCTTTAGTATTGTCTAAGAGGATTTCTAAGAGATTGGGATTTCGTTTTGTAAGCTTATAACCTCGAACAAAGGCCAGTCTTGGATACTTTTCAGGGGCACCCAACGGATCGTTTCGGTAAATTATCTGTTCGGAAGGCCTTTAATCCCCTCTGATTTTCTTGAGAGAATTGGCACCTCGAACTTTCGTGATATGAGAAATTTAATGTCTGTTGTTTTCGGACTGTTGAAAATGTCGTTTTGAGTACCGAAAAAAGGTCAGCTATCATTTTCGGAAAGGCGATAAGACCTAAGGTTTTCGGGAAATGGACAAAAAAGCCCTAATAAATTCGAGAATACTCAAGTTCCCCTAGAATATCCGAACAGATAAAATTTTTTTGGTGCAACCTAAAATTAACCTACAGAGCTTTAAAAGTACTCCAGATAGCCTAAAACAGCATCTAACAGCATTAGAGAGAAAACGGTCGTTGGGTGCCCCTGACTTTTTGCTAAAAACAACGGCGGGCACGTGCGAGAGGTACTGAGAATTTGAATTTGCCGCTGTATAAATTATAAAAGCTCAACACAGTAAAATTCAACCAACTTCAATACTTACTTGGGCAATAGCAATGGAAAAACACCAGTAGAAAAACTAATTTTCGTAAACAGCAGCTTTTAGTTTTAAACTTACCTTTAGTAACAGTTTTGTAGAATAATTTGCCAATAAGTTGTCAGTAAGCGGCACAAAGGTGGTCTTCACTTCAGTGTTCTGTAGCCGTCACAGCTACTTTCTTTACACCCAAATCCAGCTAAACGAGGAAAATATGCTTCAATAGGAAACTGATGCCATAGATGCCCTATTAATCGTGGTATTGGCACCAAAATAAGTTTATAATCCTCTTGTCGCCATGTTTGGATTCTCTTTCGTTACCAGTGTCTTCCGCGTCACGGGAAAACAAGTGACGTCACGAAAACTTTTTGCGGGAAAGACGGTTTGACGAGGGAACTTACGCGGGATCACTTTACCATCTCGCGTTACGCCGCGTGAATTTATTTCTCCTGTTTCCGTCTTTCCAGGTACAAATATCATAAATGAATTTCTTCCCCTTTCAATTTCCAACGTGGCGGCAGTGAGGTGGACGAGGGGGCACCCTGTCGAGCCAATTTCCCGATTATGGCTCCGCCTGCGAGTATACAACGACTGTCAAACATGTCAAAGGGTGTAGTTTCGGGTTGGCCTGTTTGAAATAGATACAAATTATGTCCATTTAGTGAGGAAGTGTCTAATCAGCGCGGGTCGGGTAAACAGCGAAGGTTGTGGGTATACAGCGTGGGTCGCGGCACTCGCGGGTAACGCAAAAAATAATCATGAGCAAAAAACCTGAAATAAACGTTTTGATAGACCAATAAGGGGTGATCGTTGGTAGACCTATATTCAATAACATTTTTAAAACACCTGTTCCTTTGGCTGACTCTCGTGACCCATATTATGTTTATAAATTAAATGACCGGCGCGGTAATCCTGACAAGCTGTCATTCGTTTCTTATCGATAATGATGAAAAAGTAGCTTCTTCTAAGAAACATACCCAATTCAAGTCTAGAGTGCAAAACCATACCCTATTTAGGACCAAAATAGCCAAAATAGATACCCTATTTATGACCAAAACAGCTGAAAAGCCATACCTTTTAGGACCGCACATACCAATGTAATCCATATAGGGGAGTACCCCCGGGGGTTACCGACATGGCGGGGTCAAATATGGAAGATTTGCGACAGTCATTTGGTCCCCATGCTCTGACTTGCGAATTTCATTTCAAAGATTGTCGGAACCGGCAGGCTCGAAAGTTAAGAGAAGAAGACAGAATATATTTTAAACTGAACTGTGCAATCGTCTTTTAGAGCTGAGACTGAAAGCCTGTTTCACACAACAAGGCCCAGGAAGACTCAGAGAATTTCACTGAAGAGGACAGCGATCGAAAATATTTACACAGGTAGGTGGAATGACGGCACAAAAGAAACTATATATTTCGAGCATTTGTATCGTTACTTATGACATGTTACTTTTTGAGTTATTTATTTTCAAACTTCTGGTATAGTGCTGAGTTACTGTTTTAGAAGTATACCAATTAATAAAGAAGAGATTAAAGACTTAGAAGTACTCCGAAAATGAATCAACCGGAGAGATATCTTGCAATATAATAATGACTTTGTAATATAAAAAATATCTTTGTAATATAACAATGAATGGAGGAAATAATGAAACAACAAAACAAACAATAAAACAAGCGGAAACAATTCACGCCAGCTGTGAAAAGAGACCGTGTGAACAAGTCCCTTTTCGATGTAGCTCATGGTGATGCCCAAGACAACGTACAGCTGGTGGTAGAATATAAGGCACTTTAAAATGGCAACAGCAAGGGAGGTAATGGTTCTTCCCTGAAACAAAGACAAGACAAAGCGACAAGAAGTCAACTAAAAAGGGCGAAAGGCCTCGGAGAGGACCTCAGTCGAGAAGATCCAAGGGACGAGGATAAGGCTGGCTGGCTTCTCTGGCTGAGAAGAGACGCCAGAAACCAGCATGCACAGATTGAAAAAGAAAAAGAAAAGAGGAACTGTGCCAAGATGTCGAGCATGTAGAAATTTGCAAAATGAAGGAGAGTTAACAAGTACTTCCCATACGGTCAAATTTTGTAGCCGAAACTGTTCTATTTTTGCCCGAGCGCGACCTGTGTCAACAGCATACCCTCTTAGACTTATTTACAACCCCTGGTAGTATTGTGGCTGACAAATTATCAGTAACAGAATCCACGATAAATGAGTTAAAAGAGGATGGCTTACCAATAGAATAGCCTCTTAACTCAAACTTGTTAACTCAAAACTTGGTTGGAATTTACCAAGTTAACTTTATTTGTACTGTTTACTTTAAATTGTTAATCGCGCAAACACCAACCCCGTTCACGAATCCACAACAGTTCCATTTGTTGGGCTAGCTTCTGTTCAAAGAAGCTTTCTTAGAAGGATCCTTAATTCAACGTTAACGTTAAACACGGCCGACGCGTGCCTGTGTTTTATAACTGAAAAGAAGGTCTTCTAAACCAAGGCAATTAGTGCTAGATTTCTTATTATTTTGTACATCATTGGGTTGTTTGTAATAATTACTTTGATTTATTGCCACTCACTTTAGTCTGAATAGTTCAGCCGATGGGACATCCTGGGAACGCTTTACCTTCGTAGCAGCGTTTTCTGGTTTGTGAGAGAGCTTAAAGGCCTTTAATTTTGGAAAGAAAACACGTTTTTAGCGGAGCTCCACCAAGCCGCCAGGCCGCCAAGCGGAGCCCCATACTTCTATAAGGAAAGAAAAGGAAACCCATGAGTTGTTTTTCTCATCGTTATCATGGCTAGCGGTGTTGTTCGTGGGCGCGTACGCACGATGGCGGCGGCGACGGAGTCGCGCAAGATGGCGACCATACTCCAATAATAGGTTGACAAGGACATGTAGCCTTGGTTTACCGTGCATGTACTTCTTTGGGTCTTCTTTGATATTGGACATCCATGCTATGATCAATTGACACCTGTTAAAACAAGGTATCCGCTGACCAGCATCACTTGCCCATATCGCGGGCTCAAGTTTAGAAGACAAACAATAGACTGCAAGGCTGATACTATGTGAAAAACGTTTCGAGACACCAACATGACAAGAACCGATAAAGTAGGATCGCAACAGTGGACAGCTGTTTCGCCCTTCTCGGGGCTCGTCAGCACTGTGTAGCGAGGATATGTAACGCCAGCCCAACAGTCAACGCACATAAATTGCAAAATGACCCGTTTACTATATCAAGTTCCGTACTCTGAACTACGCCCCGAAACACGCGTTGCCACATCACGTGTTTCGGGGCGCAAGGAGACAAAGTGTCAAGATTGGTGTCTCGAAAAGTAAAAGAATAAATGTGGTTGGACAATGCCACCCTAAACATTTAAACATTCAACCGCATGGCCAGTACCATGCTTTAAAAACGTAGCGTATCGGATATGAAAAGACCTACGGTCCGAAAATACATAAATGAGAAACCAGAAACTGCAAGGGACCGCATACGATAAACGCTGCCAACGTGGGATCTACATGAGGCTGCATGTCATCAGATCTCATGTAGATCCTACGTTGGCAGCGTTTATCGTATGCGTTCCCTTGCAGTTTCTGGTTTCTCAAGTATAGACCTCATCAAGGTCACATGCTTTTTTAAGTTGACCGCTAACCAAGTGCTGGATTTCGATTGGATCGCGGGCTCATGTCAGGTTAACTTGTTAAAAACGAGGTCGAGTTGTTCGGAAGCCGGTTAACGCTAACCCAGGATTAAAAGTTAACTGAATTACAACTTTTTCTTCTATACAAATGTTTTTCACTGCTTTTGTTTTGTGTATTTTGTGATTATCAAACTCAAAACAGAAGGCTAAACAATATACAGAAACCTCATCGTAAAGTTACAAAACTCAAATCACAATTCTACCTTCTCCTGGGTTAGCTTAATCGGGCTCTGAACAACCCGGCTCAGGAGCTACGCTTTTAGGCTGGCCTAAATCTATATATTACACCAGAGGGCGACTTACAAGCATGACCTGTCAACTGTCCTATTAGTGCTCAAACGGGGCTACTGATAACCAATCACGTGCGAGGATTTTGTTACAGTTTTCATTGCACGGGAAATATCGATCGATATCGAGTAAATCCGGTTTACGCGATACGGCTTGCCATATGTTCAAATAGGAGTTGAACTAGCAAAGCGATGCCTTATTCAGAACATTTATTTCTAGTTTCTCGATATTATAAAAGCGTAGGAGGGCCGTGTTTAAGATAAGATTAATTACCATTTGCTCGGACATAAAATACTAAAATTCACAAAGCGAATTTTACTACCACAATGTACTTAACTCACGACATCTCATTGCACGAGAGACTGTCTCAGTTAACCCGCGCCAATTTACCCACGACCTGCACCAATTTACCCGCGACCCGCGCTGTTTACCCGCGACCTGCGCTGATAAGACACTCCCGTGTAATTGGAAATTACAATTGGTCTGCTCTCAGCCAACCACAATGAAGTAATTTTCTCTCTCATATAATGATAAGCGTAACTATCAAATTTCGCAGTCGTCCGTGATTCGGGAAAGGCTTATATTGGGAGAGGCAGGTGGTGGCTTGGTTTACAGTATAATGAGGATTTTGTTTAAAATGGCCGACGCTTTCATTTCCAAATTCAAACTATTCTCTTTTCTTACGGACTGGCATGTGTTCTTACATACATATAATTACAAATAGGACAGGTTTCTTTAAAGTACATCAAGCAATATCCCCTAGTTCACACATGACCTGCTTTCTTGACAATACAATGATCTGGTAAAACGATCTTTAAATGTCGAAAATGAGGGAAACTCCGCTGGAAGAGTAAACCTTGCGGAGCAAAAGCCACAGGTATTCATGTTAAAGGGAGGACAGGAGGGCGGGGATGGTACATGTCACTTAATGAAAGCCTAGCGAAATATAAATTTTCTTAATTTTGTCCATTTTCCAAGTTACTGATAACTTTGTTTGCGAGAAATCGATGCGTGGGCACTGCATGCTGTCTTAATTTGATAAGATTTGGTACGAACTTCTGCAGGAAAAAGACATTGAATTACAATTGATTCAGGCATATATATTTACACTTGCGTGAAGAGGCGTGAAGTCGGGTTAATCACAATTTTTAAAATTACTTTTATACGGTGACTTGACAGCAGTGTAAGCTTGTCACTGCGTGTTATGTACTTAATCACTTGAAATGGAATAATAAATGATGATTTTACCAAAAAAGTACTCGACAAATGGCGAAAGTCTGAATGATAAGTTTACCAACTTGTTAACGTAAGAATCGATTTTTTTTTCCCAAACCTTCTCTGAAAAGGTTTGTTCCAACCTTGAATTTTATTAAAAAGGCCCTGTTGATTTAGCTAGAATTGTTATCTGCTAAATAGAGGGAATGTTTCTTCATTTATTTCCTAAAGGACAGGTGACAAGAACAAGTGTTTCGATAATTGCAGTTATTGAACTAAAGAAGTATTTTAATAAATAAAACTTCGAAATTACTGGGTTCACCAAAACAGCATTTAAAGAAAGCTCAAAGATAACCATTTAGAAACAACTGTCTCAACGCAAGTCAAAATAATTTATTTCTGCGGCCGGGGGAGGGGGGTTGGGGGGTTGGGGGGTGGGTGGACGCGCCGTGAATGAATAATTTAGCCCTCGTAGACAAATCATAATTTGCGATCCTTTCAACACGTAGTCTATTGTTTAGTTTCCTGACAAGCTCGCAGGTGCAATATTATCCGGCTTGAGTGGAAAATCTTCAAGCTTATCGTTTATCGCCGAGCGAGCGTTACTCAGTTTGCGGTTCTGTTACAAGTTTGCCTTTGGGGTTGTGTTGTCGGCGAAGAATTGAACCTGCCAACATGGTAAGTACTACATTCATTTGCGGTAATTTGTCACCGCTTGTAGAATGTTTATCCGTGATCAAGTTATTTGGGTTTCTTCTCTTGACGAGTCAGATTTGTTTTGACAAATGTACGGTGCCATTGATATGCTCTGTTTGTTTTAAATATAGATGTAAACGTTGAAAGTATCAAGTTCCCATTTCCTTCCTATATTTTATGTAGACAAAAACGAAACGGAGCTCTACATATATTTGGAGATCGCCGTAGAATCTTTTTTTCTAACATACTGAAAAATGAAAAACATCAGAGATTAGCTTCCGTTATCCGAGAAGAGCTCCGAAATTCTTCGATTTCGTTTGGTTACCTTTGCGACTTTGGAATCGATCGATATACAACAAAATTATTGGTCAGCGCTGTTCAAGGACAGAAGAAAACTTAACATTACTCGAGCAACTGTCAAACAAGTTTCAAACTTGACTGTTCTCTTCTTCAAGTATCATTCAATAAAACCAGCGTGGTTTATATTTAAATGGTATCCGTTCTCTGTCCACAGCGTGAGTGCATTTCTGTTCATATCGGACAAGCCGGCGTTCAAATTGGCAACGCTTGTTGGGAACTCTACTGCTTGGAACATGGAATTCAGCCGGATGGACAAATGCCCAGCGACAAAACTATTGGTGGAGGAGACGATTCGTTCAACACTTTCTTCAGTGAGACTGGAGCTGGAAAGCACGTCCCTCGAGCCGTGATGGTCGACTTGGAGCCAACGGTGGTTGGTATGTGCGAAAAAAAAAGTTTATTGTTCTTTTGATGCCCATTAATGTTTAAAATGTACCCGTGTGTTTTATTGTGGTTTTGTTGACTTTTAGTGTTTCAAAGTCACGGTCGCACAAGCGTGCTCACGGACTTACATACTCTTTCTTGGACGATTTGTGTTGTTTAATTTCGTATGTGAATTTGTGCCGTTGTTTCCTTGAGAAAACTTATACAATACCGATACCATGTTAACAAAAAGACCATAAAGCAAAATACATTTGGTGTAGATATTGAAACAACTTTGCTATGGTCAAACGTAATTTAATTTACACGACCACTCATGCGGTTTGGTATCTAGTGATCAGTGTTTTTTTGTTGAGTCTCTGCCAGTTGCAGACCAATATTTCTTATCATTATGATTATTATTATGAAGCTGCGCATCCATGACACCGTCTAACTCGATTACAATTGTCAAATCAAAGGGATAATCCCAACACATTTTCTTCACAATTATCGAGTTGACGAGCTAGCCAGCAATTGTTTTAGAAAAGCGCACTGCAAGATTTATTTGATCTTTTGAAGAAAAGTACACGGCAAGATTTATTTGATCTTTTAAAGAAAATATTAGAGAAATTATCGAGATGATAGCCTTTGTAATCGTTTGTTTACACAGAGCAGGTGTTTGCTGTGTTATTCGAATTTTCCCAGGAAAGATAAACATCCGAAGAAATCGTTGGAACATGTAGCTTGTTTTCTTTAAGTTTCTTTATCTCAGAGACTTAATAAAAAAATTTGAAACCTCATGCTATTTTCTTTTTTTGTTTCTCCCTAAGAGTATCCAGTTAAAACATTAAAGCATTAGCAAGCGTTGGTTTAATTTTTTTTTGGTTGTGAAAAAATTGTCATTGTTAGTTTTATTGTGCAATTTAGTTCACGGTATGTTATTGCTTTGTTTCATGTACAGACTAATTTACGATTCTGCGAACACACAGTCACGATCTTAATATATAATATGATATATAAGAAATAGCCTCCATTTAGCTTCAAAATATGCTCGGATATTTGTCCGCGGACATTATCTGTCCCGAGAAGCGAACAGTTTTCCGAGAGCGTAGGTCGAGGAGAATTCGCTTCTCGGGACAGATTAAGTCTAAGGAAAAATATCTCAGGACATTTTCCCGCCAAATGGAGGTTATTGTGTTTATTATCCTTCAGATATTTTTCGCAACACGCGCAGCTTTGAAAATTGGGGAATACTGACTCGGATGTTCCCCAGTTTTATCTGGGGCATATTCAGTCAAGTGACGCGTTTAGACGAATCGCGCGAAAAATATTTGTTGGATTATAAGAATAAATAGCATTGTTGAAATCGTAAAACGGCTACCAGAAAGACTCGGTTCTTTCTTGATGATCGTGTAATAATCATTAGTCTTTTCATTTATCGCACAGATGAAGTCCGCACTGGTACGTACCGTTGCTTATTTCACCCTGAGCAGTTGATAAGCGGCAAGGAGGACGCCGCTAATAATTATGCTCGCGGGCATTACACTGTTGGAAAAGAACAAATCGACCTTGTTCTCGACAGAATCAGGAAACTGGTAAGTAACACTGAAGAAGTATAGTGTCGTGTTGCTCATTTCCCATTCCACATCATTTTCTGAAACCAAGATTCATTATAATAGGAGAGAGATGTGGCGTTTAGAAACACTGTCGAAAATAGAAATCCCCACCAACCTCCATGTAAACGAATGCATGGAAGAATTTTGTTCCCAATATTTGTGTTGTAAATTGTAATAAGTTATTATTAACAGGAAACTCTTGCATGTGATATTTAATAGTGACATTGGGCGGATCACGTTCTATACAGTCCTCTACCCTCAACCAACTAAATTAAACCGCCAGCTATGCAGTCTATGATACGGTCAGTTTTGTTGACTTCGTATAATTTCAACCATAAAATAAGTGAGATATTACGTGCTCTCTCATTGGTCGATAGGTGTGCTTAGATGAGAGTGTAAACACGGTTGTGACGTTTTAGATTCGCGCGTATTTTTTGAGACTTATTTTATAAAAGCAATACAGTACTTTTTCCGTGCTTTAATACATAGCCTCATCTAAACACTAGCTCGGGGGGTTGGGAGAATTCTCGAAAGTTATGCAAACTCGAGACTGTATCTTGAGTGTTCATAAATGTCTCGAATTCTCCGAATCCCCCTTTGCTTAATTGAGGTTATGTAAACACGGAAAAATTGTTCTATTGCTTAATAAATAGTACTTCCTCCATTTATTTTGCATGCGCAGTCCGACCAGTGCACCGGTCTTCAAGGCTTTCTTATCTTCCATTCGTTTGGCGGAGGAACAGGTTCTGGTTTTACGTCTCTGCTTATGGAGCGCCTATCTGTAGACTACGGCAAGAAATCCAAGCTGGAGTTTTCCATTTACCCCTCCCCTCTGATAGCCACAGCGGTAGTAGAGCCCTACAACTCGATTCTTACCACTCACACCACCTTGGAGCATTCTGATTGCGCGTTCATGGTAGATAACGAGGCAATTTATGACATCTGTCGCCGTAATCTTGATATTGAAAGGCCGACATACACCAATCTCAACCGACTGATTGGACAGATTGTGTCCTCCATTACTGCATCTCTGAGGTTTGATGGAGCACTCAATGTGGATCTCACGGAATTTCAGGTTAGTTCACCATAGAAAAACTCATTTCCGTTACGGAATCGAGCCCTTTGAAACCCGGCGGCCGAACAAAAAATAGGTCCGCATTGCGTACATGTGTTTGCATCATGATGCTTTGCGCACGGTCAAAGAATTGCGGGATATAATTCATGGTAGGCCACCCATATAATCTCCCTGCAGTTTGCTTCTATTTACTGCCGTTTGCTTGCGGTTAGCATTTAAATATTGTGTTTACTTGCAGTTGGCATTTATCTACTACTGTTTGCTTGCGGTTAACATTTAATTACTGCTGTTTGCTTGCAGTTAGCATTTAAGGAGTAAAGGGGAAGGCGATTATATGTGGCCTACCATGAATTATCTGCCAGAATTGCCGCCGATTTCGATTAAAAGGCAAAGAACACAATAAAAAGATTAAGATATCGATTTTCAAATGACATTCAACGTGAAACGCACAAGTCAAGTCGTTTTTCAAGGTAAAATCAGGCTACGTTGCTTGCAAGGATTAGTGTAGGCTTGAAGTCGGTTTATAAGGTAGATCTCAATATTTATGTCACTTGGTTTTGTTCAACCTCTTTAAAGTTGGACGTGGTCAGATATATAAAGCTAATATTAAAGATTCCTTTTGGGTCGCCACTAATATTAAGCTTCTACACTTGACCACGTTTAAAAGTTGAAGATGCTAGACAAAACCAAGTGACATAAATAATAAAAACGCCAGAGAAATAAAGAACCAAATAAGCGACAAAAAGGGCATTTTACAATGACAGAAGCAATAAGCTAGACCATTTTCCGAGTAAAATGGCCTAGCTTACCAAGATTATCTCTGTAGCTCAGCGCAGCGCCCGAGCGGTATATGAGAGGTCATGGGTTGGAACACTGTCGGGTACTCAGATTTTTTCTTTTTCCTAGGCTCGTGGCAGGATTAATTTCATCTTTATCAATAAGCTTGCATGATTATCTGTAATCTCTTACTAACGTTATCAATCGGCATTTGGACATCAAGGTTTGGCTGTAGAATATTCTTTTTCCCGCCCTTACCCGCTTAAAAAAGTCGTCTTCTTACTGATCGCCTGACATTTCTTTTGTTATGTCGCACACCAATACCTCACTACACTTTCAACGAGAAACCCAGCTAAGGCAAATTCTTGAGAGCTAGAGTAATTAACTAACCGTACGTGTCACGCTAACAGACCAACTTGGTACCATATCCTCGCATCCACTTCCCTCTCGCCACGTATGCGCCAGTTATATCAGCCGAGAAAGCCTACCACGAGCAGCTAAATGTTGCCGAGATCACGAACGCCTGTTTTGAACCAGCCAATCAGATGGTAAAATGCGACCCACGTCATGGCAAGTACATGGCCTGCTGCTTATTGTTCCGCGGAGACGTGGTGCCGAAAGATGTGAACGCTTCTATAGGCACTATAAAAACTAAGAGGACGATACAGTTCGTGGACTGGTGCCCGACTGGATTCAAGGTATTTTGAAATATGACTCACTGTGAGTTGTTTAATGGATTTTTTTCAAGATTTAGGAAGGATTGAGTGATTATAATCTTATAAAAGAAAACAAATAAACAATATTTGAAGACATGGCTTTCTCAATCTTGCTACATAGCCACGCAATGTTTGTTACTGTCCCTTGAAAACGGGGTTTGAGGTTTGTTTCCATCCCTCTTTTCCTTTTAAATGTGGCTTGGTTGAATACTCTTTTTATCTTGAGTATTTGTTTCTCGTTTTTGAATTGTCCTAATCCAATTTACAAATAAAAAACAGTTGATCATTAACAAATTTGATAAATGCATCAAACACGAGAATAGTGTTTCATCACATTTGGAAAACACCGAGATAAGTTGAAAATACTACACGCAGCGGAGGATTTTAACAAACACCGTCCCGAGTGTTAAATGAAATCGCAGATATTATTTTTGCCCCGTCACGCAATGTCTCCAGTCAGACTGTTTACAATCTTTACTGTACGATTGCTTCCCGTCCAGGTTGGAATCAATTACCAGCCTCCTACGGTCGTCCCAGGTGGTGATCTGGCCAAGGTGCAACGTGCAGTTTGCATGTTAAGCAATACAACAGCTATCGCCGAGGCCTGGGCTCGACTGGATCATAAGTTTGACTTGATGTACGCCAAGCGTGCGTTCGTCCATTGGTATGTAGGCGAGGGAATGGAGGAAGGAGAGTTCTCTGAGGCACGCGAAGATCTAGCCGCATTGGAAAAGGATTACGAAGAAGTAGGGGTGGATTCTGCTGAAGGAGGAGAAGAAGCTGAAGAAGGCGAAGAGTACTGAAGCCGAACTTGCTCCCACAATGATTTAAACGTTATTTGAAGGAAATAAATTAATTAAACCAAGAGATTATGATCCTGAGAGAACACATCCCTAATCCATTTTGGGCTTTGCCTCACGCTGTCAAAGTGATTTTTAGCGTCGGTCCCATGATCGCGCAGCCAACACTCAACGGTCATCGGGTCGTGTCCATCCAAATCGGAAATTGAAAATCCAGGGAGTTAAGAGAAAAAAAATCAGTTTTTTTTGAACTACCGCACCGTAAGCATTGGGAATCATTTTCAAAGCGCTGGGTAGGAAAATTATACGTGCTTCTCCGAAGTTAAAAGAAAAGCTGTGTCATTCCCCTCCATGAATGATTAACACAAAGCGCCAAGACTCGTATTTCTAACCCACGTGAAAGTCATTTCTCGAAAAGAACTGAACGGATTAAATCAAAAAACATCTCTTTCGAAAGGTTTTTCAAAGCGCAGGACAGCTAAAATATTAGTTTCCCGTTTGTTAGAACTTTTGCTCCGAAAATCTTGGGGCAAATTTTTGCACCGTTTAGAACGAGAGAGATCTCTTTGGAAAGCATTTTCAAAGCGCCGGGCAGGAAAATTATCTCCTATGTGTTATCCTAAATTTACTTCGAAAATAAGTCTTATCATTTCTCTGCCTGATTGATTGACATGAGGCGCCTTGGCTGCAGTGAGAAGAATTGCATTTCAAACCGCTCCAAAGTTGTTCCTCGTAAAGTACTAAACGGACTAAAGCGAAAAAGATCTCTTTGGAAAGCTCTTTCAAAGCGCCGGACGGTTAGAATTTTTCTTCCTCTTTCTTTACGATTTGTGCTTCGAAAATCCAGGCACAAGTTTTTGCTTATTTGATTGACTATAAAAATTAAACCTTCAATGTTATTACGACAGTTAAATTGACCAATTAAAGCTTCACAATTTGACCACGCACTAAAATTAGATTGGAAAAGACTATCATTAAATAAATAATAATAAATAATAACTTTATTTAAGTGTCAGGGTAAGTATTTAGCTTACAGAAGCTAATTGGGGACACTACTACGTTACAATAGATTAAGATTTGAAATGTATGTAGATTAAGATTTAAAATGTTAAATTGGTAGAGGCCTATGTATGGGAGATGTGTCTTAAGTTCTCTCAAATCATATTCTTCTTGATTAGACGTGTGGGCGTTGTTGCTTTTGTGGTGGCCTGTGCAGTGTTTAGTAGTTTAGTAATCGTATTGACACTACAGAACAAACTAGTAGAAAGCAGCATCTAATCTGGTCCCATATACATTTGACTGGAGTAAAAGAGAGGTTAAGAAGTTGGCTGTGACACGAAAAATTAAGCGTGATATTCTTAAAGTCAACCAGTGAAAGAGTGCATGTGTACTGTTATTTCTCTGTTTTTCATCAATCAATCACGCGCACTTCTATAGGTTTCAGTGCGTCATATTACGTTCCAGTAAGTCAATACGTTGATCGAATTGGTGTTCTGATTTTCGGTCGGTCGATTTTGAAAAAGTCCCCCCAGATATTGAAATTAGAGAAGGGAAAACTCAGAACTGGTTGGCTTAGGCGTATCAGGCGTGAAATTCCACCAACCTGTAGTAAAAAGGTACGATTAGCTATTTACCGTAACCAAATTCGGGCGAAAAATTACTCTTTGCTTTGTCAAAGGGCTTACACTCGAGACCAACTCGGCTTCGATGGTTAATTTATTTTTACTACCGTCGAGTTGATCAAAAGTTAAGTGATATCGAAGGATATCAGGATGGTGGGCACGGCTTCTGTTTGGCTAACACGCCGAACACGTTGTCGCTTCGTACGCTAGGATTATTGCGTCCAGCATAAAAATATTGACCAGCAGTGGCAAAATTAGTCAGATATTTTTTTCCAGATTAGAGCGTAAAGAATTCCGACTTGCATGCATACTGTCGATTTTTTTTCGGGGGCTCAGGGATAAGGAAGAATAATCTCGGTCGATCGCTAAACGAAGTTAAGATAGCCTTAGTTATTTTAATTTCGTAAAGGGTTGTTTTCAGTGGCGCGTTAGCACAAGCCGACATACGCAGGCGTAGTAAAGCGCTGCTAAGTACCGCTCTTTGTTACGAAAATTTCAGAGCAAAAGGCGCTAATTATCAAAATCTCGTGCGTCTGCGTATGTCGGCTTATGCTTATGCTTATGCACTAGTGAAAGCCAGGCTTAACTAATTGCTTATTCACTTATAGAAAAGGATTTAAAATAAACTAAACTACATCTTAGCTACTTGATAACACGTATATCATTGCTTTATTTTCCATTATTATTATAACCACATTTCCTAAAACAAAATTACAATGCTATAAAATTTTCCGTTCTTGTTTGGTTATACATTATAACTTCGGACAAATACACGCCGTATTAAGCCAGCAAGTCCGTGTGACATGGGATTGTTTAAAAATCGCTGAATTGAACACCAATATTTTCAGCTGAAGCATTAAATGGAATTAAGGGATTATTTTTGACAAGTGAACACTTCTCCAAGGAACTGATCATATCTCCTAATTTTAAAAAAATGTCGTCCCTGGGATGTCACGACTTAGAACTCTTGTTCTAAACTTCAGTCTATTCTAAGTAATTGTTAGGTACTTATTGGCAATAATTGGCTGGCAGCTTTGTTAATTTTACACGTTAATTTCTTGTTACTTAGATTTGTTTATTTACATCGTCTATATTAAATAAAAATCATAAGCTTATTAATCAAGCAAACCATAGAGTTAAGCTGCTAATCCTCATTCCAATAAATGACTAAATTTGCCGATTTACCCCCATTTTAAGATTAACATTAATTGACCGCATATCAACACCTCGGTAATTAACTTGCAAACACACTGTTCTCTTTATTACTTGCTCTCCAACCAACTGAACGACAAACCGAATACGTTAAAGAGAGATGAACCACAACCTTTGACGAGACCCAGGAGGCATCCACATGTTTTGTAAGAAGGGAGTGTGTCAGATTCAATTTCATCACTGTAAACAAGTTTCTTTCGTGAGTGAGAAATGCCGTCTTGCAACACTCAGGCCTCATGTTGCTCTCTTGTATTTTGGTTTGCGAAGAAGACAAAGATTAGTTGACACGTTTCGTGCGTTTTAAGTTTCGTTGTTTGTTTAGTAAACAATGGCCGCTAAAATGTAAGAGTGGTAAAGAAAAGCTGCAAAACAAGACAACAGGTGGAAAAAGTACGCAAAACCGTGTATAAGCTTTCTTAAAAACAAACAGAAGCGAAACAGAAATAGTATTTCTCATCATTTGACCTATCGTAGTGATGATCAAACTGAAAACGTATCAATTATTTCTGTATTCATTACTCATCATAGTAGTTTATTGACAGCCCGTCACTTGACGCGTTAAGAGTGTGACTGACTTTATGCCTTCGTATACAGGTGATTTCCGGATATTTGCTCACGAAATCTCGACATTTGCAGACTATTTTTGGCACCACCCTAAATAAAGCCATGCATTTCTAGATTTTCGCAGCAGCTGGCTCTACCCTCTGGGAAAATAGCAAACTTAGTGCAAAGACCAGGAGGTTAAACTGAGAACATACTGTTACTACGTTGCTTCAGGTTATTTGAGCGGGAATTGATCGTGCTTTTCAATTAGTAAATTAATAATAAGTTAGCAGTGTTGACTCAATTCTCTGTCCCTATTCTTTAAACTTGTTTTACTGGCTAACGAAAACGACTATGATATCAATTTTTGACTAAAAATTTTAACCAGTGTGGAATTCAGGAGTCAAGCAACCGGTATTCCGGTCCATCAGGAATTGTATATTGTTGATGAAATAAAAATGCAATCTAATTTCCTGTATTTTTTTTTTCTAAGAATGAATATGTCTCTCTTGTCGAGGTAACTGGGTTTTATTATTTTTAATCAGATTATATCATGCTAGTTACTTAACAATGTTTTGACGTGTTTTTTGCTGTGCTTTAAACAAACACCTACTAATTGAAATGGTTTTTGACGCTAAAGACATGAAACGTTCCCGCCGACATTAGTTAAGCGACTTTCGTTCCAATCTTCAGCTCTCAATATCCATTTTGTTTGTTTAAACTAGATATCAGATCAAGTCCTTTACGCGAGATTGTTTTGCCTGTGCTTTGTAGCAATGCAAAGAATCTTTCCAAAACTTAAAAAGACGCAATGCTATCAACTCTGCCTTCAGTTTTGTTTGTCATTTTATTTCGAAAAAGATGTATTTTTCCCGGTTCAACCCTACTTTTAATTCCTATAGATGTTTCTCAAGTTAACATCTATCAGTCATGATCCGTGCTTTTAAGAGCTTATCTTTAGTTTGTGTCACACAAATATACTGAATGTTTAATGCTAAGCAGGAGTAGTACTTGTCAATAAAGTGATCTTCTCGTGGAATTCTGATGAGGCAAGCCAGAAACCACGAGCGGAGGCAGAAAGGAAAAGCCGGGCGTCGAATTATGCACGAGTTTCCGATGTTTTGATAGGCCAAAGGTTGCTTGATGAATAAGTGCAGCACTGAGTTACTGTAAGCCATGCTACTGTTTCAAGTCATCTTTCTATTTGTTGTCGCTGAATTAAGCTGTCTTCGACATCCAGTTGTTAATGGAGAGGGGAATTTGGCTGAGATTTCGTCGCAAAAGACTGACCTTCAAACACACAGAACCAAGCGGTGGTTGTGGCCTGGTGAGTGTAGTTCAACTAAACTTCCTTGTTAGTAAGCTCATGCTCTTCTCTACTATTCTGCAACGTAACGGTAGCGACCTTGCGTGTCTTGAAATTCTTAAGATTTTAGTTTTTTTTTCAGTTGGATAAATTGAAGCAGTCATCGTCTGTTCAAGTAAAATTTTGAATCATCAACTGAAGAGTGTAAAAACTTGAGGTTGGGTTGAGTTCCATGTCTTTTTATATCAACAACTGAGAAAATGCTAAGGTATGATCTGCTTACACTTTGCAGAAAGAAACCTTCCCTGCAATCGTCGAGTACGACTGTTCTGCACAGAATTGTCGTTACCCCCTGAACTCGACTTTACTGACTAAGAAGAAGATCTTTTTTTACCTGTGTGTCGACGCCTAAAGTTATTGATGCTTGAAATTAACAGTGTTCTCAGTATCGTAAAATATTTAGGAAGATACCGAGTATCTCCTTTATCCTACATCCTCTCGCTCAGCATTGGTGCTGATACGATATGGCTCCAAAAATGATTGCGTGCAAAATATGTTGGACAAGGTTACAGCCATTTATGCTGAAGAGAATCTGGCAAACCATTATTTCTGGTCGTGCAGATCATTTGATTCTCTGGCTGAGGACGGAACATGAGATTTAGGATACATATCTTAATACAAATATTTATTAGGGAATTTTATTCCTGCTGCAAATTCGTATAGAAATTCTCGAGTTGGCCCTAGATAAAATCCTATTTTTAAATGACGTGGATTGTTACGGTGTCCCCAGTTCGACATGGAATTAAAACACAAATGAAAACAATTTCCAAATTACATGTAGATCGTCAACATTTTTATTGGTTTAAGCGGATTTTGTTTTATTTGTATAAAGAAATCAGCTTTGAAAGATCGATTTAACGTGGTTATGTCACTCGACTGGAAGTGGTATCGAACCCACAACTGACCAATTCTCTAACGCCGTTTCCATGAATTCCCCAAATCAATTCAGTAATTAATCCACAAAACGAGACGTGTGGTTTCTGCTCGCACTAGTATTATTAATCCACTTTATTGAACACACCTCAGGAAAACGATTTAAGGTCAAACCAAGTATCATTATCCAATATAATATTTTTTCTTTGAGTTATCGTTTGAACAAAGGACATATCAATTTTCCACTTATGCGGTTCTGAATTTCGCATGAGTAAATGAATGTTTTCTTTTTCTCTTCAAATCGTTAGCTATTGAGTGTGTATTTCGCAGTGCTAGCTGTTTGCGTGTTAACATTTTGCAAAGTGATATTCGAGAATTTTTTTTTCTATTTTAAACTTGGCATCGAGAGTGAAAAGGTTACGCTATACTGTTTCTCGATCATGCAATTATTGTCTACTTGTGAAAGACGATTAGAAGCATATTCAGACGAGTACAAGCGCTAGTATGTGCTCAATAATTACGCTTCTTCCGGCTCTAGTCCGCAAAGCTACTTAAACTCATTTTGAAATATTTGGCTTGAATTTTTCATGCTAGTGGTTTGTAATCCGTCCCTATCTTCTGCAACCTTGGTGTCATCCTTGTTTTGCTTTCCTATTATCTCTGTGGTGGTTTTTCTACCGTGGTTAACATCTATTTTCGAAGGTTATTTTGCACGTGCAAAGCATGCCTTAATAATACCAATGACATTGCCGTTAAGTGTGATCTTATCGCCATGCATGCTTCCATACGCGACAAATAGGAGTAAAAGTATCTTTTTATAGACAAATGGAAAAAAAAAATTGAGTTAAGTAAGAGTATAACCCGAGAGCGCCGCCGTCAACGAGAGGAAACCGCTCCCTAACATACTTACCGTTAATTTAAAAAATAAATAAAGCGACAGCACACGAGCTTGTAGCGCGAGCAGTAACAAACCTTAAGATTGCAACGCTCATGAAGGTGGACAGAAGCCTCCTTCTGCTCCCTCTCAAAGCTTCTTAAGAATGAGTGACTTTATCGCTGTAAATTCTGCTTAAAATGTGATAAATCGGTCTAAGTGCTTTCCATAAAGAAGAATCAAGGACATGTTTCCCCAAGTACCAAGATTTTCAAAATGAATTTTAAGTCAAAAGCTTCTCAAATCATTTACGCGTCAACTTGAGTTATCGGCACAAAATATGAAGATTACGTGCACGCCTTGCTACGAGGAGGCAAGCGAAGTTTCTTTATCGGCATCTTAAGCCTGGGAAACAAACCCAAATAACAATATTGACATTAATTCTAAGCAGTTCAGGAATGCCATTTTAGGTCAAATGAAACCGCGAGGAAAAGATGATGTTATTTTGGTCAATAGAAGTTTGTTTAATTTACTGGTTATAGACGACTTTGTCACTGTTGGCAGGACAACATGTTCATCAATTTCGAGACATCTCTTTTGACTTCGATACTTGTACTATGCCGAGAAAGAGATACAGTTGATAAAACCACGATTCTCCTGAAATTACACACTCCAAGCACTTGCTCCCCTTGTGGTTAGTTGTGTACGTAACACTTGGTTTTTCCACACAGTGTTTTTTCGGGAGCAACTATGTGCCAAAACGACGGTCTGATAGCCCTCATGGGGTCAATTGTATTAATTGGTGTGCTAAGTAGCTGGCAGCCATCGGTATCTGGGGAAAAGCTTTGTTTTGTGGACTCAAAAAGCGTGAGAAAACGAACTTTTAGATTTAATTATTGTTACATGCAGGTGTTATACGTTGTTACAAGAGTACGTACATTATATAGACTAGTGACTCGGAGTGCTCAGTAGGTTTTCCTTTAAGTTGCTAAAACTAGTGAAAAGTCAGTCTTTCTAATCAAAAACCCTCCGTTCAGTTGAAGACGAAATTGGAGAAACGACGCGCTAGTATGGGGACTCGTTTAGTGTGTGGGCGATACAAGCTCGATTCCCCTCACACACTCAATTCATCGAAGTGAAATACACGACTGTTGTAGCCAGGTTATTTAGAAAAAAAATGCTCTTTTAGTGTATAGCGAACCTTTTGTTTCACACGCTTTGTAGTACATCTGAACACTAGCTTTTTCTTATCTCGCCTTTTTAAGTTTGAAAAAAACTTTTTATAGGCATTCTTTGCAAAAGAATGCTCCTTTATTTTTAAACAATGTCTGTTTTACAAATTACCCTGAGCAAGACAGGATTTCCATTATCCTCGCTGAAGAAGAATTAACGTCGAAGTATGTGCACGCGCAGACTGAGATAAAAATGTGAAGGAAGTATTTATTTACAAACACAGTCTGTGTTCATGCTGTTCATGGCGAGATTTTAATATGCGGTTTACATTTTTGCTGGCATAAAGCACTGAGCAGTGGTTAAAAACATTACGAGAATTTGCTATCCTAGAAAAGACGCATTTCTGGAGGGCAGAAGGTCGTTTTTATAGAATTTACAGTAAATATATTTCTCAGACATAATTATAAAGCGTTCGATGTGGTCACGTACAGAATGTGACGATATATGACCGGATGTTTTTAGTCTATCGTTCATGTCAAGGTGGAGCACGTTCTCATGGTGAAATTTCTTTAGGTTTATTTTCTGAACTTAGGCCCAGTTCATACGTCGCATTTCTGCCGTGTCGAATTCAATTCAATTAAGTGCGGCAGAAATGCGACTGTCAATTCATACGTCGCACTTGTGTCGCACTTAATTCGGAATTTGTGCTGTCGGGTATGTCAGCCAGCGGAAATAGTTTTAAACGGAGGGTATTCAATATGGCGGACGAAAATACTGAGCGACGAAGAACTTTAATTTTGCAAAAAATTGACCGCCAATGGAACGAGAAGGAGAAGGCTGACAACGGAGCAGTATGTGTTGCAATATGCTCAGGTTGTATTGGGTCGAGAATGGCCAATTTCCTTCTTTTTCTTGAGCGGGAAAACATTTACGCATGCTCAATACATTAACATAATGTATGCATTAGATTCGACACGGCAGAAATTCGACGTCTGAATCGGTGTCGCATTTCTGTCGGATAATGCGACAAGACCAGTCGAACGTGCGGCAGAAATGCGGCAGCCGATTCAGACGTCGAATTTCTGTCGAATTTAATTCGTTGAATTGAATTCGACACGGCAGAAATGCGACGTATGAACCGGGCCTTACCTCTTAGAAGAAGAAAGACAAGTATATAAGGAGACTTACCATAATATATTTTATGTTATCTCATCGTGGTTGAATCCTGTAAACGTTTCACATTTCGCAATAAAAATGAGCTCTTGATTGCTGACGGAGGTATTTAGCAAGGGTGGTTTTTTAAGTACGTCGTTATTTGTTCACCTTTGTATCATATCTTCTTGGCTCGAATTTAGGGTGTGGCTTTATCCCAGGATGTGAGAAATGCAACGATGGACTCATTTGCAAGAAATGCAGGACTGTCTTCATCCCTGTAGAATACGAAAGGAGCAAAAACACCATCATACGATGCATTCGCTCTTGTCCCATGGGCTACAATATCACGTCTAGAAAGGGATATCCCAAGATATGTGTGAGAACAGAGCTTGGTAGGTTCTTATGACAAATGATATTACGTCTAGAAAGGTATAACCAGGAAACCTGGAATTTGTGAGAGGACACAACGTGAGATGTTCGCCTATGGGTTACGAAATCTCATCTAGAAAGACTCATCCAAGGAATCCAGGAATTTATGAAGGGAGAGGACAGGATCCAAAATTATTACTGATCTCAGATTTGTCGAGGTTGCCAATCTCAATACTCTCTCTCCATTTGTAATATTCAGGTTAAAAGTGTACGGCTTTTTCGATCTCGCTAACGACACAAAAATTACAGTTTAGGAAATGAGAGCTTTTAGATATTTTAATCTCATTTAATATGGTTTGTCATCTATTTACAGACCATCCCATGAATTTAATTTATTTCGAATGAAAACCACAATGTTGTTTGTTTATTAAGGTTGTGCTGCAAAACACTGCGACGATTGTCTCCCCCACAACCCGGTCAGCTGTGCGAACTGCTCATCGGGATATTATGCACTCCAGAAAAGGATTATGGGAGATGTGAAATGTGTGAGACAGTGCCCGACTGGCTTCACGTCGACCGTAAAGAAGGATGGGAAAAAGATTTGCAAAGACACACAGTCAAGTAATTAACCAACTTATGTGTGATTTTTCCATCAACTCGTAATCAGCATGTTATTTTCTCGGCATTTTAAGTTCTGACGAGGTAGCTGTGGGAGGGGAGGTGACTGAGAGGAGAGGGTACGTTCCCGCGATACAACTGTACGTAATTTGCAATGGCGGTACTTCCTTATCACGTACACACTCAACCCCTGGAACTAAACTGCTCTTTTTCCTAAGTCCTTCTCGATGTTGATTACACTTGATTCCCTATTCTCAAAGTAATTTTAGCTTAAACAAAGGAAATGAAACAATTCGTCCGCTTTCTCTGTAGTTGAAGTTTCGATTGAGAAGATTTATGAAACTTTCAAGACAGTGTTTGACCACATTTCCAACTGAACACCTGGAAGTTCTAAAACTCCACTAGGCGTCGTATTTTCAACTCTCTTGGAAATGTGGTCAAACACGGTCTTTCGTGTTTGATATATTCCTTTCACATCTGTGGCTGATTTTAAAAGTAAAGTTGATTTTCTCTTCATCGTCAATTTGCTCCGAATTTCTTTCCTATTCGAATTTATAATGTAGACCATCCACATTTCTCATCGATCTAATGGCCATAAAAACAGTGAAATATTTAGTCTTGTCGAATTACTGTTGATCTCATTAAATTCTGAATTCAGTCCAGGTTCCACTTTAAAAACATAAAACTGAAAAACTGATTAACACAACAGACTGTTAGCAATAATTATTTATTTTATATTTTTACAGAATGCCAGTCCAATGTACCCAACTGCGCCAAGTGCCTTGACAGTTTTCGATGTCGGAAATGCAGGAATGACTTGCATGCCTTTTTTAACAAATCTGGCATGGTTTGCGTACGAAACTGCCCGAGAGGCCTTGTCGCCGCAAACTCTAGCTACTTTGGAAAATACTGCAAGAAAACACTAGTGGGTAAGACTGAATTGGAGAGTTCACTTGTCATCACTGACATAGAAGACATGAGAGAAAATCACACTTTGGGCTTACAAGCTATGGGTTGTTGTACCAACAATCAATTCCCGTTCAAGCCTGAACTTTTTTCACGCTTTAATTTCACAGCAGTTTAAATTGGTGTACATAACTGCAATGATGATCCATGTCTTAACGTCTTTCACGGCAGTTCAAATATATGAACTTTCATATATTTTCTTTGCTTCTTTGAAGAGACATTAACTCACGAAAGTACAAGCCATCCCGTTCCCTAAGTTTACGATGTAATACGACATATCAAAATGCATTTAATAAATAGCCCTTGGCCTGCTTTGCAAAATAACACACTTTTTTGTGGTCATGACGTCACATGGCGTCATTTAGTCCGCCATCTTGGATTTCACTATTTTCTCAGAGAGCAGTAAAATAACGTGAATTGATATGAAATTAACCAGTGATAGAAGATTGCAAAAAGGACTAATTCTACCATGTAACTCAAGAAAAGTAGAAAAAGGAAGAATTCTGTTTATAAGACTAAATTTGGCTTTGCCTTAGTGCAAAATGTGGCTGGTATGGCAATTTCAAATAACGAGGGGGGTCAGTTGGCACATTAAAATCTCAGTGAGGAATGAATAAAAAGCAATGAAAGTTTCAGCAATACAGAGTAAACTCATCTTCTATTATCTCATCTTCTAGAAAACTTTATCAGGTGGCATCCACTCCAACTGAGATGATAGTCCATGATTAGATATCTTTGTATAGTACAAGTGCATGCATCTTCCATTTTAAAGTTAAAATTATGTCAAAATAGAAAACTGAACAAACTTTAACAATGAGCTTCACAATACTTTTCTATCCATGTCAGTCACATTAAAGTTCTTGTTTTTTTTTTTTCTTTTTTTTTCCGGGTGGAAAGAATGCCAATCCGTTTTAAACTGTGAGAGATGTCCTGACAAAATCAACTGTCGTAGATGTAAGCCGAGATATTTCAGGATCAAATTATCGGCTTTCTCCAACTCGACGTGTGTTTCCACGTGTCCTGCTGGGTTCGCAAGAAAAGGAAGGAGATGCCAACGGATTAGAGAAGGTAAACGAATATGGAAATGTCGGTAGATGAAATCCCTAATTATAAACTAGAAAGAATCTAGAAACTGTGCTTCAGCTGTTAGTACATCTACAGAAAGGTATGAAATCGATTGTTAACTGATGGTAATAGTAATTCGTAGAGTCTAACTCGGTCTGTATGGTGTTTCAAATGATGGACAAAATTAGTCAAAATTATAGCAAAATTCGAGGATAAAATTTGGACTAAGCAAAGTCGGTTAAAAATTATTGTTGCTATCATTGAAAAGATTGTGGGGAGAAAGCCATTTCCGAAAAGGGTTTCGTTATGTAGAACCAGTATTTAGTCGCAACGAAAAGGAAACAAATGAAGAGAGGGTTCACATGAACACTACTTTGTTACTGGACACCTTAGCTGCTCGTGCTCCAATCAGTTTACAGAATTTTGTCATAATATACCACGTGGTTCACAATATCTAGGCTTTCTTAGCTAGGAAAGGGTATTGAGCAACTTGCTATTCTGTCAACTTCCTTTAGACGGCTGTGGTGACGAATATTGTTTGACCTGCAAGGAAGGCTGGTATCGAGTCAATTATAATAAAAGGCACTGTCAACGCAAGTGTCCCAGAGGTTTCTTTACTCTTGGCGACAAACAAAAATTCTGTCTCAGTAAGTACAACTTTTAATTAAGTACATGAGCCTAGTTATAAGCGAACAGGCATCAGATATCCTAGAGTAGCGTCAGTCTTAAAAGTCTCCTCTACGTAACATGTTTTCTTTCAAGGAATCCGTTATTTGTTGGAGGTATCTTCTCCATTTTGGGATTTCATTAATATAGCTTGTGAACACCGATAAAAATAATTGATTGTTTACAGGTTTTGACATTGACTTAAGACGTGAGTGATGCTTGTGAGCGGAAGTTGCCATTTGCCTCTGTTCCAAAACGAGTCTGTCAAAACCACTCTTTGTCAAAACGAGTCTTTGTGATAAAGTATTAAGTTGAAAATGTGATTCACTTGCACGTTTAGTTTCATTTTCATAACGGACCTTTTGCACACAGAGTCGCTTCGAAGCAAAGGCAAAAGGCAAGCCCATTTTCGCCGCCTGACACAATAAAGGGCTAGTAGAAACTAGTCAAACTATTGTTGTTCCTTATATCTTCCCATCTTAATAGACCAGAGTATACCTTTCTCTTTCAATTTGACTCTTCTGTTCTGGTAATGAATGTTAGCAACTCCTATTCTGCAGGATGCATAGCCCACTGTGAGGAATGTGTTAATGGTTTTGACTGCACCAAGTGTGAGCCAGGAACATCGAAAATTGTCCAGGGACTACATACGACTTGCGTGAAAAGCTGTCCGTTTGGTTACACGAACCATGGAAACGTGAAAACAGGAAATGTCTGTTTACTTAAGAGGTAAGTGAAATGACGCAACCCTAAGGCGTACATGGATGGGTGCTGAGGTCGGAAGGTTTCGTAAAAGCTGTACCTATTAGAAAAATTGAGAATGTTAGAATTGATCCCATCAGATAGCAGGCAACATTGCCAGTTTGGAGTCAGTTTGGAGTCAGATTGGGTCTATGATGTTCTGATCGTTGAAGGCAGAGGTCAAGAGCTTTCTTGCTAGAAATATCTGGTGTAAATACTGCTTGGTAATGGTTCATAACAAAGCCAGTATTGCTGAGTAAAAATCTGATTTGACCTCACGTCGTTGCGATGGTTGGATTACAGGGTACAGACCGTATCAGATAATGTTCGGTCATTTCTTAGCTATCAGTTAACACTTCAGCCAATTTCATATTTTTCAAAAACTATTGTTGTGTGTTGCAAGGTCTTCCAACGTTAACGTTATGATAGTCTGTAATTTAAATTTTTGTTGAGAGAATTATTATCTGGAAAGGTTTTACTACTCGTGAAGTAACTGAGAATTTTTACCATATTTTGAATCGAAATTGCACATGATAGAGCTCTGTTTTTTCCCTTTCTCTTTACAGGGTCACGTGACCTAGATGACGATGTTTTGTTTCAAAACATAAAAAGATGAACATGCATTCATGGAAAGTTCAACGACTGTGAATAATGCAGAATTTGTTTAGAATACTCATGTTATCCGTAAACACGTTTAATTAAGATCTTGGAGTATATCCACAGTCAACGTTAAATTTACTTCTATGTCGACTGGCTTTCAAGGAACTTTTCAAGGAGCAGTCGAGCCGCCGATTTAGAGCCAAACCGCAAAGGATAAGTTGCTTTTACGACAGGTCACTATATAGTACAGAAAAGATGTTGAGGCCACAAACAAATGAATGAGACAACAGCTGGGGAGTGAGAATGGCCAAAACTGATCGGATAGAACCACACAGTTGTGTCATAAACTCGGTTCCTGAATGGATGGAACATTGATGATTGAGACTACAACTGAGTACGTCACGCACTGCAGTACTTCTCATGATACCATGCGGAAAATGCTTTGCCGCATCAAATCTGCGTGTGCTGTTTGCTATATAGACGCTAGGAATGAATTTTCACGCTAGAATCGGATGGTATTGGTTATACCATGGCGATAGAGCGCAGACGTCGTTCGATTAACATAAAGGGCTAGCTTAATCTTTAGATCAGTCGGGCTTTTCGTGTTTCTTGGAATCCTCAGTAATTGTATACAGAATAATAATTTTAGAAGGTCACTAGAAGCTCTCCCTAAATAACTGATGCATGTAGTCAAGTAAAATTGAAGGAGAATGGGCTAAAAAATTGCCCACTTCACGCCTGGGAAATTTGAAAACGCAACATGTGTTTGAGGAAGATCAGGGTAGCAAAGTTACATAATCATTGTGAGCTTCTGCGTCGTTTTCGAAAAGCTCCGTTTTCAAAATGTTTTCCGTCCACACTAAAACGCAAGGCCGGCGTTTTCAAATTCCTCCGGTTTCGAAAAGCTCCATGTCCAGTAGTATTTATGTAGGCGGTAGGCTTAACCGCAGAAATTAAGCTGCGTTTTAATATTTCTACGGTGTATCGTGGCCGGGTCCTTAGTCATTTAGAATTTATTCCTCTTTGTAAACAAGTGAAAGTAAATTATCTTTGGAGGAGTTCGTCTGACGTAAAACGAATTCAAATTTTGAATAACGTTTTCCACTTTCTAAATACTCCTTCGAGAAGATGAATAGTCGAAAAGGGAGAGCCGGTGACTATGTTCTGTTAGAATCTGTTAACTTCACTCAACATTTAGTGGGTTCCTATTGAGAATTTTTATATACTTTTCTATCGTATCGGTAGTTACGTAAAAACTGATGAAAGGGGAAGATACTAGACAGTAATTACGGGCAGGGGCTCTGAGGATGGGAAACACGATTCTTTGATCCTTTAAATAGGTCGCGTTTTCTCCCTTGTTTCCCATTAATTTGATCCCAAACATTTCCTCCCCCAAAAAAGTTCCCTTTAATAGTAGAGATATTCCTTGTTAACTACGGTTAGACCAAAAAATATCCCTTGCTCCTTAAAAATAAATGCATAATGTTCCCTTATTCCTCCAAAGCCCTGCGAGGTCCTGAAATGTGCATGATAATTTTTACAACATATTCCTCTTTTACGACATTATGATGATGGCTAATTCGTTTTCCGCTATATGTAGATCAAGTTAACAAGGAGCATGAAGTATAGCTATAAACTGTAGAGAGCTTGTTGAAAGATCTTAATATATAATTTCAGTTTACATCTATTGTTTTTGTGTGATCATTAAATTAAAGTTCTTTTATGTACCAAACCTATCAGTCTCCTAGATTCTCAGCCGACAGCTGGGTGTCTAATGTACAATTTTTTTCAGATAAGCTGCAGTATTTTACCTTGTGGCCATGGAAATAAAAAATGAAATAATCCTAGAGATATAGTAAATGATTTCTAGTGACGGCGAATGATGTCTAGAAATGTGGAGGGATGTTTCGTGCATCGATCCGATGAACGATGCACGAAAAAGGTGATCCTGGATAGGCCATATACTTAGAAGACCAACTGTCTGCATTTCCCGGCAATCCCTCTGCTGGAATCCGCAGGGTAGCAGAAGGAGAGAGAGGCTGAGTAATGGCTGGAGAAGTGATAAAGAACGCGCCATTCAGTTGAAGGGTTTACACATTGACTGATATGGACCGCCTGGCCAAGGACAGGGAAACTAAAAGCACTTTCAACTGGAGTGAAAACGCTTCAGATCAGATCAGATCAGTGACGTTCCTCAATTAGATTATGTGTGGTTATGTTTTTTTTTTTATCAATATGAACTCCCAGTAATCGGGCGTGTTTAAAACTTTTTCCAACTTCTCTTGTCTGGAAATAGTAGACGCTGGAAAGTGAAATATTGATGATGATATGTCTTGATATATCGTTGATATTTGTTTCAGTATTGATGTTTTTAATATCCTATCTGCAGTCCGCATTCTATCATTTATAACCAGAGGTGAAGTTTGCCTTTGAAAATATGGGTGGTCCATTGGAATGAATAGATGGTCCTTGGAATGGGTACCCAAGGTGGTTCATGGACTGGGTCTACAGGGATCTATAGGGGTGGTCCAAGAACATGGCTCTATGAGGTGTCAGGTGTTCCATGGACCAGATCTACAGGGTTAGACTTGCCACAAGTCGACCTCATGAGTTTCGGGGTAGAATAGCGTCAAAATCTATACAGGCGTCCATTGGGGTGGGTAACCCGAAAACACTGACCCCCTGTCCGCGGGGCCCAACTACGGACCGGGTCCGCGGACTACCTATGGACCGGTCCACGGACTGCCCCTACGAACCCCCTCTACGGACCAACCCCCCAAAATAGAATAAATAAAACAAGAAATAGATATTTCACTTATGGGTTGTTTAATAGATCGTGTCGGCGAAATTTCGAACGTTACATTTTGCAAATGTAACATTCTTTGGTTCAGGCTCGGACGCAATTCAAGTCAAATCATTACACATTTCCATTTCCTTTGCTGTGGCCATACTGTATATGAAAGACCGTGAAAGCCTCCAGGAAGCCTGCGGGAAGCCTTGAAATTTGTGCTGTTTCCTCTCCACCATTTTGTTCAGCCCATTCTAACGTGGCTTCGTGAACTCATTCCAGGCTTCATAATTTGCTCAGCGCAAATTACAGATACAAACAAGCTTGAACGACCTAAAAACACGTCTTCCATGGCCAGATTGAGTCACGAATGGAAGGTAAACATCTCCTTACGCTGAAAACAGCTTTTAAGCTTTGGGGGGTGGTCCGTAGAGTGGGTCCGTAGGGGCAGTCCGTTGACCGGTCCATAGATAGTCCGTGGACCCGGTCCGTAGTGGGGGTCCGCGGACCAGGGGGTCAGTCTTTTCGGGTTACCCCTATTGGGGTGGTCCATAAATTGGCTCCAAGTGGTGGTCCATGGAGTGGGTCAACAGTGGTGTATAGGAGGTGGTCCATGAACTGGCTACATGAAGTGGTTCATGGACCGGGCCCATAGAGTTACTCCATTGACCTGGGTCCTTGTTTAATTATAAAATAAACACTAAACTTCTAATATCCTCAGTACAGCTATTATATCAAGAAAATGACAAAAATGTGTTAACCTATTCCATTAAAGTTTGGGTGCCTGAAATTGTTCGAAACTGTTGTTGGCAATGAAATTCTGGACACCGACAATCTCAAAAACTGAGAATGCATCGTAAGCAAAAGGAAAACTGGACCTCCATTCTATTGCACACAGGAGCATGGTAGCAAGTAACCGCAAGTTTCAGGTCAACTCTCGTCGTCTATCGCGTCTGATACTCTTCGTGCCCTTCGACCATGCAAATGGTCATGAGAGTTATGGGAGAAATCATCGTGGATTGTCGTGCCGTTTTAGCAGGGCGCAAATGAACAAATGGACTGACACCTGTCAGTAAAAAAAAAATAATAATAATAATTCACTCATTTTCTTATCTTGGTCAATTTCTAAAAGCAAGGACATTTCCATATGAATCGAGGTGGTATTGATCGTGTCATCTCAAAATTACTCTCTCAAACTGGCTACTCTCACCCTAACTTATTGGGTTCCCTTGGTAGCCGTTGGTTTTAAAAGGAAATTTTTTGGCCCAGGTTTAAACCCGTCCCAAAAGATATTTTTAAAACTGATCCAAGTCAACTATTAGACTTTATTTAAGTCACACCTGATGTTAATGACTACGCCGCTTTTTTTAAGCTAAAACATAAAAGAAGTAACAAAGAAAAACACAAAAAACCGTAAAAAAAAAAAAAAAGAAAAAAAAAAAAAAAAAAAGAAAAAGAAAAGAAAAGAAAAGAAAAAAAATTCGAAACCGGGTCAAGAACTGCTGAGGTGATACTAGTTTACTTAAGTTCCGCGTGGCAATTAAATAAAGGGAAAACGCAAAGCGGTGGAATTGATCGATGATTTCGAAGATCCTACTCTTCGGTTATAAATCAGATAAAGAAATAGATGTGATAGATTTATGATAGTTTTCTTTTCTGTACGGGAATGGAAGTAGACATAGATAGGGTAGAAACAGGAAGTTTTTAAGGCACCTGTTTTGTGTTTTATCAGTCATTTTCTGAGCTACCCACATCACGTCCTTCGGATTTCATGTAACTGCAGATGAACGACATTTGGAATATTGTCAGATTTACAGGTATTATTACAACTTCAAAAACTGCCGGAAGGCATGTTAGAATTAACTAGTTAGCATACTCTGTCTAGGCAAGAACGTTCTCGACATGATAAGTTAGAAACCCAACCTGTTTACACTATATCAGGTTTGTGATGTCAATGGCTATTAGATCGGCTAAGGACATGGGAACAGTGGTTCAAAAATCATCACCGGTATCAGTCATAAATAAGAAATAAGCATCGTCTGTCAATATGCTAAAAGCACTCACCTTTTTTTTCGCTAAAAATAATAAATTCAAATCAGGATAAGTGCCCGTAATAAGTTTTGATCGTCAAAAATTAGAATTTAACTTACTAGATTCATCTCCTGGGGGCAACCGGGGTTATCTCCACGCGAACAAAGTACTTACCTTCGAACAAGAGTTGCAAAGGCGATATTTTTTAAAATATACTTTGCGTTGTCTTTCTGTGCATAACTGATATCTTCCCTTCAAATGCTGAAAATAAATTCGTGCTCAGGAATCTTGTTTTCCTGAAAGATTGTTTTCGATTTTAATTGACCACATCGACACCCAATTCGCCACCTTTGACATCATATGAGGATGCCGCGATAAGCACGTTTATGGGTATCTGGTAGCAATTCTATTTAAGATGTGTGTGTCTGATGTATTTGTCAGTAGCGCAGGTCAACAACTCGAGCAAGAGACATCTTTGTTAACTTGAACAAGCGGGTTTTAACTACGTCAACCATGGGAGTGAAAACTGGCTGTTTCCTTGTCACATGGGCTGTACTCCTTGCAAGTGGAAGAGCAACAAGTGTGGAAGACAGAGAGTTCATAGAGGCAAAACAACCGAGCTTGCTACCGAGCAATGAAGGTAAACAGATTTAACTTTTGTTAATCTTCTTGGTTGAACTAATCAAGGTTAGCGACCTTGATCGAAGTCTCATGAATCAAATTGTATCGCTAGACCCTCACTACGGGTTATCTTTCTTAGGCACTCGCCACAATTTTTAGATCGCATTTTCCTCCTTGATCCCTGCTTGAACGTACTTATCAAGTTTAGCGATCTCGATCGAATCTTGTTACGGCTGGCAATCGTTTCTAGAACATTCCCGACTCAGGACAACGCTTAATATTAATTTTTAGATAGAAGTTTCCTTCCTAAAAGACCTTGAATTGCGGACATAAATCGAATTACTGTAAAAACAAGGTAACTTTCACTCACTTGAACAGACTAGCAAATAAGCTTCTTTACTGTTTGTAAAAGAACCCAGCCCAAAAAACTCTTAACCCTCCTATCTTCAAGAATGTCTCATGCAACCTGTTCCTAACTATGAAAGTCTCTTTAGCGCATGAAATTATAGACTATTTCGTAGATAGCACGAAGTTGCACCTGCACGTCACTTGCACTAATGTGATTTGGTTGTCCCTAATATATAGATCCCAGCGAGCATTCATCTTATATTAGCCAGTACAATTAGAGCTGCATATTTAAGTTAAGAAAATATTTTAGTGTTGGGTTTCCCTCTTTATCTTCTTGCTTTTCACTTCATCCCACGCAAAATAGTTCTTTTGTGGGTTTTCAGCTTTATATCTCGGAGATTTGCTCTAATGAATGTGAAACATACGAACTATATTTCACTCACCCTAACTCAGTTCTTGTCGGTGTCATTTTTACCTCGTGAGTAGAAACGTGTTCGTCAAAAGAAGTGTCAGGATCGTAGGCAGACGAAAATTCTTACCGAGGCAATATCAGAAAAGAAGCACTTTGTCTATATCATGATTTACTTAATTATTCAACATTACCTCTAACAGGAACCTAAGATAGATAAATAATATAAATTCAAATCAGTTTCGTACCCAGGCAAGTGTCTTGGTTCGACCCTGAGTGAAGTTTATAAACATTGTGCCTAGGGCTTAAAACACGTTGTTATTTCTAGCAGGAATTTCAGCCGCCGCCATGGTAGGCAAATTATTTTTCCAATTTTATTGTTATTCTTGTCATATATTTCCACGCTCAAACTTTATGTAAATATTTTCAAGTTAGTCCATCCCCTAAAAATGTTTCGTTTTCCATCGCCCTCCCTTGTAACTCAAAACGAGTGAGTAGGTTGGTTGGTTCAAAACATTTAGTTAAAGCGGACGAGAGAAATACTGACAAATTAACAATTTTAAAGCTTGTTACTGAATGAAATATGAAGTTTGTATTGTGTTAAAAGTGAGGGAAGTAAAAAAAAAATAAAGTTCAAATAAATGAATAATTTCAAGCGAGCGTTCAGGTCATCTTCTCCGTGTCTGCAATTATACATCAATGCCACGAGAATTCTAAAAAACAGTTCGAAGACTGGGCTATGAGGACTGATTTAAATGCCAGAGTCACTTGAAGATTTAAATGAAGCGTACTATAGTTGGGAACACCCGGAAAATGGAAGAATGGAGCGATTCGACAACTCTTTTTTAACTTTTTTAAAAAAATATTGGGGACGGCCGCGCGACGGAGAACGCGAAAAATTGCCTTACGTTATTTTACCTGGTATTTTATTGCTTTCACTTTAGGCATTTGCATTAAAAACGTTCCGCAATGTGCAGAGTGCCTGGACCACAGGACATGTCAGAGATGTCAGAAAGGCTTTCTTTTACTTGAAAGTTATTGGGGCGCACTATGTGTGTCTAGCTGTCCTGACGGGTTCACCGCAATACAAACAGAAGAAAATGGCTTAGTGTGTAAAAACAGTAACGGTATGAGACTTCTTTAAGTAACGGTATAAGAAAGAGTTACAAGTACAGTGAAGACAGCCAGACGTACATAAGTTTTGTTCAGTTCCCTATGGGTTGCTAAGACAGTACGGTAAACGTAAACTGACAGTAACTTACCACTGAAATTTTACACATATGTTTAGTTAGTGCTGCATTGTATTGGTTAGAAATTGTATTAATATTTGAAATCTGAAATTCCAACTCAGATTAAACTGTTTTGAGGATAGTTTCGTTTTCTAAGATAGATTTTGCGTAATGGCTGGAATTACACGTGTATCATGTTTGTCCACTCAAATGTCTGTTTCTTGTTGTAGGATGCGGTAGAATACCTCAATGTTCCCAGTGCGAGGAGAAGTTTGCTGACATTTGTGACAGATGTGAAGACGGGTTCCTACTCTTGCAGCAAGGCACTGGCGCCGAGGTTCAGTGCGTTGCTTCGTGTCCCGTGGGATTCGTGAAACACGGAACAAGATGCCGCGCAGGTCAGAACTAAATACAATGCATTATTTTCCACTGTAGTAACATTCCAACGACCGTGCTTGTAGAGGAAGCCAATGTTGCAAAAAGGAAACTGACGGAAAAGCTAACGATCAGCCTCTAGAAGTACTTTTTACTCTCTTCTGAGTATTCTTACATGAGTTCAAGATTATATCATCTAAATTCAACTATAAATTCGCCATAAATGTGACGATGGTGAATTTAGCTTGTTCATGATCAAAGTCGTCCGTTTTACACAACTAGTATTTGTGCTACTGGATGTCACATCGACATGCTATGGTCAGTCAAAAGTAGGTTGACAAAAAAAAAATATTTAAGTCTCATGACATTAGACTACTGTTGTTGTTTTTTGCTAGGAGAATAGTTTCTCTCATCCTCTCATCATAAGGCTTCGACGAGTTTCCCCCAACTTTGTCCTAGGATCATCTTTTCGGTCTTCTTCGCTATCTTGTTTTCTTCTTACAATTACAGAAATGTGCGAGGATTTCTTCTGTTCACGTTGCAAGGAAGGCTGGGTCCTACAATACAAAGGAGGAACTAAGTGTCTCTCCAACTGTCCATATGGCTTCTATAGAAAGCAAGATTGGTACAGCGATCAATCTTACTGTGAAAGTTAGTAGTAAAGGCAGTAAACCGTTTTCATTTGCCTCAGTGTGTGTAGTTCAGAAATATCATTTCTGTAACCGGTGGCGAAGTGCGACGATCGAACGCCCAGTGCATTGTTTCCAACGGAGTGTTCCGTAACGGAGTCTTAACAGGGCTAGTTTTGTTGTGTTCTTTGTATGGGCGAGGTATTGTACTCCCACAACGCACATATCACTACATTGAGAAAATGAACAATAGGAGGTAACCAGAGATGAAATAGCATCTCTTGTGCGAGATATATGTAAATGATACTCATACTTGCATCATTATGCCTCAGGGAACAGCGGCTACGGGAGCTGGCGACAAGCCATTTGGTTCATCCTTAACCTTCATATCTGGTTATCCTCTTGTAAGGTGGCTTGCGTGAAGACCTATGCTATTGACTTTCTTTCACGCGGCACAGCGCCGTCGTCACAAGGGCAAAACTAGACGTCTGCAGGCAGACTACCTTACAAGAGGGTAACTAGTTTCGGAAATGATTTTATCACTCAGAGTTCAGCTGGACTTTATCAACGGGTACTGTGTAATAAAACACTGTTTGAATAGCGAACTATATGTACCGTTCCTCATTCTATCGGATATTTAAAATTTCCTTTTCATGCATGAGCCATGAAGTGAAAACATTAAGTAATTAACCATCAATAAATTAACCAAAAAGATAATTCTTGTAATCAATAAACGACCGAAAAAAGCCACCTATTTTTCAGTGTGCCGAGCGAATTGCAAGAGCTGTCAAGACTCGTACAACTGTGATGTGTGTGAAGACAACTTTTTTCTTCTCGAGAGCGTTTTCTCCAAGTGTGTACACTCCTGCCCTGTTGGGTATCTCCCAGACAATACCCAGTCCCTGGGAAAGGTCTGCAAGACAGGTAGGCTGTATTCATCTGAGTCACGTCCTCCTTCTAACGCACTCAAAAGGAGCTAGGGCTGAAGTTTCATGTTAACAATAAGCATATTGACCTAATGAAGCGCGACAAAGTTCTTTGCTGTAGGTTTTTACTAGACCTTGGCCTTGACCGTGCACAAAACACAATAATTGTGTACTTCTGACGGAGGAACTTACTAATAGAAACGTTTCTGTTACGTAATTAAATCATAGTGAATGAGCGCAATACCAAAGATTGTACTCGGTACGTCGTGGTCCTTAAAACATAAATCTTGTCATCTTTCCTCCCTACTTTGAAGTTTGCTGAGTTTCATAACCATTTCCCTCTGTTAAGATTTTGAATTTCATTTGAGAAAAGTGATAAATGGTGACAAACGATAACCGCAAAAAATCTCAATACCTGTTTATCCCTGTTTATCAGATAAGAGAAAGAGCATTCAGGTGGAGTAAGTAAGTAAGCTATTATCTTTTCATAGATAAACTCGGCTGCTTAGACGAAAGATGCTCCCAGTGCCAAGAGGGCTGGTACCGAATCAGCATCCGGAAGGTCTATCACTGTCGCATGGAGTGTCCATCGGGATATTTTGGGATAGAACAAGCAGGAAAGCCAAAGATTTGTGGCCGTAAGTATGCATACATCAAGATTACCTCACAGAGAGATCGGAAGCTGAAAAGACACCGATGAAGAAGACATCAGAGGGCCTCCCTCATTAAACGAACGGGGATGCTTAAAGCTATGAATGATATCTCTAAAAGAGACAATCTGAGCGTGGCTCAAGCTTTGATTGACTTCAAAAAGAAACATTTCAAACAAAACAATACTTTAGGGTTACGTTGACTGGAATGGCAATAAAAAAAACCCTGTCATCAACTGGAAGAAAGTTTTAAGATCTGCCTGATCTCCTTTTTAAAGTTATTTTGGTGGTATGTGAACTAGATGGGTTAAGACGATAGCCGTCCGTTTTCAAGAAGCTGAATGAACAGAATCCTCAATTTTCAATCCGAAAGGAGACGATATGCATCTCCGCCCTTTATCATGAGAACAACTTCCTCCCCCCAACTCATTTCACCGTAAGGCATTACTAACAAGCTGCAATTTGGTGACCCAAAATTGGCGGTATGCATGACTTCCTTGACAACAAGCTAAGAAAATATTCTTAGACAAATTATCACCTCTGATATATCCGCAGGTTTTATGGCATGCCGGTAAAAAAGTACCACTGAGGAAGATTTAACCCTCATAGGAAGCGTTTGTTTTATGATTACAACTGCCGTCTTTTCTTAAAGCATCTCTATTTAAAGGAAATACTATTGGTAAAAGGGAAATTAAAAGTAACGTTAAGAGTGTGAAGGAGGGGGATCCCCCATGAAACATGCAAGGTAGAAGTAGATCATTAATACATACATGGTTTTTCATGTTTAGGTTGCCCGTATAACTGCCAAGAATGTCTAAACCCCCGGGAATGCCAAACGTGTAAGTCGGGTCTGCATAAACTCGTGCGTGGTGGAAGAGTGTATTGCGTCTGGCATTGCCCTAAAGATTACCTGGCTCATGAAAGCAACAACAATGAAAAAACATGCGTGAAAGGTAAGAAAGTCACTTAGATTATACTTCAAGTGAAAAACAGAATGCTGAGAATTTTTTTTGCTATATTCGCTACTAGATAGTGATAACATACTTAATTGTACTAATAAACGAGAAGTTCTCCTGAAGTAGCCGATCGGGTCTGACTGGATTCTCTGTGCACTATGATTGACTAAAAGTCATGCCTTATCGGGATACAGAGTGTTTTTTCGAGTTTTACATCAGCTACATATTTTTGCTTCTAGTTTTGATTGTTCAGTGGACTGTTGTTGTCCCCTGTCATTGATGGGTCAGAGATGGTGGAAAGCGAAATTATCAGTTGTACAGAGCAGGGTTCATACAATATATAAGAAAATATTAATCCTCTGAGATGTTTCTTTATTTAATTTTCAGCAACTGGCGATCTTCTTCGACGATTATAAGAGAGAAACTACGAGCTGATATAACATATATACGAAAGTTGGAAGTGACATTTTGTTTGTATTTTTTTTTTCGATAAATTTCAATGTAAATAAAGGAAGACGTGTAGCTGCGGCATTAACAAACCCTTCTTTAAAGTTATTCCAAAAGATATTATTAAGATAATGGATGGCTATTTATTTAAAAGTTCCCCTCGCATCATCGCCAAAAATTATTTAGTTATAAATCTTAATGAAATCCTCAGAAAGGAAATGTCTACACAAAAGATAAGTGCTGCTTAAAAGAGTTTCGATGAGGTTATTGCATTGGTTGTTCGTAATTTAAATGAGATATATCCGTTTCCTTTCGTTTTTTAGTTTGTTTTGTTTTGTCTCATTATTTACTCCCTTCAATCGTTCCTTTATCACTGAGCTTACTTGGATGTTAAAATTAAAGTGCACTGGAAGCAAAGGAGATTATTATTTACTCGGAGACAAGAAAAAGATAAAAGGGACGTGGGGAAATTTAATCAGGCACAATCAGCACATATTACGTTGTTTTCTTTGTGAGTAAATTATTTTTTTTTCTTCTCCGATTTCGCACGATGCCCGAATTATCTGCTTGGACCTGCAAGATTGAAATTGCCACAGACTGAATGTAAGAGAGAATTTATCTTCCATGTTATTGCTACACAGCTTTGCTCCAAAAACTGTATTCTTGTTTCTTTCTCTAAGTCAATAAATCAGGCTCACTATGTTGAAAACATGTGTACTGTTTTAATTTTTAATTAAAATTAAAATTAAAATTACATGACCACTGGCGCAGGGGGAGCAAAGGATATTTTCCACTGTCAGCGAGTTCGATCTTTGAGTAAATCCGTGATTTAATGCTATCTAATAATGTTTTACGTCTTTTATAGGTTTCATGACTGAAATGATTGATACAAAATGATAACCGGCCATGGCAAAAATGAAATACCGGAAAGCGAAGACAACGTAGTCAAGCATGTTGTACAATGTTAGATATGAAAGTGAAGAATGATCATCGCAGTTAATTTTCCAATTTAAGCAACTGGAAAGAAGAAGCCTGAAAAAAAAAAAAAAAAAAATCAGGGCTTCAACGGGATTCGAACCCGTGACCTCCGCGATACCGGTGCGATGCTCTACCAACTGAGCTATGAAGCCACACATTGGGAGCGAGGTCAATTAATTGAGTTCATGTCTTCCCGTGAGGAGTGAAATGATGTAAAGTTTATATGAAATATTTCATATATGAACTGCGGTTATAGATGAAAGTGAAGAATGATCATCGCAGTTAATTTTCCAATTTAAGCAACTGGAACTGCACAAGAGACGAGATAATCCACTTTCCAGTTGCTTAAATTGGAAAATTAACTGCGATGATCATTCTTCACTTTCATCTATAACCGCAGTTCATATATGAAATATTTCATATAAACTTTACAAATGTTAGATATATCCGATAGCTGTTGTACGAAAAGGCGGGAAAACTATGTGATGGCCGACAAGAAGAATAAGATTAACTTGGAAAATAATATACTTATTGTTTCCATTAGTGTAGCTGCGGGGAGGAAGGGGGAAGGGGAACTTAACCCACATAATATCTATTTATTTGCATTTTGCGCTTTTTGACCTATTACCAGTGCGCTTGTAACAGTTGTAATCCAAGCAAAACAGGCATCAAAAAATGATGTCAACGGACTACAGGATTGAGGTTAAAACAATTATTAGACTTGCTGTGAGTTATCTGAGTTGTCTGGCGTAACTTAGTGTGACAACCGTGTACCCAGCTGAAACAAATAACAACTGCACAAGAGACGAGATAATCCACTCACAAACAAAAGCTGATCGATTTGGACCATGTGAAAGACAACATGTCAAGAAGGTCCACCCTTCGATTGAAACGTGTCCCTGGCGCTAAGACTCTGTAAACGTTAGTTGTTTTTAACTCCTTTGTGCATCGGATGACTTTACGTTTAAAAAAATAAGGAAATGATTGCATCAGGTTTTTTCCTTTGTGGGAATTTGCCATCTGGCCACAAATTTTAAAAATAACATTTTGTGCTCCATGTAAAATGCAAACCTTCCGCTGCGGCAAAAATCAAAAGACCCTTTAATGCTTTTTTTTAACCCAAGTCTTATTTAATTAACTTACAAAATAGAATTTGCTTAGCTATAGCCCTTTATTTTAAAATTTGACCCTCTTATTATAACTTTCCTTTTTATCTTAAAATGTTTAAACTCTTAACTACACTTAATTATTTTTTTTGTCATTTCCATTACGAGTTAAGATCCAAAGTTAAATGCGTTATGCGGTCCCAAGACAGCATTACATACAATGATGAAAAAAAAAAACACCAATGTTTTTAAAATTGCCTGCTCACGTAAGATTTCTTCCAAATTTTTAATCGGAGGACCAAAAGCCATGATAAAGTTGGCATTAAAGCACGTTTATATTTTGAGTCTGTGCTCAGTGTGTCGCACGTTAAAATTTAAACATGCCTCGAATCCATAACTAGTTTAACAATTGACGTTAGATTCGGTACATGTGAGGTTGAGGGCAGATATTTGAAACGGTCTTAATGACAAAATGGTTTTCCATTGTTTGCTGTTGCGCCATTCTGCCAAACAAGGTGGAAAAACCAAAACCCTACTGCACGAAAGTAATCGAAAACTGAGTAGGCATCTGAATCCGTTGTCGTTGAAAAGGTTTTTGAATAGACACTTTTTGTTTGCCGTTGCGCCAATCTGCCAAACAAGATGGAAGACCAAAAGCCTATTGCGTAAAAGCAATCTCGCACGTTTTCAAACCGAGCAGGCATCCTCATCCGTAGTCATTGAAAAAGTTTTGAATAGGTACTTTAATTTTTTTTCCGTTTCTTTGTCAAAACAACAAAACAAAATTGTCAAGAAATTTTCCATTGTGAGAATCAGATTAGAGGACAATTTCGATTCTGATAAGGAACAAATATACATCTTTCATATGCAAATTTTATCATGTGAAAGAAACATTAAATTTTGCTCAACATCTTCTGCGACCACCACCACTACCAACAACGCGTAATACTTTGCAAAAGCGTGTCCTTGTCTGTACTTCAAAAATAATAAAGGGACGGTTTATAGTACTTTGGCTTCACCTGAATTGTTAGAGCTGGCGACACGTGATCATGGGATCGAATCCGACCTCCAAAGAAATATGAAAAATTAATAAAAGGAAAAAAAAGTAATGAATAAAAGACTTAAGACGTAAGATTTATTATTCGTGAGTTGGATGGTTTTCTTATGTTATCAAGAGCACTTGAAACGTTAAGCTCTGTGCTTTGTCTTCTTTCATAGCCTTAAGAGTTGAAGACAGTACCAATTGATTAAATAAGGAAGAGGTTTATGGACAAACGACGGAAAATAAGTAAATCTTGTCCCTGTTGTTCCTTTAACTTACGTAACAACATTAATTTGAATCAATCAAGTCGCCAGCCCGTGTGCATTACTTCCTTTAGGGGTAATCGAAGCCCTGCTCGCTTGACCAATCAAAGAGCGCATAAAACAATGGGCACACAACAGAAAGATAAACTTAATCTACGTTGCTGACACATGAATGTTGATTCAGAACGAAGCAATGTCTTTTTTGTTAATTTCAAAATCTTTAATAATGCGCATCGACAGATCACTGACTCATAAACAGTCAGTCTTGCTTCATGTCCGAATCTGAACCACCCCAGTTCAAGTGAAATATTATTATCTGAAACAATTAACTGTCATAGAGGGACGATTATATTGCACTGAGCTTAAACTTAAGCAGGATCCACAGGAGAAATAAGGTCAGTATTTTTTTTAAAGTTGTCCTGTAAAGGGCTGATATTTTCCCGTGTATCGTTGATGCTAAATTGGTATCCCTTGATTAGCAGGCTTAAAAAGGCGAATTTACAGTCACTTACTTCACCGATTATCGAAAACAACTAGAACTGACAAGCTAAGAGACTTGGGACATCTCGAAAGTCTGAGGTTAAGCGACGAAAAGCTATCATAGTAGTCACACTACCGTAGTACGGCTCTGAAACAACTTCTGACCGAATCAGCGAATCAATCAAAAGAAACACAGCTGTCAGGTGTGTTTTCTTCTTTAGAAAGTTTGCGTTTTAAAAATAACGCAATATGGTTGTTTTATTTCATAGGAAGCAAGAGACGGAATACGACATGTCAAATATTACAAATAACCATTCACGCAGTTCCAGTCATGTTTTGCTTGAACCAACAGACATTTGGTACTGGACCATCAGAGGAATCATCGCCGTTTTAACAATCGCGGGAAATGGCCTCGTCATCTACTTCATCGTTTTCAAACGGCGCCTGCGTGTCACCAATAACTGGTTCGTGTTATCCTTAGCTGTCGCGGACTTTTGCGTCGGTTTGTTCGCAACACCGAGCGGACTCGTCTGCACCTTTCAGCTCCAGTGTGACTGGAGGGTGCAGATAACATTTTACAACTTTTTGCTTTTGGCCTCCACTTTGAACCTGTGGGCGATGGCAATAGACAGGTATATCGCCATTGTACATTCTCTCCGGTATGCATCACTCATGACAACTACACGAGTCATTTTGATAATTGCCATGTCCTGGGCTATCTCATTTCTTGCTACATTTGTTCGCCTACTTTGGTTGTACGACAGCCACCTTAGAAAACCGATCGAAAAATACTATCGTGTTGTGATTGACTTTTTGTTAGGTATTTTATCATGCGTTGTACTGTTAGTTATTTATCTCCGCATTTTATACATTTCTCAAAAACTTGCCAGGCAAACGGCCTCTCAAGAAAAAGACGTCAATTTCAACCACGGACCGCCAAATGTCCCAAAATGTCACAGACGAACACGGAGAAATTCATCGGCAAGGGTTCTTGGATGTGTGATTTTATTGTTTGTACTTTGTTTCAGTCTTAATACGTATGTTTCATTTTGCCTAAATTTTAAGCTTTGCTCTGTAAATCCTCTTGTCGGTTCCATCTCCTTGCTCCTGGTTTATTGTAATTCTGCTGTTAACTTTGCTGTGTATGCTTTCATGAAAAGTGACATTCGTTTGGAGCTGAGACGATTGTGTCCATGTGGCAGTTCTGTTGATGTTACCCAATCCATAGAGGTTTCCTTAACCTAATTGTAAATAAGAGTGCTACAATATGAAATTCGATAATGATTGTGATAAATTCATAGTCTTTTGTTAATTGAATGTTAATGTATCACTCTGGTGTAACGAAGCTCAATAAAGAAAAAAAACAGTGCACTAACACCCCACAGCAAATTTAAAAATATATATATATGTGATCCAGCCAAATAAGAAGGAAGGAAAATGAAAGAAAAATTAGACGAGAAGGAACTTTGCGCAAGAAGAAAGGGACAATGAAGGAAAAAAAATTCATTTTTAGCAGTATCGGCCGGTATGTGAGTGCGCTTATTAAAAGACACTTCAAGATGACGTAACAGAGTTTCATAGATTCACGCACATCGGTACTCAATAAGAGGGATTTTACGACCTATTATAATAAAGTTTTCACATAACGCGCGCTCCGATTGGCTGAAACAGCGTGCTTTATCAGGACTGGTTCACACTAGCGACGGAAGCGACGGAAGCGGAGTCGGAATCGGAAGAAAGTTCTGTTCTAGTGTGAATCGGTACGACGGAAGCGGAATCGTAAACCTCGCTTTCAGCGTAAGCCTCGCTTTCATTTGTAAACATTCAAGATGGCGGACCCGGGAGATGAGAGATTGCTGCTTTTGCTATTGCTTTATTCTCATATGACGAACCTCTCAGCAGACACAATACTACGGTAACTAATACCTAAACGGAAAAACCCGAGAAAACTGCAGCCATACAACAGCATGATCCTGACTAACGAAAACATCAAACAAATGAAAATGTATTCACTACTGCAATACATACCGGTCTGAAGTCCTACTTGTTTAGTGACATCCTCCCATGCTAGCCTTTTTTTGCTGTTGTCTTTGAAGTTCCTGTAGGACTTGTCATAAAGAAAGGGGAACTGTCTCACAGCCTCTGCCAGTTTTTCCTCTAGAGCCGCCATTTTTTTCCTTTCTCTCAGTTTGAAAGGGACTGGTAATGAGTTTTTTGATTGGCTGATAATTCCGCTTCCACTTCCGATTCCGTTCACCTTGTTCTCACTGGATCGGAAGCGACGGAAGCGGATGCGGAATCGGAAGAAAAAGAAACTCTCCTGATCCTTCTGACACCGATTCCGTCGAGTTTCCGACTCCGCTTCCGATTCCTCTTTTTAATTTAGACTGGATCGTAACGCTCGTTGCGCTTCCGATTCCGTCGCTAGTGTGAACCAGCCCTCAGAGAACAGAGCACGGGTTGATGACAGTAAGCTGGCTTTCAAATTTTTGCTTCATAATTTTGACAAATTTGACCTAAATTAAACATCCCTTGTGGTTCAGACAAACGCAGTGAAAACGAGCTCTATGTCTACAGTAAATATGGCTCACGGAGACCATTGTTAGCAACAGTAGTGTGAAAACTGTATTAAAATAACAAGTTTTGCTAGATTCCGACCTGCAAAACACGTGGCGAAATAAACAAATTCTCAACCTAACCAGTGTTTCGATAAAAGACATTATATTTACGAAGGCAGAAATTATACTTAAGAAGTAAAACAACGACAGAAAACAACAATTGAGCTATCTCTGATGAGAAGCTTTATTTCAGTTGTAAAAATGCTCAATTGCTCAAAACTACACCTACATGCAGTGTAGTAACGCTCGTTCTCTGGTCATCTCAGCGAAGTGAACCGACGAGTGGTAGATATTCTCCTTTGTGGTCGGAGTAGAACCAATGGGAGTAGTTTAAGTCTGTCCAACTTAACGCTAGTTCGGGCAATTTTGCTCCAAGCGGCTGCAAGCCGTAAATAACTGTAGCTCCCTTCAAATTGAACTCAGCATTTCGCATTTTCATTCGCAAGCTTTGAGCTCCTGGTTTCGTAATTTCCATCGAAAAAGTGCACGTTTTCATAAGCCACAATACGGCCGGATTCCTCTGGACTACAAATCTTTACCTGCCTTTAGATTCTTATTTGAAAATTAACTAAAAAGCGAACTTAATTTGAAGGCATCGTTCTTCTCTCGAAAGCCGCTCGAAACTAGTCAAAACCGAGAGCTTGGCTGACGTCCAGTTTGTGATTGACAGCTGTCGCTTCGTTAGCCAGTCAAATTATTTAAACAATTCTAACAAGGATTGTGATTGGCTTATTTTATCGTGCTTTATCAGAGAACAGAGCACGGCTGAGGCCACTTTCACTCGTTTGAAAAATAAAGTTTGGTTTGAAAATTCAGCCGAATGCGTGGGGAAATTATTGGATTCTTTATCATAAAACAAATAAAGAAGCCTCGACTGTGCTCTGTCCTGTTGTAAAGCACTTAGGAAGCAGTAGAGCACTCAAGAAGTGGGGAAAAACACTCGACTTCGTCTCGTGTTTTCCCCTACACTTCTTTTAGTGCTCTACCGCTTCCTGCGTGCTTTACAACAGAACAGAGCACAGTCGAGGCTTCTTTATTTGTTAATCAAAGAGAAACAATACAATATGCAGCATTTTTCTTTTCTCTTTTAGTGTCATTATGTCAACTGCTGAGACCCTAATTTGCTTTCATGAACACAGATGGAAATCAGCTACTTACTGACGTGATCATTAATACTTAATATTGCACTTTTAATTTAATAATTGTTATGACTGTATTTTTGTTCTTTTTTGTTTGTATGGAATTTAAGAGTTAAACGCTTAAGAGGAAGTTTGGTTAAAATGACGGAAGCGGAAATGCTTCGCCTACAAGGGAGGAGCGATTGAGAAATTTCAGTTTTGTGCCTGTTTATTTTCGTTTTGTCCAGTCATTTAATTTCACTCCAAAAAATTTAATTCCCTTGACCTGAACTTGATCTAATCACCATATGAAAAAAAAAAATTTAAGCTTATCAGTGGGGAGTTGGCAAAGTCATGATAAGATTTCTCGTTCTTAATCCGGCTTCATTCAGCTTTATAATCCGATGCCTGTATGTAGACATCTCAGTTCTATTCCCATGGTATATATACTTAAAATAGTACAACTTTCGAGCGAAAGGAAAGACGTGACTTCTTGAAATCTACCAAATATTAAATCAATGACGTCACACAAGACCGACCGAGCTCTTTCGCCCAGACGTCATGCGAATAGTCAATTGTACATTATTTAGGCTGTTTTCCGGAAAGATTTAATTCGTTTATCAATTCTTGCCATACTATCAATGCCATATTATCAATACGCAGCCACTGCTTCACAAGTCACAGAAGGTTTTGACGTCTTTGTAGCTTTTAGCTGAAGTTAACGACCGTCAAAAAAAACCCGTTAGACGACACAGAAAGGAGGTGAGCTCAGCGGATAAGTTTTTACGGTATTTAAGAAGAAAAATAGAAGCCAGATGTACATGTTGGGCACTGTACAAATGGGAGCGAGTGCTTGGTGATCTCAAACTTGAAGGCGTATCATATGAAAAAAATAAAAATTTAAGGCGTATCATATGAAAAAAAGTACAAAAACAATCAATGGAAAATTGGATAGCCGATGATGAAGTGTTAAACATGGCAAATGCTTCAAGTGGTAACTATTCGCACAATTTTACGCCAGCTTCAGTTGAGCCACAAGACGTTTGGTATTGGATCGTCAAAGCAATCATCGCCATTTTATCCATCGTAGGAAATGGACTTGTCATCTACTTCATCATTTTCAAACGACGCCTGCGTGCCACCAATAACTGGTTCGTGTTATCCTTGGCAGTAGCAGACTTTAGCATCGGTTTGTTCACAACACTGAGTGGTTTCCTGTGCACGTTTCATTTTCGGTGCGACTGGAGGATGCAGATTACATTTTACAACTTTCTGCTTTTCGCCTCCACGTTGAACCTGTGGGCGATGGCAATTGATCGATACATTGGGATTGTACACTCTTTACGGTATACATCACTCATGACAACCACACGAGTCGTAACAATGGTAAGCCTGTCTTGGTTCATTTCATTTCTTGCTGCATTTGTGCGCCTGCTATGGTCGTATGACATCCGGCTTCCAAGTGTATCAATCGATAGGTACTATCGCGTAGTCATTGATATTTTTTTCGGTGTTTTCTCGTGTGTGGTGTTACTAATTATTTATGCCCGAATTTTGTACATTTCTCGTAAAATTGCCAGACAGTCAGCTGCACAACTGGGCCAAGTGATTTACAATCACGAAACAACTGTCTCAAAGGCACGACGAAATTCATCCGCGAGAGTCCTTGGGTCGGTGGTTTTGTTGTTCCTACTCTGTTACAGTCTTAGTATCTATATTTCATTTCGCCTGAATTTTAGAATTTGTTGCGTAAATCGCCTTCTCGTTACAATATCCAGGTTAATGGTGTACCTTAATTCTGCCGTTAATTTTGTGGTGTATGCGTTCATGAAAAGAGATATTCACCGAGAACTGACGCGTCTGTGGCGTTCTAGCAATCCTACCCATCTGACTGTTTCTCGGGAATTATCTTTGGCCTGAACTGGAATAAACTTCGCATAAGAGGCTGATGTAGGGATGACTGTGGTTGTTTAAGTAATTATTGTGCCAAAGCTTTTCACCTTAGTATTGTTAATCAATAAAGCTCAATAAAACACTTTTTTTTTTATAACGTTTGAATTGATGTGTACTGAATTGAGCTACATAACTGATCAGAAATGAGAGGGAGAAATTTGACGTCGCGTTAGGAGCAAAAAACACTGAGAAATGCTAGAGGCCACAGAATGGGCAAAAATCACGTACAACTTTGTTGTAGTTGTTGTTAGTAACTATATTGTGTGGCTTCCTCGTTGAAAACAACGTATAGTTAATTCGACACGTTTTCTTTGCCAAGGTCATGTTACTCGGTTAAGAGGGTATTTAATATTGGCTTTTTCATGGTTAGCGTTTGGAACTGGAAAATATAAATCGAATTCGTCGTGTGAAATCAAATCGAAAGTTAATGAACTTTGGTATAATTTAAATCAAAATTAAGAGACTGACTGTTTGCCATACTTCTCGCCGGCGTATTTATTGAGGGCGACTTCAGACAGGTTATTTCGTGACGTGACGTGATGTTTACTACGAAGTTCTAAAAACGTATTAAGTGATCAATACGAGGGAGAGAATTTAGGACATCCCAAAAAGGCACTAAAATATTTGACACACATATTTTCTTAAAACTGGAAAAACAGAACAAAAAGGATCATCACATTCCAAATGACAGAATCTTAGCTCATTCGACTGCATTCTTGTTTTCATTGATTTCGTGTGACAAGTTTGTGAATTCCCGAAAACCCTTAATATTTGTGAATATTTAACAGCAGTGAAAACAAGGGCATTTTCTTCAGTGAGAGTTTGAGGTTTGTTATAAGCCAAGTTACATTTGACTCGACGGCGTGTTTCCCGTTTCTCTTCAGTGTGGTAATATAAGATAAATACCTAAAGGCAACATTGAAAAACTCGATCGTTTTGGCCTGATCCATCCCCTTTATATATAACATAAAGTATAAGTTTCATCAGTTTCATCAGTTTTTTATAAGTTTCATCATTTATATGAAAAAGAACAGGATCTCGCACAAAACCGAAGCATGGTCGGGGGGAAGACTCCCATTGCAAGGGGTGGGATGGTCGCGCTACTCCCATATTGTTTTCAGGTTTTTTCAACTGAAAGAGAGCAATATGGGAGTGACTTGAGCTAAATTAGACCTTAAATTGTTTATGTCTGCTTTCATCTGCGAGAGAAGTGATAAGATTCCTATTTCTTTGCGTGCAACCCTTAAAAGATAACTTTATAACCTAAACCTGATTGACGTAACGAGCTAGTTATCGGACATCAAAATCGTAGATTTACGCCCCTGAAACACAAGAATTCATTTATCGTTTACCTGCAAAATCTCGCAATTTGAGAAGTATTCACTGCGTCTGTCCTGGCGCAAAAACTAGCAGCTCTAGTTGTATATGAAAAAATCCTGTTCACTCATTCTCTGGTAGAAATGTAAAAGATCGCCCTACTTGTTTAACGTTCTCTGGAAATACTCAGAATTGGGAGGACAGCTAAGAATTGTGCCATGATTTTTACTGCGAGTGCAGTGCTGTGGAGGTGATTCATCCCTATGAAATGACCCTGATAGTATCATTATGATGGGTTAAGTGGTAGGTTGAGTAAATGTCATGTAAACAAAAAAGGTTTTTACAACATCCAATGGGAAGCTGACACATTCACGCAACGAGCGATCGAAGTTTTTGGTGGCTGTTTTCATCTAACTTTTTGTCAGTACTTTTTCAGGCCTATCACTGTCATTCCAACTGATTAAAGTGCTGGCTAATGTTGTTTTCCTTTCTCCGTTGAGCTCCCCGCGTCATGTTTTACCCACTCGATGGCAATATTTCGTCCGTACCTTTCTCGAGTTGAAGTGGCGTCAGTGAAAGACAATACGTATTGATTCAGCTAGGCCATCACTATTTATTGAATTAGCATGAAAACTATATTTCAAGTTATTGATACAGCTATACTACATACATATTGGCATTATCAAATTTCTGTGATTTAATTTTCTTTTGTAGACATAAAAAGCCTGTGATTTCTCTCAGTAAAGATTCGACGATAATTACATGACAATCGATAAACCTGGCTATTTCAGATGGAGAAAAGTCATAAGTGTAGGTAGCTTTGTAATTTAAAATGGCTTTGATGTTAGTTCGCGGAGTGAATGGGCTAGGAACGCATGCCAAAAAAAAAAACTGGTGACCGAGACGACAAAAAAAAATTGTGTCAGACGTGAATGAGTGGGTAGAGTTGTAATGAAAACAGAAATAAGTGAAATAGGGACTCAGTGTCAATCAAAAGGGCATTACGAGATTTCATATTTGTTTAGAAGTTTCTAAAATTTATCTTCGTTCTCAACACCGTTTTTGTTGAGGAAAAATTCTTATAATTCCAAAAAATGGCCATTGAAATATTTTACACCCTTTTGAGACATTTTTGGAAACCAAGCAAAAATCGATGTTATTGTTGCGCAGTTGTAAAATTTGCTTTAGCTAACGTGTTCCCCTTTTGGATATTATTCCAGTGGCGACTAATGTCTGTTATGGCTGAGAAATGTCATCCACAAACAAATATTTATTGTACATTTAAATTAAAGAAACTGTCTGTATGGCATTGTTTCTGTGTTTGTTCAGTTCGAATCAGCAGATAGGGACGAAAGTGTTGTAAGAACTGGACCGAGCTAACAAAGTGAGAAAAATAGGTCGGAGATAGACCTGTCCAACCCCGAACGCCTGCTACGCAGGCCAGAGAAATAGCAACGGGAATTATTTCTGAATCGATAGGAAAAGTCACCGATATGCCAAACATTACAGGTACTACACGCAGTTCTTCGGCTGTTTCACTTGAACCAATAGACATTTGGTACTGGACCATCAGAGGAATCATCGCCGTTTTAACAATCGCGGGAAATGGCCTCGTCATCTACTTCATCGTTTTCAAACGGCGCCTGCGTGCCACCAATAACTGGTTCGTGTTATCCTTGGCAGTCGCGGACTTTTGCATCGGTTTGTTCGCAACACCGAGTGGACTCGCTTGCACGTTTCGGTTTCTGTGTGATTGGCGGATTCAGATTACGTTTTACAATTTTCTTCTCTTCGCTTCGACTTTGAACCTGTGGGCGATGGCAATAGACAGATATGTCGCCATTGTACATTCTCTGCGATATCCATCACTCATGACAACTACACGAGTCATTTTAATAATAGCCATGTCCTGGGCCATCTCATTTCTTGCTACATTTGTTCGCCTACTTTGGCTGTATGACAGCCACCTTAGAGGAGTGATCGAGAAATATTATATTGTCATCATTGATATTTTTTTCGGTGTTTTCTCATGTGTGGTGTTACTGACTGTTTATGCCCGCATTCTGTGTATTTCTCGAAAAATTAGCAGACAGTCAGCTGCACAGGTGAATCAGGTCATTTACAATCACGCACCGTCTGTCTCAGCGAGACGAGCACGGAGAAATTCCTCTGCAAAGGTTCTTGGACGTATGGTTTTATTGTTTGTAGTCTGTTACAGCCTTGGTATCTATATTTCGTTTTGCACAAATTTTAAGCTTTGCCCTGTAAATCCACTTGTCGCTTCCCTCTCTTTGCTGCTAGTACACTGTAATTCTGCTGTCAACTTTGCTGTGTATGCATTCATGAAAAGTGATATTCGGATGGAACTGATGCGCCTTTGTCGATTTGGCAAGGCTAGGGAACTTAGTACGGCATCGCGAGAATTCTCTTTATCCTAGCTAGAAATTTAATTTGAACCCTACTATATTATTCACGGTACATATGGTCACCGGTACCCTGTCTCCCTTAAAACAAACATGCTCCATTATTGTATTGGTCTTTTTCTCACGTTCCTGTATGCTCCGAAATATCCTTCATTATTTTGGAAAACGTTGGTTAGTTTTAAAATAAATCAATATTCTTCCATATTCTAAGGCATAATGTTTTACATACATTCTGACCAAATGACCAGGCAAGCCAAAATAATCACATCTATTCGCATAAATTATATTAACCTAGATGTGAAATAAAGAGTGTAAATAAAGCGACTGTCATCAACAAACGTCGACAGGAGATGATAAAATATTGGTTTGTCATTGAATATGCCTTATAAAACTCTTGATTGTATTGCATGATATGGAATGGATTCTAAGGCAGACTCCTGTAGAAACGTGTGGAAAGGTGTAGAAATCATCGTCAGAAGTTGCAAAGAAAAGCGGCCCCCTCCTGTGCAAGGTATCAGATTCTTTCAAGAGCTTTGTGGGTGGCTCAAATTTTGACAATTTACTGTCACTCTCTTAAGAGATACAGAAAATTAAAGCGGAAAAAAAGTATATGTATATAATTAATTTTCTGTCATGAAGGTTCTGTCATACTTTTTTTCCGGGGTTTTCCGGGTGACCAAAGCGACAAATGCAAAATCCTCTATACAGAAGAACGACCCGCTCTCAGCCTTATTACGACTGATTCACTTAACAAAAAGTTCAGACTGTGTCTTGAAGAAAGGATAAGCTGAAAAATCATGATCAATTCTGTGTACATTAGTTTTCCATTTTTAAACCAACAAATACTTCATTTCACAGTAAATGGTTTGAACCCAGGAGTATCAGTAGTTCGTATAGTGTGATCGTCCGGGTGAGTGTAGTTCTGAAAAGAACTGTTGTTGGTGACTTTTTAGACGTTTCGACAACCTGAGCGGAAGTCATCTTCAGAGTCAAGTGAATAGTGTTTGTCAGTCGATGATGTTATAAGTCTGGTCCGTTGAACGTGATTGGTCAGTATAGCCATGATGGTATTGGCTGAAAGACTCGTGTAAAGTTTGTCATCAGTCATTGGTGGGTTTCGATCCGTCTATTGTTAGTCAGGTAGGTCGGTTTTGGTCCGTGTATTGTTAAGTCGGTCTGTTAGAAGTCCGTTTGTCGGTTTCGTTTCTGTCGTGGATAAGTCGTTTGTAAGGCGCCGGTAGTTGTTGACATCTGTTAAGAGGCGTTTGTTCTAGGTTAGTCTACCAGCTTTCCAGAGTCAGTCGTTGAAAATAGTTCGTACTGTAGGTTAAGCACTGAGCAGAGTCCCAGTCAATGTTGTGGTTTGTCAGTTGATGATGTACAGCAATGTGATTGTTGGCATCACCATTTCTCGTGGCTCGTTTGTGTTCAGTCAGTCTCGTGTTAAGGTTTCTGCCAGTCTCACCAATGTAGGAAGCCTGGCAGTCGGAGCATTTGGTCTTGTAAACTGCTCCCTGTCTGTCGTTAGGTTCGTCTCTGTCTTTCACTTTGGTCAGTAAGTGTCGTAACGTAGTTGTAGGTTTGTGGGCTACACGAATGTTGTAGGGCTGTAGGATCCGTGAGATGGTCTCAGAAGTGCCCTTAATGTAAGGTATAGTCACTGTAGTAACAGGTGTAGGGTTCCTGTTCGTAGCGTCAGCAGGTTATTATTATTATTATTATTATTATTATTATTAAACGCTAACCGGGTGTGTGTCCACTAATTTTAGAAAGTCGATGATGGCATGAACTTGTGAATTAGTATTTTAGGATCTCATGATATTTTTATTTTCCTCAATTTTTCTTCTTCTTCTTTTTCGTTTTCTTGTCCTTGTTCTTCTTGTTCTTCTTGTTCTTGTTGTGCTTCTTGAAACATACTAGCAAAAGTATGGCTCGGTGACATAACAACACAAGTTGACTAGGCTTGCTCAACACAACAACTTTATTCTCTAAGCATCTTGGGTAATACAACAGCTTAACACAACTTCCGGTTACGAATATATTACACTGCTTTTCCCCAGATTTTCAGGATGCACTTATACTCAAGACATAGTGATAACCTACAGTTACAGGTTAAGTTTAACAACTGGTTTTCTAATCCTTTGAGATCTTCGCAAAACTGTAGGTGGACTACTTACAACTAAAGGAGATACAACAGTATCCTCGTTTTCAGGCAGATCTACATGTGGTTCAGAAGTACTATCGAGAGGATTCACATTATCATCATTTATTTTCTGACCACTTGATTCAGGCACCACGACATCTGGCTCACTGACATCATCTGGTACATTATCATATGCTCTTATCATGTGATCAGTGTGCACATATCTGGTTTTGTGTCCTGTCCTAACTACATAGGTTCTGGGCCCACAAACTTTAGTTATAGTGCCTGGAATCCACTTATCAGTCTTAGAATTGGCCCTCAAGTTTCGTACCCGCACCCTGTCATTTCTTACAAAGGATCTTTCCCTCTTACATTTCAAATCCTTATACATTTTCTGTTTCTCTTGCTTATTCTCTACAACTTGTGCCAGATTAGGCTTAATCAGACTTAATCTTGTTCTTAGGCAACGCTTCACCATCAACTCAGCGGGAGTCACACCGGTTGTACTGTGAGGGGTTGTGCGATACCGAAATAGAAAATTAGCAAGTCTGTGCTTCATAGAGATGCCCTTTTTACCCTCAAGCACCTGTTTAACTAAAGCATCCTTAACAACTCTCACAGACATCTCCGCTGCCCCATTAGATTGAGGGTGATAGGGTGGAACCAACGTGTGCTTGATGCCGTTTTTGCGCATGAATTCGGTAAATTCAATGGACGTAAACTGTGGTCCGTTGTCAGACACCACCTCTTCAGGTAAACCATGAGTAGCAAAAATTAAACGGAGCTCATCAATAGTCCGTTCAGTAGTTGTAGAGCTCATATGTTTCACTTCAATCCACTTTGAGTGGCTATCGATTACTACAAGGAAGTAATCATTACCCTTCTGACAGAAATCAATATGGATCCGTTGAAATGGTCTAGTTGGCCACTTCCATGGGATCAGGGGTGCACTGGGTGGGGCATTTCTAACATTTTGGCATACTGTACATACTCTCACTGCTTCCTCGATTTCCTGATCCATTTTTGGCCACCACATGCATGTACGAGCAATTGCTTTCATACCACATATACCAGGGTGTTCCCAATGCAACTGCCCCAGCATTTTGGCTCTAAAGATTGGTGGAATAATCACCCTAGAGCCCCAAAGGACACAGTCCTGTTCACAGGACAGCTCATTTCTTCTATTATGATAGGGTTTGAGGGTCTCATCAGGACACCCTTCTGGCCAACCTGACATCACAAATTGATGTACCTTACCAAGTACAGGATCTACAAGGGTTGCCTTTCCGATATCTTCTGCAGTGATTGGAAAATCATCATCAATTACCCTCACACTGTAGACCACACCCTCACTTCCCACTGTGGAGTCCTCATGTGGTAGCCTTGAGAGAGCATCACAGTTGGCATGGTCTTCAGATCTTTTGTATTCAATCTCATAGTCATACGCCGAAAGTACTAGAGCCCACCTCTGCATTCGAGCTGCTGCTAGTGTGGGGATAGCGGATTTTGGATTGAAAATTGCCAACAATGGTTTGTGATCAGTGATCAGGGTAAATTTACGCCCATACAAAAACTGGTGAAATTTTTTTACACCAAAAACAATTGATAATGCTTCACGCTCAATTTGTGCATAGTTCTTTTCACTTGAACTCAGTGTCCGAGAGGCATAGGCTATTGGCCTCTCCTGGCCATCATCCATCACATGGCTAATAACTGCTCCAATTCCATAGCTGGACGCATCACAAGCAAGTCTCAGTTCACGGTCCCCATCATAATGCACCAACAGTGCATCACTGGTGAGACCTTGTTTACAAGCGTCGTATGCTTGCTGACACTCTGTTGTCCATGTCCACTGGACACCCTTTTTGAGGAGCTCATGTAATGGTGCTAGTGTGGTTGCTAAACCTGGAAGAAATGAGTGATAGTACTGGACCATGCCCAAAAAAGATCTCAACTCACTGACGTTTTGTGGTACTGGTGCCCTTTTTACGGCAGCCACTTTTTCCTCAACTGGATGCAAACCTTCAGCATCTATCTTCAAACCCAAATAGACAACTTCCCTCTTCAGAAATTCACACTTTGCCATCTTCAAATGCAGGTTATATTTATGCAACCTCTCCAATACCTCAGCCAGGATTTTGATATTCTCCTGCCAACTGACACCACCAATAAGAATGTCATCCTGCTTACACACACATTTTTCTACTCCTTGCAAAATCATATCCATTTTAGCTTGGAATATTTTAGGTGCTGATTTAACCCCATATGGTAATTTGGTGTAGGAATAGAGTCCCTTGTGTGTGCTAATTGTCAGGTACTCACGACTTGCTTTATCAACACTTAGCTGAGCATACGCATGCGACAAATCAAGTTTGCTGAAAAATTTTGATCCCGAGAGGGCAGCATACAAGTCCTGTTGGGTGGGAAGGGGATACTGCTCATCTTCAACAGCTGAGTTGATGGTTACTTTGTAGTCCCCACAAATTCTAACCGATTTGTCAGCCTTTGGCACAACTACTATTGGGCTTGCCCAGTCTGATCTGTCAGTTTTAACGATTACCCCATTTTTCTCTAACTTATCCAACTCCTTTTCGACTTCATCTTTTAGTGCATATGGAACTCTACGTGGCTTAATAAATATGGGCTTTGCACCATCTTTCATGGTGATGTGTGCTTCCAACCCTTTCATGCCCTCATAGCTATCTTTGAACAACTCACTGTGTTTAACTAGTAATCCATCAAGTTGACTTTTGGCACTTTCCAACTCGGATCTTGTTAAACTAAATATTTCACCCCACTCAAGCCTTATCTGGTTTAACCAATTTCTTCCCAGCAAAGTAGGTTTCTTCTCATAATCAGCTACAATAATTGGCAATGTATATTCATGGCCCTTGTACACTACATCACACAGCATTTCACCACACACTGTAAGGGTTTCACCCGTATAGGTTTTCAATTCAACTTTTGACGGACAAAGTGGAAAATTACTGAATTTCTGAGAATGTGTGCTCTTACTCATTATTGAGTAATCAGCTGCAGTGTCTACTTCCATTGCACATGGTGAACCATTTATGGTCATTTCTACAGTATAACTTTTGTTGGTAGGATTATCTGTACCAACTGCATACATGGAATAAATACCTAACTCATCATTATCATCACAACCTTCTGTGTTTGATTCTAAGACACTATGAACAGTACCTTTAGCTCCTGGTTGTTTTGTTTTCATGCCAGACTCAACATCTTTACTGCGACAAACTGATGCAAGGTGACCTACTTTGCTACATTTGTAGCATTTTGCTGACTTAAATTTACACTTAGGTGCAGCATGCTTACCACCACACCGGTAACATGAGGGTTCCTTAGTGTTTACAGTTTACAGTTTATTTACTATGCCTTGGCTGTCATCACTTGCACTGACAGGACGGAATTCTTGGGTGTTCTTCTCTGCCATTTCCATTGACTTTGCAATCTGGCACGCTTTCTCAAAAGAAAGATCCTCGGTGTTCAAAAGTTTATTCTGTATTTTGGGATTGTTCAATCCGCACACAAAACGGTCTCTCAGAGCTCGGTTGAGAAACTCTCCATAGTTACAATGAATCGATAACTTCTTCAAGGCCACAATAAAGTCACTGATGGATTCGTCTTGTTTTTGATAGCGAGTTCCAAAATGAAAACTCTCTGCTATCTCCAATGGCGCTGGATTGTAATGTTTCTCCAATGCTTTGACAATGTCCGCAAAAGGAGTGTCTTTTGGTTTCACTGGTGCCAGCAGATTGCTCAGGGTAGAATATGCTTCGGGTCCAATCTCAGTCAGAAAGATAGCACGTTTTCTATTTGCAACTGCGAGATTGGCTTCCTCTTTACCCTCGCCTGTTTCTTCTATGATATTATTTGCCATGAAGAACATTTCCATTCTTTCCACATAGGAACGAAAAGTCTCTCGCTCAGGGCTGAACTCGCCGACACGACCAAACAATCCAATTCCCGCCATTTTGATAGCACGTGCTCAAACTTTGATCAAGTTGCCTCGGTCGAAAACAAACCTTTTTCCTCACACAGAGAAAATCAAAACTTCACTGGATTTCTCATGCGTCTTCGTGCATGTAGAGGATCCCATCCTTGTCGCCAAAATGAAACATACTAGCAAAAGTATGGCTCGGTGACATAACAACACAAGTTGACTAGGCTTGCTCAACACAACAACTTTATTCTCTAAGCATCTTGGGTAATACAACAGCTTAACACAACTTCCGGTTACGAATATATTACACTTCTTGTTCTTCTTGTTCTTCTTGTTCTTCTTGTTCTTCTTGTTCATCTTCTTCTTCTTCTTCTTCTTCTTCTTCTTATTACTATTTATGACATACTTTTCTTCGGATCACGAAACGTGCGTGAATTTCAGCAGTGGTCGTGTGCATAAATGTTTTTGGTGCAAGTATGCTTGCAAAATATTTTTTCTCAATATCCCTCACCCCCTCCCTCAAAGTCAAATGGTCCACCTCTAATTCGTATTGTGTCCAAGCTCTGGAAGACCGCCTTTTGGTGTTTCTGTTTCAATATCAATCGAACGATTCGCCGCTTATGTCTCCCGCACTCGAACGGCTAAATTAAAGTCAAGTGATTCTTGACGTGTCCGGCATCTCAGGAAACGTTTAAACTCCGCCCTTATATCTCTCTTCAGCAGTGAATACACTACGACATTAACGGCAGAATTTAGGAAAATTAGGATTCTGGAAACTTGAACAAATTCTCTGGTCACAGAGCACAGGCTGAACACATCACAGAATCCACGATAAGCTGAAAGTAGCCAACAGAAGACAAACAAGAGTGCAACTGATGCGAACACTTTGAGACTGGATCTCTCCCTGTTTCTTTGTCTTCTTGTCTTTGTAAAGTTACGGCCGCTGTAGCGTTCTTTAACACTTTCCAGTGCAGCGATTCTTCGAGAATGAGCTCGAGTTATAAAGTATAAGTGAGAGTACACTAAAAGCATCAGAAAGCACGGTATTATTTCGAAGCAGATCACCGTCAATCCACCGTATACTCTGTGTACTATGTCTCTTTCTTTGTTGGTACCTGACGTTTGCCACAACAAAGGTAAAAGTGAAATACCTGTAGGTATTGTCCAAGCGGTCAATATCATAACCAGGACCTTTGAACGAGTCATCAAAGAGCCGTATTTCAATGGTCTCGTGATGGCAAGATATCTATCTCCAGTCATAACACATAAATTGCCAACTGACACATACAAAATAAGATTGTAGAATGTCAAAAGTGCAAGAAGGTTTAACTGTACCCAGAACGTATGAAAAATGTATGTAGGTATTACCACGAGCCCGACAAGTAAATCTGCTAATGATAGTGAGACAATAAACCAGTTAGCGCTGACGTGAAGAGTTCTCCTTGTCAAGATTAGATATATAACGACCGTGTTTCCGCAGACTGTTGTAACTCCAATGGAGACGACCAGGACCCAATACCAATAAGCATCCCTCTCGTGTAGGCTATTCATCGATGCCTTCAGGTTCCCTCCTAAGTGACCACCAGCGAAATAAAAAGTTTATAAATGTAGTTGGAAAGAGGAATAAGGGATTCCTAGAGCTTTTGAGTCTAGAACTCAGTAGGCAAGAAAAAGCTAAACAATGTTTTATGATATTCAGTAATAACGAGCTAGATAGCCATGAGAAGATATGAACATTACATCACGCCATAGTTAATAGAGTGAAATGGTTAGGAAACCTGGCAAAGTTCTTTGTTGTATGCTTTTGTTTGCTATTTTGGGGGCTGGCCCTGCCCTAAACCTAGCAAAATACAAAAGTTGGTTATGTGTGCTTATAAAACTAACCAATACAAGCACTGCGATAACAGTCGATCCTCCGGTTGCGACCACCATTCGTAAGTGACCACCTCTCCTCAGCGACCACTTTTTCAAAATACCAAAAGTTTCCCACTCAAAATGGAAATCAATATATTTGGAACCTCTTGTAAGCGACAACGTCTCGTAAGTTACCGCGACCACTTTTAGAGCTAACAGTTTGAAATTTTCTTTTGTTTTCAAACTCCCGTAAGCGACCACTTGACAGATAATAGAGCGGAAATTGAAAAATAAGGTGTTGTAATATTATCTCATTCCTGGGTCGTACAAAAGACGAAAAGTTCTCAACGGGAAGTACCGGATCTTTTCTCGAAATTGACTTTTCACCAGAATAAAACGTTTAAAACATCGGGTAGGTCTCTGCAGTTAACATATGTTAATAAGGCAAAATTTTGACTCAAGATGTTCTAAGCTCGCGTAAGCGACCACTAGGCTTGACATTTTGAATAGTCGCTTACGGGAGGTTCGACTGTATGTAATTCATATAAAGCGAGTGAGTGAGTGAGTGAGTGAGTGAGTGAGTTAGTATAAAGTCAGTGAGCATAAAACAAAAGATGAGCTAGTGTCAAGGCCCTTTCAACATAAATCTTAGCCTGTTTGTTTGCTTCTTTTGTGTTTATCGGCCTTCCTAACCCTTTCCCTCCACTAACTATGATCACGTTCCCCGGGGGAAACTCTTACATAAAAGGACGAGGGTGCTCGTCGGAAATTCTGGAAAAAAAAACCCTAGAGGTACCAAGATCCTGTTTTGTGGGCGTGGCTTGAAATTTTTTTTAACCCTAAGAGATACCAATTCTAAAGCAAAACATTATCTCCTGCCATATTTTTTCGGCTCAATACCCTAAAAGGTACCGCGAAAGCTTCCGCTGAGGAGCTTTTGAGGCTGAACACCCTAAGAGGTACTAAAACCGCTTTTTTAAGAGGCCCTGCACCTAAGAAACGACCGATGATTTCCGGCTAAAAAATAAAATCGGCCTATTTTTATCTCCCAAGTAGAGGTTACCGAATACTATTTAAAAATGAATTTCTTTTGTTTCAGTTTCGCTTTAAACCAAAAATATCGAGCCGCAAAGTTTTTCCGTCTGAAAGCAGCAAAATCAGGCCGAAAATAAGCCCCCGCAAAAAACTGTTTAGAAATTACTATCGCAACGCAAAATAATGAGAAAACTACACAGTGTTGAAGAAAAAGGCCTTTTAATGCAATATCATTCGATAAACATCAAAAAACTGCCGAAGCGATTAACAAATAAAGTTTCAAATATTGCATACTAAATTAGATGGAGCGTTGGAGCTGATTTTAAAATAATTATTTCTCAAAAGTTCAACGTTTTTGAAAGCAATCACAGTGATGAATGAGACATTGGAGGGATACAAATCACGTTTCTGGAAAAACATTTTTCGGCCAAAGTATATTGACCTTGTACAAAGCGTTCAAAGTTACCGTGTTTACCGTTATCCTGCTACTTCGGCGAAACGCTTCTCTTTTGCCAATACGGCCGTGGATAGCGTGGTAAACGCCACTGTAAACCTTGCTAGGCATTCAGAGACTATCCTGAGTAGAAGGATGTAGAATTGAAAGAGAAAGGAAGATGAAAAATACGCAGAAAAAGAAAATAACTCGAAATTACCATCTGCTAACGAAAGTTGAATCTGGAAAATGTCGTCGCGTGACAGCGGCCAATGACGTCATTTGTCACGTAAAGGTCGCAAGAGCGTGGGAAAACGAGTCTGCAATGTCCTTCGGGCGGTCAGCGGCTAGAGATCAAGTCGTGACCCATAACTCAGATCACGCTGCGGCCAAAACGGTGTGGCGGTTGGGGAAGTTTTTCTTTTTGAGTGATCATCATTTGTGAAAAATAACATAACATTGTTCCACTAAACGTTTTCTGGCCGGGAAAAATTGTTTTCCTATTTGTGCATTCGTTTGGATTCCACCGCTATTGATACAAATGACGTCAATGGCCGCTGTCACGCGACGACATTTTCCAGATTCAACTTTCGTTAGCAGATGGTAATTTCGAGTTATTTTCTTTTTCTGTGTATTTTTCATCTTCCTTTCTCTTTTAATTCTACTTCCTTCTACTTAGGACGGTCTTTGAATGCCTAGCAAGGTTTAAAGTGGCGTTTAACATGCTATCCATGGCCGTATTGGCAAAAGAGAAGTGTTTCGCCGAAGTAGCAGGATAACGGTAAAAACGGTAACTTTGAACGCTTTGTACAAGGTCAATATACTTTGGCCGAAAAATGTTTTTCCAGAAACGTGATTTGTATCCCTCCAATGTCTCATTCATCACTGTGATTGCTTTCAAAAACGTTGAACTTTTGAGAAATAATTATTTTAAAATCAGCTCCAACGCTCCATCTAATTTAGTATGCAATATTTGAAACTTTATTTGTTAATCGCTTCGGCAGTTTTTTGATGTTTATCGAATGATATTGCATTAAAAGGCCTTTTTCTTCAACACTGTGTAGTTTTCTCATTATTTTGCGTTGCGATAGTAATTTCTAAACAGTTTTTTGCGGGGGCTTATTTTCGGCCTGATTTTGCTGCTTTCAGACGGAAAAACTTTGCGGCTCGATATTTTTGGTTTAAAGCGGAACTGAAACAAAAGAAATTCATTTTTAAATAGTATTCGGTAACCTCTACTTGGGAGATAAAAATAGGCCGATTTTATTTTTTAGCCGGAAATCATCGGTCGTTTCTTAGGTGCAGGGCCTCTTAACCCCTGAAAGATACGACGAGCACCCCCCGTCCTTTTTATATGGGAGTTCCCCCTGGGTCACGGTCACGGAAGGCAACAACCAGATCCTTTGAAAGGACACTTCTCTTGATATCATTTGTTCTCGGAAACTGGTACCGGGAACCATTTTGGTTCCCAGTAAATACTAATAATTGAAATTTCCCTAAAGCAAATTTCATGTGAACGAACAAATGCGTTTAATGTTATATCAGTTACAAACTAACAAACTGTTTCTTACAAAATAAAATGAAATAAAACATTTAGAAAAATTGAAAGTCTCGCCATGATACGTTTGATTCACCTGACAAGCAACTGTCACTCTAAAATTACAATTTCCTTTCTTATTCTTTTGCAAGACATCTGTTTGTAACTGTTTGCTTTTTTATTTTGCTACGTTACTTCAGCTGTACCTGACTAGCCGATGTTTGAACTTAAGACTCGTATTTTATTTTTGCCTTCAATCGTTGTATAAATATAAATAAAGGTTTCCTTTCCCCATTCATAGGAATAACCTGCAAATTCAGATACACTGTACTATTTAAAAGGCATAAATCACATTTTCGCATTTTTTGCACATTTTTGCGGCCTCCGGTGAACCTCTGTGCATTTTAATCCTATTTTAACTGACGGCGATCGAGAAAAGTAAACAATCTTTTTATTTCAACTTCTCTGTTTTGTCGCTAGGTGATGGAACCTCTGGAAAATGAAGCTAAGAAATAACACCTTAGGGTCTTAAAGGAAAATTGAATGATTGGAATATCCACAATTCACCTGGAGATAAACCGGCCTCAAAAGGGCGGCGAAAGACTAACTCATATCCAAATGAGGAAAACATAAATGTTTGGCAAAAGTTCCATGTCGTTGTGTATTTTTTTTTTTTTTTTTACTTCAGCCAAACCTATTAATGAAGTCGAACAAAGGGTTTCGATAATAACAGGATCGTTCCGGGAAGCCATATCATTATACTTACTTGTCAAAATCGGTTTTTGTTATCGAAGACAATACTGAATACATGAGTAGACTGCTATCGACCGGTAAGGACTTTCTAAAGCAGCACTAGTCTTGACAATCTCTCTTATTCACTCACCTGCAACTGACAGTCTATCCAGTCCAAGAATGAACTTTGGCTTTTTGACTATTTTTTACAAATATTCAGCGTGAAGAATATTAGCCAGAAATATAATAATCCAGCATGCAGTAAACATGTTGTTATTACTCCAGACAGCTGCCTGCAGTGAAGCATATTCAGTTAAATTAAACGTAGCACTTTACACATTTTTAGCTGTCAAGACTATTTGAACGGAAAGGGAACAAACCAAAAGCTTTTTTCCGTTAAATACAAAATTGCTTTCATTAAATTTTAATTAATGTTTCTTTGACCTGAAGAATAAAGACTGATTGGCCGCTTTAGCCACCTTCTGATCCGGTTAACGTTATATATTACTATTTTTTGATTCGCTTAAAACATGCCGAACAAGACATGCTTTAAGTATTCATGTTAACATGTAATCAAACCGTGCGGCACCTAAAACACACAACTGAAGCGGTATGGGAATAATCGAAAGCAGAACATCTTGAAAAAAAATGCAAAATAGGCAAAACAGATATAAATAAGGAGTACTTGTAACAGACTCAATTATTTTCACGGAAATTGTTTTATTTGCATTTATAAAAACAACCACAATCAACGTAAGTCACAATACTGGAGTTTTCCCTGGATGATCTGCTGATATTATCAATGTACAAAGAAACATATACGAGGAAAAATCAAACAGCGTTGCTACCCCATTCAGGTCTTTTTTGTTTGTTTGTTTTTTTATTTCGCCCGTTTGTTTTGTTGTTGTTGTTGTTGACATTAGTGCTCTTGTTGTTTGCGCACTTCTCACTCCATCAGGCAGACTGGAAGACTGGTATGAAGGCTTTCGTGTCTGTTATGTTGTTATTGCTTTTGTTATTATTGTTACTAAAATTACAGCAAGAACAATAATTTATTTTTTACCGGAAAAAAATTCTACAGTACGTTCAAAAATTAGTGTGGGCTATCGTATGTATGGGAGAGCAATTCCGGACTTACACCACGAGCCGATTTTTTGAAGTTCTCCCACAACTGCACGAGCCTTAAAGCGAGTGCAATTTGAAAGAGTTTTCAAATATCACGGGTAGTGTAAATCCTTAATTCTTAGAGTTTTCATACGATTACTCATTTATTATCTGAATGAGAAAGTTACAAACGCGCTTGCAATAATTTGGGCTAACGCGAAATTATAAATTAACGATAAATTGAACTGCTCTCATCAGTCAATGCACAATGAAGTAATTTTCTCCGTCATATAATAATAATAATGATGATAATAATAATAATAATAAAAATAATAATAATAATAATAATTATAAGGAGTGGAATAATACCAAATAATAATTGTAAATAAAATTAACCACTGGAAATGATTAATTAAGGAAGAAAGCAATAAAGCAATTTAGACTTTTCATATTCGATCCCTAATCGTCATTTGTCGCCTGTGAACTTGACACCAGCCATAAACTCCATGAAGTTATCAACATAAAAGTTGCCCTCCCAGTAATTATGTGAGACTTCGTTGGAATAAAGCAGGTAATGAGGGGTATAAAATCTTTATCTATAGGATATTATTAAACAGTATATGACCATAATAACATTTAGGCGAAGACGATTTAGGTTTGATAATTCAATGTAACGACTTCGACAGGTTTAGTGTATTTTTTCTATTGTACTTAGTGCCTTGCTTTCATTTTATTACCTTTTTATTTTAAGCTTTCTAAAATAAATATAAACATCAATTTTAATTCGTCATGTCGAATTTACTGACATTGGAAAAGGCTGACGTCTAAATGACGGAAAGAAGCATAATAATATATCATATTTGCTAAGTGTTTTGGGCCCCCTCATGACTCCTTCTTCATAAAGCAAACAAATGCTGCAAAACAGTCTCCACTTCTTCAGCATTTGAGAAATAGTAAGTCGTTTTTTTTTTCCTTTAGCCTGTGTACGATTCAAAAGCATGCTAAGTAGCAACTGTTGCCTCCCATTGTAACCTGGAAAGCATTTCAGTTTTTATGCTGTTGTCGTCGTCGTTCTGAGTTTTTCTTTATTATTATTATTATTATTTTTATTTTATTTTTTTTTTTACAATTAATATTTTTTACTCTTTAATTAGCTTTTTGTTCATAGACGCAATTTATACAAAAAGTAAACATTTTAGTTCAGTGTCTTATTACTCTGCTCGTCTTCATGCAAATTACCACAATCTTATTTCAGAAGAGGAACTTCGCAGTAAATTGTTCTTTAATGCAACCTATTGTCGACGAGTTTAATTGGAAAAAATACTGCGCGCCATTCTGATCCTTTTCATGCCTACTCGGGGAGATTACTCGCTTTTTTGGGGTGGACACGATACTCAAAACAGGTAAGTTAAATTGATGCTTTAACAAGCTTGCACAATAGTTTGAATGTGTCGTCGGTATTATTTACTCACGAAAATTGTCATTTATTGCTCGATATAAGATTATCTGTGGAAGGCTTGAACCAGACAGACGCTGGAACAATTGACGGTGTTGAAAACTTGCTCAGTTAAAAATAGGATAGAAAAAGACGAGGGCTGAGTGGTGTGTATTCTGTTGAATTCAGTTTTTCCGTGTCCCGCTACTTTGTGAATGGACTCTCTTAAAAGAATCGATATTTCATGTTGGCCTTCATATATTTTGGTGGAGGCTCTATCATAATATAACTGCTTTCAAGCAAAAAGGAAACGGCACAAAAGAAGAAGAATAAGCAACGGGAGAACTGAATCTGAAAGTTGCTTGCATGAACACTGATAACAATTTCAAGTGCGATGAATAACACTACGGCAATAAGGAGCCAACCATTACAAAAACACTTTTCACTTGAACCCCAGATAACATGGTACTGGTCTTTAAGGATAATTATCTCCGTCGTCACCGTTTTGGGCAATGGATTTGTTATTTTCTTAATAACGGCAAGGAAGAGTCTTCAAGTGACTTGTAACTGGTTTGTGTTATCTCTCGCCGTATCAGACTTTTGTGTTGGGCTCGCAATCACACCAACTGGATTAACCTGCTCCTACTGGGCGAGGTGCGACTGGCGCCTTGAACTTTTCTTCTACAACTTCTTGTTGTACGCATCGACTTTAAACTTGTGGGCAATGACCTACGACCGCTATAATGCCATCGTGTGCCCTTTTGAGTATATAACTCGTATGACAACCAAGCGAACGCTAATCGTGATATCTTTACCATGGATCACATCACTGCTCGCTACATCCATTCGCCTTTCATGGCTGTATGATGATGATTTAAAGGCCAAAGTGGATACCTATTATGGAGTCGTAATAGATTTATGGTTTGGAGTGTTCTCTTGCCTTCTGCTCTTGGTGATTTACGTAAAGATTTTGATAATCATTCGGAGGCATTCTCGACACGTAGCATCTCTAAGAGCGCAGTTATCGTTCAACACGTCCTCTCGCATAGCTTACAGAAACGAGCAAGAACGTCTCTCTGCTAAAATTCTAGGGGCAATCATATCACTGTTTGTAGCTTGCTATTTTATTAACATATATGTATCCCTCTGTTCAAATTTCAAACTATGTTCTCCATCTTTAAATTTAAGTATCGCTTCCATACTTATGGTTCATGTAAACTGCGCTGTTAATTTTCTTGTGTACGCCCTACTCAAGAAGGATGTTCGAACGGAACTGAGAAGGTTGTTCAAATGCGAAAATGAGGTTACAGCCGCTTAGATCAGAGGGTTTAGTCTTACCACGGTGAATGGGCGCTCACAGCAGCACTGAGTAGCCTCGGACTGTAGTTTCTGACGTCATAGCAGTTCGTCTTGTCAGCCGGCACGCCTTCTCCAAGTTGTTTTCAATGTTGGCACTGTGTACAGCTGATATACCTGATGGGTAAGCTGAATAATCTAGGAAACCCAAGTTAGCAAAAAGCTTTAAAACTATATTTATTTAGCATTGTTAGGAGCCTGAGTACTGGACATTTAGGTTTAATCTTGTTTTTTTAGCGACTGTAGAATTCGACATCGAGAATTTTGATAACAGAAAAGATGCTTGTCGAAGCAGCTGATGTTTCCAATTTTTTTCTCACCACTACGTGTAGACGCAGAGAGATAAGACGTATTACGCCTGTCAGAGTCATTTTTTAAAACTGAAAACGCACTAGATAAATAATAGCAATTTAATATTAATGTGATTTGATTAAAAAGCCCGCGCTCATGAAATGTCTCAAACCGAAGCGGAGCAAAGACTTAGTTAGGAGATTCAATTCTTTGATTTTATGTTTACTGTGCTAGAAATCGTACAAAAACTATTTGCTATGACTTCATCAAATAAAACTGAGAAACAATACTCGGCCTTTACATTATCTAAAACTTTAGAACTATTGATTAGCATGCTTATTTGGCTTGCATTGTAGTCTAATACACTGACCCGAAACGGATCGAAAATCTGCTGATTGAATTGACGCCCTAAATACGGCAGTCTTAAAATGTGTGCGATGAAAACCAAGGTCCTGATGTAGACTGTTTACCATTAGCCACCTCCTTTTATTTTAGCTTGATCCTTCTGCGCAAATCCATATTCCAATTTTTTTTTTACTTAATTATGAAATTAAATTTATACGACCTGTATTTACTTTATTTTACATTATATACGAAAGACTGTCATCGTGAAAATGCAACGTGAAACAGCAAGATTGCGACTACAATAACAATATTAAACAATGTCGACAACGACAGAAACAAATTAATCAAATCTCTACTGAATGAAAAGCCGTGCATCCGTGATCTTCCGCATGACTTGTCGTCGCCTTCGATTCATCATAAAAGTAACATAAAACCAGGATATAAACATTGTTTCATTCAATTCTCGGTAGCCATTGCAGCTTAGACAGGTCATACATAATATATAGTTATAACGAAAGAAGGGATTAGCACACAATAAAAAAACATCAAACATCACGTATTCGATGTGTTGCAATCATTATTCATTATTTATAAACGTCTTTGATTACGTTCCCAAGAGAAACACAAGAATAATCTCTTCTGACATATGCAGCTAAGCGAGGGTCTTTCTAAGCAAAGGTCTTTCTAAGCTATTCGCCCCTGGATAAAAATTCTAAAAGCGGTTTAATATTTTACTTAGTGAGACCTAACTTCAAGCAAATTAAGTGACTTAAACTTTATCAGTACACTTGTTTCCTCGTGATTTTTTTTCAGAAGAGGTGACCCGTTTTTTTTCTTTTCGGGAGGGTGAGGGGGGGGGAGGGGGGGGGGCAGGGGGCACCATTACAACCTTTCCGTGTTGGTTGATATTAAAGTCATTTATCACGGATGTTTTTCGAGTTTAACGGTCTTTAACAAAGTATCATTTTAAGCAAATTGTGAAAACTACGAAAACTCGATAGGATTCTTAACATGGTTAATGTGGTTAAAAGTAGGAAAGCAAATTTAAACCATGAAAAACAGTACCGTAATGAACAGCGGGTAAGGTATTTTCAGGAATGTTCTAAGGTGTCTTCTCGCCGTGCAAGGTTAGCGCCTGTAGTGCTGTCTAGTATAAGCTTACTTGGGTCGATTTTGTAAAGGGGCTGCCTTTGTAGGTAAATAAACAGATTTGTACTGGGCCTTCTTCGCCGTGCCATGTAATCCGAAAAAAGACAATATCTTCTTTGAGCCCTGTCTGGGTAAACAAATGCGGATCAGCCGAGAAGCAACGGAGGCTTTGCCAACTGCAGCCAACTTATCATTAATTCCGAGGAAAACACTACCTCAGACAACTTGGTATTGTTAAGAATTGTAAGTCGTTTTTCTTATTCCACGACAAAATACGACCAGGAATTCGAAACATTCCCTAAAAAGTCGTGGAATTCAGATTTTCTCTTTGTCAAGCTGTGTATAAGACTCTTGTTTCCCAAGACAGGTTAGTGATACTCGCTGCAGCAACGGATCAGCATTACCATAAACGACCTGTGTCTCTCGATCTTCAAAGGTGCAAGCCATAACAGTGAAGGGCTGGAAGAAACACGATGAAGCTGCTCGTGGAGGTGATCGTGTTTGTATTTTTGCTTTGGAGGTGAGTCGTCAGTTCGGCTTTGAGAATGATGGGTGAGTGCAAGTTGTATCTCATGACGTGAAAATCCGAAAAGATTTTCACCCATTAGGATTTTCATTAAAAATTCACCCAAAGACGTTTTTCTTCAAGGACCAATTGAAGCACAAGAAGAATAGTCTCTTTCCGGATTTTGTAAATTAGGTTAAGTCTTGTCAAGATTAATCGAAACTGATTCACTTTGCGTGGCAAAATTAGTGTAGAAGTGAGCGGAATGTGCGTCTTTCGAGGAGTGCTAATTTGAGAGCCTAGTTGTCAACACAGAGACACCTTGTCCTCAGCTATCTAGGTGAAATTTTGAAAATGGCATTTCAGGCAACACGGCCGACGTTACTCAGCATCACAGACAAATAAGTACATGCATGTATACGGATGATTGACTCAGCCTTTAATCCTCATGATTGTGGATATGTCTCCATTTAAGCGAAACCAGCTGCTTTGAAAGTGGTTCTTTCAGCACAAAAGACACGTTGTAGCGAAATTGGTTGTTTGAGTGCGAGAGTGGCAAAATTGATTCAGCCAAATCTGTCAACGCTGTCGAGAAATTCACAAGAAAGGGCAAGATAATGAAACTGACAGTGATAATTTGTTTAAGAATCTATATATGCTTGACCTAAACACTATCGAGACTTGAGATTTTGTCGACTCGTTAATTACATGATCACCAGGTCAACTTGTTGGCTTAGGGGGAACAATGCACATTTACAGCTACGGCCACTTTTTTGAAGACATACTTAGTCCAAACTCAATGGTGTCAGTGTTTACAAGATTTACTCTAGACAATCATGTTTCTTAAAGGTTCAAAAGCAAAACAGTTTGTCCGCAGACCCAAAGTTCGTGCTCACTCGGACAGCAGAATGTCCATTCAGGAGGATTTCGTCGACAGAAATGTAATCATGTTTTTTCGACTCAGAAAAGTCTAGCAATCTGGGGGTTAAATTCATGCTTAACATATGAATGCATTTTAAATGCTTTTTGCTCCTGAATCAATCCCTTACTTTAAATTTAGCTAATTTCAACCTGAAGTTGATCGAGGTAAATCAAATGCTTATTATTGTATTTGTGAAAAAGCTAAGTGCCCTTCCAAACGTAAGCCCTCCTTTGATTGGGGTGGAAATAGAACAACTGATGGAAGATCACGGGAATTATGTTTATTCATGGTGGGAAACCATATTTAGCTCAGGGCTCCATAATGGCACGGAAAGTATGTTGGCCAACGGAGCATAACAAAGGAGAATCTACCCGACGAAGTCACGAATTAACGCGTATTTTGTTGTTACTCACAGCAGCGACAGCACAGCAAAGAGGCCAGCTCGTATTAATCCATGGTGTCTGAAAGCTCCAGGACTCACTTCTAGTCAAAGAAAACTTTGCCTTAGAGTCCCTGGACTTCAAACTGCAATAAAGAAAGGAATCGAGAAAGGATTGCAAGAATGCGAACGAGAATTTCAATGGAATAGATGGAACTGCAGCTTGCTTGACCGGAAGAATCTTGTACGGCGAGCACCGGGTAGGCAGCAATATCAAAACAGTGTGGGTTTTGTCGAAAACAACAGTATCTTGTTATTGTTAACTCCAACGTTTGTTATTGTAGACAGCTAAAAGGTTATTAAGGAGTTATTTTGGCTGTGTAGGAGGGCTAGGTTGACAAATACAATTAGGTTGGGATCATAGCCCAAAGACCAGAGTTTTACTGTCTGGGGAAATTAGTTTAAATCAACAGTAATTGCACATAATCAGGCCAATGATCACGTTAGGAGCTTCAAAGCATATGGGGTAAAATCTTCATTTTGTTGCGGTCGTGTGTTCGTTCGAGGGGTGGAAATTTTACAGAGAAGGTATAGCTCATTAGGGCTTTTGCACCCAAATATTTGAAAGTTTTTTTAGGTCAATATTTCTTTCAATCACTTTTTCACCCAAAGAGCAAGAACTTTCACTAGAAACACATGTCACTAGAAACACATGTTTGGGGTCAATTCATATCTAACGTGATGACTACGCAATAGTTGCATGCTCAAGAGGCAAAATGTAATCCATGATGCTAGCAACGATTGCCATATACATTTCCAGTCACACTTCGCAATGAGACGGCTACAAAACCAAGATGGAGGCCCAGAAGTCCCCCTGTTTATTTACGCTAGTTCTTTGAACAAAGTGGCTATTGTCGCGTTAAGAACTAAGCTGCTTTTCTTTTGTCAATTTCTCTTGGGAAATTTCGCATGAGCCTTTTTAACATAATGAACCTGTTCCAGACGAAATTAGGCCCGCCAAACAGGTCATGTTTTAGTGGCAATCGTGATGCCAATGGAATTTTCTAATCATTTTTAGTTTCACGAGGTTTCTCTCTACGACGTAAAAATTTTCGTGATGCAAATAATCTAATTTATTTGCTGGCAGATCTTTCTGTTTTGTTGTCGTTGTCGTTATCTTTGTAGTAGGAAGCTTTCTATTCAATCAAATATTTCAAACATTTCTTAACGGGGACAAGTTGTTCCGAAATTACCTGAATTTGAAATTGTTGAATTTCCGATAAGCGAACCATTCAACCGAAAATTCCGGAAATTCCTGGAGGAAAATCAAATGGAAGGAAAATTTCCGGCAGAAATTTCGGAAAATTTGGGTACACCTCGCGAGGTTCTCTTTTTTTCCCGGAAATTCTGGAAAATGCTATCCCATTTGTCGCTGGAAATTTCCGGAAATTCAAACCAGAGTTTTTCCATTGAATAGAAAGCGCCTGTTGTTTCTAAATTTTTATTAGTTTGGTTCTTCAGGAGTGTTTCGCCTTAAGGACGTCTATCCCTTTTATACGCTAATTTAACCTAGCCTCTTCACACAGCATCGCAAAAATGACATGCTTGGATTGTGTGAATAGGCCATTAGCAAATCGAAGAACACTCTCAGCTGAATTAATGTCTGCATATTTAAATTATTTTTCTCCCCAGATGGAACTAAAGAAGCCGCTTTTACTACTGCATTACTTTCAGCCGCAATAGCGTTAAGCATAGCGAAGGCCTGTACATCAAAAGATGTAACGGAATGCAGTTGCGAGGGAGCTAAAAGACCCTTTCATGGTCAATCCTTAAAATGGCGAGGTTGCAGTGTAAATATTCGTTTTGGAACTTACTCAGCTGAGCGGTTCATGTTGAGCGGAAGAGGCAACAACAGTGAGATAAATACAATAATGAAGCAAAATGTCAGAGTGGGACTCGAGGTAAACACAGTTATGCAACTAATTCACCAGTTATGTAGGAAATGTTTTTCAGTCTTGTTTCATGATGACACTAGATCGCTTTTCTATGTGATTGAGAATCATTCACTATTTTTCCCCTTTTTAGCTCATAATATATCTTGGTGTTTTATTTTTCCATTTATTTGGTGTTTTATTTTTCCATTGCAAGATAGTAAGCGAGTTTATAGAAACACCAGCTCCCGGAAAACTTCAACCTTACCTGTGTCTAAGTGAGTAAAACGGAAGAGCTGCACGTATGCCATGCTCAGTCATCTAATAACAAAAGCAATTGTCCTGGGCAGGAGGATTTCCTTACTGATGAGCGTCCGCTGGCAAATTGGTTCAATCAGTTTTGTGAAATATCCCTTTTCCTTTTTGAACAGGTATTGAAAGAAAATAGACTTGTCAAATGCACCGTGGGCACATCAGGAAGAATAAAGTCCTGTCAACTTATTTTACCACCACTTCAAAAGATCAGCCGTATTATCAAAGCAAAGTATTACAAAGCTACCAGGGTCATTGCCACAAAAAGAGATAGAAAAAAGTCATATTATCTAAGAACCGTTGGGAGCTCGAGGAACCATGGTCGACCTAAAAGCAAAAAACCAAAGAAGTCGTCTCTTGTTTACTTCAGCCAATCCCCGTCTTACTGCTACCGTCAAGATCAATACAGCATTCCAGGAACACGCGGTCGACAGTGCCAACGGAACACTCACAAGGAAGATGATTGCACCTTTATGTGTTGTGGTCGTGGTTACAAAAGGGAAGCAAAGTTCCAGAAGAGATTTTGTCACTGCAAAGCGAGTGCTGATGAGCCCTGTAGCTGCAAAATATGCACAGATGTGATAATCGAGAACAAGTGCCTGTAATGGGTAGATATGTCAAATGTTTCGTTCTTCCAGAAGCTACAGCTCGAGTTTGCAGAGCCAAATTGCATAATCCGTACTAACAGTGCTTTTTTGAAAACTTTAAACACTTTATCGCATTTCGCACTAAAATTTCGTGCCGTAAACGTAATACCACACTGTCACAGTCTTGATTTTGTACTAATAACTCAGCTCGGATTATACGCGAGTTGGGATTGGTTGAAAAGTTATGCTTTGAAAAAAATAGAAAAGTAGACTGAGCTCCGTTAGAATGAAGAAATTTGCTGTGGACGAAATAAAGATACTAAAAGCCATAGACATGAGCCAAATACCCACGTTATCAGTGACACGAGATTAGAAAGCTAACTGCCCGAGTAATAGGGTCTAATAAACACACGATTCTGTGTCCAGTGTGATCAGGTAAAGTTTTTTATTGTATGGTTTTGTTAATCGATTCCATCGTTGCTGTTAACGATGTCATCATATCTAAAAAAGTTAGGTCTTTACTTAGGCTATTTTCCCAAATTTTTCATTGTTTACGAGCTTAAGTCCCATTGTACAGAGGGTTTGTTTCCTCCAAATTGATCGACGGTGTTCAGCATGCAACTCCGGGCCGAATAGTTATCCGTTTTCTTGGTCGATCAACTGAAAACCTCAAGGCCCCAGTAGTTCAAAGGGTGGGTAACGCGATCCAAAGGATAAATCACTATCCCGGGGATAGCGCAGTTCGTTACGCCAACACTGAATACATGTACAAAAGCATATTCTTTTTGACACTAACTTATAGATGACAGCCGGCTGAAATGAAAATACAACAGAGCAATAGTTTCTTCGAAAAGATTTAAGATCATTTTTTTAAGTGCAATTCCAATTGCAAACTTTGCAAACGTGCATTAATAAATCTGTGTCAAAAAAATGTTCTTTCATCATAATTGTGTTTTGCTGCTTTTAGTGAATTGAATAACAAGTTCGAAAAAAAAAACTATAGCATTATATTTTACCAGTCCTTGCCTGTTTTTGTATTTTTGAGAATGAAGTTACACCTGCAACTGCAATTCACCGGAAGGAGAGGAGGGATGAAAAAAAGTTATCAACATACGGTCACGGTAGTCCTCTTTGCATGTGTTTAAGTTTAGCAATACACGTAAAATCGACAATGGCCTAAATGACTTAAATTCATTTGCCACAAGTCCATCTATTCTCTTGTTAATCAGTATAATCATACTGTTTACCAAACTGAAGATTATTTTAATTCTGTACAAAGGGAAAGAAAAAAAATAAGTGATCGACAGGACTGCCTGAATCAACTAGATTTTCTCTAACTTTATGTCTGCTTGTGCGTTTGTATATTATTAGTTTGTAGCTTTCTCTTGAGCTGTTATTTGGCAAGACTCGCTTTCATCATTATAACAGAGAAAATTGTTTGATAATTAATTATATATATAAGCCAATTGTAACCGTCGGACAAACATGCACTGGCAGGTTTGAGCAGGTGCTGCAAGACGTAACACTGCGTCCAAGTCAGTGAGCTGAGTCCTTAGATAGCAGAACTGGAGATCGGGAAAACTGACATAAGTCAAATTTAACAAGTTATCCTCTGAGCAATCGCGATGGATTTTCTTTAATCATTAGAACGATATTCCAGATTCTTGTTTTATTGTCATTAATTGTAATTTTAATTTATAGCTAGCTCCCTTTGAATGATGTACACCAAAAAAGTGTTGTACATATTTATTGCAATCCTCGCATATTTTGTATCGATAAAAAATTGTACAACTCTTCTCGTACAAATAGAATGACCAAGATAAGTACAATAGAAAAATATATATATAGGGTTGAGCACAAATTGGCTTCGCTTCGCTTTTTTTTTGTTTTTGTTTTTTTGCTTTTCTGTGTTTTTTCTTTGTTTTTGTTTTTTTCGTGTTTCGTTCGTTTGTTTGTTTATTTTAAAAGGGAAACGTGGAAGATGTACAGTTTCGTCGTTAATCATGCTAATAACAAAAATCATCCGTGGAGCTTAATTAGTTTAAATTTGTCTCAAGGCAAGAGCAAGCAGAGTTTTCAAGTCACGTTATAAGGCGTATCGATACTGTTTCCACAGACCATACCTAACATTTTCAATCAATTTTTTACCAGCCCTCCCTTCATCGGGCGGAACTACAAATTGCGCCAGTCATTTGAATTAGTTTGCAGTTTAGTGTAATGTTTACGCTAGGGCAGTCGAAATCAGAAGAACTTGAATTTTCTGAAAACGAGTCTCTGTTATATAAAAGAGCATATATCAACACTTTAAAATGCACTGTTTTAAAAATGAAATATACAATAGTAACATAATTCTGTATGCAAAACCTTTAATTTTTTTTTGGACAAGTGCAATAAATGGGCTAACAGAATAATACAACTTTGGCAAAATTACTTCAAAATTGTGATACTATAATTCCATATGATACGATATAACTCTGCGTTGACGCCATTAAAGTATTGCTGATTTTCTTTGCCGAGACCCCAAAAACGAGAAACCCAGTATAAATCGAGGGAGACATTGTGCGAGTGTTTGTGGTGTTTTTTGACGTGATATTAGACAATTTTTCAACTCGATAATTAGTTAAGAATCTTGAATTAAATGTACACCCACGTAATACGCAATTCTCCAAACATGCGGTTTGCCTGATTTGCTTTTCGGTTGAAGATAATCAGCATTAAATCTTTCAGGTTTCTGGTCATATTTGATCTTAGCCAGCTTCATTAGTTAAAATAGGTAATGTAGTCCAAATGGTTGTGAATTCTATTATAAAACCTACCGATTGCTTTGACTACTTGTTGGAAGTCGTTCCATCGTTTTCGTTCCAATTATTTCCTTCTTTTTCACTATTTTCCGCCCTAGCAATGGATTTTACCAGCTACAGAGTCCTATGCCCGGGGGGTTACTCCCTTAACTTAAATGGGCCATAAAGGTATGTGCGGCCGCAAAGGGTAGGGTTTTTCAGTCGTTTTGGTCATAAATAGGGTATAGATTTTGGCCATTTTCGTCTTAAATAGGGTATGGCACTCTAGTTTTGAATTGGATATGTTTCTTGGAAGAAGCTACTTTTTCATCATTATCAATAAGAGCGTCAAGAAAAGCCCATCGTAATTTATGTTTAGGGCAACTGTGCCAGCCGTAACGGTCATAACTAGGGTATCGAATTTTTGGCCAGGTCATAAATAGGGTAGCAAAAATCGCAGATTTGGGTCATGAATAGGGTACGAGTTTTGGGAAGTGGGCCGCACACCCCACCCAACGTTTCTGGGAGTACCCCCCGGGGTCCTATGCATTAACTTGCTAATTTCCTTTGCAGTGTTGCGGTGTACGACACCCTCGGTATAATTTCCATGTAAACGTACTTTGACAATTTAATCTTCGACTTTGAGCCGACTTTGAAAGTTAATCAAAAAATTAACCAGCCTACATGCTTGATAACACCAACAATTTTATTGTTAGGTTTATTAACATGGTCTGGTTTGAATTCTTTCAAATTTAACGATGAATGAAGCGTTTGAATCGACGAAAAGTTGCGATACAATTTCATTGATCATTAAATTATTTTGCAAATATCAAAGTCAATGTTTACTGATTTTTTTCAGTGATGATAAACACATCTACCGTGCTAATGCTTTCGGTATTCTGCCTGTGCGTAACAGAGATACGGAAGAATGCAGTTCACATGCATTGCCAGGGATCAGAATATTGGCAAAATTTTGTCAAACGTGTATTTATTTTGCAAAGTTAGTAACAAGTAACAGAAGTTTTGGGTTTGATTTAACCTGCTATTCTTAATAGTGGTGATCATGTCGTTTCAACCATGTCCCACACATCGACATGTTATTTTAACAATGCAACTCATGGCCACCTGGGCTTCCAAAATTACAAGTTATTTTCTTTACTCACTAATTTTAGCCTGCGCCTAAGTAATGAAGTATCGACGCATTTAGTTGCGAAATTTCTTCTTTTTCTCATTATGCTTGTTACTTTATTGTACAAATGTTGAAAGTGGACAATCTACAGAAAAAACGAGTGACACTGATTCTTTTAAAATAGACGAATATAGACACTTTGTATGAACGGCGCCTAAATTTAAATAGCAATACCTTATGTATCCTAAGCCTCGTGTCAATGAAAGGAAAAAGGATTTTTCACATGAATACGAGGCTTGGGATGTATAAGTATTGTTATTCTAATAACGGCACTATTTATATAAAGTGTCTATATATTCGTCTATTTGAAAAGAATAAATCACTCGCTGGAGTTTTCCTCTTCCGATTGAATTGGAGCTAATTACTGATAATTGGTAACTAACTTCGTATCATATTCACACGGAGATCTGGGTCACTCTCTTTTAAAATTAAAGAAAGGGGAAAAAATGTAACAGAGACAACCATAAAACCAAAATAAAAAAGAGGAACTGAAATGTGCAGGTGTCTGTCGAGAGTTTGATTGTTGGTTTTCATGACAGGTGTAAGAAAACTTCAAACGCTCATTAAACTGGATAACGAGAACCCTTGAGAAAGGTAAAGTAATAGTAGTCACTCAAAATCACTTGAGGTACAGCAAAACGTAACACTAAGTTCTCGTTTGATATCCTTCTTCAAAAAGGCGTAAACGAGTGGATTTATAGCGGAGTTCACAAAAATCATCAAGTCAGATACCCTAAAAAGGCTATCGCTTATAACGCACAATTCTAATTTACTGCAAAACGAAATAACGGTATCAAAAGACCAACACAGCACAAAAAGACCGATAACAGCTCCCAAAACGGCAATACTCGAACCGTCGGGCTTCCTTTCTCTTTTGTTTCGCTGTAAAGAAACTCTCTTTCCCATCGGCGTTGTTATTTCTAGCCCGCTCCTTTCACTGAAAACCTGACTGCATGTGTCGTTGAACTGAAGCTGCGTTCTGTGCGCTGCTACCTGCCGGGCGTGTTTTCTTGCGGTGTGAAAAATGTGGGCATACATTGCTGGCATGACAACCGTGGGTACTAGCTCAAATGCAGTGATAACAATAAATGCGTGAACTTTAATTGCTGTATTCTTGACTTTTTCTGAGCTTGAAAATTTCCAGAAAAGAGAAGTGAACGACAAAAGCGCTGGGATGATCCAAGATGCTGACATGGCAGCAAAAAGTCGACTTGAAGTGGCATAAGACTGATAACGCAGTGGATGGACAATGGATACATATCGGTCCACTGTCATGACGAATAAATTTGCTATTGAAGCCAAAGTAAACGAGTTAAAGAACATGTAATAAGTGGTGATTTCACAGTCGGACCAAAAATCACACGCGACGATAAAGGAAGGAAGAAACAACCCTACCAAGAAATCTGCCGCGGCAAGGGATACCACAAAATAGTTAGTCATCACATGGAGTCGCCTCCTTTTCAAAATCAAGATGATCACTGTTGCATTTCCGACTACAGCAATGAACGCTATCAATGATGCAAGAACGATGTAGAAGAGTGACAGCGAACTGTTATTTGATTCATTGTTGGTAAAAGTGTCGTTTTTCATCATTGCAGACTTTTCAGAAGAAGTTAAGAACGATTCCTTGATGTGCTTGCAAGCCACTTTCTTTAGCTGGTTTAATTTATACCATTTCAATGCCACATTCAACCAGATTTAAGAGCAGACGAAACAATAAAGGAATAGAGCTGTTCCCAAGACTGATGTCAGACAATTTCGCAAAAATCCCTGCCTTTTCGTATAAAATATGAACATGTGCCATTCTTGATCAGTGAAGGCAAGTGATCTTCACAAATCTATGGCCAACTATGAATGATTAATGTATTAGTGTACTGGGCGCTTTCGTTAGCATGTATATTAGTACAGATTGACACCTGCATAACAAACCAGCATCCTCCACCTTTTTTCTTATAATGGCTCTTGAAAGAGCCTTAGAAACTCTCAGAAAAGGCATTGAAATTAAAATTACTTATTGTGTTTAAAGTCCGTACGCTTGGCATATGAATAAAATTTAAATAAGTCGGAAAGATAATTTAGTAAGTTTAAAAACGTTCATCTCTTTAAAGAAGGTTCTTTCTTATTAAAAATTTAAGCTTAAGACTGTCTTGCTGGCGCGTTTCACGCTTGAAAAAGTAAAATTGGTTTGATCTTCTCAGTCGGGTGTTTCAGTTTTTATGGAAAGATGTTTTCAGGATCGCTGGGTCATGAAGAGCTTACGAAAGATAAGAAGCTCATTAAGAAATATTACATGCATTTTTGTCGCTTATGCAGCAAGAAGAATATTGTAAATTACGGCTTTTGTGACAAAATTTGCTATAAAACACACTTTTTGAAAAACCGTTAAAGTAACAAAATATGAATGTTTGAATGGTGCTGACGAAAGAGAACTATTATGCAAAACAAAACCAATGAATGACAAACCAATAATTAAAATTCTTAAATTTGTCCAAAGTAAATCCCTCCTGGGCATGCTAATAAGAGAAATTTTTAAAATTTTAGCTGGAAGAAAAAAGAGTCAAATTATATATCGTTTGTTGGTAGCAGTTTCTATATTAATAGTGGTATGAATCACAGTTAATTGATCCTATGCAACAACCAGAGCCATCATCTGGAACATTTGTCTTTCAAAGTGATAACTGGGTGTGGCAGATATCGGCATCGAGAGAAAACTGCAAACAAGGAAAGTTAACCGCTACCCTGCGAGACGCAGATTCCTCTCTCCTTCTACCCGGTGAGAGACGAATCGAAAGGGAACCTCTGCTTCAGCATAAGCACTTTTCATTTGAAAGTATACCCGCAATAAAATTTTGACGTATTTTCGGTTCAGTTGCATTCGGCGAGTTACTTGAATTCCGCCTTTTCCACCGTTTATCTCTTACAGAAACTACATAAGTTTTGCGAAGTACTGAGCAACAAAAAAATAAATAAATAAATAAACCAAAATCGACTTTATTAAACAACGCTATGTGGTGTGTACTTCGCAAATTGCAAACTACATGTAGCTGCACATAAACAAACTGTTTTGGAATAATTGGAAACTTAATAACCTGTCTGTCAATCATAACATCAAGTTCCTTTGAAATAATACAAGACAAATAGTAAATTACACATAATTCCAGCCCAAGAAATGTGTTTCTTAGTTTTTACGGCTCATATGGTTTGGTTGAGATCCACCAGTGTAGCTAGTGACAAATTAACATAAATTTTAGTGCACCAGTGCTTTGCGGCGTTTTAGGGAATTACACACTACATGTTTTCGTGATTATTTTGGAAAGATTATGAACTGCGATCCCCAAGAAATTAAGACACAATTTCAGTTAGTGAATAATACTATCTTTAAAACGCGTTTTCACAAAATGTGACGATCAGAGAAAAAGCAGAGCAGAGAATAATTCTTACGCGGGTAAGTTAAGGTACGCAGTTGACAACTGACAATACAGCCATAAATGAGATGGGTATGAACAAATAAATGCCTGTCTTATTGAACACAAACAAAAATACTTGATTGAAGCCTAAGGGCAGTACGATTGAATGAGTTCAGGAGCAAGTTATATCTAAGGTGATAACGTCAACTCGAGATTGAAGGAGGCCTTTACTTTTAATTAATGTCGACTCGAAGCAAAGTACTGGAATTGGAGTGCACTCCCTCCAATTTACGCGCGGCCAGAATCACACGAGTACGCTTGCTACGTAGGCTAAGCAGAGAGTCAAATTGTTTTTGCAGGTGTCTAAACGAAATGACAAATTCTGTGTACTTAGTTAAAATTGTTTGAAGTCAATATTCAAATCAGTCTCAACCATTAAGACTCATAATTACAAGAACTAGCTACTGCTCCCAAACGGCAGTGACAGTACCATAGTTTTATAGCTCATCAAACTTCACGATTGTAAAGTGTGTTAAAGACGCTACCGATCAGCTTTGACCTTTGAACCAAAGAAAGCAGTGGACGAGGATGTCGTGGTACATGTACACCAGTTTAACTGTCAGCATCACAGCAATAGCTGGAAATGGATTTGTCATTTGGTTGATCTTAACAAAATCTAAGCTCCACAACACCACCAACTGGTTTATTTTATCTCTTGCTGTGAGTGATCTCATGGTTGGTTTGTTCATTACACCATTACACATTGCGTGTAAAAAGTTAGAAACGTGTGATGCTTACCTGAAAAGTGTCTTTGAAGAGCTCTTTTTGTACGAGTCAATCTTTAACTTGTCCGCTATGACGGTAGATCGTTATCTTGCCATTGTCCATCCTTTGAAGTATGCAAGTTACATGACAACAACTGGCGCTGTGAAAACGATGGCGATTTCTTGGGGAATACCACTTGTGAATTTTGGCCTTCACTTCTCTTGGCTTTATGCCGAGCCTGCCACAAGAGCAAAATGGTTTCGCATTTTTACCATTATGGAAACAATTGTCATGGTAGCCATTCCCTGCATGTTTCTAATGATGGCAAATATACAGATAATCCGGCTAGCGCGGCTCCACTCAAAACGAGCGATAGCTCAATTGCATGGGATAAACTTCAATGAAATGAGGAACAATTCCACCGAGCAACCAAACGGGGCACTTTATGAAGACAATGAAAGGCAAACAAATGTAACCGTAGATTCTCATCCGTTGTCTAACTATGAGCCTTCATCAAGTCTGGAAATAAGAAGCGAGAGAAGAAGCAATAAGGAATTTCGGAGAATGTTCCAGCGAAGACGATCGAAGAGATCTTCCGTTAGAGTAATAATTGCAGTGATAACTATTTTTCTCTTTTGTTGGTCTTTGTCGCTCTACGCGTCATTTTGCACGTATCTCGGCCTGTGCAGCGTATCCTTGACTCTCGTTAGAGTCACGTGGCTTTTTATGATTTTAAACCCTGCGATAAATCCCTTGGTGTTAATCCTATTCAAAAGTGATCTACGAGCAGAATTTGCGACAAGTATTTGCATGGTAAGCCTAAAGAGGACTATATCCACAAATTAGGAAAACCCCGAATCATGATAACATGAAATAAAATGGCTACAATTTTTAATGTGATCTTTTTTCAGCTTTGTAATTAAACCAGGACTCAAAGGCCAATAGCTATAAAGCCTCCGTTAATCACAATACAGTAGCCTGTTTTGAGCGACTTTAAATTTAAAAAAAAAAACAGCTTTACAGTACACGGAAGTAAGTTAACGTTTGGAAACTGATACAATTTGAAGTCGTGATAGCTAAAATCTACCTGGACGTTGACAATGAAATAAAAATAGAAATAAAAATTAAATACAATGAAATAAAAATAGGCATGGCTAAAATGTAAATATAGGCTGGATTGTGAGGTAAAAATTTGTAAACAGCTTATTTGACGATATCGAAGAAAGATAAAGAATGTAATTAAGTTTATCTCAAACTGCAGATCTAGTTAGCATCTCAAATTAGACCCTAAATATTGTGAAATGATGACTTTATTCCAAAAAGGAAATGTAACGTTAACTAAAACTTTTACCTGCCTAATCGGTAAAAATCAGTCTGTAAGGCTTCTACTTGAGTCATTATACGATACAATACGCTTGAGTCATCATACAATAATGATACAATACAGTACAATACAATAACACTATACAACACCATTCCGCCTTGCTCTCTGTCCTTTAAAGTGTGGTAGACAGTTGTTGGCGATTTTGCTTCAAATGCAAATAACACCATGAATAAGAAATTTAAATTCCTAACAAGAAATGACCGTTTAAAACCCGTACATTTATTTGCAATAAGATTGAAGCTAGTAGTTACTGTAAATAGTGATAACTTTATTAATCAGACCATTAAAAATGGGTTTTTATGCAGTAAACAATTACAATCCGCTTGAAATGTGTAAAAGCTACGTAGATAAATAAACATAAATGAATAAATAAAAATACTTACATTTGGGAGACGGATTTTAAACAGCGGCAAGCTGAATCATGAGGTTTTTTATGTTCGTTTTCTCGCTAGTTTTGCTCAAGGTGCAATTACACATTATTTTGATCATGGTAAAGGTCAAATATTAGTTTGGTCAATTATAATAAAAGCCAATATATTCCAAAGGGATACAACATTAAGGATGATTCTTTAGGACAGGTTTTCACAACAATCTCAGACGCAGCAAGGCGTTGTCAGGTAGCGTCTTTTGTTCAGTGAGATTGTCCAAACAAAAGATACCGCCTGTCAACATCTAGTTACTACGTCTTCGTATGTCGGCTTATGCTTTTGCGCTTGTGAAAATAAGCCTTCAGGTGATTCTTTAGGATGATAACTTGCCAGCGTCTTACGTTCTTCAACACCTTTCCTAAACTTTCATTAAAAATTACCTCACTTCGTGTAGGTTAATTCTGTAAATGTGCGACAGCATGAAAAACGACTGATTTGGGTATTAACCAATATAATTAATCATTGTTGAAGTAAAACAGTTAAACTTTGCATTACACCACAATCGGAAAGATATTTCAGGGGTTCAAGTTTAACTGATTTCTTGTTTTTTTCTGTAATTATAAACGGGCTGTTAAAGGTTGCAGAGGCCGACCTAAACTTAAGAAGGTAAGCGTAATAATAACGATATTGAAACATGTATGTCCTGTTTGAGTCTTAAAAAAGAGACAAAAAAATATATACTTTTTGGGTAAACAGTTCTAAATGTTACGGCCTTACCGTTTTCTCGGAATTGATATCGGGGGCGACCAAATGTTTTCCAGAAAAACGTTACTTCTACTTTGAGACTCTATCATGATATGGTAAATGCGGTGGTGGTATTGCATCAGCGACGTAGAGAAAACCATCCGGACGACGATTGGCAAAATTTTTCTTTAAATTGCGGTAGCAATGGAGATATTTTAGAAAACCAAGACCGATGTCCGGTTTTTTTAAATGTTTAACAGCGACGTGGTGTATATAAGAATCCCCCCGAAAGCGTAGCGATCTCTTTTAAGGGTTCATCCCATAGTTTGTTTTGTTGGACCGCAGGTTTAACTTGCAAAGAACTTAAACTTCGAAGAGACTCCTAACCGGTCAGCAACTTGAACATTCGTTTCTTTGTGTTCACGAGATAAAAAATAAAACAGGAAAAATTACTGCTACAGCTACCAAAAAACAAGTAAAATCAAAAACTAGTTTTGGTTGATCAACAAGTCGTGTAATATTTCTTTAATATCCAAAATAGTTAAAATGAAACAGCTGCCATAAATTCCACTCTATTCTGTCATGCCCATGTCAGGCAAAAAGAACACAAAATAGAAAAGGAAATATAATACTGAAAATAATAATAATAATATAATAATAATAATAATAATAATAATAATAACTTTATTTATCCTGGTAAAGACCGGTCAGTCGATCAAGATATAGATTGACTGGTATTAATCGGTGACCAGTAATAAAAAGCATCAAAAAAAAAGTCAATAAAGAATTACAGGTATAGAATTTACAATTACAAATCTAAAAAGTATAAATTATATACAAAAATTTAAATTTAAATTGTACAAGTGTGATTTGCACTATTCATGCTTATTAGGCAAGTGAATGTTTTGCCTTTAAATTGTGCAAGTGTTATGAGCTCGCGAATCTCTCTTGGCAGTTTTTTACAGGCACTCGCAGCCGAAAACTTAAACGAGGTCTGTCCACATTTGGTCTTAACTTGTGGTAGATCTAATAATGTTGGATCTCTAAAGGATCGACAATGTTTCTGTGATCGTTTCATTAAGTAACCTGTCAACTGCTTTGGGCAGTTAATGTTGTTAATTATCTTGTAAACATATTGTAGCTTGATGAAAAGGCGTCTACTGTGAAGTGATAATAGCTGTAATTTAGCGCGCATCTCCTGAGTACATGTCTTACGGTTAGCATGCAATATTATTCGTTGGGAGTTCTCTTTGCTGCATTCGCCCCATACAACACAACCATAGTCTAATAAAGGTAGCACAGTCTGCTTGTAGATTCTGAGCAAAATATCGCGACTAAGAAAAGATGAAATTCTATTAAGCAGTTTTAGTTTAGGGTAAACCCTAGATTGTATATAGGCTACATGTTTGCTCCAGGTCAGACAATGATCGAGGTAAATTCCTAAGTACTTAAAGTAATCTGACTGTTTCATTGGTTTTCCATTGAGGATAATCTGTAACGCTCGCGTGTTTTTAACAGCGTGCTTTGATCCAATCAACATAGCCTCGCATTTCTTATGATTACTGATTAAACCATCCTGATTCCACCAGGTTGCAGTACTTTTTAGATCTTTGTTGACACGTTTTTCTGCTGCACTAACATCTTTTGCGCTGGCGTGGATTTCCGTGTCGTCGGCGTATAGTACTACTTCGCTATCTGTGCAAGCGTCGGTGATACCGTTGATATGGATGTTGAATAAAGTAGGTCCGAGAACCGAACCTTGCGGAACTCCGTGCGTGATTAAACGACGTTCAGACTCGACACTTACGTATGACACGAATTGGTTTCTTTCCTGTAAGTAGCTTTTGAACCATTCAAGTTCGTTTCCAGTCACTCCGCGTTTTGACAGTTTACTGATCAAGATGTTGTGTTCAATTACGTCAAAAGCTTTTCTTAGGTCCAAGAAAGTGCAGACAACTTTTTCACCCTTGTCAATGGCAAATTTCCATGAATCAACGGCTACAAATATCGCTGCACTAATCCGCTAACCAACTGAAGCATGGCTCAGAAGGATCACTTGAACATACCCCTTATTAAAAAGCAACGAATACGTTTCAGCTAATGAGATGCAAATCCATCTTTCAATAATTAATGATGAGTTCTTCAAACAAACAGCTACCAGTTTCACACTTAAGTACAACGACTCTGTAAAAATCAAGTCAAAAATATAATTCGGCCAATTTTTTCATCACCCGAGAACTCTCAGGCAGATCATTAGAGAACTTCCTAAGAGTAAATAAATATGTAACAGTCGATAATTCAGTACAGTAAATCAAACATGAAAACTACTGGTACAATAGTTTTGTGCAATAACTCTTTTCACGGTGAACTTTTCTCATTTGCATTACAATATAATGTATTTCAACATGGATGCGAGGCAATTCCGGGCAGACACTACATAATAACTCTTTTCACGGTTAGTTTTTCTCATTTGCGGTACAATGTAATCCAACGTGGAAGCGAGGCAATCTCGGGCTAAAACTACAAAATAGCGAGAAATAGGCCACGTTCGATCAATATTCTGACATGGCTCCGAGGCTTTCAGGACAAACGTTTTTTGAAATTGAGAGACAAAAGACACTTAAACTAGTGTAGCCAGAGCTATGAAAATACCGCGGAAATTTGGATGTAGTGTGCAATTTGGACTGAAGGATTGCATATTTTAAGGGACAAATATTAAGCGGCTTTATTATATGGCTAGCTCCGTGAGCGGGCAACATGAATCAAATCCTACGCTGTGACTGGCTACCCTAGTGGGCAAGATGGAGCTATCTTGCCCTCCCGAGACTACCCGCCGCGTCCCGCAAGAAAAATTTCCCCGAGAGCCATATAATAAATCCTTTATTGACCAAGTTTGTTCGGTCAAGATGGCTGGATATTGGCCTCGTTCTTCTTTTGCGAGTTTATGGACCTTGACTCTGTCTCGGTCCATAGACACGCAAAAAACGAACTTGGCCAATATCCAGCCATCTTGACCTCACATTTGGTCAATAACCCATATGTATAAAGTTTGAGCGAGCCGCTAGTAACACGGGCGTCGGAAGACGAGAAGAGCGTGACTGTGAACGTGACGCTACTAGTGGGCGCTTGCATGTCACGCTCAAAGTCACCCACTGATTTTCGAGTAAAAGAGAGACTGCTTGCAGTCTACACTAGTGTTTATAATTTGTTGATTTTGGGAGTACTGGACCATCGTAGCAATAGTTATTTTCGAAGTTACGAGTGTATCGCGGGACGGTAGGACTTGTAGGAAAATTTGAACTTCTTTTCAAGTAATATGTGACAACGGGATGGTGAGACTGCAGGAGCAGAAGAATTTTGTCACGCAATCGTGGAGGGATATTGTGAAGATGTTGTTCCTGCAATCCATTAATGCTACTGCTTTTTTTCTCTATGAAGTTGCGTTGTTCATTATTGTTATAAAAAGGTTATTATATGTAAACAGGAATCAGGTTTTTCTGCAAATGTATTGAATTGGAATTGGTACATTTTTTATTGTTCTTGTTAGATATTGTTGACATGCTGAAAATTTGCACTCCACTTATTATCTGGAACTGATAATGCACAAGTGTGGCACCAAAAGAATAGACTGAAAAGCCCGTAAGATTAAAGCTCTCAAAATGCTGATCAGTTTCGTCTGCGGCACTGATTTATACATAAAAACATGTCAAAGTCACCAAGGTGTGAAAAATCCGATGCACAATTCAGCGAGAAGCACATGGCAGCTGCTGCTCAGTGTAAAACGACAAACCAGAAAAGGCACCAAAAAAGTCATCGAATGTTATGCGAATAGGTGCGATCCCTAGGAAAAGTTCTCAAAATGCTTGTTAAATTTGGGTGCGAACACATGAAAGCCTGTCAAAGCCGCCGAAGTGTGAAATTCAGCAAGAAGCACATGGCAGCTCTACAAGTAAACGACGAAGCTACCAGAGAAGCTACTTAAAATACTTATCCAATTTTTGGGAGAATACGTCAAAGCCTGTACGACTGAAATTGTCAAAATGCTAATGAAATATTCAAACGATCCGAACAGCGAAAATTATCCAACATAACGACAGAGGACAATACTATCACAAAAGGCACTTTTAAGCTTACAGTGTAACTTCACGGCGAACTTGACAATGCCGTAATATACATATATGCAAAAGATTAATTCCAATGAAATCGTCATCATGCGCAACAGAGGTTATCACTCACCTGAATGCCGCGGCGTCGAAAACTGCGATGACAATCCAGTCCGTCTCTTTATCGACTTTGGTCAGTCAAAGCTCGACCAATGCGCAGTGCATTCTGGTCCGCTGAAAGGGAGGCTCTACCACAGCGCAGAGCATCATGGTCCGCTGAAAGCGAAGTTCAAACACAGCGCAGAGCATTGTGGTCCGCTGAAAGTGAGGCTAGCAACGAGGACAAAATCTCGATTTCGCCTTCATTTATTTTAAATTCTGACAGGAGCCATAATCGGGGACGGAGACCGTAAGTCTCGGGGTTCGCGCGCACCTATGATATGGGACAATTTTTCTATTTTTAGAACAAATTGCGCCATCCTGACGTCATATATCCGCGCGGATTCACGCACATGTCAGGGGCTCTCGCGTGGATGTTGTCACGTTGCGTGATCAAATGGTGAGAGTTGAGAGATTCTCTTGCGTATTTTTCACAGCGATGGCAGGGAATAAGGCAGGGAATACGAACCAGGGCGCTTATATGTAGTTTTATGCTCTGAGCTAACGGAAAAGGTGGGTTTTTCAGTGTCGAAAACAAGACTTCAATCTCGCTCTGGGAATGAATAATAAGATCTGCTCACGCTAGTTGTAAGCTTACGCGAATGTTTTTGCGTTTATTCTGACTTAACAATATAGCAAAAAAAACTCTCTACTCTGGTATCGAGTTAATTTGTGAGTTTCTCAGACAATGGTTCATCATAACCAAAACCTGTTTTGATGGTTTCTTATTGTTTCTGCTTGTTTGGTGAGTTTGCAAAAGTTTTTGAAAGGAAAGTCTGACGCGTACAATTCGCTCATTTTAGTGCAGCTCGCGCACTTTCACGTCCGAGTCGGTGTTTTCAATTGTCAACAAATCTTGACAAAGATTTCTTTCGTTATCTTTTGTGCTGAGATGCTGTAACAAATTTCACGAACGTGAAAAAGGCTACCAACATCATGAGTGTTTCTTCAACATAAGCATAGTGAAGTTTTACACTGCGAAAATGAAAATAGACAAGGAGTTTGATAACTCGATCAACAAAATCGAAATCGTTATTCCAAGTCGATCAAAGAGAGCGCCATAGTAAATTTGCTGATTATTTCTGCTTTATTCACATATTTTCAGCTTAGCTTTTAATATTCTGTCAAACATTTATCAATCTTAAACATATTTAAAAACTATAGAGTTATTGTGTGAGTTCGATATACGCTTTCACACGAGAGTGCGGCGGAAGTACAATTTGTCATGTTTACTGACTGTACAAAAACACGCATCGGCGGGCTCTCTCATTCATCGACAACAGAGAATTTACTAGATTTTTACACGAATAAAACTGAGCAGTATCTACGGACGTAAAGTTATTGGGCCTTGATGAAACATCAAGCGTTGCTTACAATTCAAGCGAAAATCAAACTAGCAATTATTTTGTTTTACTTTTCGGTCGCGATAGACTGACAAATTCCTCGCAAGCGTATGGCAAGAGGAGCTAGGAAACTATGAAGTCCTGAAGCTCTGCTATATCTAAATATATCCAACTAGTTTTTTGCTGTGTAATGGAAAAGCTGTTAACCTTCGACATATGTGAAATTTAAAGTGGAGTAATGTACAGCTCATGCAAAAGAAGCATCCGTCGGAACACAACTTGGTCAGCGATATATATAAGCTTACAGCGGAACATACCTAAATTCGACACTGTCTTACTTTACTCAAACTGGAGCAGCTTACGACGAAAATACTTAAGCAAAATTCCAACAGACGTAAACGCGTTGAGTTGTGGGCGAAAAACATGAAAAATTTCGGGAATTTCGGACGCCATTTCCCCCGCGCGACATCTGCAAAAATCCTCGCAATATGTACGCGCGTGTGCCGCAGGCGATGGCGCAATTTGTTCTAAAAATAGAATTCTTGTTCCATATCATGGGGACAACCCCAATACTAGAAATGGCGCGCGCTTACGGTCTCCGTCCCCGATTATGGCTCCTGATTCTGATTATGAACTGCTTTTCCACTCCCTACGCTAGCTCCGTAGCAAAAATTTACAATTTTGACCCGAAAGCCTCGGAGCCACGTTAGAATATTGATATATCGAACGTGGCCTATTGCCTCACGTACATTTTAGATATATATAGATTATATTTTATCGTACGGCTGTGTCTTACAAGGACTGGGGACTACGAAATTTACAAATTTGATTGTTTGAAATCGTTTTGACCGCGGTCTAGATTTTCCCACCTGGACCGACATCTAGACTGGTTACATTTTGCAGTGAAAAAGTTGCAAACCAAGATACAAAAATATTGGCTATTTTCTTCTCCATAACTTTTCCGAAGTACCAAAAAGCCTGATTGGAAAAAAAGTACTGAGGACGAGCAAATTCTGGCAGATTTAAGTTCAGCTCATCGCCGTTCGCAGGCAATATCTCAGCTAGTACTAACCAGTTACATTAAAATAATTAAATTTTTCTTGTTTGCCATATAATAAACATCTTATCAACCGAGTTAATTTGTTCTGTATGGGAGAATCTTGACCTTGATCGTGTGTATGTCTGTACTCACGACCTCGGTCAAGATTCTCCCATATATACAGACCTCCTGCTCGGTTAATAAGAGCTAAGTAATAAAAATGAGAAAATGTTACCATGAAAATGGCTATCAAACTGTGCACATTGTTTTTTAATCAGACTTAACAGATGTTGTGGGGTTCTTCCATTCTCAAGAAATTATATTCAAATTGGACAAGTGACAAGGTTTTTTTTTCCGTTGGTGTTAATCTTGAATGAGCCGCTCGCACTCTAGTGTCTATACCACCCTGCCTGGCAAAAGATAAATACTTTCCCAATTTAAATCATTTAAGAACCTGTTTTGATCATGAGGAACGGATCTTTGACTTGTAATGGAAATTTGAACCTCGCCGGTATGAGGCACTGACGTCAGAGAAAAATGAAGAGCACAGGTCAGTTGCAGTATTCCATGCGTTAAATCGGTATTTGAAACCGCAGAACGTTAACAAATAGTCTCCCCTTTTTCGCAAATTGGTAGTCGCAAGTTATTTCAATTACTTATTATAAAGCTATAGTTCAATTGGAATTTGTACTCGCATTGCTTGAGGTTGTTCCTAAAACGCGTTGCCACGGACACCAACGTATCAAGTTATTGCGCAAAGAAAGCTTCAGCAAGAATTAATTTAATTTGATTGTTTTCCTTCTTTCTTTCCGGGCGATATAGGATAATCAGCTGAAAGAATTCCCGTCAATGTCGTCAACTAATAGTGACGACGGTAGAGATGCGTATTGGCACTGGACGCTCATTTCAATAATCGCATTTGTAACAGTTTGTGGCAATGCATTGGTGATCTACTTAATAATTACACGCCCAAGACTCCACGTGACGCCCAATTGGTTCATTCCGTCTTTATCGATTGCCGATATCTCAGTTGAGCTGATTGTAGCGCCATGTTACATCGCCTACACATTTTGGCTTGATACAAACTTCACCATTCTGGTTATGTGTTATAATTTGTTACTATATGCCTCATATAGTAACACAATGACATTTGATCGATACATCGCTATAACAAGACCTCTTCGGTACGTATCTTGACGCAAAATTCGATGGTGTTAAGGCTGATTGCTGTGGCCTGGGGCGTGCGTGTTATAATAACGCTTTTGCCACTGTCTTGGATGTTTCTCACATCAGACGAGCAGCAACAGCGGGCTCAACAAATTTACAAAGGGTTTGTTCTTGTATCATTTGAAATTGTTCCTTGTATCGTCATGCTGTTAATAACTTATATACACTTATTTTCCATTGTAAGAAATCGAAATCGCTACATAAAAGCTTTACAACTGCAAGTGGTAAATCGCTATAATTTAAATAACGTAAGCAGACGAGGCAGAGAACATGAAAAATCAATTGTTCATGTGCTTGTCGTTGTAGTAATCCTGTCCGAAATATTTTGGGTACTATCAGTATATCGGGCATTCTGTGAATATTTTAAACTTTGTCTAATTTCGATAGCACTTGTTCAGATTTCGCGCTTATTTCTCTTCTTGAACTGTGCTGTCAATGTTTTCGTGTACGCCTTTCTTAAGAGCGATATTAGACAGGAAATGAAAAAGTTACTTAGGTTTAATTTGTAATTCGGTATGTTTTGTACTTTGTACACACCTAGAAAACTATGTTATATTATTACATCATAGTTGGCCTACACTGGAGCGACTTCTGTTTAACGATATTTTTGGCGATTTATTTGATTTCAATGGATATTCGCTCAAAATAGCAAAATGTTATGTATGTATATATAATAACCCTGATGAAAAAAAAAACCCTATGATGATTTGTTTCAACTGTTGTAGTCCCCTCTGAAAGTTAACGGAATTTTATATCAGGTACATTAATTTCCCATTTTACATTTAATTACACTGAGGTATTTAAATTAGTTTTTTGATAACATCAAGCGCCCTAGCATGTAAAAATAAACCACCTACCACACCATTAAACATATATTCTAGGGAGGGGGTAAGGTTAATAGAGACTAGCGATATACTATTTGAACACCGAGTGTCACTATTGGAGTGCGAATCCTGCGTCGACTCCCACGGAAGAAAACGACCTTGACTTTCTGCTTAAACAATTTTTCAATTATTTGTTTAGTACAGAAATATCACGAAAGATCATGAAGTATCACTGGCTAGCCCATGTAAAAGTTCAAGCAGGAGAGTGCTACAAATCATTGTCGGCTATCACACTGTACCGTGAAAAAAATCAATATTAACTGGTAGTTATACCTAAAAGGAGCGTTTTCTCATCCTGAAAAAATTCTTTTACCTCTTGCCGTGCAAGATAACTTATACATATTTTAAAACTGACAGTCTGTCCTCATCAATATCCTGAAGCGAACGGATGAGTTTGATTGTATTGGGATATATCCCTCATCATCATGTCGGTCTTTTTTAGACTGTTCTTCCAGGTAAACAATTTAAACGGAAACAACGTGTGTTTGTTTTTTTTTGATCGACCAAGACTACATCCCTCTATCCGTTTTAAGAAACAAAGCTTTCCAGGAGCTTCAGTAAGTGAATACCCAGTCCCTAAGATAAGGAGATCTGCTGATAGTAAACTTTGGCTCAATTTTCAGAAGATCGCGCCGTTCTTGACCAATATTATAACTGCAAATATAATACGGAAAATGATATCTGTAATTAGAAACCAACGTGTTTTTATTTTTTGTCAAACAAGATTACGTGTACACCCCCCTATCCAGACGTTTCAGTACGTGAATGCAGTAAAATTTAACTCAAAGAAAGTTTCTTTTTCTTTCATTATCGGTATTACACATACAAATTGAAATCCTTGATTTGGCTGTAATTAGCGATTTCAAACTAAGAAGCAACGTGGTTGTTTTGTGTGTCTTAACTAAGAATATCCAATGCATTTTGTAAGTAACAGAGACAGCTTTCGAGAAGTTTCAGCAAGTAAATGCAGTAAAATTTGACACAAAGGTTTATTTTTCGTTTTTGATCAACATTGATCATACAAACTGAATATTAATACATCAAGCGAAATCCTTGATTTAGCTGTAATTAGCAATTTCAAACTAAGAAAGATAGTTTTCGCCTTTTTTCGTTTTAATCCTTAATCGCAAGTAACGCAATAAGATATGTTACTTTAGACGCAAAAGCAATCTCTGCACTACGTTTTCAATTCAGTTTATACAAAGTTGACACTTTGTCAGATTGGGAAAACAAAGCCTGGAAAAGAGCAGTCAAGTGTAGATAAGACAAAACGAAATGGTTCAATTTTGATAATTAAAAACGGTTAATACTACTCTTTCGTTTTTTGGATTATATTAATGTTGGTTAGTGAAGACCAGTAAAAAAAATTCTCAACAAAAGCCGGCAAGGACAAGAAAAAAGCAAACTTGAAAATAAAATAAGAAACTTTAATTTTGTTTGCCATATTTCATAAAAGCATTCTAACTCAGGCAGCTGTATTTACTTAAGAAGCAATATTAAGCTTGAGATAAGGTTCCATACGTCAACCATTAATCCTAAAGAAAATGACTACGACCAATCGTAACATTGGAACTCGACCTGCAAGATCTAAAATTATGATTGCTACGTGCTCGTTCTTATAAAGAAAGACGTAGCTTCAAGGTTCTTAGGACGCACAGCTCAAAACTCTACCTTCTTTAGGGTACAATTCGCCACAAGGGCTCGTTTTCCCCTGAAAAATATTCTTCAGTCTAGGAGCATCAGCGCTTAAGACTTTGATTTCTTCGAAGAAGTATTTTGATCATCAACATGGATGGAAACAATCAAACTTTACCTGTTAATGCAACCAACACTTCAATTCTTGAAGGACAAAATGAGGCTCCTACTGGGATCTGGTTTTGGTTCATAATGGGCACGATTGGTGTCGTCGCTTTCTTCGGCAACACTCTGGTCATTTTGTTAATCGCAACTCGTCGAAGACTTCAAACAACTTGTAACAGCTTCATTTTGTCTCTTTCATTCTCTGACTTGTTGACTGCCATCACGACAATTCCAGGATCTTTTGTTTGCGATTTCGGAGTCCAATGCTCGCCAATTTTCTATACCATGTGTAGTTTCTTCATTTGTGCTTCGGTAGGGAATGTTTGCACCATGACAGGAGACCGATTCTGCCGAGTCGTGTATCCGTTACGATATCCTGTGCTAATGTCTCCAAAACGAGTCGTTGTAACTATCGGGATAGGATGGACTTTGCCCATCTTTCTGCAACTCATACCAGAACTTTATATTTTTTTGAGCCCAACCATGCTCAAGTCCAACCAAAATGCTCAAAGCATTTTCAATGTTATACAAATGTTTACATTTGCCATTTTGCCTTGCATAGGACTTTTGCTTGTCTATGCGAAGATATCGCGTATTACTTTGAAGCATTCGAGGCGTCAACGAGTTCAAGTGGAGCAAATTAGTAGAAACTCGCGTATATCGCAACAAATGGCCAAACAGGTGACTCGAAAGTCTTTTTCCGTTCTTGTTCTTGGTGTGGTAATATTTTTCTTCGTTCTTTGCTGGTCTTTCTCGATCTACAGGGGAATTTGTAATAGCTTCTCACTATGTAAAGTGCAACATTCCTTGGTCTTGGTTTCGAGGATTTTTTTGGTTGCCAATACTGCAGCTGACCCAGTTGTGTACGCGATTCTGAAGCAAGACATCAGAAGGGAGGTGGTTCGCACGTTCTCGACAAGAAACCGCATACGAGGACGAGATCTGGGTTTAACGGAGACTCGGATTGCCGGCCAGTCCTACATGTAGCAGTTATAGTTCCGTCTCGCAAAACTAAGACTACATGAGTAAACGGCAATACCTCAGACCTCTGAAGTTGCAGTTCCTGTAGCGGACTAGCTGTGTTTTAGAATATTTTAAAGTATTCGTCATTGCTAATTGCATTAAGTTGATATTAGAGAAAGGTGTATATATTTCTAGAAGAATTGCTGCTTATTTAATTCTTTTTAAATAACCTGCTTTAATATTCTAAGAGGGAAGGACAAGGTGGTGAGCTCTTGATTAGCAATAGAAATACAAATTGAGTGATCGTATCTTTCACTTTGCGCCTAATGTCGGTAACTGACGAACAACATAAAGCTTTATCTACACTTTACGTCCGTTTCTGTCAAAAAAAAAAAAAACTACTTGAGCCTTATTGTTGACATTAGTGGCCAATGGGCAAAAAAAGAGCCAGAAAAAAAGCAGGAAAGCTCACGACAAGAATAAACAATATTAAAAAAAATAAGCACACGCTGCATAATTGATAAAGATAAAATAATTCAGTAGTCTCCTCAGAGAATACACGCTGTCTTACAAATATTATTTTTCACAGTTATTCTGGTTTTCGATTAAGGTATGTGAGGAAACGTTTTGCTTATTTTCTGGCAGTTTTTAAGCTTCCAAGTAGGATGGCTGAGAAAAAGTGTCGAAGTGGAAATTCACCAAATGTAAATTAGTGCATTTTCCTAGTAATATAAAATAGGGACCTTTCGTCATGTTTGGTTAAAACCAGATGACTTTTCCATGGAACCCAGATTGAGACAAGTATATTTACCCAAATTTACCTTTCTTTTAACATCTGTTTATCGTGAAAGCCATTCTGACGGAAGACAGAAAATAACAGTAAATTATAACTCTGCTTTGTAACGACAAGTAAGGACTTTGTGACAAGGCGTTTTGCAGATAGTTGAAATGATTCAAAAGCATGCGTCGACCTGACTTCGTTAAAAATCATTTATCACAATCCTTACTTGGACTTTGAATAGGTTACTATATTACCTACTTGAGAAACACATAACCCAAAGACATATTTATTTATTCAACTTCGCCTAACTTTTAAAAATATATCTCAACGTACTTATTTGGTGTTCTAAGATGATCTGTAACTCATTCTTTCTAAAATAGTTTGGATACAATGTAAATTGTCAGACGATGGCTAGGTAATTGTCCCGCGTAAAAGGGCACGAGCATAAATTTGCTTCTAACGTGGTCATGATCTGATAGTAGAATTTAGACGAATGATTAAAAAGGCAAAGAGAACGAGAGTTACAATTTCGCTCTCTCAAAAAGATGAAAGAAGATTATATTCCACTGCTAGTTTTCAAATGTCAGTATAGCCAAGAGGTTGGTTGTTAAGTTTGCTTTATCTCCAATAAAAGGAACTGTGCAGAACCTTGATCTGTAAACTATTTTATTTCATGTGGCATATATCCTGAAAAAGTTTTTTGTTTGTTTGGGGTTTTTTTGTGATAAAACGAAAAAAAGATCCGATCATTGCGTTTTGAAGCATCACTGGTCCAAGGGAAGGTCGAGGGCGACTGGATCAATGTTTTATTTTCAGAGCTGGCTGGGCACCGGATTCTACGGATCAATGCCGGATTTTCTCTAAAATAAATGAACTAGGGTTTCACTCCTATTTTTGACATCTTATATCTATTTTAGACAATGGGCAATAAGGGGAATTTTATTTCAGAGCTACACAGTCAAAGCATGATTTAGTAACTTTGACCAGAGAACTATAGTAAGATAGGTACAAACGGAACAGAGCTAAAAAATCCATCCATTACAGCATCACATCCACACTCTCACGGCCACAGTCCGTCACACCCTCTTTTGAGCGGGCATAACTGCGTGAGTTTAATCTGTAAAAAAATCCAAAAATCGTTCAATGCAAGTATCGTACACATAGATTTATGGGCATCGAAACAAATTTCGTACTTCAGTTCTTACATCCCTTTTTAACAGGGTACACACAACTGGGTTAAGAGCAGAGATTGTGTAGATAAAAAGTAATGACAAATGGTCTATAACAATTTCGTCTACAGGACATTCAAAATAATGTCGGCATAGTGATTTATAGATATCAAACGTCCAGCAGATGACAAACAGAATAACGACAGCCCCAATGACTTTTACGGATCTCTCTTGCATTCGCAGTCTCGAGTTAGGAATTATCCTGGCCTTGCGAGCTTGGTTAAATCTCAACTGAGCAAGCTGCGCCGCCGTGTTGGTCTTCGCAGTTTTCGAGCGGTATGCAGTTTTTGCATGTGCATAAACAACAAAATAACTGGTGGTAGAAACTCAAAGAGGATTAGCATAGCTATAGCTGCCGTGTGGATCTTCTTGGCTTGGTCTTGAACTTCAGTGGAGACCTGACCATGCCAGAAAAAAGGCAAACATGCGAGCATTGCAGGGAAAACCCAAGAACTGGCCAAGTGCATGCACAATCCCAAAGTATCAATCAAACGTCATCATGCAGGTATTGGCGATAAAAATAACAAGAAATGTATTAAAGGCAGAGTAAAACACTGCGTTGTTACAAGAAATTCCTTTCTGTTGGCAGATGAAAGATAATGAAGAAAGAAGGAGTCCAACAAAAAAATTCGCCACGGATAACGACAACACAAACCAGTTACAAGTGATTTGGAGATTTCGTCTCTCTAAGATAAGGAAAATAACAAGGCCATTGCCAGGCACTGTTAGCAGTATCCAATACCAAGCAGGCTGCTCCGCAGGGCTATCACTCCAGTGTTTTTCAGTTAAATTTGTCAGATTGCTAGCGAAATCAACTGCCATTCCTTTGATTGTACCAGAAACTCATCAAAGCTACCTTCAAAATGAAAGCAAAATAAAAAACTGAAGATTTGCAGTGAGGGATTTCAGTTGTAAGCTTTATATTATCATTGACATTCATTCATATTAGCTGTACCACGAGTTTCAGTCGATTCAGACAAACAGTGGTCATGTGTATACAAGATGAAAGAACGGTCACTTAAGAAAATGACCAAAACCCGCCCTAATGCTCATCACTCCGACCGGGTTCAGCAGGGGCCAAATGATATCGATGATCGTTACACGTGTACATGTTAAGAAAAGTAAATCGAAAAGAAACAGTTACGCACCTTACGTAATTGAGTTTACAGAGAGTAACTTTTGGGATTCAAGTTTTATTTTAAATAGAAAGTGAATCACCGCAGGCTACCGACTGCAAAAAAAAAAAGACTGATACACGTAAACTAACAGCATGAAGACAAAACAAAACTGCATGAAAACAAAACAAATCTGCTTAAATTAAATCTCCGAAACTGCCCAGTAGATTTTTTGATATTATCAAGCCATGTTATGGAGCGAGCTAAAACGTAATTAATGTTTCCTTTTGTTATACCGATGTTTGTTAACTTGCGGCATGGGAAGAGAGCGAGAAACCGCCAATAACTATTTACACAAGAAAGCGGCTTTTCAAAGACGTTTTTGTGATGGTAATAATCATAGGAACTGAAGAAATAACATTTTACTAGAATTAAACGCAAAAAATTAAGATTGAAATCAAATAATAATTGCGGTTGGAAGAGGTAGTGTTAATCCCACTTAGAAACATGAAATATTCTACAAGACTTAAAAATCGTCAAATATTGTTTGTTTTTTCATCGATCAAGACGTGAATATAATGTAAATGATTCACCATCTTAGTGTTATAAGGTTTATCCTTTCTTTCCTTTTCATTAATTCAGCGCTGAATTCAGTAAAGTTATACCTGTAAGAGTGCGTCGGCTGTCGCTTTTTTTTCTTTTTTTTTTGATTTAGGTAAAACGGATTGTCGGAACGTAATGTTTCAACAATATGAATATTATTGGTTATATCCCTAACGAATCACAGGGTTCGTTGCTATGTGAGAGTAATCATTTCAAATAGGTTTTTTTCCAAAGCACATGTGACATTATCTGTTTTCTCTTCACTATTTTTCTTCCTCTATTGCGTGTTATAGTTTGTTCCGCTCCGGCTTTAGTCTCGAATTTAAATTTGTCGTTTACGTGTTGTAGAAACTTATAAGTTACAAGCATCAAAATTTAAAGTGTCCAGTCAATGTTTCTAGGGATTTTTCAAGAGAGAGTTTTGAATTTTTTTTCTCTTGTTTAAATCTCTACGACGTATTAAGCCAAAGCTTCAAGACGGTAATTAGTGCAAAATTCCAAGCGTCCTGTTGCGAAATTACTAAAATAATCTTAAATTACCGGAAAAACCCCTGCACAATCATATATTTGTGAAGTAAATATGAGGGGCAGATATCTTTTTTAATCAGCTGGTTTATTTAGATAATCTATTTACTTTTCTTATGATTGTTTACAGAATGGAGCGCAGGTTTAAGCTAGGTAATAATGCTACTAACTAATCAATGTTATTTACTTATAAAATTTGTGTTTTAGGATCAGAGCACATCATTTTATAACTCAGGATGACCGATTTTTGATGCCATACTTCAAGAAGCACGTACCACACGTCACGAATGGCCTTATTCCGGCTTTATTCTATCTTTTTCGGTGGCCGATTGCTTTTTTTAAAAAAATTAAACGAATTAATTCATTAATGCTCTAAGTATTGCTCTTAGCAACGACGATACAGTGTATTGATGGATATAAATAACTTTTCCTTTTTCCGTTGTTTTCTTTTTTGGCTCACACAACTTGTCTCGTTTGATGTAGATCCCTGGTGGCTATATCGCAAAATGTTTGAATATCACTTTTAGCTATATTATGTAAATGTTCATATCTCCTTTTATTATGTTTCATATCTTTCAATATTCAAACACCTTTTTGGAACGAATGCTCATAGAAAAAAATGATCATTAAGACGGACTAAAATGAAAATGTATCTTTCATAATCCATGATAATATTAGTAATAATAGCAAAACATAATGACGTGAAATATAACTCTTGTTGCAGGTAAAAGAACTGAGCGTTTGGTTATCAATCCATTTTGCTATTAATGAAGAGAACTCCTAGTTCCTATGTCTGGTACATCGATAAAGCTTACTGAAGGTTACAGCACGTATCCCAGGATCAGGTTACCCGTGCGGTAGTGTCAAGCACGTAAACCTTCCTGGTGCTTTGTGTGCTTTTCTTTGAATATTTCAGTTGATTGAACCTTATTTAGGCAAATAACACGAGATGGTTCAATTACAGCTCCATGTGATTGGCTTGTTCCAGACTCTCTAACGCGAGAGCGAGAAAAGACGAGTTGGCCTGGAGAGAGTATATACGAACGTAGTGCATTCATTTTTGTACTTACAACGTCGCAAGTTTGTCTCGCTTTTAACAAACAAGAATTTCACCTTCTAAGTACATGTGTGATTAAAAATTGGGTTAAATGTAGTGATTGTGGGCCGCGAAGGGTTGTTTCCAATATGTTGCATTTCCCCTGGCTTGCAAACTCAAACCGATTTCAGCCTGTTGTTTCATGCGTACTTCACGCGCTTTACAAAGATTTTTAGCTCTGATGTAATCTGCGATCAGGCTGTTTGTTGTTGTTGTTGTTGTTGTTTTGGTTAGCTCTGATGCCATATAATTTTGAATCGAAGGCGATGAAGAAGATCTCAGCGACAGCAAAAATCAATATAAGTAAGAGTCGCATTGATTTTACATCTTTAACATTATAATCATCACCATCATCATCGTCATCATCTATTTTGCAATATGATTTGCCACAAAACACTGCTAGATACAAGAGAAAGACAAGATACCCCAAAATCGCTGAAATCGGATTAAACACAATATATCTTACTCTAAGAACTGTTCAGTTTTATTGATTAATTAAACGCTTCTTGCTTTTAATGCACTAACGAGCTGTTTCTTCAAATCTCTCCTCCATTGCAAAGATCACTATTACAGCAGTTGTATTCGCAATCTTCCTTATCTTTGCAGAATTGGCTGCACACCGACTCCTCACTACAGGTTCTTCGATGATACTTCGGCTTTCCTTTGGGCTTCTCTTCCATTGTTACGCATCGCCATCCGGGCTCACAATAACGTACTTCCTGATGATTGGTGCACTGAGACCAAGAGGCAGATTCGGGGCATTCATAGCACGACAGGCACTCGCCTAGGAGATGGAACAGTATTCTAGAATGGCACTACAGAAGAACTTTGACAAATCATGATAATATGACCAAATTCAATCGTTTGAAAATCCACGATAGACGTTTTAATGGGTGAACTGATGGTCGGTAGTATAGGCTTGGAATTTCGTTTACCAAATAAAGCTTACATTGGCCCACTAAACCAAGATCGACGAAGTCATCATCATGATCATTTATTTGGCTTGCAAACGTATGTGCAGCTTGGCCAAATCAGTATTACTTCATTTAAAATTCAATCAGCTTTTTCTTAAAGCTGAAAGCTTGCTGTACTGGGAGAGTGTACTACATTTTACCACTTTGGTAAAGCAGACAAGTATGGAGGCAATTGATCATGTAAAAACTGGATATGGCACCCGAGTTGTGAACAGTTTGCGGTGTGGCAAATTACAATAACAAAAGCAGAAATGTATCACAAAGTTTCTCAAATTAATAATTTCACGACTGAATATTAGCCCGACACCTCTTGGAGAAGGATGATATTTGGCATGACTTAGAGGAAAAAAAACTCGGCCTGATGAGTCAGAAATTGGCACTACCATGTCGTAACAACATTTTCATTTCTCTAGCTATAATTTTCTGTATGTTTTAGGGTTTCGACTTTGCGATATCTTTTAGCTTCTTTTTATTTCACAGTGGTAAAATATATTTCAAATGTCTACATTTTTACCACGTAAAAAGAAAATGAATGAATACTTAGACACCCTTGTAAGCCTGAATAATCGAGATCACTCACCGTATTGCAGCATCAATGATGCGAGACAAAACAAGGTGATGAACCCCTTCATGGTAATTATAGTCTTCCCTGTTCTTGTTATCTTTACTCCAGTTGATTCAAAGTGAAGGTTTTATTATTAACAGTGAACTTTTTAATTTCGTCAATAAGCACTAAAGACTGGTTAAATCGTCCTTAAGTTGACAAAAGCTGCACTCGAAGACTTGCTAATGCAATCTGATTGTCTCAATGTCCCCTGACTCTTTATTGTGTGTATCTTTGGCAAGAAGAACCTATTCAATATATTTCGTTGAAAGGATATGTTTAAACAAGGTTAATTTCACTCCTCAGCTGCCCAAACAAAATTAAGAGATGGGCCATGACTTGAGCAGAAAAAGATCTTTGACTTGTTTTTCTTTGGATGCTTTGACTACGATTCGTACGAAAACTATGTCCAATCTTTGTTCTTCAGTATCACAGTTGCTGTCTTGCGATCAAAGGCCATCGTTTATATCATCTTTTACGATACAAAACTAATTAATGACCATTAATTAAAATAACGCTGAATTTTTAATGACTATTTTATTAGATGAATGACATATTATAAATTAATTAATCATTTCATAAAAAGATTTAAATTGTGTTGTCAGTTGCATCGATAGCTTTGTGATATTACGAACAGTACCCCAGGTTATCCTCCGACATTTCTTTTCTCTAGTTTAAATCGCTGACGAATAAAATTACGCCATTGTGATTGGCATACTGGGGGGCAATTTATCGTTAATTTTTAATTTGCACTACATTGCAAATTAACAAGCGCGCGTTCGTAATTTTCTCAGTCATATGATTGCGGAGCTCCGGCGGTCCGAAGGGCCCCGAAGGGCCGCCAAGTGGAGCACCATAACTATGGGAACAGAACCACGAGCAGGCATAGAAATAGAAACCCATGCAACTCTTTTTTCATGGTCAACCTGGCTAGCGGCATGGATCGCGGACGCGTGCGCCCAACGTCGACGACGACCTCGCACAACATTGCGGCCATCCAGCTAATACCAAGTCATGCAGTCTTGGTTTACAGCATATGTCTTTGATATTGGACATCCATTTTATGATCAACTGACACCTGTCAAAGCAACCTATCCGCTGACCAGTACCAGGTGACCATATCGCGGGCCCAGGTTAAGAGCTCGTCAAGGTCATGTGCTTTTTTGAAAATGACCCCTGACCAAGTACTGGCTTTCGACAGGATCGCGGGCTCGTGTCAGGTTTATTTGTTGCAATTAGGGCGACGACCAGGGCCAGGTTGTTCGGAAAATGGTTAACGCTAACCCAGGATTAAAAGTTGATCGATGTATAACTTTTTCTTGCATACAAATGTTTTCACTGCTTTTTGGTCATGGGCTGCGTTTTAGTTTGAGATCATTCAAACTCAAAACAGAAGGCCAAACAATATAAACAGAAAACCTCACAAAAACTCAACAACCTTGCAAAACTCAAATCAAAATTCTCGCTTATCCTGTGTTGCCTTAATCAGGCTTAAAACAACCCGGCCCAGGAGCTCTGCTTTTAGGCTTGGCTAAATCTATTTAGTATAATTTCCAGTAGTCAATATAAATATTGAACATTCTGATTGGTCGAAAAGCTCATCATACGACGCTATATTCACCCCGCTAAAGCTTGGTTACTAAGCTCGCCATCTTTGCCATCTCGGCAAGTAAACATGACGGACAGTTGCTGAATGAAGTTTTTATTTATTCGCAATACATCGCTCCAAGTTCAGAATATTTGAAAGGATGGAGAATTTTCAAAATGACTGCTGTCGCCCTTGGACCAGAAATCTTTCGAAGAACTTGTATTCAAGACTTTTAAGAATCGTAAACGCAGTGATTGCGTCGATCGCCAGCAGGTCAGATCGATTGACCGAAATTTATATTCCTCAAGCTAAAGCTATTCATTTTTAGACGATGATGACAACTGTTAATGAAGTCAACAACGATAAAACAAAGGTACCGGATGAATTTATTTTTTCGTAATGTTTCGCTCGTTTGTTTTACTGTCGAACTGGATGAGTAAATTGATCGACAATCGATGTACATGTAAGCTTATTACTAAAACTCCGGCCGCATACGTGTATGCACACGATTAATTGCGTCTGTGTTTTTATGTTTTAGTCGTTATTTTGTAGACCTTGATATTCACCTGTAAAAATTATACTAAAACAATTTTTCGCCTTTGGCGAATAATTGTTAAATATTATCTTGATATCTACACAAAAACTACCAAACTAACTACATAAAACGTTATGCGACCAGAAAATTTCAAGATGGCGGCCATATTACACTAAAATGGCCCTTCTTTGGACTTCTCTTCTCAACCCATAAAAGAGATGGGCTTCTAATATAGAGAGATGAAGTTCCAGGCGAAAATACACTGTGTTGATGTAACGACAAAAACTACCAAATTTCTAAGAAAAACGGTATTAGACCGGAAATCTTGGGTCTCCTTTCATGATGACAGCCATATTGCACTTCCTTTTAAGATGGCGGCCATATTAGACTTACCCGACTGTTGCTTCACATCATCCTCTTTTCAACCAATAAAACAGATGAGATTCTAATTCTGAGAGATAAAGTTCTAGGCGAGAGTTGACTGTCTTGATGTAATGAAAAAAATAGCGACGTACTAGGAAAAACGTTATTAGACCTGAGATGTTGGACTTCGTTTTATGATGAGGCCATATTAGATCTACATAAAAAAAGAGGAAAATGTGAAACTTCGGTTGTTGTTTAGAGGTCATGGAGGTCATCCTCTTTTCAACCCGTGCAAGAGATGGGATTCTAATATCAAAAACTTCCAAGGTACTACATAAAAATTTATTAGACCAGAAAAGTTGTACTTCGTTTCACGACGGCAGCCATAGTAGACTTACATGGCTGTTGTTTCACATCATCTTCTTTTCAACCCATAAAAGAGATGGGATTCTAATATCGGGATATAAAGTTCTAGGCAAGAGTTGACTGTCTTGATGTAAAGAATAAAAATAGCAAGGTACTAGGAAAAACATTATTAGACTACAAACGGTACACTTCGTTTCAAGATGGCGGACATATTAGACTAACATGGCGGATGATTGACATGATTCTCTTTTTCACCCGTTTAAGAGATGGGATTCTACCATCGAAAGATGAAGTTTTACGTTACAGTTTTATATCTTGATATCCACACCAAAAGTACCAAGCTACTAAATAAAAATGTTTTAGACCAGAAAAGTTTCACTTTGTTTGAAGATGGCGACAATATTAAACAAGCATGGCATTTGTTTTCATCATCCTCTTTTCAAACCGTAAAAGAGATCATATTCCAATATCGAGAGATAACGTTCCATGCAAGAGTAGACGGTCTTGACGTAAATACAACAACTGGGAAGGTACTGGGAAAGACGTTATTAGACCTGAGTTGTTGGACTTTATTTCAAGATGGCGGCCGTATTAGACGAACACTGCCGATGTTTGACTTTATTCTCTCTTTCACCCGTTGAAGAGATGGGATTCTACCATTGAGAGATGAAGTTTTACGTGACATTTTTATGTTTTGATATCCACACAAAAACTACCAAGCTACTACATAAAAGGTTATTAGACCAGAAAATTCTCCCTTTTTTCAAGATGGCAGCCATATTAGACCAACATGTCCGGTTTTTGGACTTGATCCGCTTTTTAACCCGTCCAAGCACGGCGGAAAAACCGCTGACTGGCTGAAAAATCCGTTGTCTTGGAGCATGCTCAAGCGCTCGCCGCTGACAATTTGCGGCTGCAAACGAGTTTCGAAAATGTCTGAATATTTTGCAAGCGGGAGCATCGAACAACAAGAAATATTGTGGATTTTTACCCAGTTAGAACTTCTACTTGTCGCAGAGAATGCGGATTAAGCAAAAGTAAGTATGTTGCAAATGTTAGCCTGGTTTTGTTTCCTTCTTTGAGTGTTATTCTTTGTGTTGTGATTTATTTTGTCCGTTGGTGTCGTGTTCATTTTGTGCCGAGTGGAAGCACCTGCTTAGCTTATTTACAATACTCTTCTGCTGCAGATATTGGAGTACAGATGACTTAACACAATGAACACAGCATAATGGAAAGCTGTGTTGAAAGGTAAGCCAAGTTTTCCTTCCTTTCCTTCCGTAAATGGTTGATTTTTGCAATTGGCAACATTTTCTAGTTCGTGTGACTTCGGAAACTTTTTGGCTCGATGAGTCTACATTTGAAAAGTTGAAGATTTTGTTCGCTATCATTTGAATTACCCGTCATATCTTGACTTGCCTCTGGGAAGAGACCCGTTAGGTTTTTTTGTCTGCCATGTTCATATAAATAAGTGACGAAAACCGTTGGCACTGTACTACAAATGAGCTTAATTTTGTAGATTTCGGGATATAAATCTTACATACAATGAACGTTTTAAAAGCGTAGCCAACTTATGTCCAGTCCGGATATCAGCATACTATTCAAGGTGACACATTTCTTTCTACATTTGGATATATCCTCTGGCTTGTGTTGTCTACAATTGAAAAGTTCTTGCAGCAGTGCAAGAATCTGATATGACAGATGTACACTAAGGTTTGTTGTTATTGAATGGACTAATTGCGTTGTTTTGAAAGAGTTTTTAAAGGTTATCGTGTAAAATTATTTTTTGACCTGAAGGCAGACTTTTTTGGGTTTAATTAATCAGATGATGATGAGGTTAATGAAATGTTTTTATTTATTTATTTTTTATTGAGTGAAACCTCAAGAAGTAACAATCCTTTTGTTGTACTTCATGATTATGTTGTACTACATGATTTAAATTTCCCAGTTACAAAGCTAGCAAAATGACTGAGGTATTCACAATATAGGTTGAAAGAAGTTGCGTAGTCTTCAATGCTCTACGCAGTATTGTATAATGTATGAACAGCGCAGATACTAAGTTAATGACATTTCTTCTTGCAATGTAATAAGTATTCAAAGGATGAAGCCAAAGTATAGCTTAATTTAATTTTACAGTTTTTCCTCTTTTTTTACACAGTTACATCTCAGATTTTCACAGCTCTCCTCCTCTCTTTCAACAACTTGATTCTCTGGCTGGGGACAGTGTGACGTGGCCATGTACATCAACGTGAAGAAGTTTTTTTCCTGGATGAAATGAATGCCATCTTCCTTGGAGAGGATACTAAATGATATGTTCCTTTCATAAAAAGATTTAGGAATAATAAAAGGGATAATTACGGAACCAAATGCATGGAAGAAGTATTTCAGGATTCCCCAGTAATTAATAAAGAAAAATGTTTGAAGACAGAAAAATTATAGCTTGGTAAACAACTTGGTTGGGATTAGACTTCTTAAAAATTTGTAGATCATAATATTTTGGTGTGGAAGGTTATGCGATATTTAGCAGTAATTTATTCTTTGCAATCAAGGTGAATAGTGGCTGTTATTTAAAGGTTAAATAACACCCAATAGCACTTCCATTTACATCAGAAAGGTGGCACTTCAGTCCGCAAATAATCGAGTACAACTAATGGGAAGGATAACGTTCCCCAGAAGAATTGTTTACTTCTTGAACGAACTTTGACAGCCAGTAGTTGAGACTGCATGCAGGCATATCTGTAATGGCCGTTTCCAAAGTTTGCACTCTTTCTTCAAAGTCTTTTGTGGTAAAAAGACCGCCGGGTTCCAAAGTACAGGACTTCACTAATCGATGCAGTTTCCATTCCTCGAAAACCTTACACGACCATTTGGCTTTATAAGCTGTTAATTTCGGTACTGCATTATCAACACTTTTCTTCTCATCCTCCACACTTTTCGGCTACCGAAATCTCTCGAACGACTTTCTTGCGATATACATCCTGACTGAACGACAACTTGTAAATGCTGGCAACCCCAGCAACTTTCACATCTCAGAATAAATTAAATCGCACCATAAATGCAAATTAATTACGCTGGTAAAAAATATCATTGATATTGAAATTATCGAGGAAGGAATGTTAGACAGCAAACAATTCTAATTGAAAGTCTTTGTTTATTATTTCTTTAAGAGTGATCATGAGAAGTTATTTCCAAAACTCGTGCTTCGTGTTTCATCGGGGTATCCAAACACCTCGAAACAATAAAAGCACTCGGCCTACGGCCTCGTGCTTTCATTTGTTTCTCGGTGTTTGGATACCCCGATGAAACACTCGCTCTCGTTTTGGAAATAGTACTTCTCATATCCAACAGGCATGAGTGGAATAATTGTTTTATTAAAAAGGCCCCCAAAATATAGAAAACTAGACTTAGATAACAATAAAAATGCTCAAAAAATCATGCATACGCTTTCCATATTTGTAGAGCATGGTATAATGGCTCATAACCCCTGATAGTTAAAACAATGAAAACTCTCAAATTGCATTATCCAGTGATCCAGTTTTTTAATGATGCTCATTGCTTGTGTGTTTGTGTCGGATTTTATTTTTATTTCAGTTTAGTTTTCTATATTTGGGGGGCGTTTTTAATGAAACAATTCTAGTCACGCTTGTTTGGTCTTTTTGTTTGGGAATGGGAGAGGTTAACTTAACAGTAGTTTTTAAATGTAGTTAATTTCAGTGAGGTGTTCAGAGGAAGGGGTTTGCTCCAAATGCATGTGTTATGATATTAGCCCTTGTTGCTTCACTGATGTTGATAGAGATTTGAATATCTTCTGGATCTGCTATAGTCTTATTTTCTACAGTAGTGGGTTATCAGCCCTCAGCCTAACACCCAACCTGGAAAGCCACGTGATCACAATTTGTCTGGTCCCTATCCTTCAACCTACCAGAAGTACAAGACTAGCTGACATAGCTCATAGGGTCATGGATACAAAAACCATCCCTCCACAATAAGGTGGTGACCCCTTAGGATGGTTGGAAGTTGGGGAGGGAGTAAACAAAATTTGGTGGCAGGGTCTGCAAGGGTATGGAATTTATCTGGAACACAATATGAAACAGTAGAATTTTATTGCAGTGTAGGCTACTGAACCTTCTCCTTAAAAGTATCTAGGAGAGATGGCATATGGTATTTGCTTCGAACAAGACTTAAACTTACTATTGGGGGAGGAGGGATCGTGCAGTTTTCATGTGTTTTCTCACAATAGTGCTTTTTGCAAAAAGGCATGCTTTCCAATGTGGTCAGTGTAAGATGCAGACTTTGGACTGCAGGCCAGGTGTTAAAATGCAGACTGTAGACTTTTCAAGTGTTACTGTGTGTTAACAGTAAACAGACCAACCTTATTCGGGCTAAAAGAAGTGAGAGTTCAGCCTCAATAGTTCTAGGGTTAGATTGAATATCACTCGGGTTAGCTGGGAAGGATCTAGGGGGCTTTGGCTGGTTTGGTCGAACCCCCTAGATTAAAAAAAAAAAAAAGAAATAAAACATAACATGCGAACTTGGCCTCAGAATAACAGAAATCCCATTTCCAATTCAAGGACCACAATTTCATAAATTTCCAGCGTGAAAGCCACCGGTCCCCCTACAGGGGACTGCCTTTTGGCAGTTTGTATCTCGAAACCCCTTCTCTGTATCCGCGCTAGGGTTAGCCTGAATATTTTCTCCAGTTAGCCTGTATAAGGTTAGCTCTCGATAAAACACGATTCTGTTATAATAATGTCTGCAGTGTGTATTTCCCCCTCACTCTGCAGTCTGCAGTGCACAGTCTGCGTTTTACACTGACTGAATTTCGATGTAACTACAAGCCTTCACATAAACGAATGTTCCCCCAGTATAAATTAAAGTGGAACAAGAACCCCTTTTGGCGGATTGCTTTTTTCGTTAACACAATGGAGAAATGTTTGCAATAACGAAGCCCACAGCTAGCTGCGGGGAAAGCTGCGTAGCCAAGGAACAAGAATCGTAGTAAGTGTGAAGTAGCATAACCCATAATATCAAACACAGGCTAACATAAACAAAGAGCAATTTATTTTATCCTTCAAGCTGTATTACATATACAATACAACTTTCTACAATGCCATATTAAACCTCTATAAGCTTACTACAAGTTTTCAGCTCATGGCAGTACATGGCATCCACTGAAGCGGCAAAACAAAGCACGAATGAATAGCACACAAGCGAAACACACAACAAAATTAGGCATTAGTGTGTACTACTTACGAATTCGTCCTCCACGTTTCTTTCTTCAGGCAACGATACAAAAGTCCAAAAACAAATAGCATTTAAAAATTTTCATCAGCACGAAAAAAAAGTCATATTTTATATGTTCCGTAAAATTAAACAAGCTACAAGAAATTGCGGTTCAAAACCTTAAAGAACTTGACACGACCTTAAGAAAAGGAAAAACGGTACCTCGGGTGAATGTGGAAAAGCTGAAAGTTTCCTTTCGGAAGAGCTGTCTTTATGGCCTGAGAAATCTGACAACACCGTTACGATCCTCTCAGTCACAGTCAAAACATCAGTATGGATCATTGCCCAAAGTAGCTGAGTTGTTTGTAACTGCCTTGAGCGAGCAAGATGTTGCCAAAAGCCATGTCAATGACGTGTTCGTTTTTGATTCGTCGTCCGCCATTTTGAAAATGGAAAGGCGGGAAGACGAACCGAAATCTACTGCGCATGAGCAGCGGTTTTTCCGCCGTGCCACCCGTCCAAGGAATGGGATTTTAAATCCAGAGATGACATTTAGGGGGAAAGTAGACTGTCTCGATATAGGGACAAAGATTAGCAAAGTTGTAAGAACAACGACATTAGAGCTGAGATGTTGGATCTCGTTTCAAGATAGCGGCCATATTAGACTAACATGATCGATGTTGCACATCATACTCTTTTCCATCCGTTGAAGTGATGGGATTCTAACATCAAGAGATGAAGATTTAGGCGACACCTTTATATTTTGATATTGACAAAAAAACTACCAAGATACTACATGAAAAGTTATTAGACCAGAAAAGTTGCCCTTCCTTTCAAGATGGCGCTCATATTAGACTTAGATGTCTGTTGTTTGACATCATCCTCTTTTCAACTCGCAAAAGAGATGGGATTCTACCATCGAGAGATGAAGTTTAAGGTGTAAGTTCTATATCTTGATGTCCACCCAAAAACTACTAAGCTACCACATAAAACGGTTATTAGACCAGAGGCGTTACACTTCGTTTTAAGATGACCTCCATATTAGACTTGCATGGCTGTTGTTTGACATCATCCTTTTTTCAACCCGTAAAACAGATGTGATTCTAATATCGAGAGATAGAGTTCCAGGCGAGAGTTAACTGTCGTGATGTAAAGACAAAAACTAACAAGGTACTAGGGAAAACGTTATTAAACCAGAAACGTTACACTTTGCTTCAAGATGGCGGCAATGTTAGACTTACATGGCTGTCGTTTAACATCATCCTCTTTTCAACCCGTAAAAGAGATGGGATTCCAATATCGAGAGATTAAGTACCAGGCGAGAGTAGACGGTCTAAATGTAAAGACAAAGACCAGCAAGGGACCAGGAAATTAGTTATTTATTAGACCTGAGATGTTGGACTTCGTTTTAAGATAGCGGCCATATTAGACCAACATGGCCGTTGTATGGACTTCATCCTCCTCTTAGCCGGTAAAAGAGATGGGAATCTAACAGAGATAAAATTTTAGGTGACAGTTTTATATTTTAATTTTCACACAAAGACTGTCAGGTTAGTATATTAAAAGTTATTTAAAAGCTATTTGTCACTTGTCCACTCGGTTTATTACTTTGCACAACATAGCCTGTAACTCACATCATCACGGCTCGCAGGGACTCTAAAGTGAGAGGTCACGTATGTTCTCGGGACAAAAGTAATGACTTTATTTCAAGGGATCCAAAAAAAAAGTCGTAAGAAACAATTTAATGTTATTTTACAATTATAAATACGGCGTGTTTAAAACTAGTCCAGTTCCTGAACGTTCCCGCCCCACCGTTTTATAGGGGTTCAGCTCAAACGGGACAAGAGAGAGTCAAGTTCCATCTGGTTACTTAGGGCAGCTACTGATAACACGATAATGAACCAAAAGCGGACCTCTCCTCCAAAAATTCCAGTCTGCAAGCAGATCAGACGGACTCGCTAGTAGTCGCAAGAAGGCGCAAGTTGAACTTGCGTAGAGACTTGCCTTGGGTGCATGGCCAAACGGACTCGCGAGTCTCCTCACAAGTACACGCAAGTCGCAAAAAAAAAAATTAACGATACGGGCTTTTTAATTAGTCCCCCGCGGCCAAAATGCTGTATTTCATTGGCTAATAGGTTGCTATAACAACGAATGAAGGTCGCCACTCAGTTTCCATTGGTTTGGGTTGGGTGGCCAAACGGTGACAAACTTGCGTCGACTCGCGTGCAAATTTGATCCCGACCAAAGTTAGCGCAAGTCAACGCATGTGCACGCCAGGCCTGACAAAACGGAGTCGCAAATAGACCTAAGGTTGCAGCTTGCATCTGCTTGCGAGTTTGTTTGGCCAGGGTTTTAGATCGCAAAAAGACCCTCGCATGGAAGTTGCGTTGAAAAAACAACAACTTATGCAGCTGGCCAAGCACTGTCAAAATGAAATTCCTGTTAAGAATCAAAGTATGGGTTTTCCGGGAACCGTTTTTCGCAACACTCAGCAGCTCACAACCTGGGTGGCGGGAGACTTTCCATTACAAGTGTACCGTCATCGTGAAGTCGAAATTTCTTTTTACATACATACATACATCCTTTATTATCTTTCCCCATGGGGGCTTTTCGAAGACAATGTGGTACAATACTACAATTAAATACTAATATACTAAAATTATTTCAGTAAAAATGGTCATAGGCGTAACCCGGATAGGTGCAATGAACAAAAGCAGAAGCTAAAAGTATACTATCCGACTCCACAAGGACACTTATTTAAATTAGATAAATCAAACAAGAAGGCTTTTCAATTAGTTTTACGGAGATAACAGGAGTTAACCGGTTTTCCAAGCGTTGTGATTACCTGTGATTGACACGAAAGGAGTTCTTTCAGCCGAAATTATGTAGACTGATCTGGATCTTGATTTTGAACCTCGGCAATGGTTATCACAATCATGGTATTTGAGGTTAACTACTACAACATTGTTGTTATCACTGATATTCTTCAGTATTTTCACGGCTTAATTAGGGCGCTGATCAATCTATCGCGATGCTTTCACTGAGCTGCGGTTTAAGTCGTTACTGGAAGCTCTAGATGAGCGCTCCATCAAACAGAAGCGTTCCCTTGATCGATTTCCCTCCTTTCGGCACGTTTTACACAGTTCTGTTCGAATGTCCCTTTTCAAGAACGCATAAACGGCGAAGTTCATTCCCGAGTTGAGTAAGATGAGAAGTCGGGAAATTTGAACGACAGATGAAGACACAGTGCATGGGAGGAAGTTTCCGCAGATGGCCCGATACAGAGAGGGAATCCAACACAGCACAAAAAATGTTATAACGAAACCAAGTACTTTCACTGTCGAGGAACGCTCGCGACGTCTTTGAGATATAACATGTTCACTGTCACCTCCCTTGTGATTAAATCTCAGCTGAGAAATGTGTTCCGTTGATCGTCTTCTCTGTTTTATAGCAGTGAATAATATCTTAGTGTACGCATAAACCAAGAAGATCGAAGGTAGGAACGACACGAGGAAAATCTGCAGGATTGTGACAACTTTATCAGCGGTGTCCTGGATGCTAATTGGAGCATCAAGCCAGAAAAGACAGACAAAATTTAAAATTCCCGGCAGTATCCACGACGAGGATATAAGACCTACTACCAGTTTAGACGTCATGCATCTGGTGTATTTTAATGGATATAACACACAGAGATAACGGTCCAATGTCAGCACGCAAAGACAGCATATCGACACGCTGATTGGATAGTTGTAAAACGAGCCGCGTACGGCCAAGGGCCAAATACACATAGCTGGTCTCCAAAGACAAATGAGTTCCGATGGTGTAATGATCAAACCAGTGCAGAAATCAGCTGTGGCAAGTGACAGAACATACCAGTTTGCTGTGCAATGTAATCGCTTCCTGGTACAGATTAACCACATAACTATACCATTTCCAAAAACAGCCACGAGGGATATTATGGACTTTAAGGACCAGTAAACCATACTTGGAAAAAACCCTTCGTTCGCCTTGATGCTTGAATACGATGTGTTCATCTTGCTACCGACAGAGAAAAATCTCCTGAATATAAAGGTATAGGGATAGTCTGGTGCTTCTAGAAACTGAAAGAGATTCAAATTAAAGTGATGGAATGGAGGTTTTATCTTATATAATTGATTTTTCCTGTCGTATTTCATCAAGACGCGGCCATCCTACAACGAAGAGCACGCGTAATTCACAAAAAATTCGACTACGGTCGTAGTGTCAGTGTTGACACCATTACGGTAGAACAGGAATTTGAGTACACCTAAAGGTCATTTTCAGATTATGCTTTTAATTAGAAGTGACCAGCAACACCCGTCACTAGAATAGGGTAAATTGACAACAAAGTAAATAAAATGTATTTTAATACATGAAACTAATGACCAAGTCTCATTAGAGACGGGAAATTCTTCCAAAATGGGTTTCCCGTCGGTTGCGGGTTCCCCATGCTAGTGTGAAGACGCGACAGGACAATTTTTTGACGAAAAACTTGTCCAAATTTACCCGACTTCCTATCTGTCTGCGTCGACGAGTTTTGTTTCCGTCGATAATCCGTCACAACAGTTTGCTGGTTGATTTTCTGGAGAAAATTCTACAAAAGGACTGGAACTAAGGCCAAAGCAAAGCGCTAAACCTCTAAGTCCTCTAAAATTCTAACCTGTCCTATGAAAATTTATGAAGGTTAAGTTAGGCGAGTTTGGCTTCACGAATTCACACTAGGACAGAAAACTAGATTAGATTCTTGTCTTCAATTATAAATACATCTAATATAGAGTTCAAGTAAGTTCTGTTCCGATCCAGATGGACTGGGATTTTAAAAATTATCTGTTTGAATCTTTTTTTTTCTGGCTTCGTTGGAGAAATTTGAAAACGCAGCTATATATTACAACGGTTAGGACTACCATCCACACTAATCAGGAGAAATCGCCCACCGAAAACGGTGATTTTTGAAAACAATCTTCAAACCGGAGGAATTCTACAACGCCCACTTTGCGTTTTAGTGTGGGCGGAAAACATTTTGAAAAAACCATGACGTCACGGTAATAATTTGCCCGAGTCTTCTCAAACCCAAATCCAAAGTGGTTTTTCTACCGCCCGTGATTGTTGCTTTTAAAAATTTCTCCGACGTCCTTAGAGTGAGAACTCCATTTTAAAATTTCTCCGGCGTAGTGTGGACGAGCCTCTATTTGTTTTTCAGTGGTGTCCACCGACCTTGTGTCAACCATTTTTTCAAATCTTAAAAAATTAAGCCTATGTAAATCACGTCAGTCCTGTTATTGGAATTATTTCTAGAGTATTTGTCTCGCATATGAGTTTCACTCTAAATCCCTTCCTTTGATGACACATGACAGTCTAGGACTTCAATTTAATGTCTGTAATGACCAAACTTTCTTAAGCCGACTTCAGGTCATTGAACTACACGGAAAAAAGGTATCGAATTTAGCTCAGAGACAATGCGCTGTTAGGGTATGGGGATTGTTCATCTTCTAAAAGAAAATTGATTAAATTATTTGCACTGTATGAACCTCCGGAAATATACGGTAGAACACGGGTTCATCGGTTTCCACTGGCCTTAATTTCCAAACCATTTTTCAAAAGTTAAAAAGCAAGGCTATGCACGCGCCTGTCATGTTTTTTACGAATCAAAGTTGTGTACTGACAAACTTAAATATTATCTGGCATGTTGAGCTTTACTTTCACTTTTGCAAGGACTTCAATCTAATGTCAAGCTTAATCTTTTTTAGTAAAATTCAAGCGAAGTGAACGGGATTTCAAATTCAGTAAAAAAAAAAAAACGATCCTCTGTAGAGGGTATTTTAGAAGAATGCTTTACGCACTGTTGTATACATCGCACTATTTGTACTCCGCTGTCGAGAGTAGTTATGTTACCCCCAGAAACTGTGAATGTATATGTAGAACACCTTTTTTTTTCTTTTTTTTTTTTTCATATTTTCTTTCTATGTTGTCGTTTTAGGTGTAACGTTAAGAGAGAACCAAAAGATAAACTAATCTCTAACGCGGGTCGATATATATATACATATATCAAGTGTATTTTACAGCACCTTTAGGAACCTTTAGAAATCGGTTCATTCGGATGAACAACGTAAAATTAGGCAGAAAAGGAGACTTTGTAGAACTCACCTTAAACGCAAATTCGCAAGGATGTTGAAAATAGATGTATAAACAAAATATTCAGGGACTGGGTTTTGAATGACTAAGCGACAATCACGGGTGTATTTAAAGTGACGTTGGCGAGTGCAGACAACTTTGACAGCTTGACGGCCTGTATTTGCTTTTATCTGCGTTTCAATTAAGAGAACATAATGAATTTTACTTTCAAGAAACAATTTTAACAACAATAGAATCCTCTGTCTCTTTTATCAAATGTTTCATTTTTTTTTACTTCAAGCTCTACCAAGCAAACCCTTCAAGATTTTCCGCGTGCGAAAATAATCAAGGTTAATATTGCATACAAGCCAAGAGGTACTACCTAGATATAAATTACAATTCTATATTTTGAGTGCGCCGTTACCGCTATTTGAACAGGTGAAAAGAAGGGCAGACTTCAACCACCGTGTATATTTATATTTGGGTGTTTTCGGATGTTCATGGAATAAAAGTACCGTACCTTTGTTTCGATGTTTTAATAGCAGTATCTAACAAAATGCCGTGCTTCTACTCCGCATTTGGGATTCAATAGTTTCACAAACGGTCCACTATATTTTGGTAAAAATAATTGAATAGAGATAGTCCTTGTTTCAATTCAAGCCTTTGTGTTATATTTGTGCAATTTTCTAATTTTATTGCTGCCCTGTAACACCCAGCCCGGTAAATAAGTCAAAGGTAAAAATGAAATATCAAGACAAGCGCTATATACTGACCTAACTTACTTTCCAACACGCGAAAACTGTTACCAAGTGCATGTTTTTGTTATTGTTGTTGTTTGTTTGTTTTTCATCTAATCATGCAAATTATTATACATTGAACTCACTATCTCTTTTCTGATTGGCCGAAAGCGTACAGTGAATTTTCGAAATCTGCGCCTGTGACGTCATATCTGCAGATTATACAATAATCATGTCAAGGATACTCAAGGTCACGGGTAATCATGTCAAGTTCGCGCGCTTTGTGTTGCTTGTCGTCAGTGAAGAAGCAAAAACATGACTTCCACTTTTTTCGTTCAATGTATAACAAAACAATTATTAGATTCGGGTTTTGTGATATCCAGAATAATCAAGGTCTCGGTAAGGGTTATCAGCCGAAGCCGAAGGCTTCGGCTGATAACCCCTACCTCGACTTTGATTATTCTGGATATCACAAAACCCTCATCCAATATAATTGTTTAGAATTGTACCTTGAACGTAGAAATGTGCTTAATTCATCCCTATCATCGTACATTTGTGGATAATTGTTTCAGGATGTAATTTTTTTCTGTATGGTACAAAAATCGAAGTTATACTTTACAAAAATGTCTACAACTTTTTGAGATGAAACTGAACACTGGGTACAGGGAGGGACGGTCCATGCTCGTTTCACGGCACCGATACATGAGGACGAGGCGCAGACGCTGAAACATGTTGATTTGGCCTGGAAAGGAATTACCGTATTTTCTCAATTAAACGCCGGACCCCGATTAAACGCCGGCCGCGTATAAACACCGGGTTCACGAGGCCAATTTTGAAATAAACGCCGGGGGCGTTTAATCGAGGCCCCGGCGTTTATTTGCGTTCGAACCAACAATTTGATTTTTCCCTTATTAAATAGCACTACTGCGACATACTAGTACGCTATGGTGTTTTGATAATCTTAATAGACGTTCAAAAGGAAAAGTCCGGCTTAACATAACAAGAATAGTAGCTGAACAACAAAATAAAACAAAATGTTCGTGTTCATGTTGTCATTAAGTCTTATTACCGATAACGCACTTTCTTTCGTGTGTTATAGTGCTCACTGTCACTAAAATCGCGAGGATCCCTCCAGCGTTTGTTTATGAGCTGTTTCAATCTTGTCATAAGTTGTCCTTTCTGAGAGGAAATCGCACATTGAATAGAAATAGGGACTTCAAGGCCGCCTTGTTCCAAGTTGCTAGCTCGGTAGGTTTCCTGTCTCACTTTAGCCGAAATTTTCCCTCCATGTTTTACAAAGAAGCAAAGAGCGGAAGAGAGTTCGATTGGGATGTGTCCGACATTTATATTCTCATTATCAGGGTCATGCACACGATAAACAGCCATCGCACACGGATCGTATTTGTTGTTTTCTTCATGACTTACAATAAGACCTTCGCCAATCGCAATATCTTTCCAGAAGTTAACGAGTTTGTTGTTTATGACAATTAAGGTACATTAAAAATCGTAAATGCGGACGCTTAACTGATAGTATCGAGGAGAACGATGGCGACATTGCCGTTTATACGGAACTTAAAACTTTGTATCCATACTTGCTCCTATTTATTTTACATATTTTTGTTCTGTTCAGTGCCACATGTCCCGATTGTAACATACATGTGCTGTTTATAATGCTGTATCTTTTAGCAATAATCATCCTCCAAGACTCAGGGACAGTTTACCGAATGGAAAAGTCATTTCGTGGTGACAAACTGCCCTAGGTTTCGGAGGATGGGTGAATAAATCAATCTGAAAAAAATGACAGAATATTGCACTTCATAAATAAACGCCGGGCCCCGATTAAACGCCGGCTTCAAATAAACGTCGGGTCCACGAGGCCAATTTTGAAATAAACGCCGGGGGCGTTTAATTGAGAAAATACGGTACAGGGATTATATTGCGCCAGGGCTCCTTTTCTTTGTTCTGCGGGGAGGGGGCGGGGGGAATCAATTAAATACACTCCATGAAATATAAAGAGTCTTAGAAGCTGGTGGTGGCTTTGATTTGGTGGCTTTGATGGTAACGAGGGAGATCGGGGCTGATCAGTTCCCCTGAAATATTGTCCTGATATTACCCGCTCTAAAACATGCTCCTCTATTCGTTCCTCTAACACCCACGGCAACAAAATAAATGTATTCCTCTAACTTTCCAAATGATACTATTTTCAATACAATAATTGAATACTTGCTAATCAATTCTGAGCTAGCCAGTTAACGTGCGCAAAAAGCCGCGCTATTCACTTGTTTGATACTTACTAACGCTTAGGGAATAAATTTGTTTTTCTACACGTAAGATGTTCGGAACTTTCCTAACAAAAGGCGCCCTGTTACAGCTCCCGATTCTGTAAATGTTGCTTTTTTGCTTATGATCCATTATGCACCAGTGAAAACCAGTTTTGAAGTTGTTCGCCAGTTTTAATCTGTTATCAGTTTCCTTTATTCTCGAGAGAGACGCATTTAGCGGTGCGTAAGTTAACACGTTGTTCTGGGAATTAGGTGCGAACCGAGGACCAAGAGGGTTGAAGTTCAAGCTATTATCAACGTGCGTTAGTTTCGAAGTGTCGTAGCGTGACATTCACAGCATTTGTAATATTTGCGAATGTTGAATATTCCACGAGGTTAATTGAGTCGCCACAAAACTGACATCGCCATCGACAACAGCACGCGTCAGATACAGGTATGTTTTAAACCTTGAGTTGTAATGTACAAAGTTCATCTTGCTTTCTTCCGCTCTCAGCCGAGTTGTTACCAAACAAACGTCCCGGAAACATGCAAACTTTGATACACGCGATGTAACTTTACTGAGCCCTTTATAATGGCCCTTTGAAAATAAACACTAAAGAATGTAGTTGCACTCGCTACCGCTCGTACGGTTAATGAACAAATTTTTAAGCCCATGATCTCAGGTAAAGTCGCAGATATTGTTTAAGGATTAGTTCGTGTCTTCGACTGAATGAATATATAAAGTAATTAGCGATTCGCGGACTCTGGTGTGATTCGATCAGAATTGATCTCTCTACATGTAGCTCACGGAATCGAATAATTTATTTGAGATCGATCATCTACTGACCTTCTATACTGCTTCAAGGTCTAATCTGAGTTGTTGAAATTATACCGAACTGAAGACGGAAAAAATGCCAACTTGAAAGTGACAGAGATGACGATGAGAAATGAAGTCGTGTACTACCAAAAGTAGTATTGGAGGGCTGCTCGCCCGAACCTAGTTAAATGATGATTCATCAAAGCAGTGTTTAGAGGTTTTTATTTGCATATTGGTTCTCAAGATCGATATTTTTCTGACTTGCCAAACCGTGGCGGAGTATAGATAGGAAGTATTTGTCAAAGCGTCTTAATATATTTAACTCATAGTGCAATGTGGCTTATGTGTGGAAATGATATAACGTGAAGAGGTAATTTAATATTCAAAACAAAGCAGGTGAATGTAATGGAATTATTGTTAGCACGGTCTTTAAACCAAAACCAAACTACAACTGTTACAACCAATGAAATAAAAGATGTGTTTATTGTCCATCGTGGTTACATAGATAAATGCACACTATCATTAGGTGGTCGCGATGTTTCGGCAACTAACTGTAAACTGTCCGAAATAAAGTTACTATCCAACGTTGGATTAATCGAGCGTAAGCGAACTCAATTGAAGTTAATTGCTGGTTTTATTGTCATTCTTTCAAAAATAAAAATCAAGAAACTGATATGTGATAGCTGGATGATATATAAACAACGTCGCCGAGAGTTTGGTCTAGAAGGTTTCTCATACCTGCGTTTTTCAGAGACATATTTCACCTAGTACATTTATTGAGACGCCATGTTGACGTCCTGCGGAGTGGAACCAACATGGCGAACATAAAGAAACAGAAACATCTGTCATTGAGATAGGCTCCTAACACGAAACTTTACTACTCTAGAGTTCCGACACATTGAAATTAATACTTCGTTTAATAAAAGGACTGTTGCAGTTATTAGAATTCGAAGATACATCATCTTTTGCCATATGCACGCGATAGCCTTCTCGGCTCGCCATTTTTATGTTACGCAACGCAAAAACTGTCACATACTCGATTATAAAACAAAGACACCCGGTCAAGCTAAACTTTGTACAACTTCAAGTCCTCAGAAGGTCTCATATCTGATGAAACTAAAACCACAAAAGGATGGAGCCAAATGCATTTTCTTATGTTCTGTGGAGTAAGATGAATGTGTTTTTACTAATTATAACGACCCATAGGCGTTGGAAAGCTCAACGATTCCTGGGCTTAGTACATAAGAAAGACTGCAGGCAGAAAATCATTTTCTCAGTACAGCTTACAATGCGCACAGTCTAACAAATAAACACATTTCAACCTGGATGAGACGACCAAAATTTGTGTGTTTCGCCAGAAATGTGTTTTTCAGTATTTTTACAGATTGGATGACACTCTATATATCTGAGATTGAACCACACTTTATTCTTTTTTCCCAGTAACACTTACATAAAACCAACTCAAGATGCATTCGGAGTCCAGGCTTGGAAACAATGAGTACCGTAACTGGATTGAAGTGGGGCAATTCCTGCTGTTTCTCTCAGATGTCATACACTCTCATTTAGCAACGGAGTTCAATGCGTTCTACGACGCCTTAACAGTCATGGTAGGGTCTGGAACAAAGTGCCACTGTACGTATGCTCCCCGAAAACATAACACGCACAGCTGTAAGTGGGCTCAAGCCATCGCGAGTTATCACCGATGTCCATCAAAGATCACTTGGTGGGTTTCTGACAATTCTAAATGGGACGATTCTGTATTGGGACCAATGGAAATCGCTCGGCTTTACTCCGGTGAGAAATCCGTGGGCGGCTTACGGTATTTACAGCTTATTCGGCGATGTTCCTATTTTAACGTCTCAGAAAGGTCTCTCAGTGACGTTATTAATGTTTGGAAGAATGTCTGGGGAAATGCACCCGGTCAGAGCATTGGTCACGAGGAGAAACTTCGGGCAGTTGATGTAATAACGAAAGTTCTGCATGAATCTTGGTTTAGAGGGGAACCAAACACCAAGAAAGCCTTGAATGACATCCAATCAGTCGGATTCTGGGATTATTCCAAGCTTCAAACAGCTGAAGTAAATGTGATGCGTAATTACCGAGAGCTGCTAGAGAACAAGAGACAGAAAATGGCTGAAGACATCATGGACGTAAACACAAAACTGGAAAACGCCGAAAGCCTGTTGAAAACCGCGCGAGATCCGGACCAACGCACAGCAGTACCTCTGCGGGAATCTTTCTTATTGTGTTTATTTAACTTTGTTGCAGTTAATTTCAAACTTTTTACAAAGGGTCGACAGAATGTTCATCACCATTTGATGGAAGCTCTTTGTGGTTTTCTTTACTGGTTCACGTTCTACGTTTACATTATTCTTATTTTAGCCTCCATCTGTATTCTTGTTGGAGGTTTAGCAGCAACTTTTGCTGCTGTTAGTTGCAGTCTTTATGTGAAAACCTTCAAACAAGTTTGAACAAAGGCAACAGCCTTTAGCTTTCATGCCCATTTATTTTATAAATGCGATAAATTGTTTACCGAAAGCATGTGACTTTTTTTACTTAAAACCAAAACCAAAGTAATCACTCTGACCAATCACAAAGGCCGGAAAGGCAATCCGATGAACCAATTCAAACTCGAAGTATAGCTGACGAGAAGCGCAGGAAAACGTCAACGAGCGAATTAGGGTTTTACACATTGTGTTTAAATTTTTCACTATTATGCTAATGCTCGATGCTTAAAAATCTCACTATTATGCTCAAAAGGCGTCACTAATATTATGTTGCCAAAAATATTATAATATTTACCCTTAACGCCTATTATATATATATCGGAAGCACGAAGAACGGCTCAAAGTAATTCTCCATTGCTTCTGACTTGGGTATTGCAAAATGATTTTCTTGTAACTTCTTTCTAACTCTGATGTAGCAGAAGAGGGTTGAATTAGCAAAACCTGTTGACATGTGCTGTATGTACTGTGTATAGTCAAGTGGCTGGTGCTCAGTTTTCTCGTGGCCTACCCAAGACCCCCCAACTATCAGCCAGTTTTTGTCACTAGTGACCTCGTGCTCAGTTCTTTTCCCCGACTACTGTGCTCAACTTAATGCGGCTATGATATGTAAAACCCGAGAACGAATGGATCTCTTCGGCGATACGGCGACCATTTTGAATTTTGTTGTTTCAAATAGCTATTATGGGATGCTCAGGGGGCAAATTAGTATGTCTTTGCCCATAAGCATCCCATAATAGGTGAAGCAATAGAATTCCAAATTGCCGCCGTATCACTGAAAAGGTCCATCACAATTAGTTTTGGTTTATCTTCTTACTGGACGAAAAAGTGGCGCGAGTTTTTTAACCCAATCGCATAGCGTAGTCATGTAAAAGCAATTACTTTCGACAATCAAGAGAAAACCGCTATAACAGATTCCATGTTGCCGTGCGTCTGTTCAATAATAGATCACAGATGACGTCAAAATGTGGTAAGAACATCAGTGACACACTCGGCTATCGCCTCGTGTACCACTTACTTGTTCTTACCACATTTTGTCGTCTTCTGTGATCTATTACTGACCAGACGCACGGCAACATGGAATCTATTTGCTTTATATAATAAAGAAACAACAGAAAAAGCTTTTTTATTGTAAAATCTTTCAACATAACTCGAAAGCTGGCTTTGGCGAACACGAAAAAAAAGCCATTTGACGTAATCTATTGTCTATACAAAATGAAGCAATCTCATTGGTTGCTATGCGAAGCAAAGAATTGTGATTGGTCCAGAAAAATCACGCCACTGTCAAACTTGAGTCGAAAGTCGCTTCTCGTGGATCGAAAACTTACAGTGAAAGTAAAATTGAACTGCGAAATCCACAAATCTTGAAGAAAATGCTAAAAAATGAAGTTAGTTTTTGTCATCAGAGCAGCCCTTTGAGCCGAAAAGCTTGGATGTTGTCTTGAATATCGCAGGAGTTGAAAAATCACGCTCGGAAAACTTGCGCTTGCGGTCAACACTGAAGGCCATTCGATTCGAATTTTGGATGAAAGGAGCGTTAGTGACGGTGGAAATTCGTGTCCTCTGTGGTTGGTGATTCTCAAGTCAGTTTGATGTAGCGTCGGAGACACCTTAGAGCTGGGATACAGTTGGCCGCGAGCTGTAGCTAGCCCTACTTTTCTCGCTACTGTGCCCTGAAACGAAATGGAACATTAAATTCGAGACAAAGCAATGGTTTCTTGCCTAAAGTAATTTCAAGACCAATTTTGTGTTTGGTTTAGTCTTGCTCGACTGCCGACTGAGACTGCCCGGGTATTTTTTCTGCCGAGGAGTCATTTTCTAGAAAAGAAACGGCGTTTTCTTTCTTCTTCCAGACTCTCGTACTGTTCAATGCCTCGACAAGACGTTTTTGTACCTTATCTTTCCCCAGTCAGGCAAAATAGTATCTAAATTATTCAAAACTAACCGCCATTTTAAACACAGAGGGAAAATTCTTGAAATGATGACGTTAATCGTGCGTCTGTCGTCTAATAGATCATAAGCGAGAACCTATCAAAATGCGAGAATAACTTGGGTTATTATATAAAAAGTCATACATGTATATGACAGACACATCTAAATCGGGTATCTAAATGACAAGACCCGTTTTACAATCAACGCCACATTATTTCGCTGATTTCTGTTGTTACTTCATCATCTACACTTTACTATTCACGGGAGATTCTTTCCCAGCGTTCATTTTATTGACTTTATTGACCTAAATTAGTAGATTCATCACCATTTCACAGAGGACCCGAACACTGTATCAACAATAATATAATCATGGGTAAGTGTGCTGTTGATTTACCTGTGTTCCTGTGTCTTTTTGAGCCGTTTATAAGAGTTTTGAATAGAAGCGAAGGCGGTTTACCTTTCGAATATTATCTTGGTTGCCGCTTTGTAAATGTGACGCTCCGATTAAGTCTTAATTTAAGAAACCTGAGAATCTCTCCCCCAATGAAAGTTAATAGTTAATGACGATTATAATGAAACCTCGAGACGCAATCGGAGCGTTATACTGTATTTACAATTCAAAGGGGCAGACAAAATAACTTGAGTCTCTATTGACTATTTATTTCTTCAGTTCTGTAAGTCAAACATTTTTTTTCCTAAATAGAGCAAATTAGGCCGGTACCCCGCTTTGCCCAAGATAGTAATTCAATGCTTGGCCATTTCCGACTTAACTTTAACAAACTCATTTTCTATATGATACGTTTTGCACGAGGACTTGTTCCGAAAAAGAGGCAGACGGCAACTTGGAAGTGGTCTACCCGTCAAAGATAAATGATCAAAGCATTTACCGCCTTTGAGTTTGACTCTGTGCCATTCCGAACACTGAAGAATCGATGCTTTAGTTTTGGTTTGTATTGGTTTTTTGACCGTCTTGATTCCTAATATAAATTCCTCTTAGCTTCCTTTCAGCGCCGAAAGGTTTTTTTTGTCTTACTTTATATTAGGTTCGGAAATTAAGTAATGATATTACGCATGGTTATTTAACAAATTGCCACGATGCCCCATGACATAACGGCCAGGAAGTCTTCTTTATTTGTCATCTTCATATCACATATATCTGCCTGGGATAAACATTAGCTAACAGTATATAGACTTATCCGACATCTTGGAAAAAGCTGCATTACCCACAATTGGTCTGTACGATCTGTTGACAATTTGTTATATGATAAACCTCTGATTATTAATCAAGCCTTCAATGAGGCGTTTTAATATTTTATGATATTACTATTCACGGCATGTTAATATTACTTCTTCTTTCGGATAGTTTTGTGGTTTTCGTTCTTCAATGAAAATGAAATTAATTATTTTTAATCAATGTGTTAACGTGCCTTGTGACAACTGAAAAAATATTTTCTGACCTACTTTTGAGATCGAGAACTGGTTATTTTGTATTCAGTGGTGAACGGTAAGATTTAAGGTATAATGGATTTTAAGGAACATGAACTCACATGCACCCGCACGTAGAATATTGTATGATATTTAGTACCAATCCATGAGGTTCAGGATAATCAAGTAATGACGCGGCAGTTTTTTCTTTTGCCTGTGAAATGATTTTTAGATCATCTGTTTGTTTACATTTCGTTTGTTACTTAGCTTCGCACTATCTCACGCTTTCGTTTCAGAGTTTAAAACGGATGTCCATTTTTGCCGTCGGTAAATTACACAGGACTTTGAGTGCTACTTATTGCACCATCATGTTCATTTAAATGTGTTATATTCCCAAGTACTTGAAGCACTTTAAACATATTCCCGCGCATTCGTGGAATTAATATTGCTTTTTGCCGCAGAATAAACGGAAATTTCACGTTGTGTAGAAAAGTCCTTTTCCGCTTCCAGGAATGTACCATACACATTTTGGGCACAAAATGTTGAGATTAGGCCGGAATAAACAATTTGGAAAAAATATATTTACTACTTTCCTCGAAAACAAGTCTACAAACTGAAAATTGAGTTCTATTAACTCATAACGTCCTCTTATTCTAGTAATTAAGATATATTATGTTTCAATTCACGGTGAATGATCACCGCGTTTTGATTTAGCTCTTAATAACGATTGACACTTTAATTTCGCGGCCTTTTAATTTTAGGGCCCTCCGAACCCAATGCTATATCACCGGAAATATACAATTACGTTTTTTCTCAGGAGTGCGCCGTTCTTCACTGAAAATCTTTACGAAAAATCTTTACAAATTGATGACTAACGTTAAATATATAAAAAGATGCAACGCATGCTTTCCAAATTCTTCTTTTCGGTGAAAAAAGCGGAAAGGAATTGTTTCTTTCTCCTTGGTTTTGATAATGGCTTTTCAGCTTTAGCCTAATTCAAGTGCTTGTGGGTGTTACTAAAATTATTCCGCTTACCATAGTGACTAAGGACATAACTTGACGTTCTAGCACAGTTGACCCACAGAACCATGTGAATAGATCTGAACCAGTATCTCGAGCACAATACTAAGCGTGTATTGCTCGATGAAAAGATGATAGTTTATGTACCCTTTTCAAAAGCTTCAGGAAAAACAGAAGCAAGTCTTCGAAGTTTTCAATCAAACGTTCGTACAGGATATCTTTGGCTGGCTTCCAATTCAAACCCAGAAAGGTGACTTTCATGTCTCCTGCCCCTGTATAGCCCCCATGTATTTCGATTGAGATCATGAGGTCAAAGCCTAAGAGTCAAACATTGAAGAAATTTACTGCTAGCATGGGTTAACGTTCAGCTGGAACAACAAGTGGTGGATTAAACTGAACACACAAGATTTTCTTCTTTCCAGAAATGTTACATTAAATTTTCAGATTTGAAATATCCTTTTCAAGTACAGTCTCATGATGAAAGGAGCTGTACTTGCAAATGTGTTAGAATCACTTTTTAATCATGTGGGAATTATCATAGTTCTATGATGCTTAGGACGCACCAGCTAGATCTCAAGAACGCCAAAATATCTACCATTTTTCACATACAAAGAAGAAACAAACATTCACTCGACTTAACTTGCTTTACACGTATTAAAACTCTCAATAAACCCTTGATACATGACAACATGAAAAGGCACTTGCCCCATATGGTATATTTAGAATGGCGAACAGTTCAGACATATTCATATAGTTTGTTCTGGAGCAGCGCAACGTTTTCGCGCCAGAGACCTCCCTCGCCAAAACACAGTTACAATAACAATCAAAAGTTTTTCCTATAAGGGTATTAGATGATAGACAAAATCTTACAAGGTACCCCAGTTTGTAGCTTTGCTGTGTATCATACCCGTCTAAGATAAAGGAGTCATGAAGATACAGGGAAACGGCGATCGATACTACACACCAAACCAGTCAATAATACACGATATTTTTGTTCCCAGAGTTTAAATGAAGTTGTGCAACCAAGAAAGAATGCAAAAATACGATACAAATGGCTAAATTTGCGCAGTGCTAATATCCGATAGGAAGATGTCCGTGATTTACGAGGTTAAAACCCTTGAATGATGTCACAACACGTTTTATTATTTCATTTTAATAGCATCATTCAATTGGTATCACCGCAAGAGAGACGCCGCTATGCGCTGTTATCGATATTGCCTCCAGCGAAACTCCAGACAATATTGTTTAACCATCATTTACATCCGCAGTTGTTGTTGTTGTTGTTGTTATTATTTTTTCTTTTTTTGCTCATAGCTTGCTTTAATACACCAGATGGAATTAGAAAACTAGTGTCTGGTGGTCCAGCAATTGGTGCGAGTCAAGAAGAGCATTACCAGTTCTACTACAGTTGTAATCAGAATACCTTGCGCGTAGAGCAATTCATTTCGTGTAAATATCGGTATGTTCACGGTTTGCGTAAGTTAGTAGGTGGGGTGTTAGGCCGAATTGCGTTATCAAAACCTTTCAGGAAAATAACCACAGTACCAAAAAAAAACATACTATTTTAGGAACCAGTCGGCAGAATTAGAATCTCTGCTGAGAATCCTTTGAGTTTATATTCTATATTGTTCTTCTACTTGAGCACCAAGAGGTAAGTTCAAAAGCTCACTTCTTCCGGCTTTGCCGTTATAAAAGCAAGCTGTAAAGGACGTTTTTCACCATAAGTCGTCAGATAGAGCTGCAGGCCATTTTTGATCCTGTCCAACGCCGACGAACGTTCCCGAAGATGAAAGGTATTCTGGTGTTAGCTCTTGCGGGCTTGTTCCTTGGTTGTGCTTTACAGGTTGTCAAGTCAAGAGGACATTTCCAGGACGCATTTAACGATGACTACAACGGACTGGAAAGAGATGCACAGGAGTTGACTTCTCCGGATGAATTTGATGACTACAATAGCGAAGAAGACGATGACGATGACACGGATGATGGTGATGATGATGATGATCTCGATGTTGAAGTCAAAGCCGCCGATGCCTTTGATGATGATGACGACGAGGAAAATGACGGGGAAATGGGAGAATATCACAGGTAAGCGAGACTGGGCTTTATCGCTCCATAGGAACACGGGTCATTTGTCCGAGGGTAGAAAACGCTATGCAACGGATAAATCATTATATAGTCGATTAGTGTTTTAAGAGCAAACTACGCTGTCTACCAGAATCCAGTCTTTGAACAGCTGTCAACAGAAAGGTCCTGCTAGATGGATTGTTTTGTAAGAGGAAGGGTAAATAAAGGATGTTATTGTTTGCGGGAACTGAACTGTAATATGGAACTGAATTTAACTGTTTGTAGATTAGAGAGCAGTTTTGCAAAAGGAGTATTACACGATCCGATTAGCTTACATTATTCAATGACAGACCGATTTTGATCGACCAATTATTCCTCTTCCCTCTCTGCTGTTCAGTCAGTTTAGAGCGTTAATCTTGTCAGCTTTTACGATATGACCACAAACCGTTGAAAATATTATTAACTAATGATAACTTTGTAGGGGGTAATTTTGTTTTACTTTGCCTGTTCTAGTGATGTTCAAGAGGATCCCCGACCAAGACCAGGCTGGTTCCGAAAAATCTTTCGTGGCCGCAAACTTAAGAAAGCACTGGGAAAGGTAGCTCGTAAAATCCGTATACGCTACGAGAGAAGATTCTAATGCAGAGCCAACAAGTTGTGTAAAATCCAAAACTGGATGGCCTTTAAATTTATACCTCGAGTAATGTTGTAAAGTTCATGAATTAAATGTTTACTTCGGTGTTGACCATGTTCTTGTTGTTGGTTTATGAATTTCTTGCAAAACTTTGTTCATGAGTCAAATTTAGTCCAACATTCAATCGATGCACCAACGGTTAAACATGTAAACGGTAATAGGCAAAACAACAGGTGTCTTTGAGGCTTTAATGAGCTATCGCTGCTGAATTGCAGTCTTACTCAGTTTTAAGGTGGCTCCCTATAGTTTTACTATCGCACGCGCGCTGAGGACGAAAGCTAGCTCAAGTAATCTGCGCGCGCTCGAAGGAAAACGTCAATGTTTTTCGATATTTTATTACGTCAACATGAGTACAACAAGCAAAACTGACAGTGAATTTTCTCGCGTTTCCTTCGGTGAAATTCCGTAAAACTTGGCAGATTGGTAGTAAATGATTTACTTTAGTCGGAGCTCGTTTTTCAGGAAAATCTATATGACCAGTTTTCTCGCAGCGGTAAAAGACGTAAATTTGCAAAAATCGAAAAACCTGTCTTTACAAACCCTACTTTTTTCGTCTTTAAAATTCGTATCCCGCAGGAAGCGATATGCTGTGAAAATTTGGGAAGATTTCACCGAAGGAAATTCAAGAAAATCGAAAGTAAAGCCATAAAAAAGTAAAAAACATATTTGTTTGGGCATTTATAATTCAAGACTAAAACCAATAATTTTAACAGAGATAATAGTAAAACACTATTTAATCATTGCTTATTACGCGTAATTAGTTTGAGAGAACTGGGTGTAAAAACGAATGCAAAAACGGCATTCAAAACATAACACTTGCGCGCGCAACGCCATGATGATTACCCTAAATAAATGATTACCCTATGGAGCCACCTTAAAAGTATGGATTAAGTATATTTTTGCTGTCAAGCGAATGTTGATAAAGTTATTTTGTGAACACCAAGTTAACACAATTTAAATCATCGTCTTTATTAAAAATAGAAAAGTGGAGCCATGCAGCTCAGTGCTAAGTGAATCTATTTGTCCGAGCAACCATTCTTAATTTTGGTAAAATTAAGAAAATCCAACCAAAAGTAGGAAATATATTTTAACTCCAAAAAACAGCACCTGACTTGCATGACGGCTCAGTGCTATACTGATAAACTCGTAATAACAGTCAATTTCCTACAGTTATACGCTTTCCAGGTTTCAGATATCTGTAAATTTCCATACGTATTTTACTACTCAGTCTTGATACACCCTGAAATATAATCTTACAGCTACGCAACTTCTATACAATTCAAATTCAGCAGAGATGACAGATCAAAAAGAATATTACTTCCGAGTAATTTCATGTGCAAAAGAAAATTAAAAGCTTTTTGTTGCTAAGTTCAAATGCGGCGTTGTAAGCTAATGAAGATGTGTAACGAGGTAAATGCCGTGGGAGCGTGGTGTTTAGGCTCTCTGTGCATTTCTAGCTAGGTGGTTTGCTTTCTGAACATAATAGTATTAAAATCTCCCAGTCTGATAAATTGTGTACTTGAATAAACGATTGCCTCTGAATATTATTTTCCCCTTTTTGTATTCTTTAATTCATATTTTCTGTTGGAAAACTCTTGTAAGCGGTTTTGTTTTGACTAGACAAATTTGCATACAAGGCTTGAGTTCCGATCTTTCGATTATCGTTTTATCGCCGACAAGCTATATTTTTAGCAATTTTAAGTATTAAGTTTAATTTCTACATGTAGATAGTACTCATTAGTTTATACCAAACCAGTGGATGGCGCTATTCGTGCATTCTGATTGCCTACTCAAACTCCGAATAATATTCGCTTTTCACCTTCCAGTTCACGAGAGTCGCAAGGAAGACGGTTTCCTTGTTTCCTAACGTAGCAGAAGAAGAAAATTTAACAGTCTATGAAGCAGCTGTCCCTATTTAAGCTTATTGCAACAAATTAAAACTGCAAAATTCGGCGTGACAGTATTTACAAGTGCAACTTTACTATTTTTAGCTGTGAAGTTATCGACGAAAACCAACATAAAACGATTTGTTTACATAATTGCAATTTACAGCAAAGCAGCTTAAGGGTTATTGTTTAGAGGTTAGTGAAATAAAAGCGAAAAAAGTTATAAAGTGTCTTACAGCATGGTTTTAAATCTAGAACACTCTACAACTCTAGTCCTGTTGAAGAAATTCTTCTGGAGAAATTTCTGTGCCTTCAAAAGTTTTAGAGAATTAAACGCGACGGCAGTTTTTACAACAAATCTTTCGCTTACCGCAATTCAGCAATTCGCGTCAGTTGAATCTTTCGAGCAGCAAATTCCAGCATGAGTTATTAATGCTAAACTGTGAGTGAGTTGAAAAGTCTGAGATGACTTTTCTTGCCCTGTTGCAAATTCTTCGTGCGAATTTGCTTGCGGAGGACTTTTTGCGGTCCTCTGAGTCCATTTTTGTGCATATTTTATCCTACTGGTCTGATATATACGGTGGTCGGTAGCTAGATAAACAATAGCCTTCATTTGGCGCGAAAATATGCTCGGGTATTTGTCCGCTGGCATTATTTGTTCCGAGCTTACTGTGAGCTTTGAGGAACAGATAATGTCCAAGGACAAATATTCGAGCATATTTTCACGCCAAATAGAGGCTGTTTTGTTTATTATCCTTCAAATATTTTCCGCAACACGCGCAGTTTTGAAAATTGGGGAATATTCTCGGATATTCCCCGGTTTTAGGTGGAGAATATTCGGTCACGTTTTCGCGAGCGAAAATATTTGATGGATTACAATGGTGGATATTTACCTTGCAGCTTCCAGCCTCGGTAAATAACATCCACCGCTAGCCACCTCCACTGCGGGGAATATTTGGCAAATAAGCAGTTATCATTTTTCCTTCAACAATATTTTATTGAACCATACTGATTCTTTTTGGGCAGCTAACAGTTTTTATCAGATTACCTTCACGTGCGCATTGGCCCAGTTTTCCGCGTCGCTTGATGAAACAAATAGGCTCGAATGAATTTTGTGTTTTAGCCATGACTATAAAACAGTGAGGAAAACGGTATAAACATAGCGATCAGACACTTCACTGCAGCAGCTTCCGTGCTTTGCTCAGCCACGCAAACCTTCAAATCTTTAACGAATGGAAATCCCATAATATGCTTTAATATTATATATTCAACATGGCCGCTGCATCGGGAAAAAGGTTGCGTGTTTTGTATTATATGAATATCAAATATCACGAAATGATAGCCAATAGCCGGTGAATACATTAATGTATATGAATTAATGATAATATTTATCTACGTAAACTTTATCAGTCATCAGTTTCATTTTACTCCCAAGAAGAAACTTACTGTGGCCACTAAGTCAACATCGATAAGGACTCTAATCGAATCAAGACTCTACAGCGATGTGGTTCTGGATCACATCATTGTTTTTTACTACCATAACAATACTTGGAAACACTCTTGTAATATACCTCATCATCACTCGCCGTCGACTTCGTACCAAAGCAAACTGGTTTCTCTTTTCATTGGCCGTGGCCGATCTCAGCTTAGCCGCTGTTTTTATTCCGCCTCATTTTCGCTGCCGAATAGCAGGCTGCAGCCATGCAGAGGTGATCCTCTATTTAGTCTCATACTTCGGGGATGTTTCTGTTACAAGTATAATGGCATTCACTGTGGACCGCTATTGTGCAATAGTCCTACCCCTCAAATACACGCGCATAATGACAAAGACAACGATCGGTCTCCTTCTTATGTCGGCCTGGCTGGCGCCGTTAATTCTAGACACTATTCCCACACTCGCGCTGTCAAATGAAGATATCGCACAGCTCACAAGCATGGTGATTTTTCAGTTCACACCTTGCATCTTCTTGGCGATAGCTACGAGAAAAATCATTAAAATAGCAAACAACCATGCCAGACGCACGTCAATTTTATTAAAGCAGCTCAAGTTCAACCGTGCGAGCGAGCGACTGCGAGGAAAATCAGAAGTGTCGTCAGCTCGCTTGATCACAGTTATGGTTGGAATATTTTTAGCCTGTTACATTTCCCAGTCATTGTCTTCGTTGTGCGCCTGTTTTCCGTCTTGTAAAGCATCACAACCTGAGCAAGTCGTCAGATACGTTTTATCATTTCTTCTGATTATAAATTCTGGTGCAAACCCTTTTGTCTACGCACTATTCAAGCGAGATATAAAGAAGGAATTTTCATGGGTGTTTTTGTGCAAAAGGAAAACTGTGAGATAGACAATCGCTTTTTTTAGTGAAAACAAAGTGAATACATATAGATATCAGAGCGACATAATTTTCTTTATGGAACCAGGGTGTCTGAAGTCGAGGATTTTACTTAAAACCAAATGCTTCTGATTAAAATTTTTCTCAATAAATCAACAATTCAAAAACATTGAAGGTTTTCCTATATGAATTAGCTCTATTGTAACTGACATTAATTACACACCTGCTTGACCCTAATGCGATCGATTTTACTCTTAAAGCCATGTTTGACCATTTCCCTAATTTTTGTTGGCGTGTAAGCTCATTTTATTAACATTCCCATAAAATAACATGCCCCATGCTTTGGTGTTCTTTAAATTGAAACAAAGGAAACCTAACTTTCGACGGGAACTCTACATGGATATTTTGATTAATTAAAAGTGAACCATCATTATTAAAGGAACCAGACTTTTCCTCCTGTCTACAAAGCGCCGTCATTACTCAGGCAGTTTCAAGTGCATTTTATGAAATTCAGGCTGATCAGCATTTCTGCTAGGCATTCAGATTTAATCTTAATTGATATCACTAATATCAGTCTTAAACTAAGCTTACCAGTCGATATACCATTTAACGAAATATGCCGCCCGTTTTTTTTTTTTTCCTTCCAACTGCTAAAAACAACATCAAAAACAAAACGCTCTTTCGCCATTTTTCTACTGATATCGGATAAAGCTACTTAAAATTTTCTTCCTCGCAAAGAATGAGTCAGTATTTCTTTAGAACTCTTTTCATTTGTAACTTGGTGTATAACGCTTCAATTTTTGAAATTGGAAAACGACGGCTGCTTAAAGGCTCACTTAAAATATGCTCGGACAAAGCACTTACAAAAAAATTACCAATGGTAGACTTCTCGGGACTCAGTAAGCAAGCCAACAGAGAACACTTCGTTGCAGTTTCAGTCGTTGAAGACATTCGCTCATTTTCTTTCAAATTCACAACTGTATTTCAGAATGGTTAATTAATTAATGCATTATTTTAAGTTCTGTTTCTGCCAACCTCTGTCATCACACATGGCTGCGTCATACGTACAAATTTGTGTCAAATTTTTAATACTAGCCGATTGACATTTTCAATTCTGACTACACTAGCACGACACATTCAAAGTAAAATATTTGTTGAGGATGCGTCAGTCAATCATCTGGGGCAGATGTACCCTAATGGCAAACTCCGTATCCTGACAAATGACAACTATTTGTTCTAGGAGTTAATTAGAACAAGTTTGCGCTATTCGCCAGATACGAAAAACCGCTAAAAAAAAAACACACACACACACCAGCGTCTCCATCGTGCCGTCATCATAGTAATTTCGACTAATTTCAGACGGCTTTCTTTAAAACGAGGACGGGAAATCTGGGAATGGGAACGGGGAACGGGGAACGGGGAACGGGGAACGGGGAACGGGGAACGGGGAACGGGGAACGGGGAACGGGGAACGGGGAACGGGGAACGGGGAACGGGGAACGGGGAACGGGGAACGGGGAACGGGGAACGGGGAACGGGGAACGGGGAACGGGGAACGGGGAACGGGGAACGTGGAACGGGGAACGGGGAATCTTTCAAATGGGGAATCTTTAAAAGCGGGAATCTTTAAAACGGGGAATCTTTAAGAGCGGGAATCTTTAAAATGAGGAATCTTTAAAAGCGGGAATCTTTAAAATGGAGAATCTTTAAAAGCGGGAATCTTTAAAACGGGGAATCATGAAGCACACAATGACAGATTATACGCGAAATTCGCCGCCACATCTTCGGGCATCGAGCATCGAGTTACTTCATTGCTGGTTTCAGTGTCACGCCGTTCAAAATAAATCAAAATCAAAAGCAAAATAGTTCAAATGATGAAGTCCAGAATCTTGAAGAGAAAGAAGGTAAATATGCAAAGACTTTCGCCAAGATTCAGGTCACGGCAATGTTTCTTACGCAGGATATGCGGAGAAATTTTTTACCCAAGTTTATAGAGATTTTGATGGAGATGCCATGCTGGCGCCTATCCGGATGACGGCCGGAAACCAACAGAAATATCTGTCTCTGAGTTTTGCTGCAAAAGCGTGAATTTATCTCTCCAGGAACTCAAAAGCATTTTTAAAATAATACTTTTTCTTATACATGAACTGTTCAGATAGCCCAATTCCCCGAAATAAGTCATTCTTTTAACCAACATGACAGCTTTCTTGCCCGTCATGTAAATGCCGCGTCACGCAAAAGCTTAGAATTTCAAGCGTAGTCTATTACAAAACCAAGAACCCACTTGGAGGGAAAATTTATATGAATATTAGTTTCCAGTTGCTCTTATACATTATGAAAGTAAAATCTCAGGAGGATCAATAGTTTTGTAGTTTGAATTTTAGCGACGTCATGTGAAAATCAGATTTTTGGGACTGTTTATTTATCGTTAAATAACCAAAAACGTGTTTTCCTTGCCATATATTTGTCGTAAAGTCGTAAGTCCTTCCATTAGCACATGATAAGGCTAGGACAAATATCCATCGCTGCGAAACTCAATTTAACAACGTCACAGTCCGGAGTTACGATAAATCCAGGCGGTTCGATTCTTTGGTCGGTCTAGCGGATCTCAAAGAGTGAGAATCGAGATTTGAACCGCTCCACTATCCCGCTAAACCGATGTGCTTTAATAGCGTGCAATATAATTACAATGAATAAATTCCACAACTGCCTCTGTACCAGTTGAGTTGATACATGTGACAGAATAAATAGCTTCCGGTGGGAAACTGAGAGATTCTCGCTCACTTTTCAGTAAAGATTAACGCTGTTAAATATTCCCCGTTTTAAAGATTCCCGCTTTTAAAGATTCCCCGTTTTAAAGATTCCCGCTTTTGAAGATTCCCCATTTTAAAGATTCCCGCTTTTAAAGACTTCCCATTTTAAAGATTCCCGCTTTTAAAGATTCCCCATTTTAAAGATTCCCGCTTTTAAAGATTCCCCGTTTTAAAGATTCCCGCTTTTAAAGATTCCCCATTTTAAAGACTCCCGCGTTTAAAGATTCCCCATTTCAAAGATTTCCCGTTCCCCGTTCCCCGTTCCCCACTCCCATTCTCCGATTCCCCGTTCCTAATTTTAAATAGCCAATTTCAGACTCAGTCGTTGTCACTCCTGTCAAGTACATTACCATCAAGCTTTCGGCAGTTTGCAAACAAGTTGAATAAATTAATTAAGCGCAAAAATAGCGGATCAAAAAAACTAGCTACACTCTTTCTTTTTTATAAGAGTATTGTCTTTCCGGCCCAGGCTGAATATTGATATATTTCTGCCGATTTTAGGCTGAAAATGTTCTTGTAGTATTCTTGATTTATGGCCGACTTTGACATTTAATTTAACATATGGCTTTTTGTTTTACTTGTCTCCTAGCTTTGTTATTTAAAAAAGAAAGAATTTATCCTGAAAATTTTGCGGTTTAGTTCATGTCTTTTGCATTGTATATATTTTGTACTGCACAAATACATTACGTGTACCGCTCATCATTGAACATTTAATTTGGCTATCGCTAGTGAAGAGTGTTCCGTTTGTTGGCTAGTTTTGCCGTTTAGAGAAAGGAATAATTTTATACAGTTAAGTAAACACATATCATTGTATTGTATTTACAGATTTTCAACGCACGAAATTATATTCTTTTCACAATTTCAGCCTCAGGTTTATTCTTAAAATATTCTTAAAATTTTGCAAATTTCAGCCTCGATATTCTTATAAAATATATTCTTACAAAAACGAAAGAGTGTAATGCATAAATGACATATCATCTTATCGCAAAATACTCACAAAAGCTGCGCTAGCCGGTCTTACGTTACATTGCGTAACGTCTGCTCTGGCCCCGTTCACAATTCGCCGTATAAATTTGAAACCGGTGTTTGCCCTCTGAAAAAGCATCATGCACATGTTTTCCGTCCACACTACGCCGGAGAAATTTGAAAACGCAACAATCACCGGTCATTTTAGATTTGTGTTTGAAGAAAACTCGCACAGGGAAATGGCACGATTATCGCGATGTCATCGTTTTCGAAAAGCTTCGTTTTTAAAATGTTTTCTGCCCACACTAAAACGTAAAGTCGGTGTTTGCAAATTCCTCCGGTTTGAAGAGCGTTTTCGAAAAGCTCCGTTTTCGAGACGGATTAGCGTAGACGGTGAACCTAACCTTAGAAATAAAGCTGCGTTTTCAAATTTCTTCGCCGCTGTGAACAGCCGGCATAAAAAGCGCAAAGCGAACTTGTTTTATTATCTTTTAGGATAACATGTTAACTTAGTCACGAGTTTTTAGTCCGACATTTAAATAGAAACAACGCACTTAATTTGAAGAAAGTGAATAACGTAGGATTCTTGTTGGCATGTAGAAGCCCTATATATATAAGTAGACTAAGTTAAAATCTTCATCGCTGATTACTTAGAAAACTTTTTATAAAAAGAAAATAAGGCTTATGAGTCTGCAACGACAACCCAGCTTAAACCGACAAAACTGTTCCAAACGAGAATTACCTTACGGATCATGCAAGCGGCGGGAGGCCCTTTTTTGCCCTGAAGATGACATAACATCAAAAACTCTTGATTTTTTTTTTTTTTTTTTTTTTTTTTTTTTTTTTTCACTTTTGTACTTTTTTTATACATATCCTTTTAGCCTTATAAAATAAGTTGTTATAAAAAGGTTACTCAAACTCCGCAATTACTGTGTCTCACAAGCATAGAATGGGGTACTTTACAAAGCTAGAGTAAAATAATTGAAAAGGCAAGACAAAAATAAACATTTAAACACGGACAAACGATAAGTCATTCACATGCTGTTATTTATATAACTGGCGCGAGATTCGTTTATACAAAATTGGTTCGAAACACACTTGTCATAACTTGCCACCAGTTTAAGACTGTTTATTCTTTCACAAAAAACAAAACATCTGTAACAGTTGCCTTTGAATCTGAAGCAGGTCTCGATATTTCTACTTCTATTAAATTCCCTGTGGTACGAAAGCTTCGGCTCGCATTGCGATGAAGTGTCCGAGTGCAAAACTGAGGAACTTGAAATCTAGCTTACGGTGATCATAATAACAGAGGCACATGATGATGCCCAACAAAGGTTGTCATGAACTTCCAACAGCAAAGTGGAACGTCGCATTAACAACTGTCCTGGGGCTGCTTATTTCTTTTATCGCGTGCTCTACAAACTTGTTAATACTCCTAGCAATATACAAGAAGCCGGCTCTACGCTCTATTACAAATTATTTTCTTGCTTCGCTGGCTGTGGGTGATTTTTTTGTCGGGATCGTTGCTCTGCCGCTCTGGATCACACGATCACTCTTAGTCGTCGACGAGGAACATCCTCTGAGTATTTCTGTGGACTGCGTTTACGTTTTGTCTGTTGCTATCTCAACATATAATTTGTGCACTGTCAGCTTAGAAAGATATGTTGGAGTGATGTTTCCTTTACGATACAGCGCCATTGTCACCCTAAGACGTTTTCGATGCGCAGTAGCGTGTGTTTGGTTTCTGTCAAGCTTCATCGCTTGCCTGCGTTTGGTAACCAAAGATCATGAAGATACTTACTGGATCGTAGTTGTTTCTACAGTGTTTTTTATCCCGGGTATAATTATTTCGTACTGCTATGTTTGCATTTTTAAAGAAGCGTCTCGTCAGTCCAGAGCCATCGGCCAGCAAAGTGGTTCGGCGTTAGCAAATCAAGTGCACAATAAAAAGGCTTCCATAACCATTGCTATTGTCATTGGCGTGTTTTATTTGACGGCCTTACCAATTATTGCCTTTTCAATAACTGAGGTGACTTCAGAGAAGGACATGTGCCAAGAGAACAAAGAATTTGAATCTTGGGGAACTTGGGCGCTTTTCTTCGCTTACTCAAACTCAGCCATTAATCCGTGGATTTACGCTGCCAGGAAAAGTGAATTTAGAGAGGCTTTACAAGTGTTAATGTTTTGGAAGCAACCTGCGTGAGCTTTCTGTTTTCATTCATGACCTTAGAATTTGCAATACAGTATAGTGCGATCGGAAATTTTAAGCAGGGGACGAAACCTGCAATATCTTGATTCTTTATAGCTGCTTATAGAATTTTCAAAAGCAAACAGTCTTAAAGTCTGAGCAATATCGAAGACTCAACTCATATTTTTAATTTCGAAGTTACTGACTGTATTGCGTTTTTCTCCCTTATTAAACTATGCTTTGCTTCTTTGTTCCCCAGTGTATTATTATGTTAATATCAGGAAAAGCTTTTAAGAGAGCTTTGCACGTATGATGCCGACGTTGAGTTATCTTTCCAAATGAAATGTCAAAATGATGCAGGTAAAATCAACGGATTCCAAAAACCTAAATTAACACTGCAAATGTACTATTTGGACGGATTATGGTAACGCTTAAGCAGAGCAAGAAATACTCTAAAAAAAAATAGGTAGAACAACTGAAAAACGATAATAAAGCAGCAGATAAGAAATTTGCATTCAAAGTAAATGTGCTAAAAATATCGGTAACAGCTGTAAACACATGTAAAATAAATTAACAACTTTTACTGCAGAGAACCATTTTAACTCATTATCCTCCTTCAGAAGTTTATTTTGAAGATCGTATAACTGATCGTACCTTACCCCCATGTTCTCTTTTTATTTCTCTATCCGCCAATACTTTATCTTAACTCTACGTGTTGTTTCTATACCCAGGTTTACGAAAGATCCGTCAAGTCTCCTTGTAGACAACGGAAACTTCTTCACAGGAAAAACAAAAAATTACCTGTCACCAAAAAGTAACGCACGCGTGTGTGGTAACGTTTAAAACATTGTAAATACAAGGAAGAAAGTTCTTAGAATGTCTAAATGTATCATGCACCACAGATCAGCTAGCCTACATGCAGTAAGAGTGTCCTCAACTGTGTGACGATAAGTTTTTCCTGCAACACTGTAAATTTCGGACTGAACGGACACTTGAATTGACAACTGGGGGAATCTAACTCTGGAGAGCACTGCTTGGCTGCGGGAACGGAAATTCGTCACGATTTCCTGGTACACGAGGATCTACTTCAATGGTCTTCACTACGGACGTCAAGGAAGAGACATAACTTGGTCCAACAGTAGTTTATTCTGCACTCTAACGTCGAGGGTGAAACTGACATACTCGGCGGAGTAGCCGCTGTAAAATCGTAACGATGTAGCCGATGTAATCGATGTAATCGAAAAAGCTTTACAAACGTACTTGCTTATATATCATCCTTTACACGTCAAGTGTTTACAATATGCAAATGTAACTTCAAGTATACAATACGAGCGGAAAGTACTTAATTAAGATAGCGAATTCTAATCAACACCACGAGGCTTCCAAAATTAAAAATAGAGTGCTAGGATTAAAATTACACAGGCTGAGATTAAGATAGAACAAACTTAGGAAATTAAAAGTGAGATACTTAAATTTGAAATTCTGAATTGGTGTTACCGACGGCAAGGAAAAATTATCCTATGAATAGAAAACATCAAAACTCCATTAGTGAAAAGTAGTTCAGCTGGCTAACTTCCGAGAAAACTAATAAAACTTCGTTAGTGAAACAGCGTTGCACACGCTCAGGTATACAAAGAATCGGCAAAGTACAATGAAGAACAAAACTTAAGATCTCTAGCTGTTAACTGAAAAGAGGCTACTGTCGGTTTTTTCCTATAACTTTCCAAATAATAAAGAATTGTCTGTGGGACGGCGAATTTTCTCATAACAACTGTAAGAGCAGGGCTACTCTTAAGCGGAGTAAAAGCGTTACTGGGGCCAGTTCTTCTCCATTTAAATATAGAGTATTCACGAAATTGTGAGAGCAAACAAATGCTACGTAGATTAATTACCAAGTTTGCATGGTACAGTTAAAGGACAGCGGCTTTTTTCTTACTTGTTAACGTACAGTGTGAAGAGAAATATATGGCCGAAAAGATTAACATATATAGGTAATCAAATAATTTTGAGTGCAATTTGGAATAAATAAGCACAAATACATTGAATGCATAAAAATTGCATGAGCCCGAAGAGGGAGTGCAATTTGTAGTCTTTGAAAAATTTACGAGTGCTTCTAAATTCCAAATTGCCCAAGAAACACCTTTTGCTTTCTCGTTAATAATATATACGCAATGTAATTTCAATTTTCTGCACTCAATTTCACCTTTCTGCTCTGTTTGGGATTAATTGACGCGCTCTCAGCCAATCACATGCTGAAAATTTTGCAATTATATTATTGATCCTGTCCGTTGCAATATCCTTGATCGTGATTGGTTCTCCGCGCGCCTATTTGCCGCGTAATCGGAGTGCGAAAACGTGAGTGTCCAATTACAGGTATTTATAATAAAGTTTCCATATCACGCGCGCTCCGATTGGCTGAAACAGCGTGCTTTATCAGAGAACAGAGCACGGGTTGATGACAGTAAGCTGGCTTTCAAATTTTTGCTTCAGAATTTTGACAAATTTGTCCAACATTAAACATTCCCTGTGATTCAGACAAGCGCAATGGAAACGAGCTCTATGTCTACAGTAAATATGGCTCACGGAGACCATTGTTAGCAACAGTAGTGTGAAAACTGTACTAAAATGACAAGTTTTGCTAGAATCCCGCCGACAAAACAAGTAGCGAAATAAACAAATTCTCAACCTAAACAGTGCTTCGATAAAAGACATGAACTTTGTTACGAGGACGGAAGTTATATTTGAAAAGTAAAACAACGACAGAAAACAACAATTGAGCTGTCTCTGTTTATGATGAGAAGCTTTACTTTTGTAAAAATGCTCAATTGCTCAAACAACACTTACATGCAGTGTAGTAACGCTCGTTCTTCAGTCATCTCAGCGAAGTGAACCGAGAGTGGTCAGCTCAAAGCTTGCTCTAGATATTCTCCTCAATGGTCGGAGTAGAACCAGTGGGAGCAGTTTAGTCTGTCTAACTTTTACGCTAGTTCGGGCAGTCTTGCTGCAAGCGGTTCCAGGCCGTAAGCTTAAATAACTGTAGCTCCTTTCAAATTCAACTCAGCATTTCGCATTTTCGTCCGCAAGCTCTTAGCTCCTGGTTTCGTAATCTCCATTGGAAAAGTGCACGTTTTCATGAGCCACAATACGGCCGGATTCCTATTGACTACAAACCTTTGCCTGCCTTTAGATTCTTATTTGAAAATTAACTAAAAAGCGAAGTCGAGTCTCCTCGACTGTGCTCTGTACTGTTGTAAAGCACTTAGGAAGCGGTAGAGCACTTAAGAAGTAGGGAAAAACACTCGACTTCGTCTCGTGTTTTCCCCTACACTTCTTTCGTGCTCTACCGCTTCCTGCGTGCTTTACAACAGAACAAAGCACAGTCGAGGCTTCTTTATTTGCTAAATAATTAAAACTTGTTGTAATTAACTGGATACCTGTAATAGGCAAATTTCGATATATTAAAATTCTAACTTGGAACGAGGCTTAGCGGAATAAACAAAAGGCATCAATTATTCATCCCTCAACCTCGACGAGATTTTTTGTTTGTTTTTTTTTTTTATTCCCCAAAGCCTCGGAGCCATGTTAGAATTTAAATACCGTAAATCCTCGAATTAGCGTCCGGGGCGATTATTTCAAATTTAGGAGAAGACGGGGGACGCCTATTCGAGGGGGGCGCCTATATATTTTTTCCCAAATTGTGGCCTGACATAATCATTTTTTTAATACATCATCTGCGCGTAAACAACAGCATAAATACATCTTACTAACTGAGTTCGCGGGCCGTACTGTAAGTGACGGACCGAGTTTTTTCCCCATCGATTTATGGAACAAATCGAAGGGGAAAAACGAGGTTCCGTAACTTACGGTACGGACCAAGAAAACGAGGTTAGTAACATATTTATTATATCTCTACCGTGTGTCTGACGGGTTCGGGAACGACTTCTACTCACGCGGAGTGGCTTCAAATTTCTGACCCACCTCAAAAACAAAACGAGTCAATTTGAAATCGTTGTTAAGTGACTCTTACGTCGTTAGCAGGTTTTAATATACAATTTCAGAAGTAAAAGAGTTTTAAACTTTTACTTGCTAAAAAAGTTAAGTAAACTTGGCGATAAATCACGAAACATTTTGGAAACAATAACGGCTTTAAATTTTAGCGGGCCGTACAGTAGAATACGGACCGCTAAATTGACCAATCACAGCGCGCGTACTAACTGAGAGATATAATCATAACGCTGGTTATCGACATAAAAAGCTGATCCTAAAGTTTAAATCGCGGCACCGTTAGTACTAGAAACTTAACGTGTTCACAAACTGAAACAATGTACAAATCCAATACTACACGAAGAAAACGATACATCCTTTGTTGTCTCATTACTCGTCCACCAAAGGGGGTGAGGGGAGGGGGGCGTTTATTCGAGGAGGGCGTTTATTCGAGGAGGGGTGGGCGCGCTCTTTTAAAATTTTGGCTGATAAGAGGAGCGCTTATTCGAAGGGGACGCTTATTCGAGGGGGAGCGCTAATTCGAGGATTTGCGGTATATCAAAATTGGCCAATTGGATACCTTGGACATTCGCATGTGAATTAGACGTACTTTCCAAATTTTTCCAACATTTTTTGAAATTTATAGATAGCGCAACTCACTTTTTCGCTCAAAAGAAGTTTTCGAAAGACGTTTTGCTAGTTTCGAAATTTCTTATTGATACGATTTATTAGTAATTGGAACCCATGTCGTACAATTTGTGTAGGTAATCAAACGGTTTCGAGTTCAATTTGGAATTAATTTGCAACCCTTCTAAAAAACGACGTTTCGATGGCATCTCGTGACATCATTATCAAGTTAAAAGATAAAAAAAACGTAACTTTTAATTTGTTTACATATGTACAGGTGGAGTGTGAGTAGTTTCAGGCGTGAGTTAAACTAATAATAGATCGCAACTAAAATTAGGCGTTTATTTATCACTGGTGCTAATCACATGATATGAGAAAATACTATTGGCGAGTCTTCTTGGCTCTTAACTGTTTTTCCAGATGGACTCTCTTATTAGTAGAAAAACAAGAGATATATAGCAGTATAAAGAAAAATAAAACTATTTAAAAATATAAAATGAAGTGCATAACCTTTATTTACCATTGGTCAGTGTCATGTGATAAAACTAATCAATCAATAACGACCCACAGTTATAGCACAATAACTGAAAACAATAACTGAAAGAACTTTCGCTCAGACAGGTTCTCGAAACGTCATTCACCAACAACAGTTCTTTTGAGAGCTACCCTCATCCGGACGATTACACTATACGAATTACCATAACTTGATCATGATTCTTAGTCGCAATTATTTTATATATTTCATTACTTGACGAAGTTGAAGTACTTCCGCACCTCAAACGAAGTCCAAAATTTAGGCTAATATTATGCAACCTTTCCTTTAGAGCGACACATTGCGAAGCATTTTATACGAATCTAATCTTTCGGGAAGTAATGAACAGCGACCGTGACCTAATCGAAAACCAGGGAATATTGAAAACGTGCTTAAAACCATTAAGCACTCTTAAATCGATTTCAGCTTTCCAGCCGGGGACAAAAAAGATTCCTAAATACAAATGAACAATGCCGAAATATGGAACCGAAAATAGCCTATTATCGTTACAAACGAATAATCGTTCAGAATGCTGTATATAGTCATCACAGCGCGGTACCAAACGAGCAGAACTTAAAAGTGTGCCACGTCCGTTTGGTGTTTTTAAAATTTGAGCTTACCAAACTGAATCTTAAATAACTACTTTGTGGTTTGTTTAGATCGACGTGTAAACAAAAGAGCCTTAATTTATCACTGACGCGTGCAGGTGCTAACACTTGATGTTTAGCGATAACATTGTCGTTATTGAATACTGATTGGCGAGATTCGAGTTCCCATTTTAAAATCTACGATAATCGGCACGATTAAAACAACCACCTTGTTTGAAGCCAACAAGATAGAACCGATATCGTTTTCCTCTAATCGAGGAAGTGTCTTTAGAGTATTTCAATATTTGCGGGATTGTTGTCACTAAAGGAAGTCAGCATGTAAATTACGCCACTCTTGGAACATATGATGGCTGACGAAGGTTGCCATGAACTTCCAACAGCAAAGTGGAACGTACTCTTAACAACCGTCCTGGGCCTGCTTATTTCTTTTTTCGCGTGTACAACAAACGTGTTAATAGCCATAGCAGTATACAAGAAAACGGCTCTACGCTCTTTTACAAATTATTTTCTTGCTTCTCTGGCTGTCTGTGACTTCTTTGTCGGGATCGTTGCTCTGCCGCTCTGGATCACACGATCACTCTTAGCGGTCGCCGACGAGGAACATCCTCTGAGCATTGCTGTGGACTGCGTTTACGTTTTTTGCGTTGGTACATCAACATATAATTTGTGTACTGTCAGCTTAGAAAGATATGTTGGAGTGATGTTTCCTTTACGATACAGCGCCATTGTCACCCTAAGACGTTTTCGATGCGCAGTTGTGTCTGTTTGGGTCCTGTCAAGTTGCATCGCTTGCCTGCGTTTGGTAATCCATGAAGATACTTACTGGATCATAGTTGTTTCTGTAGTGTTTTTTATCCCGGGTGTAATTATTTCTTACTGCTATGTTTGCATTTTTAAAGAAGCATCTCGTCAGTCCAGAGCCATCGGCCAGCAAAGCGATTCAGCTTTAGCAAGTCAAGTGCACAATAAAAAGGCCTCCATAACCATTGCTATTGTCATTGGCGTATTTTATTTAACGGCCTTACCAACCCTGGCCTTTGCCATCAATGAAGTTGTATCTCAAGACGGCGCTTCCTGTCAGGAGAAGAAAACACTTGAATCTTGGGGAACTTGGGCACTTTTCTTAGCTTACTCAAACTCAGCCATTAATCCGTGGATTTACGCTGCCAGGAAAAGAGAATTTAGAGAGGCTTTAAAAGTGTTAATTTTTTGGAAGCACGAGTAACTTATCTGATTTTTGTAACAGGTAAATGACTGAAAAGTGAATGGGATATGCAGAACGAGCAAATACAAGTTAGATGTTAGAGTAGGTATGTTATAGCATTGTTATGAATATATTTGCTCTATCGTCTTCTTCGCAGATAGCGTTTCTCTTTTGTAGTAAAATGCAATCGAATATAAAAACAGTCCTTTTCATGGGCAATTTCCCAAATTGTTTCAAAATACAGAGCCAAGTTGCAGCTAGGGACCAATTGCAATATATGGCGATGATCTCAAATTAAAACGTTTCAGTATTTGATCATTTAATGCTGGAGAAGCCTGAGAACTCTCCCTTTTGACAGTTTAATGGCGGAATATTTACCTTAGCATATCAAATAGACCACAAAATGTGAAATTACTATGGCTATGAAAGCTACAGTATACGGACTAGACTTAAGATAGCTATTAGATCTGCCATAGAATAGGAATTCGAAAGAAAAAACAAAAGTTTCCTTGAAATTGTTTGGTTTGTTTACCGAATAACGAAAATTAGCATTTATAAATGAACGATTGAAAACTACCAGTAGCAGCTGTAAAAATAATCCAGGCAGAACAATTATCCTTACTAATGAATGGCTGTCCCTTTTCAGAAGTGTAAGTTGGTCCCCAAGTAGCAGGCAGAAAATTTGTTTTCAAGGAATATATCAGGCAGAAATATTTTATATCACATCCTTTTTTTTTCTTAACTTATGTAGAAACATGTGCGATTAAGATAGATCGCACCTTGCATCCACTTAGGACCGACGAAAATTTGGAAAAGCGAGGTAGAAAATGATAGCTGTATTATTTGTGTTTCATTGGTATAGCTAATTATAGAACCTTGGCGACAGATAATTTTCCTTAATTGCAAGGCAACTCAAGCAAGAAGTCTAATGGCTGCAATGATTTGGTAGACCTGTCAACAACCGCCAGGTTATTTAAAGGGTCGTTTCGTGCTCAAGGTCGCCTTACTTTGTGGTCAGTCCATTTCTTCCACCCCTTCTGCTCTCTACCCCCAAAAGACAGCTTTCTAGAATGCTTCATTGTAAATAAAAATTCGTGACTACTAGATACCAGGGATTTTTCTGTTTAGCTACAGTTGTATATATGTATGTTCGTTGTGAGTTGAGTAAAAATAATTGGCCATTACCATAAACTATTACATTGGTTTTCCCTGCAAAATCAATATTGGAAGCAAAACAAAGTGATTTCAAGACCAAATACAATTATTGCTAAGTACGGAACATCTCACTTTCTACTATAACAGCGCTAGTGTCTGCTTCTGGCTGAGCAGGTCCGTGGAAGCGGTCATAAATTTGAATAAACTTAATACCCTTGCGGTCGTAGAATACAAAATTAATTTGTCATTAAAAACGCAATTTTCTATTTTCAAGATATCGTGTTCTAAATTCAACCATATAAACGGTTCAATTTTTATAGTTGACATAACAACTGCAATAGATTAAACACTTATTACACACATACTGAGTGGCTTTCAAGTTTCCCTGTCTTTCGATCAGTAAAAGCTGCAATTCACATGTATACGAAAATTTTGTAGCTTAGTTGAGACTTTCAATTCTCCATTGTAGCCGGATTAAGAACCGGTCATTTTCCTGGGACAGAATGAGTAATGATTAGCGTTGACTTCTTGTGACTACATTGGGTCGGAAGTGAATCAACATTGATCCCAGTTTGAAAATGTCAACAAATATGGCGTTTTCTCTTCATAAAAGAACCACTGAATTGATGCGAAAACGTTAAGTGGCTTTCAGAAGACATGTGTCTGAAAAATGATAACAACAGTATTTCAGCAATAATGTGAATGGCTAAACGTAATTTAATTCCCAATCCATACCTTTTGTAAGTTTTAAACAGTCTAGCTGACGAAGATAAATACAATAAAAATTACGCCAAAATATGGGCGAAAGGAAGAAAGAGTTATATTGTTCAGGTGGTAAATAATTACCTATCGGCCATATCTCAGGACCAAGCAAATAGACGGATTCGGCTTACGTGTTTACATCCTTGTTAACATCCAATTCAGAACATGTGATGATTTATTTGAGAGGTTACAATTATGCAATTTGTCAGGCCGCTCACACGCAACTGATTGCACGAATTGTACCCTCCCAGATCAATCATCACATGCATGATCTGAATTGGGTGGCGACAAAAATATAAACACGTTAGCCGATGTGAATATGCCATGTTTTTTTGTTTTTTTGTTTTTTTTTTTTTACCGAAAACTTCTGGTTTTTAGTCCTTTAAGACATCGTTCATCAGAGATATTAATAGTTTATAATTTCGAGGCTTGTTTTGTTTGAGCTTGTTTAAATGTAGTTGTTGATATTAATAAATGACATAATGCAATAAGATAATTTTGCTTGGCAGTTCACGTCTGTTTCTAATGAGTGGTGGAACACAGTTAAAGTTTTACTTTAAGGTGATGAAAGGTTTGAGCCTGTCTGTTTCCTAATAGCTGCGTTGAAGTACTCTTCAAACAATATAATAATCGAGACGTAAGGGTCAATACAAAGCGTTGGGAGTGTTGAGTTTTTTTTACTCAGCAAACAGAGCTCAGCGAAAGCAGCACCCATATGAATTATGTAGATGTTGTATTTAAGTGTGAGGAACAAGATACATATACACCCTATACACACGTTATTTCAATTACAGTTAGAAATTAATACAATCCGCCAGACACGGATGATTCGTCCGTCTAGCATAATTTCGGCCATTGACCTCGTTGCCTCGTTTGTATGTCAGACCTCCAATAACTTCGGGCAAAAACTGTGATAACAGGCATTTTTTTCGAGTATATCATTTCTTCTGATAGTTTTTTGCAAAAGAGAGACATGTTATTCACGACCGCTCTTGTTTGTTTCTGTTTTTGTTTTTGTTTGTTTGTTTGTTTGTTTGTTTGTTTGTTTTTGTTTTGTTTTTTTCACGCTAAAAATTCCAGAGATTTACTTTAGTTTGATTTAAATCATTGCTAACACCTCAGGACCAATTTGTCACGACATGACAGCCATTTTTCTTGGACAATTCTGTACAAGGGGGAAAGGCGCAATGAGGTTAACCTTATGTGAGGCACCAACGTGTGAGACAAGGCCACACCACAACACCGGGAACTCCGCGCCCTATTCTTTGCGATAAGCGTGTGGGTTCTTTCACGTCTCCTGTTAACCATGTAACACTGGAGATGCGAGAGACGGGGCCTGCGATTTATAGTCTTTATCCGAGAAGACTTGAACGCCTAACCGTTTACAGATATAATTACAAAGGTAGCACATTCTCCTCAGTTATTTTAAGACCCTGTGTGTTGGTCCGGTCTGGAGCTCGAACCCTCGGCCTCCCGCACAACAGACTGGCGCTCTACCAACTAAATTAACCAGTCGGTGGTTAACCGCCTAACTAAGGGACTAATTAAGGACGGCTTTCATTACCCAGAAAGCTTTTTTTAGTGTCTGCTTAACAAGAAAAGGCCACTTCAGTAATTTTTTTAATACTGGCAGGATTAAGATTAGTAGGATAAGCCATGACATGCATCACGCCGCACTCTATGGCTTTGCTACTTGTTGTTAAAGGCAGTCTCCCAAGACATGTACAAAAACGTTTCTTTAACAACATCAATGGTCAATTTGTACTTATGTTAATGTACCTGTACTAAAACTGCTAAAAAAGTTCTTATGCATATATAATGTACTTGACTGAAAAAAGATAAGAAAAATGCAAATGAAAAATGACAGAATATATGTTCATGTCCTCCAGGACACAAAAAGTTACTATTTTTCAATAGTGAAGGTTGCCAATATCTCTCACTGTAGAACATGCAAATCATGAGAATAATCTCCGTCATTTCAGCATTGTAATGGTTGTTTGCCTCAAGTATTGATAGGAAATTACGTTTGTATTGCTTTATAAGAGCTAATACATCTGTCAACAGATGATAACAAACAAAGCGATGACAGAATTGCTCTCGAGTGGAGGTCAATTCCGATGCCTACGCCCGTGTGATCTATATACGATACAATTTAACTCTGTGTTGGGTAAAACCTGCTTCAGTTTGATATTTGTAGTACAATAATTAAGAACCATTTAAGATGCATTGGTACTGGATTCTCGGGTGGATTCCATCAACCCTAGCCATCTTGGGAAATGGTTTCGTGATTTATCTTATATGTACAAGGCGGAGACTGAAAACTAATCCAAACCGCTTCGTGTTGTCACTGACATTGGCCGATTTTGGCGTTGGAGCTTGTTTTTTCCCCGCGCATTTCATATGCAATTTACAACAGTCAAACTGCAATCGCGGAATCGCAGATGACATTGCAGTACTGATGATCTATTCCTCGACTACCAGTCTTTGCGCAATGACCGTCGACCGCTATTTAGCCATCGTAAGGCCACTCACCTACACAACCTTGATGACAAGAAAGCGGGCTGAGTGTTTGATAGCATTCTCGTGGTTTGTGCCCTTCGTCACGTATTTTGTTCCTGCGTTCTGCACGAGTCTCCATGGATGCAGCATAAACTTCAACATTACCGTTGTCATCTGGACATCCATGTTTGAATTCATTCCCTGTGTCTTGTTACTGCTCCTCACTGTGAAAATCATAAGAACGGCAAGGAAACATTGTCGACACTTTGCGAAGTTGGATTCTCAACTGCGTTACAACGCACCATATCACAAAGGTCACAGAACAGTCTCGTCAGCGCGGGTTATCGCAACAGTGGTGGCCATTTTCATTGCCTGTTATGCGCTCGAGGTGTACAGCTCTTTATGTTACTTTACCAAGGTGTGTGAAGCTACAGATGATCTTGTCAGAGTAGTGTATTTCCTTGTTGTAACAAACTCTGCAGCGAACCCGATCGCGTATGCCTTGTTTAAACGTGACATCAAAAAAGAGATAAGGAATACATTTCGCCACAAGGGAAAGTCGATTGATGTGCCAAGGGTTTGAATATCGTAAAGTTTGAATATTGCTGAGTAATTTTGACGGCAGCGTTTTAGTTTTTGATCAGATAACAGAGCACCTTTTACGCTGTACGTGACGTAATGCTATCTCCGCTGAACAGTCAATACTAATACAATGTGTATTTATCTTGCGACTCAAGGACACTATTACGTAGTAATGAATTCCAAAGGACTCAAGCAGACTGACAATGATTGGTGTTAATGTACTCATGTTTGATAGCGCTAATTGAATTTCAAAATTATAATGGACTAATTTTCTTTTCAGATTTTATCTCGCCGCTGGTGATAAGAGGTTTTATATTATTTTCACTGGCGATCCTCATTAGTAGGTTAGACGTATATTATCTCTAACCCCAGTTGACCCAAAAGCAACTGATACTCCTGCAAAAAAAAAAACAATGTATCGGAGAACACAATTTTACTGCACTGTAGCGGACGTTCCTGGTATGACGCTCCGAACGTTCCATCTCTTCTCATACTCAGAAAGGTTTCACTACAAAAGATAATGAACATTGAATTGCACATAGCAAAAAAAATAAATAAATAAACAAACAAACACGCAACTGCTGATTAATCGACCGTCGGTAAATTTAACGCTTGGTATGTCAAACATGTGCGGCCCCATGCCCCAATGGGGGCAATAAGAGCTGATGATGATGTCAAGCGTGTATAAAATGCACTGACGTCAGGGGATTCTTTTACGATGATCTAAAGAGCTCAGACATTCCAGCTTTGTTCCTGGGAGTTGCAAGTATGCATACTCAGCTTCATGGGTACGCCCAAGTACTCAGCCTCGTGGGTGAGGCTGAGTGCACCCTTTTACGTTGCTGGTCTTTAGCGCACTGGAAATACCTACGCGGGTGGGTAGTCACCAAGAGAGCTCCGTCAAATTCCTTCCGTGATTCTCGCCTCAATCGCTGGGGGCCGGGCGTGTTAACCGCCTTACGTCGAACCGGAATTTTCAGGTTTGCCGTTTTTCGTCGAACTCCCGGCATCGTCACTTGGTCAGGCGCTTTTTCTTATTTGCATCTCATAAATTAAAAAGAATAAAGCGTATTTGCCAGACGGCCTGCTCTCTAAGCACTGAATTAATCTTCCGTTAATTCATTCCACACCTCATCCTATAATAAAACAGCCAATAACTCACGACCAATAAGGAAGTGAATACCACTGACTTAGATTCCACCTGATAAAAACAAGTTTATGTCTATTTTATAATTTGTAGTTCCACAATCAGTCTTGATCAGTTGGACGAGGAGCTCAAATTTATATTAATTTACTTTAATATCAAAAAACAAAAACACTCACCCCAAAAACGGATCCTCCACTTACAGTCAAGAGTTAATCCTGACCCGAATTCAGTAAAATTCCAGCTAGAAATCGCCACTGCTTCCAACAGTCACAACCAAGATGTTAAAGAAAGATGGCGGATGGCAAAATGACTTTTTTGTCACGTGACAAATTTCCAGTGCTCTTCGGTTCGATTACTTTGAAAAAAATGAAAAGTTTTATAGTCATTCAAAGCGCGTAAGTCTCAAAGGGATTCTATTGTCTCGGCTATTGTTTAGCTAAACAAAGAAAGGAATGCATAATAAATGTATGGGGTAATACTTAAATCTAGCCAACAGCGGAACCATAAGAAACCATGAGCAATACCGGAATAAACCTAGCTTATTGTCACATTTTTCGGTTGCCTATGTTTATTTCAGTTGAATGTATTCCGTATCGTCGCTTATCCTAGGTCTATAAAGTTGGGGATTGCAGAGCGGAACTGAATTAAAAACAACAGCTGAAAACAACGAGGAAAATGGGTTACGTATTCCGTCGTCATGTTCCTCTAAAACATCCCCACATCATATTCCTAAACATATCCCGCCGACAAATTGGTACAAATAATGCGGGTAGAGAACATGTAACATATTTCATCCGCCATCATCGGTTTTCGTGCTGCAAACAAAGGTAACTGACTTACAACACTTTCGTGTCGTTTTACAATTTCACCTTTCATTCTCCAAGTTGGAAATTTCCCTCCAAAAGGAATACCTCGATAGGTGTTTATTCACTGCCTCCAACTTCTGTAGTAATACAAGACTGATCGGGCTGCTATCTGCTACGAAGGACAATAAGCACTTAATGACTGTTCCCAAGGGAAACAGTGAGTTTTGTTTCCCCGAGGCCCTCAATGTTTCCCGAGGCGAAGCCGCGTGGCCAGTCATTAAGTGTTTTGTTTACTTCCCAACACAAAAGTATAAAAAAAACTGCGAAGAAATCGTTTGCCTGACGCCGGCTGGCTCACAAATTTGCAGCGGTTTCAAGGAGTACGACCTGGTCACGTGCGAGTCGAAAGTGCAAGTTGTTGTTTCCCTAGGGAGTTAGTGAGGTTTTTTCACCCTAGAGAGTTAGTGAGTTTTGACCCACGACACGTGATACGTTCTCCTCCAATCGGAGAACGTATTTGAGTTGGGAGGTATAACAACATGCTTTCCACTGACAAGGATAATCAACACATATTTAGTTATAGACAAAATTTGCCACCTTTTAAAACTATCCGTGTCAGTCTAAAAACATACAACCGCCACAAGGGGTGATGTAGCAGCTCTCGTAACGTCTCACACGAATGGCTTGCTACCCTTTGAGAGAACAATAGAACAAACTGAACAGAAACAATGCCCCTAGCCCTAAAACAATAATAGCTGCTAACAATGAAGAATGAAAAGAACTACAAGCTTACAAGAGCTGCTACACTTCTGGCCACAAGCATGGAACGTTTCCCTTGGGAGAAGACGTCACCCAAGTGAGAAACAAGCATGTTATTCAACTACTTTCACCTTGTAGGAATCCCTCGGGCTACGCCCTCAGTAAATAGAAATAACTTTATACTACCATGTAACCTATGCCATAGACCCTTTTTATAGATGAATTCTTTAATTAAAATATGCCTGACTAATCTCTTTTTGAGTTAACAATTCAAAGTTTAAATTGGCAGCCGTTAATGAACAGGGTCTATGACACGCCGGGGTGGGCAATGGACCATTTTCGTGCTCTCGGTATTGGACTGGAACTAGCTTGCAATTGAGGCTAATGCAGCGCGCTTTTAAAATGCAAATTATTTATCTCTTTTTAATGATATTCCCCCGCATGAGCCTCCATTGCAAGCTAGTTCCAGTCCAATACCGAGAATATACGAAAATGGCCAATTTGACTCCTATTCCCAACGAGGCACCCCGTATTAATCTGCAAAGACAGGAAAGCTACTTAAGTTTATTTATAACCTATACCTGTACTGCAGAATAAAAACAGAAAAAAAACTTATCTAGACAGAAATGAAACAAATATGGCATCTCAGAGAGAATAATAGGTCAAAACGTACTATCAGTGATATCTAATTGAAGGAGCAAAAATTAAAGAAGAGCGCGAATAACGCAAAAGAGAACTACTATGAAACACGGAGGAGAAGCGTGCTGAAAAAGACCGATAGGACGGAAGAAGCTATGGATAACATATCGGAAGAGTTACGGTGGGAAACACTTGACGTTTTATTTAAGATAGAAAGCATAGCCAAAACGTAAAACAAATTCTCTCGAAATGCCAACGAATTTATTTGCGTTTAATTCTTATACTCCTGGGAAAGACCTCAGAGAGAAGCTATGACTTTCTCTAACTGACTTCCACCTTTCTGGTCAGTGACAGAGTGTAGTATAATTTTACCGTCAAAGTTTTCTTCGAACTGTTAATGCCGATATTTGGGAGAAAAAAACATCTGGCATCCGTTACTGTTTCTTATAGTATTTACTCGATTCCACGTACATAGTAAAGATTATAAATTTCGAAAAAATTTGCGAAAAAAAGGAGCTGACGCTGCGAGCAGGATTCGAACCTGCGCGGGGAGACCCCATTGGATTTCAAGTCCAACGCCTTAACCACTCGGCCATCGCAGCTTACGACACTAATAGTGGCTAGGAAAACTATAGTTTCAGACACTACATTGCAAAGTTTTGCAAGTTATAGAAGATTCAGATTAAAACTGAGCTAGTTTTGCCCATATACCAGTGATAGGACGCATTTTCACCGTCCAAAAATTTAAGATGATGTATCAACTAATATAAATCATGAGCAAAATAGCCCTAAAGCACAAGACATTTTCCCCTTACATTTATCGCCTTTATGCACATTTCAAAGGCGTTTAAACTGCTTAACAACCGTCGCTATGTTATCAAGTATTTTACTGTAACATGTCCAAATATGAAGCAAATCAAGGTAAAGTTTCATATTCTTGTTAATTTGTCAGTTCGATCCCCCATTTTTTTTCCTCTGTATTATTTGGTACAAGCTGTTAGCCAAAAGATATATTAATTACAACAGGTTAATCAACTGCTGTTTAATTGTTGTAGTGAATGTCATAGCAATTTGAGTTTGGAATTACGGAGACTGGTTCGAGTCTGGTGACGTCATTGTAAAGATGATAAGAGCCATGCTGGAGGCTGTTGTCAATAAAGAGTATAAAACCAAAATAATTTTCTGAATCACTTGCAATTTTGTTGACAAAAAAGTAGAAGACTGTCCAGAGGTTTGAACAAGATCTTTCTTTTTCTTGAACGGGGTTTCTCTCAGGGCGTGATCTTTCCTTCAGCTTCCTGAGAAGTCTTTGCAAGCTCTGTACCGTAAAAAAATGGTTCCGTCCCATTTAAATTTCCAGAACACTTTGAATTATTAAAACATCATTTGAGCACTTTTCTAGTTTGATATTAACGACAACCTTACGGTTGTTGAGCAAGCACTTTGTTATGTCCTCATCGTCAAGTTCCTTTCATAATCAGATGAGAACATTACAGTTGAACATCGAACTCTCAATCCCTCCGCTATTTCAAACTCAGATCTTTTACCCTTGTGGGTACCTTTTCATTCAATAAATATCGGTTATTTCGAGCCCCCCGCCTACTCAAAGTACAGCATTTTTCTTTTCCCTTGAGAATTCAACTGTATTTTAAAGATAAACTTATTAGTTTCAGGGTACTTCGACATTTTCGTCTTCATTATCATCCTTATGAATCGTTAAACACAGCGATGAAAACTGCATGGCTGATCAGCCGAAGAGTATTGCACTTAATTATTTCTACTTCGCATACATCAGTATTACTGATCTCGCATGTCAGTCACCTTGTTCTTTTCTTGATAAATTATTAAATATTAATATTACTAAGAGAAAATACGTTGCTTAGATATTTAAAGGATTTCTCTATACCCTTCTAATAGCAGCTGCGATGGCCGAGTGGTTAAGGCGTTGGACTCGAAATCCAATGGGGTCTCCCCGCGCAGGTTCGAATCCTGCTCGCAGCGTTACTTTTGGAAAGATTTTAAAAACGTTTACGCTATTTTTTCAGCCTCGAAACAGTGTATTCTTCACAAGAGGCGTCATCTAAATTGCAAAAATGTTTAACTTAAAATGCAGCAGGCTGCATATTATGAAACACAAAAGTCGTCTACGACATTAAAGGGCAGTTTGTAACAGTGATGCCCCAAATTACGTTGTATCTTGTACGTGCGTGTGTAGTTGTCATCTTGGTGTGATAAGGCGGTATATAGCGAGCAACAGGTACAAATGGTCTACGTTAACATTACCATTTTCTCAATGACTTGTTTTCAAGATTCCTATTTTACAATTTATAAACAGAAATGAATAAAGTTCTTTCATAAATTCACTTAAATTTTTATACGTATTTGTAATGGTTCATAAGGGAAACGAATCTGCCATCGATGATCACGTGACTGGCAAATCAAGCACATTTCTTTCAATGAAAACTCACTTACTATCGAGTCTTCTGTTCGGTGTTTCCATGATGGCAGTTAAATGACTCAGTGTTAATAAAATAGCTAAGATTCTCTCTGACACTTTTCTCATAGAAAACTAGCTACTCTGTCAGAGGTTAAAAAACAAGAAGCTTTAATTAGAGTCTAATTAGAGCTGAAATAGGACCTGCCAGCTTGACCGATGAAGCCGCTGAAAGGCATGGTGCAGCACAGTGTAACTTTTGAGAGAGCATTTACGCCAGTTGCATAAACAATTCCGAGGTTAGCGTGAAGCTGCGTTTTTTAGAACCAAAAGTAGCAATTTTTAAGGAGTCGCATCTCTAAAAGTTTAGCCTAAATTTTCCAAGTTCGTCGTTTGTAATCCGTGTTAATCTTTTCCATCCTTAACCATCATTGTTCCTTTATGGATTATTATAATCTCTTTGGTGTTTTTCTATCTCAGTAACCTATTATTTCCATTTTTTTTTTTTTTTTTTCACTTCAGCGCGACTAAATTAAATTCGACGTTTGAAACCACTGCCTTTCTTTTGTCATGCCACTGCCGAGCCAAATTCATTTGAGTTCGGCACGGCAGTAGCACGACGTTTGGACCCGTCAATGAACTTATTTGGGTTGTAACCCATACTGCTCCGGGAAAAGACCTCGGATAATAGCTTGAACGTTTTCTAACTGACTACCACCTTTCTTGTCAGTGACAGAGTGTAGTAGAATTTCATTGCCACAGTTTTCCTCAAACAATCAATATCGCCTCATATCCCAGCCGGAATATAAGCCGGGATATAACATCTGGCATTCGTTACTGCTTCTTTCAGTATTTATTCGATCCTGCAGTATACCTAGTAAGGATTAAACATTTCTTCGGAAAAAAAGGGAACACACGCTGCGAGCAGGATTCGAACCTGCGCGGGGAGACCCCATTGGATTTCAAGTCCAACGCCTTAACCACTCGGCCATCGCAGCTGATGAAAGTAATAGCTGCTAGGAAAACTACACTTTGAAACACTTTCTGTATAAACGGCTGCATTGCAAAGTTTTGAAAGGTATGAAAGATTCAGCCAGAATGCCAGGACTTATGTATCTTCTTTGGTGTTTTTCTTTCTCACTTGAAACTAATATTTATTTACTATTTATTTAAACAACGAAGCTTTGAAAGACCCGACAATTGTTTTTCAAACGAGGCAAAACCTAATTGATGTAAAATTAAGTGGTCCAATATGCTAATTATTCTACTTGCAAGGTGTGTGAGATAGTTAAGGAACATTTCACAATATTGAGTACATCGCTTCCAACAGTAGATTTTATGGCTTAGTGTGCGAATATATTTATATATCAGACAAAAAGAAAAGATGCGAAAGGTGTCCCTTAAGTAAACAGAGTCTCGTTTAATTTTCCACTGTGAGCAGGACTGATTAAACTTCTCTTCATTTGATATCAAGTGACTGATTACTATTGAATCACTCATGCTCACGGCTTTGTTCGGAAGTTGGAGCGCGTAATTTCTTTAACATTTTAGCCGAAAAGGATATTACAAACTTTTGAATTACATGAGCACTTTATGTCGCTTATTGGAGTGTTCATAAAGTTGGGGACTGCTAGCTTTGATTATAACAAAGGAGAGCGGGACTGAAAAGCAATAGCTGAAAATAACGAGGAAAATGAGTCATGTATTCCGTCGTCATGTTCCTCTAAAACATCCTCACATTATATTCCTAATGATATACATGAAAAATTACGCGATTCTGATTGGCTGAGAGCAGTGCAGTTCAAGTGTAACACAAGTGCAACAAGTGAAACACCAGTGCAAATTACACATCGTTAAGATTATGATTGGCTGAAAGACAATAGGAAATTTTTGACGCCAATGATACTACTTAACATGATGACGAAAATTTCGTGCGGAAACTTTGAAAAATGTTTTCTCGAATGAGAAAAATGGCTTCAAGAAAGGTCTTCCGGCACTTCCTCCACGCAAATTTTTTCATTTTTATATTATTAATAAGTTATCATACGGTTTTTCTTGTTCAATTTGGAATTAATTTGCACTTGTGAGTTTTTCAAAAAGCTCACTCATGCAAATTAATTCCAAATTGAACTCGAAACTGTATGATTACCTATACTAAACATATCCCGCCGACAAATTGGTACAAATAATGCGGGTAGAGAACATACAACATACTTCATCCGCCATCATCGGTTTTTGTGCCGCAAACAAAGGTAACTGACTTACAACACTTTCGTGTAGTTCTTCAATTTTACCTTTCATTCTCCAAGTTGGAAATTTCCCTCCAAATGGGATACCTCGATAGGTGTCTATTCACTGCCTCCAACTTCTGTAGTAATACAAGACTGATCGGGCTGCTATCTGCTACGAAGGACAATAAGTACTTAATGACTGTTCCCAGGGGAAACAGTGAGTTTTGTTTCAAAACTCACTGTTTCCCGCGGGGCCAGTCATTAAATGTTTAGTTTTACCTCCCAACTAAAAAATAGAAAAAACTGCGAAGAAATCGTTTGCTTGGCGCTGGCTGGCTCACAAATTTGCAGCGGTTTCAAGGAGCTCGACTTGATTACGTGTGAGTAGAAAGTTCAAGTTGTTGTTTCCCTAAGGAGTTAGTGAGTTTTGTTCGCCCTAGAGAGTTAGTGAGTTTTGACCCACGACACGTGACACGTTCTCCTCCAATCGGAAAACGTATTTCAGTTGGAAGGTATAACAACATGCTTTCCACCGATAAAGTTAATCAACCATTTATAATTTGCCACCTTTTAAAACTATCCGTGTCAGTCTGAAAACATACAACCGCCACAAGCATGGGATGTTTACCTGGAGAGGAATATATATATATTTTTTTTTGTAATTTTCGTTTTCTTAGAAGACTTCACCCAAGTGAAAAACAAGCATATTATTCACCGACTTTCACGTTGTTGGAGTTCCTCGGGCTACGCCCTCAGTGACTAGAAATAACTTTACACTACCATGTAACCTATGCCATAGACCCTTTTCATGGATAAATTCTTTTGTGAGTATGAAAATATGCCTGACTAATCTCCTTTTGAGTAGACAATTCAAATCTAAATTGGCAGTCATCGATGAACAGGGTCCATGACACGCCGGGGTGGGCAATGGACCATTCTCGTGCTCTCAGTATTGGACTGGAACTAGCTTGCAACTGAGGCTAATGCGGGGAGTCTTTTCAAATGCAAACGACATTAATCTCCTTTTTAATGATATTCCCCCGCATGAGCTAGAGCTAGTTGCAAGCTAGTTCCAGTCCAATACCGAGAATATACAAAAATGGCCAATTTGACTCATTTTCCCAACGAAGCACCCCGTATTAATCTGCAAAGACAGGAAAGCTACTTAAGTTTATCTATAACGTATACGTGTACTGCAGAATAAAAACAGAAAAAAAAACTCATCTAGACTGAAATGAAACAAATATAGCATCTGAGCGAAAATAATAGGTCAAAACGTACTATCAGTGATATTTAATTGAAGGAGCAAAAATTAAAGAAGAGCGCGAATAACGCAAAAGAGAACTACTATGAAACACGGAGGAGAAGCGTGCTGAAAAAGACCGATAGGACGGAAAAAGCTATGGATAACATATCGGAAGAGTTATGGTGGGTGGTTCCGTAAAAAACCAAGCAGACAATCTAATTGGGCTACGCCAATCGTATAATTTATTCCAGGATTCAAGATTATTCGATCTAAAGAGGTAATACAAAATTCCATTGAGAAACCAAACAGACGATCGGAATATAAACGCAAACCTAAGTTACATTGTTTTAAGCCTGAGTTACAGTACTAAACTTACTTCTTTGACGATGTCCAATCAGATTGTTTTGCGGTTTGTCCAGGTCAGGAAACAGATGAACAGATTTGAAAACAGCAGAAAACGGGTCAGCGAAACAGGTCAGCAACGAAGGTGTTCACAGTGAAAATATCTGCGACAAACAACTAACTTATCCAAGCTCAAAGGTCAATTGACCGTATCGGTTACGCGGCTAAATGTCAATCAAAAGGTATTTACGAAATCAAACGTCAATCAAATGCTAATTGTTCATATATTAACGGAACAGTGGGAAAAGCTTGAGGTTTTATTTAAAATAGAAGGCATAGCCAAAACTTAAAACAAATTCTCTCGAAATGCCAATGAATATATTTGCGTTTAATTCTTATACTCCTGGGAAAGACCGCAGAGAAAAGCTATGACTTTCTCTAACTGACTTCCACCTTTCTGGTCAGTGACAGAGTGTAGTATAATTTTACCGTCAAAGTTTTCTTCGAACTGTTAATGCCGATATTTGGGAGAAAAAAACATCTGACATCCGTTACTGTTTCTTATAGTATTTACTCGATTCCACGTACATAGTAAAGATTATAAATTTCGAAAAAATTTGCGAAAAAAAGGAGCTGACGCTGCGAGCAGGATTCGAACCTGCGCAGGGAGACCCCATTGGATTTCAAGTCCAACGCCTTAACCACTCGGCCATCGCAGCTTACGACACTAATAGTGGCTAGGAAAACTATAGTTTCAGGCACTACATTGCAAAGTTTTGAGAGGTATAGAAGATTCAGATTAAAACTGAGCTAGTTTTGCGCATATATCAGTGATAGGACGCATTTTCACCATCCAGAAATTTAAGATGATGTATCAATTAGTACAAAACATGAGCACGATAGCCCTAAAGCACAAGACATTTACCCCTTACATTTATCGCCTTAATGCACATTTCAAAGGCGTTTAAACTGCTTAACAACCGTCGCTATGTTATCAAGTATTTCACTGTAACATGTCCAAATATGAAGCAAATCAAGGTATAGTTTCATATTCTTATTGATTTCCCAGTTCGATCCCCAATTTTTTTCCTCTGTTTTATTTGGTACAAGCTGTTAGCCAAAAGATATATTAATTACAATAGGTTAATCAACTGCTGTTTAATTGTTGTAGTGAATGTCATAGCAATTTGAGTTTGGAATTACGGAGACTGGTTCGAGTCCGGTGACGTCATTGTAAAGATGATAAGAGCCATGCTGGAGGCTGTTGTCAATAAAGAGTATAAAACCAAAATAATTTTCTGAATCACTTGCAATTTTGTTGACAAAAGAGTAGAAGGTTGTCCAGAGGTTTGAACAAGATCTTTCTTTTTCTTGAACAGGATTTCTCTCAGGGCGTGATCTTTCCTTCAGCTTCCTGAGAAGTCTTTGCAAGCTCTGTACCGTAAAAAAATGGTTCCGTCCCATTTAAATTCCCAGAACACTTTGAATTATTAAAACATCATTTGAGCACTTTTCTAGTTTGATATTAACGACAACCTTACGGTTGTTGAGCAAGCACTTTGTTATATCCTCATCGTCAAGTTCCTTTCATAATCAGATGAAAACATTACAGTTGAACATCGAACTCTCAGTCTCTCCGCTATTTCAAACTCAGATCTTTTATCCCTGTGGGTACCTTTTCATTCAATAAATATTGGTTATTTCGAGCCCCCCGCCTACTCAAAGTACAGCATTTTTCTTTTCCCTTGAGAATTCAACTGTATTTTAAAGATAAACTTAATACTTTCAGTGTACTTCAACATTTTCGTCTTCATTGTCATTCTTATGAATCGTTAAACATAGCGATGAAAACTGCATGGCTGATCAGTCGAAGAGTATTGCACTTAATTATTTGTACTTCACATACATTAGTATTACTGATCCCGCATTTTAGTCACCTTGTCCTTTTCTTGATAAACTATTTAATATTACTAAGAGAAAATACGTTGCTTAGATATTTAAAGGATTTCTCTATACCCTTCTAATAGCAGCTGCGATGGCCGAGTGGTTAAGGCGTTGGACTCGAAATCCAATGGGGTCTCCCCGCGCAGGTTCGAATCCTGCTCGCAGCGTTGCTTTTGGAAAGATTTTTAAAAAGTTTACGCTATTTTTTCAGCCTCGAAACAGCGTATTGTTCACAAGAGGCGTCATCTAAATTGCAAAATGTTTAACTTAAAATGCAGCAGGCTGCATGTTATGAAACACAAAAGTCGTCTACGACATTAAAGGGCAGTTTGTAACAGTGATGCCCCAAATTACTTTGCATCTTGTACGTGCGTGTGTAGTTGTCATCTTGGTGTGATAAGGCGGTATATAGCGAGCAACAGGTACAAATGGTCTACGTTAATATTATCATTTTCTCAATGACTTGTTTTCAAGATTCCTATTTTACAATTTATAAACAGACATGAATAAAGTTCTTCCATAAATTCACTTAAATTTTCATGCGTATTTGTAATGGTTCGTAAGGGAAACGAATCTGCCATCGATGATCACGTGACTGGCAAATCAAACACATTTCTTTCAATGAAAACTCACTTACTTTCGAGTCTTCTGTTCGGTGTTTCCATGATGGCAGTTAAATGACTCAGTGTTAATAAAATAGCTTAGATTCTCACTGACACTTTTCTCTTCGAAAACTAGCTACTCTGTCAGAGGTTAAAAAACAAGAAACTTTAATTAGGTAGTCCATGGGCCAGGACCCTGGAAAGAGCCATTTAGTACCAAAACGAGGGACAAACTCTAACACTTATTTTTAACAACATTGATTCCTCTAAGTTATTTTGGTGTATGATAACCATGCCAAATGAGTAGCTTTACTAGGATTATCACGTGATTAAATGACGTCACTAATAACAGTTAAATGCAAACCTGAAAATGTTACATACATCGATTTTTGGTTATTGCAAACTTCAAACGCAGTTTTTAGACCTAATTTCAATAACTTATATATGACTTATAGGTGTTATCCCTGAATGGTTTCCATGGCAACACCTGTCAAATTATAAATATGAACAATAAGACGGAAAATGTGAAAAAAAAGAAAGTGCTCGTGTAAATTGCACTGGTTACTTTCGAACGCTCGTTCTAAACTACATTGACTCCTCTTGCTTAGTTTGGTATATGATAACCATGTCAAATGAGTAGCTATACCAGGCTTGTCACGTGATCAATTGCAAACGACTCGGTTGGGCTGAACAGATAGAACTGGTACAAATGTGATTACTTTGGTCAAATGCAAGCAAATGCAAATACAATCATGTTACATACACTGGTGTTTAGTTATTGAAAATCTCAAACGTTTTCAGAGCTTATGTCAACAACGTAGTTTTAACTTAAAGAAATTGTTCCTGGATGGTTTCCATGGCTAAACTTGCCAAATGCTAAACATGAATAATTATTCAGGATATAAGAAAATGCTTGTACATGTGTTACATTGATAATTAAAGTTAGATTTCTTCGTCTTCTTCTCTGTCATCTGAGACAAACTCCTCGATAGAATCTTCATATCTGTTGTCGTGGTCTAATAGCTTGCACACATCCGTGAACGTCAAACCATTTGCCAGGCAACTGCAGGTAGGAAGTTGACATGACCTTGTACACGAGCAAGACAGTTGTTCTAGCACGGCTGTAGGGGCTGGATCACCGCTCATCCAGTCAATGGCAAAGTGAACACCGTCTTCGCGCCAGCCAAAACCAATGGGGGTAGTGTCCCTTGACAGCTCTGCAGACTTCGCTTCCAAATGGCTGCTTGGAAGTTTGCGCGAGCCGCATGCTTGAACAAGCAGTGAACACAAGGTGGTAATTGGGTGGAGTCGATTTTACCCTTCTTGGCGCAGAATAACCTGTAGCTCAGCTCATTAATGTTATCAGTTCTTGGTTGAGAGCAGTAGAGCTTACATTTAAACTCTTGAAGGCTCTGAAAAAGCATATCTGATAGAACCCATTCCATCCCCAGCTACTTAAACAATTCTTGGTAAGATGTCTGTTGCTTAACAAGCCGTAGGGCTGTTTTCTTTTTCCTTCCATCGAAGGCACTCACTGTGTCACAACCAGTGAAAGCATGCATACCAATTAGGTATTTGCAAAGTTCTTCTCCTACGGCTGCCACCACACTGCAGATACTGACATATCTAGTTCTTGTCTGTGCTCCACATTTTACATACACGGATGCCGAATAAAGCAATTAAACGCCAGGCAAAGCAAGAATACGTCTGTATCTTCTGATGCCACAGCCACCGCCTTGTAGCCCGATTTAGCTGCATGAGCTGCATGTAGAATAAGCCTGGTATCAGCCTCTTCCTGTGTGTAGTTGAGCTCTTCAACTATATTGGCAGCTTTTGAGGTAACCTCGCAACAGTCACTTTCGCACGAAAAGTGACCTTGCCTGTCAACTTTGTTCTGTATTAATCCCGTCTCCACCCCTTTACCACAAACTCTGTGAAGGCCTTTTATTCTTTGGATTCAAAAGGAGGTTTCTTCACTGCTGTACCTTGTGTTCGGATGCGTCCCCATGTAGTCGCACTAAGACCCATTTCTCTTCGTGCGTTTTCAAGAGCTTTTTGGCGGGTAACTTCTACAAATCTTCTAGAACGAGGACCGCAACCATCTTCTGCATTGTAAATGGGAAGATTTTCTGCATCCAGTGCCTCGACACTCCTCTTTTTGGTCTGAATTATCTGCGTTGATGGTTCCGGGGGAAGTTGTGGTCCGAAATGCCTCGCCTGCACCGCTATTCCATTTACTCTATGCGATGTTCCTTCACCCGATAACGTTTCATCTAGGCGGTCAATGTTTTCCCATGCCAAAGTAGTGACAACATGGGGCTGGATGTTATCTGGCAATGGGATTTCACTTGTTGATGTCATTTTCTTAAGGCACAGTGCAGTGTTGATTTCTTCAAGCTGGGAATAGGCGATTCCGTGGGCGCAACGATTAAGCATTTGGATGAGTTCAACGTTATCTGTCAGGGACTTCACAGCATAGGGAAGAGGGATCTGTTCGGATGGCTTAATCTTTCCTCTGCTCACTCCAAACATCAGATCTTGGGCGAAGGATTTCATCAACCTCTGCACTCTTGGGTGACAGTTTTTATCTGACCCGGCACTCTTTTTATTCAGTCAGATATGTTTGCAAGAACGAACCCTGGTCTTTGGGAACATTCATTGCGATCTTAGCGAGATCTGAAGGGCGTGGAGACTATGACATCTTGTTTCCTGTTCTTTGAATAGCTTCGCGACTGTCAATAGCAGCCCGGTGTATATTTGAGCTCCGAGAAGACTGGCTTGCATTGTCCTGTTTTTCCAGAAGAAGGGTTGTTATGTATTTGACTACATGAAGTAAGTCAAATTGGAGAGAACTATGAAGACACTGGTGGTTTCTAACAAATCTTCAAAGAAGAGGACATCGCGAAATTCTGCCTGGAGATTCTGTCTGGTGTGCTTCTTTGTGGATAACTTGATTTCTTCAACAACCAAAGACGTGAGATACGCACGATATAAGTAGTTCTGTCATTTCAGTCAATCTGACTATTTTCTCGTTTGCAAGAACATTCGGTCTGATGTAATCATCTGATGTAAGCATCTGATGTAAGCATCTGGTAAGCTTCGGACTTGAGATTAGCATACTCATCTTCTCAACGATTCACCACAGCCATCGGAAGCCCCAGTGGGACTTGCCTCAGTCCTAGTATAGCCCTTGTAGCATATCCTGTGGTAACAAGCTTCAGCTGTTACGATTTCACGCGACACAATTGCGAGAATCCTGCGGTCCTTCTTTTCCATGGCTGATTTTCTAATTGAGTGATCTGCACGCAAATCTTTGCCTTGTTCCAAGGGTTCCCGATTTCTTGTTCCTTAACATACTTCTTTTCACAGAATACGCAGACATGCTCGTAAGTTGTGCTGGTGGTAGGGGACTGTTGGATCGAGGTCCTCTTAGCTGCCGTTGGTTGTTGGTCGTCAGTTCAGCTTGCTGCTTTGAAATTGTTTCCAAGAGCTTTTTCATGGTAAACACGCTACGCCATTTTCTTTGATAGTGAATGTTGGGATTTCTCCTTCATTTAATGTCTCAGCAATATCAAGGTGTTTGTGTTTACGAACAGCAGCTGCTCGCCTCTTACAAGTGTAGTTCAGGACTCCTCATCCTTTGGTCTAACTAGTTCCGTATCATCGTCAGTACAGTGAATAATTCATGCACAGCTACTCTGTTCTGAACGTGATCGCTTTTGATCGATGTTTTGTTCTTCAGGCGTCACATTTCCTCCTTTTGTGCCAACTGTTCAGTCATGCAAGGTTCTACGTCAATATAAAGACTTAAAGGTTTCAAAAAGCCATTTTTAAACCGGTTTAATTTTAGCGCTGAAGTTTGTATTTAATTATTCAGGTGTTCGTTCTTCACCAAAAATGATTTTATATAAACAACAAAAGCAGCACAAAAGACCATCCGCACTGGTCATTGTAAATTAGCTTAGTCACTATATATGAACGAAATCATCTTTAGCAATGTATGAAATGACCCTCATATCAAAGAAAAACTATTATTTAATATCATTTTCCTTTTGATGCATTTCAAACTCCATATTTTTCAAAATCTCTCATTATGTCATCTACTGCTACACCTTTCGTATATTTCGAAGGTCTGTAAGTTTCTTGTCAAAAATCGACACTATCAGCTTAATATTTAGTTAAATGATTTCTCTAAATGTTTACCTAAATGCTCACTGTTTATTTATCCCCTGAGAACATTTCTCGTTTCTACAAGGAACCAAAATTTTAGCACAAATTAGCCCTACACACATGTCAAGAATGCCGCCATCTTGGATTTACCCATGGTGCAATGTAAATGACACCGTTGGTTGTTTTTTACTTATTCGAGTAATCCTGACACAAATTTCTACTTCTAACAACTTCGAGGAGAAATACAAATGTTTTCCTTTTTTTCAAATATCTAAGGTACTGTCAAACGATCGTGACCATATATTTAGAGGATCTTCTTCTGAGCCTCGTTTCCATGCTGAAGCCATTTTTTTTCGCGAAATTTTAAATTAAAAAATCTAACGCAAAGCTACTCATTCAGAAAGGTTATCATACAAATTTGAAAACACCTCATACAGTAGTATCAGCTGAAAACACTTAGGTTTTGTCCTTAGGTTTGGTACCGAAAAGTGGTCTGGCCCATGGACTAAGGGTCTAATTAGAGCTGAAATAGGACCTGCCAGCTTGACCGATGAAGCCGCTGAAAGGCATGGTGCAGCACAGTGTAACTTTTGAGAGAGCATTTACGCCAGTTGCATAAACAATTCCGAGGTTAGCGTGAAGCTGCGTTTTTTAGAACCAAAAGTAGCAATTTTTAAGGAGTCGCATCTCTAAAAGTTTAGCCTAAATTTTCCAAGTTCGTCGTTTGTAATCCGTGTTAATCTTTTCCATCCTTAACCATCATTGTTCCTTTATGGATTATTATAATCTCTTTGGTGTTTTTCTATCTCAGTAACCTATTATTTCCATTTTTTTTTTGTTTCACTTCAGCGCGACTAAATTAAATTCGACGTTTGAAACCACTGCCTTTCTTTTGTCATGCCACTGCCGAGCCAAATTCATTTGAGTTCGGCACGGCAGTAGCATGACGTTTGGACCCGTCAATGAACTTATTTGGGTTGTAACCCATACTGCTCCGGGAAAAGACCTCGGATAATAGCTTGAACGTTTTCTAACTGACTACCACTTTTCTTGTCAGTGACAGAGTGTAGTAGAATTTCATTGCCACAGTTTTCCTCAAACAATCAATATCGCCTTATATCCCAGCCGGGATATAAGCCGGGACATAACACCTGGCATTCGTTACTGCTTCTTTCAGTATTTATTCGATCCTGCAGTATACCTAGTAAGAATTAAACATTTCTTCGGAAAAAAAGGGAACACACGCTGCGAGCGGATTTCAAGTCCAACGCCTTAACCACTCGGCCATCGCAGCTGATGAAATTAATAGCTGCTAGGAAAACTACACTTTGAAACACTTTCTGTATAAACGGCTGCATTGCAAAGTTTTGAAAGGTATGAAAGATTCAGCCAGAATGCCAGGACTTATGTATCTTCTTTGGTGTTTTTCTTTCTCACTTGAAACTACTATTTATTTACTATTTATTTAAACAACGAAGCTTTCAAAAACCCGACAATTGTTTTTCAAACGAGGCAAAACCTAATTGATGTAAAATTAAGTGGTCCAATATGCTAATTATTCTACTTGCAAGGTGTGTGAGATAGTAAAGGAACATTTCACAATATGGAGTACATCGTTTCCAACAGCAGATTGTATGGCTTAGTGTGCGAATATATTTATATATCAGACAAAAAGAAAAGATGCGAAAGGTGTCCCTTAAGTAAACAGAGTCTCGTTTAATTTTCCACTGTGAGCAGGACTGATTAAACATCTCTTCATTTGATATCAAGTGACTGATAACTATTGAATCACTCATGCTCACGGCTTTGTTCGGAAGTTGGAGCGCGTAATTTCTTTAACATTTTAGTCGAAAAGGAAATTACAAACTTTTGAATTACATGAGCACTTTACGTCGCATATTGGAGTGTCCATAAAGTTGGGGACTGCTAGCTTTGATTATAACAAAGGAGAGCGGGACTGAAAAGCAATAGCTGAAAATAACGAGGAAAATGAGTCATGTATTCCGTCGTCGTGTTCCTCTAAAACATCCTCACATTATATTCCTAATAATATACATGAAAAAATTACGCGATTCTGATTGGCTGAGAGCAGTGCAGTTCAAGTGTAACACAAGTGCAACAAGTGAAACACCAGTGCAAATTACACATCGTTAAGATTATGATTAACTGAAAGACAATAGGAAATTTTTGACGCCAATGATACTACTTAACATGATGACGAAAATTTCGTGCGGAAACTTTGAAAAACGTTTTCTCGAATGAGAAAAAATGGCTTCAAGAAAGGTCTTCCGGCACTTCCTCCACGCAAATTTTTTCATTTTTATATTATTAATAAGTAATCATACGGTTTTTCTTGTTCAATTTGGAATTAATTTCCACTTGTGAATTTTTCAAAAAGCTCACTCGGGCAAATTAATTCCAAATTGAACTCGAAACTGTATGATTACCTATACTAAACATAACCCGCCGACAAATTGGTACAAATAATGCGCGTAGAGAACACGTAACATACTTCATCCGCCATCATCGGTTTTTGTGCCGCAAACAAAGGTAACTGACTTACAACACTTTCGTGTCGCTCTACAATTTTACCTTTCATTCTCCAAGTTGGAAATTTCCCTCCAAAAGAGATACCTCGATAGGTGTCTACTCACTGCCTCCAACTTCTGTAGTAATACAAGACTGATCGGGCTGCTATCTGCTACGAAGGACAATAAGCACTTAATGACTGTTCCCAGGGGAAACAGTGAGTTTTGTTTCAAAACTCACTGTTTCCCGCGGGGCCAGTCATTAAATGTTTAGTTTTACCTCCCAACTAAAAAATAGAAAAAACTGCGAAGAAATCGTTTGCTTGGCGCTGGCTGGCTCACAAATTTGCAGCGGTTTCAAGGAGCTCGACTTGATTACGTGTGGGTAGAAAGTTCAAGTTGTTGTTTCCCTAAGGAGTTAGTGAGTTTTGTTCGCCCTAGAGAGTTAGTGAGTTTTGACCCACGACACGTGACACGTTCTCCTCCAATCGGAAAACGTATTTCAGTTGGAAGGTATAACAACATGCTTTCCACCGATAAAGTTTTAACCATATAATTTGCCACCTTTTAAAACTATCCGTGTCAGTCTGAAAACATACAACCGCCACAAGCATGGGATGTTTACCTGGAGAGGAATATATATATATATATATATTTGTAATTTTCGTTTTCTTAGAAGACCTCACCCAAGTGAAAAACAAGCATATTATTCACCGACTTTCACGTTGTTGGAGTTCCTCGGGCTACGCCCTCAGTGACTAGAAATAACTTTACACTACCATGTAACCTATGCCATAGACCCTTTTCATAGATAAATTCTTTTGTGAGTATGAAAATATGCCTGACTAATCTCCTTTTGAGTTGACAATTCAAATCTAAATTGGCAGTCATCGATGAACAGGGTCCATGACACGCCGGGGTGGGCAATGGACCATTCTCGTGCTCTCGGTATTGGACTGGAACTAGCTTGCAACTGAGGCTAATGCGGGGAGTCTTTTCAAATGCAAACGACATTAATCTCCTTTTTAATGATATTCCCCCGCATGAGCTAGAGCTAGTTGCAAGCTAGTTCCAGTCCAATACCGAGAATATACAAAAATGGCCAATTTGACTCCTTTTCCCAACGAAGCACCCCGTATTAATCTGCAAAGACAGGAAAGCTGCTTAGTTTATTTATAACTAATACCTGTACTGCAGAATAAAAACAGAAAAAAAGTTATCTAGACAGAAATGAAACAAATATGGCATCTGAGAGAGAATAATAGGTTAAATAGATAAAAGACGTAGTATCAGTGAGATTTAATTGAAGAAACAAAAAGTAGAGCACGAATAACGCAAAAGACAATTATTGTTATGAAACACACAGGAGAAGCATGCTGAAAAAGACCGATAGGGCGAAAGAAGGTATGGATAACATATCGAAAGAATTGCGGTGGGAAAAGCTAGAGTTTTTAGGGAAAAAAAGCCATAGCCAAAACTTAAAACAAATTCTCTCGAAATGTGAATGAAATTATTTGCGTTTAACTCTTATGCTCGTGGGAAAGACCTCAGAGAAGAACTATGACTTTCTCTAACTGACTTCCACCTTTCTTGTCAGTGACAGAGTGTAGTAGAATTTCACCGTCAAAATTTTCTTCGAACTGTTAATGCCGATATTTGGGAGTAAAAAAACATCTGGCATCCATTACTGCTTTTTTTAGTATTTACTCGATCCCACGTACATAGTAAGGATTATAAATTTCCTTGCCAAAAAAAGGAGCTGACGCTGCGAGCAGGATTCGAACCTGCGCAGGGAAACCCCATTGGATTTCAAGTCCAACGCCTTAACCACTCGGCCATCGCAGCTGGTGTGACTAGCAGTTGCTAGGAAAACTATACTTTCAGACACTTCCTAAATAACGGCTACATTGCAAAGTTTTGCAAGGTATAGAAGATTCAGATTAAAAGCTAGTTTTGTGCATATACCAGCGATAAGACGCATTTTCACCATCCAGGAATTTAAGATGATGATTTATTATATGGCTGTCTCACAAGGACTGGGAACTACCGAATTCACGAATTTGATTGGCTGAAATCGATATTGACCGCGGTCTAGATTTTCCCATCTAGACCGACATCTAGACCGGTTTCATTTTGCGTTGAAAAAGTAGTGAGCTAAAATACAAAAATGTTCACCATTTTCTTTTATTTTCTGCTCAATCATTTGTGGAAGTGCCAAAAAGCCTGATGACAAAAAAAAAACAGTAAAGAGGACGAGCAAATTTCGGCAGGTTTAAGTTATGCTCATCTCCGTTTGCAAGCAAAATGTCAGCAAACCAGTTACATTAAACGAATTAAAGTTTTTTTCTTTGCCATATAATAAACATCTTATTAACCGAACTAAGTCGGTCTGTATGGGAGAATCTTGACCTCGGTGGTGTGTAAAGACCTCACGGCGTTCGGTCTGTACTCACGACCTCGGTCAAGGTTCTCCCATACAGACCTCCTGCTCGGTTAATAAGAGCTAAGTATCAACTAGTATATAACATGAGCATGATAGCCCTAATGATCATAAGACATTTTCACCTTAACTTTATCGCCTTTATGCACATTTCAAAGGCGTTTAAACTGCTTAACAACCGTTGCTATGTTATCAAGTATTTCACTGTAACATGTCCAAATATGAAGCAAATCAAGGGATAGTTTCATATTCTTGTTAATTTGTCAGTTCGATCCCCCATTTTTTTCCTCTGTATTATTTGGTACAAGCTTTTAGCCAAAAGATATATTAATTACCACAGGTTAATCAACTGCTGTTTAATTGTTGTAGTAAATGTCATAACAGTTTGAGTTTGGAATTACGGAGACTGGTGACGGTGACGTCATTGTAAAGATGATAAGAGCTATGCTGGAAGCTGTTGTCAATAAAGAGTATAAAACCAAAATAATTTTCTGAATCACTTGCAATTTTGTTAACAAAAGAGTAGAAGGTTGTCCAGAGGTTTGAACAAGATCTTTCTTTTTCTTGAACAGGATTTCTCTCGGGGCGTGATCTTTCCTTCAGCTTCCTCAGAAGTCTCTGCAAGCTCTGCTCGGTTGTTGAACAAGCATTGTGTTATATCCTCATCGTGAAGTTCCTTTCATAATCAAATGAGAACATTACAGTTGAACATCGACCTCTCAATCTCTCCGTTATTTCAAACTCAAATCATTTACCCTTGTGGGTATCTTTTCATTCAATAAATACTCGTTATTTCGAGCCCCCCGCCAACTCAAAGTACAGTACTTTTCTTTTTCCTTGAGACTTCAACTGTACTTTAAAGATAAACATAATAGTTTCAGGGTACTTCAACATTGTCGTCTTCATTATCATTCTCATGAATCATTAAATACAGCGATGAAAACTGTTTGTCTGATCAGCCGAAGAGTACTGCACTTAATTATTTCTACTTTGTATACATTAGTATTACTTATCCACCTTGTCCTTTTCTTGATAAACTATTTAATATTAATAATACTAAGGTAAAATACGTTGCTTAGATATTTAAAGGATTTTATACCGTAATTGCAATAGCAGCTGCGATGGCCGAGTGGTTAAGGCGTTGGACTCGAAATCCAATGGGGTCTCCCCGCGCAGGTTCGAATCCTGCTCGCAGCGTTGCTTTTGGGAAGTTTTTAAAAACGTTTACGCTATTTTTTCAGCCTTGAAACAGTGTGTTGTTCACAAAAGGCGTCATCTAAATTGCAAAAATGTTTAACTTAAAATGTAGCAGACTGCATATTATGAAACACAAAAGTCGTCCACGACGTTGAAGGGCAGTTTGTGACAGTGATGCCCAAAATTACTTTGCATCTTGTACGTGCGTGTGTAGTTGTCATCTTGGTGTGGTAAGGCGGTATATAGCGAGCAACAGGTACAAATGGTCTACGTTAACATTGTTATTTTCCTAATGACTTGATGTTTTCAAGATTCCTATTTTACAATTTATAAACGAGTACAGACATTAATGAAGTTCTTTCATATATTCACTTAAATTTTTGTACGTATTTGTAATGGTTCATAAGGCAAACAAATCTGCCATCGATGATCACGTGACTGGCAAATCAAGCACATCTCTTTCGAAGAAAGGTTACTGATAGTCGAGTCTTCTATTCGGTGTTTCCATGATGGCAGTTAAATGACTCAGTGTTAATGAAATAGCTAAGATTCTCGCGGGCATTTTTGTCATAGAAAACTAGCTACTCTTTCAGAGGTTAAAGAACACAAGAAGCTCAAGAGCTGAAATAGGGCCTGCCAGCTTGACCGATGAAGCCGCTGAAAGGCATGGTGTAACACAGTGTAACTTTTGAAAGAGCATTTACGCCACTCGCATGAACAATTCCGAGGTGAACGTGAAGCGGTCACAAGAGTCATGGGCAGCTGTGTTTTTCAGAACCCGTGACCAAAAGTGGAAAATTTTTAAGGAGTCGCATCTTGAAAAGTTTAGCCTAAACTTTTTAAGTTCGTCGTTTGTAATCCGTGTTAATCTTTTCCATCCTTCACCATCCTTGTTCCTTTATGGTTGATTATTATTATCTCTATGGTGTTTTTCTATCTCAGTAACCTATTATTTTCAGATTTCCTTTAGTTCGGCGCGAGTGAATTAAATTCGACGTTTGAAACCACTGCAGTTCTTTTGTCATGCCACTGCCGAGCCAAATTCATTTGAGTTCGGCACGGCAGTAGCATGACGTTTGGACCTGTCAATGTTCCGGGAAAAGACCTCTATACTTTGAAACACTTTCTGTACAAACGGCTGCATTGCAAAGTTTTGAAAGGTATGAAAGATTCAGCCAGAATGCCAGGACTTATATATCTTCTTTGGTGTTTTTCTTTCTTACTAAACTACTATTTTCAGGTTCCCTTTAGTTTAAAGGTAATTTTGCCTAAGCCAAAATAACTCAAAATGCCGTGACTGAGCTCCTTTAAGCTGTATAAATATTGCGTCTAAAACATTCCCTTCTTTCAACATTAGTATTCAAGATTAAAGACAGGAGGCTGAAGAAGAAATGTCATTTTAGTCTAGGTTAGAAGGATAATAGCTTCAGCCGAGCATAATTTTGAGCATAATACCCTGGGTTTCACGAGTGACACCTGAAAGTATATCCAACAGACCCCATTCGAGCTGGCTTGCTAGCAGGCTGACATGACAATTTTTGTTAGTACTGTGACGAATGCCCGCGACATTGTCTGATGACGTGGGAACAATGGGAAACTCCTGAGTCCTTTAACTACAAACGTTTTCCCCAGAACGGCATTTGCACCTTCTCTTGGTTAAACAAAACGAAATTACTTTGGTGGACTGAGCTCAGGATTAAACGCTGAATAACAGAAGTTGCATATTTCCCAAAATGGCGTGCAGCTTCATATGGAGGGTAATACAGCTTGTCGCAATTTTGGCCGCCATACTGGGGAGCAGGGAAACACGTCAGAAAATACAATGATTATCCGGAAAATTTGAATTAATAAAAATTTATGAATTGGAAACTTTATATGCTAGCTTATGCTAATTTACCGGAAAGACTTTTTCCAACTTCTGACGACATTCAACTGGAAGTGCGCATGCCTTTTATTCAAGCGCGTTCACGTGACGCCATGCGTCGAGTGCACTGAAAAGGGAGAAAATTATTACTCATACCAGTTCTTTGTCTTCCTCTCTCAGTTTGTCCAATTATGTTTTTTCTTAATTAACCTCAAATACATGTCTGAAAGCATTTCGTCCACCGAGGTGGTTTGCCGAGACTCAATACTGAATTTAACTTCTTTTATGTTCCTTATGTGAGTTACTATATCCCACGACTCAGTGCTGACGCGGGGCAGGAAATTATTGAGTGAAATCAATTGTGTTAGGCCCGGTTTAAACGTCGCATTTTACATGCGCCGAATCAAATACTAATATTAGTCGATTCGAATGAATAAGTTCGGCTAATTTGATTTAAACGTCGCATTTTTTTGCCGAATAAAATTGTAGCCTACGTAGCAAGCGTTTCCGTGGGGTTTGGGAGTAAAGAAAGAGCGAGGAACGGGATTTTCGGTGTTTTGCCCGCGCGAAAACACCGAAAATCCCGTTCCTCGCTCTTTCTTTACTCCCAAACCCCACGGAAACGCTTGCTACGCAGGCTAACTCAACAGTCGCCGTATATTGCTTTCCTACCCCGCATGTCATGTAGCACAGAGCGGTTTTTGCTTGAAGGCCGAAACTTAAGCTTAATTGGAGCGAAGCAAGCAAGAACCACACATACTGGCATCTTCAACAGCCTTCCTTCTACATGATACATCTCCTGCTGCAACTGCCGCCAAAAATTCCCTTCAGCTTGTTGTGCGCATGTCATGCAGCACAAAACTGTGGAGTTATGGGTAAAATATAATTTAACATAATTTATGAATTAGATTCGGCACATGTAAAATGCGGCGTTTAACTCAACTGTCGGACTTCAGTCGTATATTCGACTAGATCAGTCGAATATTCCTTAAGAAAATATTTTAGTATATTAAATATTAAGCTTTCCTAATTCATCGCTCTCACAACTAAATTCTTGAGGGCATAGTAACTGTTGTTAAGCCATACGTCTTGTTTTAACAAGACGTTTTTACACTGAAGATTTAAAAATCTTCAGTGTAAAAATATATTGATGACGATGAAAACAGGAGCAAAAAGGACGATCTCAAAGTAAATGAAAGAGTTTAACCCTTCGTTATCATTAATCTCCAGAGAGCGGTGTGCAGTTAAAGAGTTAATATCGCTAAGCTGATATATACATATGGAGAGAGAGCCGTTTTCACCCACGTTGTCAGCAGCCATGCAAATTTATTGAAGTAAAAGAAAGTGTTTACATAAGAAAAGAGTTCAACTCTCACAGGATTGGTTTCGAACACCAATAGGGCTGCTGTGATGTCATGTTAAAACATCCTGTTATATTGGAGACGTTGCTTAGGTTTTTATAGCGTATCTGAAAGAAGGTTAAAATGTTGCTGCGATGGCCGAGTGGTTAAGGCGTTGGACTTGAAATCCAATGGGGTCTCCCCGCGCAGGTTCGAATCCTGCTCGCAGCGTCCGTTGAACATCATATTTTTATTCAAGTTTTCCTCGTTTTTCAGTAACAAAGAAATATATAAACCGTTTAACTTTTCTGTGGCGTAATGCAAATCTGAACTAAAGATTATCTTGAGGCCATATTTTTCAGCCACACATCATGGAGACACTATTCTAAATACAGAGCTACTCCACAGCAATGAATTAAGGACTCACTTTGGAAAAAGAGTATCCATGCGAGTGCTTTTGATAATTTTTAGGGGGCTGGGGTGGGGCGGAGGGAGTCTCAATTAACAAACGTGGCGGTACGGTTTGCTGAAAGGAACGATATCAGCGGTGGTATTTTAAGGCTAAATTATCATATCACTGAAAGAAGTTAAAGAACCAGTTAGAGAACCAGAAGAAAGCAACAGCCGAAACATTTGAAACTGGAGAAAGAAGCCAGTCCAGGAGGATCGGTATGCCTCGAGAGAAGCCTATAGCTACAACCGTGGACTAATTGTGTTGGAAAATGGGCAAAGACATGAAATCATAACCTTAATACCTACAGAATAAGTGTCACCACCCCCATTGCCTCTTTAAATGTTGGAAAATGGTAAAATGCGAGCTGTTGTTGGATGGCAGTGTTTTGTCTGCATTGCACAGGGGTGGGGAGGGGTAAAATGCGTATAGGATGAAGTTCTCCAACCCTTGTGACCAAGGTCGTAGATTACCCCACAATACAGTTGCATCGACGGCTTCTAGTTTTTAATCAGCTCTATCACCAAAACACTTAGGAATGTGCGTTCCCTTCATTTATATTTTCTCATTCCCCCTCCCCCCTTACCTTCCAAAAGCGCACGAACGGATACTCTCCGCCCTGGAAATTACTTTTTTCCCATGTGATCGAGAATATGGAGATGTTTGCTGCTATGAACTTGCTGTCATCATTTTTTCTTTTGTTTACACAAATGTAAAAAAAAATAAATAAAAAAATAAATGTTTGAAATGTTACCAGACGAAATGAGTAAAAAAAAAATCAAATCGAAATACTAACTTTTGGTATTGCAAAACTCAAAAAGAAAAACAAGCTACTTACAAAGACTTATATGCTTACAATGCGGATGCTTACATTACTTATAAATACAACGTTAGAATGACTTTATTACAGTAACCTACAACTACACATCACCTATCTTGTAGAAAATTGTCAAATTCTTAAAATGCGTTCAAGGACACCACAGTTACAGATAATAAAACTCTACACTTAAATAAAATTTTTCAAGGCAATTTATTACATCACCGACGACTGAAAAAATAGCATCGAACCGATGAGAACTTATACCTGCGTAGAAGTGCAAAACGACTTAAATAAAAAAAAATTCATCAGTACGCAATACCCTGATAGACAGAAAATGTTTCATATACTCACTGACATCGTAATTAAACCAGCAAAATCCTTGAAAATAATTACACGCCAAAGTGTAATTTTCAATCGGATTTTGAATCCCCCGCACAAAATGCTAAAAAATTGGATGCCAGTTGTATTCTCCCTAAAGCACTCATGTCAGCTTACCTCGCGGACGTAAATAACACTCAGTGGAACAAACTGAAAATTTATTAAGAAACCTGTCAAGGTTACAAAATGAAGCGGGGTAAACTGTTGCGCAACCGAAGCAAACAAAACGAGACACCCGGCTAAAGAGTGAGTGTGTGTGAAGACCACTGTTGTGAAACCTCTTTTGCACAATTCCGCTGTGAAAGCATGGTATCGTGGTTTTGGATCGCTGGGTGGATAATCACTGTGATGTCCCTCCTTGGCAATGGCTTCACAATATACTTAATCACCACAAGACGACGACTCTTCACCTTGCCTAACTGGTTCATTCTCTCGCTGGCGGTGGCAGATTTTCTTTACGTCTTGTGCTACTTCCCGGCTTCATTCTTTTGCAATTTGCTGTTTCATAGCTGCAATCGTGAGTACCGGATTATGGTAGCATCGCTGTTCATGTATGCATCCGTAACAAATTTGGTCGCCATGACTATCGATCGCTACATCGCCATTGCATTGCCTCTGAGATACGTCGTTTTGGTGACCTCTCGTCGCGTTTTGGCCGCCATTTTCTCCGCATGGGCATTTTCGTTAATACTCGCTCCGATTCAGTATCAAGTAGAGAGAGCAGATTCCACAAGCCTACATAGAGTGTTTGAAATAACCCGACTAGCAACCGTGGAAGTGACTCCAGCTGTTATTTCAGTCACTTCTACAATTCGTATGTTATTGATAAGAAGAAAACACATGAAACAAGCCGCCATTCAAGTTTCGCAATTACTTTACAACAAACGGAGGGGAAGCCCCGATTGTCACTTTAAACTGTCAAGAAAGAGAGAGTTGTCATCTGTACAAGTCATATGCGTCGTTGTTTCTGTTTTTATTGTTTGCTATGCTATGAATATTTCATTATCATTTTGCATTGGTCTCGAAATCTGTAATCCTCCAACAGAGGTCCGCGATCTTCTCGCCATTTTGTTGTTGGTGAACTCTTTAATAAACCCTTTTGCTTACGCCTTCCTAAAAAATGACATCAAAAAAGAATGTGAGGCTCTTTTTCGTCGGAAATTTAAAACAAGTAAATAAAGAAACATAGCTGTCAATTTATTTGCTGTGGCACGCGTCCCAATAATAAATAATAAAAAGATGACGTTAAGTACTGAGGCTTCATGATAAAACATTAATTGTAAAGTTTAAGGTAAGCTAGACTACGAGTAGTCCCTCTTTCACTTAGTCCATCGTGCGTGACGCGAAAGAAAACTGCGAGAGAAAAATAGCCGCGCGAAATCCTGGGGGCGAGGAGCCCCCAGGATTTCGCGCGGCTATTTTTTTCTCGCGGTTTTCCTTCGCGTCACGTACGATGGACTAAGCGAGAGAGGGACTACTCGTAGTCTACAATAACAAGTGAAAGAAATACTATACTGATATATTTATCACAGTGAGTCATCTCCTCGGTGAATGTTGAAAATGATATCCAAACTTCTTAGTTTAAGCCTTAAACTTTTGCACGTAAAACATCATTTATTACCAACCTTAAATAAGCAACATTTTATAATCATTTATGTCAACGTAAAAAAAAGTTTTCGAGTGACTCCAGGGATAGTGGAGCGTATTTTGAATTGGGAGGGGGGGCGGGGACTTGTAGGGGTTGCGGAGATATTTGTAAAATTATTTGATGTATGTAAAGCCCCTCCCCCGCCCCCCTCCCAGCACCCCCAGCTCCGCCGTCCCTGGCCTCATTTTTGAAAGAAGTCTTCTATCAACAGGTGTTAAGCTCTTCTCTTTTTGTTTCATGAAAACTGTTCATATGAAAGTGAGTTTGATTTACATCTTCACAAACATGACACCGTAAAAATAGTCTACTAATTTCCGGGGCGGCCCAAAATTTTACGAAAGGTCTCTGCAAACCTTTCATTTCAACGTGAGTGTAATATTAGCACGAGATGGAATGATTATTCTCGTTTAATTTGGAATAAATAAGCATTCAGTTGTATATTCTTCAAACAACGCTCGTTTTGCAAGGCTTTGAAAAATTTACTCCATTTTCAATTTCAAATTGCACTCGAAAGCATGTGATTATCAATGCTTCAATAAGTTATTGACTTCAAGTTTATATTCTCGAGAAGGACTTCCCCTCACTCCTTGTTGAACATTGAAGGACACTCGCGTTCTTACGACACCAAACGACCGTCAGGTTTAAAAACTTCTGATCGGGTTCCTTTTTTCAGAGAAGACGAGAAGACAAGCTAAGGAGTTATTACATTTCTTGTACATCCGGCGTCGCTGTTGATCTACCAGGAAGCCTAACTAAAGTGTTTATTTTCTAATGGTCAAGATGATCGCAAGTTATATAACTATCGCGTGGCTTTTAACTACTACAGCAATCATTGGAAATGGGCTCGTCACTTACCTGATCGTCATTAAAAAACACCTTCAGACATCCACAAACTGGTTTGTTTTGTCACTCGCTGTAGCTGATTTCTCCTTTGCTCTTTGTTTCTTTCCCGTCGCATATTTCTGTGAGAAAGCTCTCTCGTGTGAGACCGACCTTCCAGGAATCGTGTCGTGGCAGTTTGCATTTATCTCCATCGCGAACCTTTGCATCATGGCAGCGGACCGATATAGCGCTATCGTAATTCCGTTTAAGTACGTTAGGTTCACGAACACAAGACGGGTTTTCTTGCTAATTCAGCAGCTAACCCTTTTCCGTATGCCTTTGTTAAGAGAGATATCAACAAAGAATTTAAGATGTTTAAATTTCATATAGCCGGGTCATAAAACGAGCTGTCTCAATGTATCCGTCTCCTTTTTTACACGCGAACGAACAAAACTACCTTACATGTATGAGGAAGGGAAGTAGGGAACCTCAAAAATATAATTTACTATGAAAAATATATACTGACGGCCAAAAGGGCGAAGCCAAATCAAAATGGAACATGGAAGTTTGGAATTGAAGGATCATTTAAGAGGAAAAAATACCAAAAAAAACCAAGAATCTGATGTAGGTAGAGTTTCAAACCGGCGTTCACATGATTCATTTCAAAATCACTCTTTTTCCGAGTTGTTAGCGAAGTTTACTCAATACAAGCTGTATATATGTTTTATTTAAACAACGAAGCTTTGAAAAACCCGCCAATTGTTTTTCAAACGAGGCAAAACGCACTTGATGTGAAATTAAGTAGTCCAATATGCTAATTGTTCTACTTGCAAGGTGTGTGAGATAGTTAAGGAACATTTCACAACATTGAGTACATTGTTTCTAACAGCAGATTGTATAGCTTAGTTGGCAAATATATTTATATATCAGACAAAAAGAAAAGATGCGAAAGGTGTCCCTTAAGTAAACAGTCTCGTTTAATTTTCCACTGTGAGCTGGACCAGAAGCATATCACCTATCTAGGTGATATGCTTCTGGCTGGACTGATTAAACTTTTCTTCATTTGATTTCAAGTGACTGATAACTATTGAATCACTCATGCTCACGGCTTTGTTCGGAAGTTGGAGCGCGCAATTTCTTTATCATTTTAGAAAAGGAAATTACAAACTTTTGAATTACACAAGCACTTCATGCGGATTTTTAAAACACTCGAGAACTGTGCCAGGAACACTCGTTCAGCCTTGTGCATCTCTATGCACTTATGTCATGTTCTTGATCATTCTTGGGTGTCTAACCCGACAGCAGACTCGTACCCTGTCGCTATTAACTGACGGGTTCGAGAACGATTTCTATCCACGTGGAACGGCTTCAAAGGTCTTCAAATGACAAACGCGCGTCGTCGAAAGCTAAACGAGTCAATTTTGAAACGTTAGCACGTTCTTTAAATACACAATTTAAAGTACACGAAAGTTTTAAGAACACTTGGCGATAAATCACGAAACATCTTGACAAAGACAGATTAAATTTTCGCGGGCCGTACACTAGAATACGGCCCTCTAAATTGACCAATCACAGCGCGCGTAGTAATTATTGGATGAGGTTTTTGTGATATCCAGAGTAATCAAGGTCGAGGTATAATCAAGGTCTCTTACCGAGACCTTGATTATTCTGGATATCACAAAACCCGAATCAAGTAATTGTTTTAATATACATTGAACGACAAAAACTGGGAGTCATGTTTTTGTTTCTTCACTGACGGCAAGCAACACAAAGCGCGCGAACTTGACATGATTACCCTTAGAAATCATGCACCGCAGTCATACATGACGTGATTACCCATGACCTTGAGTGTCCTTGACATGATTATTGTATAATCTGCAGCTATATGACGTCACAGGCGCTGATTTCGAAAATTCACTGTACGCTTTCGGCCAATCAGAAAAGAGATAATGAGTTCAATGTATAATGATATTCAGTACCCAACCCGCAAAGGCGCTTCGAAATTCCTTCAATTTGCCGGCAAATGCAACATGAACAACTATTTCCACATCTAAAATCTTTTTGCCCCTTCCCCCATTATTTCATCACCCCCACCCCCAGACCATAAATAATGAACACTCTCTAAAATAGGAACGTTTCAGTTCCCGGTTTCTCTTCCGCGTCACTATACCAAGGAGTTCCGAAGTGTCTTACAACATAGAGGCTGGAGAAATTATTTGCCAAAAGAGGTTGTTTGTGGACTGAGAGAAGCACAAACAAACAAACAAACCATTTCCGTCGAACCGTTAAGGGGAGAGTTTCACGATTCGGCCCATGGCCAAGTGAGAAAATAAACTGGAACTTTTCGATTTCCCTCTCAGTGAATGAAGTGAAGTGAAAGACTTTATTTAATGAGGGTGACCCGTGACAGTAACTTAAGTTACTGATAAACTTGGGGCCCTCAGCTTAAAATAATTAGAATGCTAAAAATATATTATTTACAATAAAATGCTAAAATACGATATTATTTACAATAAAATACTTAATTAAGTTACTATTAAAAATGGTTACAAATAATAAACTGGACTTACAAATCTAATAGTTCAGCAATCACAGACTAAAATTCATTTGGTTAAGGGAAACGGCTGAGACCTAAATTTTGCTGAAGATATCGACGGATTTACATAGAAGCTCGTAGAAAGTGCCAAATTTAGTATTGAATATCGTATTTGTTATTCGGGCCAAAGGATTTACACTGGACACACGTACGAGTTGGCTGCTCGCATCCCATTGGTTCATAAGCAATGGAATTGAATGGTGCTTGGGAGTCGGTACATACAAAAGGAATTCTAAGAATTGATTGCAGCATTTTCACGACTGAACCGCGAGACTTTGAAAGAAAAATGTACCACAAAAACCATCAGCTTGCTTTTGATTGTTTCATGAACTCATTGGATGGAATCGAATGGGTCAGTCACAACTCACACATGGGCCAAGCCGTTAAACCAGAACATTGTATTGGAAGCGCTAAAAATACATTCAAAAAAACAAAAAACATGAGTCGCCGAACGTACCTGGGTATTTAACGTTCATGGACCGAGACAATAACAAACAAGTGACATAAATAAACAAACTATTTAGTTATTTCAGCGCACTAGTAAGTGCTCAAAATACAAACTAAAAACAGAAGTTTAAGAGTACCATGCGACAAAGTTCACGTTATCAAACGTTCATGTTATTTCGAAGGGAAGCCTCACTAAGCTGCAGACGCTAAATATATACCATTCATGGCCAGCCGTCTACGCTCTCCATAGTTACAGCAATGTTACTTCTTATCGGCAAGGAAGCCTGAATATTCCATCCTTATTATGGTTTCTCTTTAAGCTTCGTCGCCACTGCCTACTATGCGCGCATTTCCTTCTAACGACGGGGACTTCTGTAATATTATTTCGTGCAGTAAAAATGGAAATGATTAGATCGAACATTTGATTGAGCGAACTATACACACATTAAGTCAAGCAATTTCCTATACACGGCAAAATACACCTGCACGATCCAGTAATTGCCATGACATTTAAATATTCGCCATTGCCCCTAAGAATAACATTGCGGTTACTCGGAGGCCAGAAAAAAAAACCAGCACGCCAAACAAAGTCGTTACGGAAAAAAGAAAGAGAAAAAGGCGTGACAGTGCAGGCCCAAATTCCAAGCACAGTTCTGCCAAGAGATGTGACTAACGCCTTATTTGTTTGGTTTTGTTTTGGATTTTTCTTTTTCTTAAGGAGTGAAGGGGCCTGAAGCAAGTCAAAAACTCGCACCTGCACGGCTCGCCTGCCGGAAGAGCACCCCTGAAACAAATGCATCCTTACAGCTTTCCCCTAGAACTGTACATTGCCTTTTTCGGTTGTTCTGCTTAATATCTGTTATCGCAGTTGAATCTGCAGTGTAATATTCTTTTGTCGAAAAAGGCATACAAATGAAGCGGAAAGGTCAATATACAATGCAGAACAAGCGACCCTTTCGCCTCGTTTGTATGTCAAGCCGCAGAAAACAGCTGTTAGCATGAGAAAGCGGTATTTTCTTTGCTATCTCCCACGTGTTTAGAAACAATCAAATCTTCATGTGCTAATTCTTTCTGGCGATGAAAAATTCAACTAATTTTTTAAATGCAGGAAAATATCAAAAGACAACGTAAATCGACACCTCCGCCATCAAACATATGACTTTAAAAAGGTCGAAAGTGAACTGTTTAGAAGCCCTCCAAAAAGCGATTCTCTGCCGGCCGGCCTTTTTTGTGGTTACATCTTTTTGTTCAAAGCAGTTGATGCGTCATAAATTCACATAGCAACCACGAAGCCTTACCAAAGAACATTTGTTAAACGTTTTGCTTCTATTTCATAGAGTAATCAACGTTTACCACAGTAAGCGGTATTAGACGCCCTCTAGTCCGACCATATGTCTCTCACAGCTTTCAAATCATCCGGTTTTTATTGTTTCACGCCGCTTGGTCTTTGCCACAGTTCGTCAAATGCTCTTCACTGCTGAATCGTTTTAAACGATGATCAGCTCATAAAAGGGTTAAAAATATGTTTGAATCAAACACGTAAATTAAAATAGCCGGCTACAGGTTGTGTCTTCAAAACCACCGCAATTATCTCCGGTAACTACATGCGTGAAAACACATGGTTAAATACAATCAGTATTGTAAATCCGTACAGGTAATGTAGTTGGCGAAACACGTTATTTTAGCATAATTGTTTTGCAAGTTGATCAGTAAGGATGCATCTTCGCCATTGATACGGTTTTGCTCACAGCGTTGCAATTAAGGAAAAGTACATCGACGCAGTCCAATATAACTTCGAAACACGTGGCTAAATACAATCAGTATTGTGAATTCGTAAGGTAATGTAGCTGGCTATGAAAACATTATTTAGCACGTTTGCTTTACAATTGACTTGAAGCATGCATCGCCGGTATTGACACGTTTTTATTCACAGTGTTGCAAGGAAAAGTACATCGACGCTGTCCAAGTTTTCTAACTCACTGATTTCACCTTAATCTCATTCTTTCCCCTTCTCCCCTTCCATTTCTCCAGTCTTTGGTGTTTTTCTATGTAAGTAAAACTTTGTTTCTGATGCTTCAGTCGATTTTTCTTCTCTTTTTAATACCAGTATGTTATGACACATCGACACAAAGTCCTTTAAAGTTCATTAAACGGCCATGTTTATTTGTTTTAAATGATAACAACTATAAACTAAAAACTTAATGCTTTTCAAAATAATCACAGCATGACACATATCTCTTGTCACAGTTTGGGTCCAGAATATATATATATTTTTTTTTCCCTCAATTTTACCTCGATTCATTTTCGCTATTTAATACCTCCTTTTCAGGCCAATAAAACTGCAATCCGAGCACGTCGCGAAAAAGAAAAAATATACAATTGCCTCCCGTATAAATATACCGGTCTACCTCAACTTCCGGAACGTTTGATTGGATTAAAAAAATGTTAGGCCTACTTGTGTTCCTAAAACATCGTCGAGGGTTGTGGCCTGTCAGTTGACACTATTTTCGGCTATTTAACGGGATTAAATCGAAGTCATTAGGGAACTGTAAGATTGACGGCCATTTAAGGCGAGTAAAGACTGTTTAGTTGGACGGGACATGTTTGCAACGTTTATCCAAAAATGTTTACAAAACTTCTTCAAAAGCAAGATCACTCGATGAATTATTTATTTTTAAGGTTTTCAGCAGCTCTCTTTTAAAATCTCTTTTCATCAGTCCGTAAGCTACCGGATTTGCTGCAGAGTTTGTCAAAATAAGAATAGAAGATGTCACCAACACAGATTCAGGTGGCTGCTGATGGCCAAACACAGACGCGATCCTGACACTTACACCGAACACGTAACAGACCAAGAACATAACTACCACAGAAACGATAAGTCTGGTGGACGAAATCTCTTTCTCCGGGTCCAACTGCCTGTTTCTTCTCAAACCCGAATAATTGAAATCTAGCTGGGCCATGACAGCGGACCGTTCAAGACGACATCTTCGAACTATCAGCAAAATTCGAACAATGGCTAAAGGCAGGAAGACGAATGGCGTAATTCCGTACACAAACAATGTGGCAAAGGTGAACACTTTCCAAGAAATGGCTTTGTTTGCCGGCGACGTAGCGGAGTAGGTCCACGATAATGGCAAAAGTGCCGTGACTATTGGAATACACCAGGTTGCAGATATCGCTAACAAAGTTCTTCTTCTGGTCATAACAGTCAGATACTTCAACGGCTTCACGATCGCGATGTAACGATCTACTGTCATGAGGCAAAGGTTCGTGACAGAGGCGCAGAGGAACACGTCAACACATAGCCACTGGATATGCCTCTTGTAGCACGGTTCGCTTTTACAGGCCCTTTGGTACGGGAAAAATGTTGCTCCTACAAAAAAATCCGCCACGGCCAGAGATAAGACGAACCAATTTGCTGTGGAGTTGAGACGCCGCCTGAAGATGACTAAATATATGACGAGACCGTTTCCAACGATCGCAGATGCCGTCAAGACCCAATGAAGCACAACGTTAAAGGTCTCTTCCCACTGCTCCATATTTGCCAAGGCTTCGTTGCACCGCTGCTTTTGTGTCGATCTTGGTTGATGATAATTCTGAAGGGTCACGTCTTATTAAAAAAACATTAAATAAAACTGGCTTTCGAATTTACTGGGATGTTCTAGCAACTAATGGGGTGAATAAAATTAAATTGAAATCGTAATCAAAAAATAAAAGGGGGCCGCTCTTCTGCCATTCAGTACCAGGTGAAACTCTGCTAGCGTCCGTCTTCTTTTCAGAACAACTGCAATTATTTGCTGCCTTTGAGAAAAGCGACTTAGCATTCGAATAGTTCATGTTTGTGATGCACGCCCCCTTTATAGCTGATATCCTGAATTATTATTTCAAGTCCGCGCTAATTTTAGACAGCCAATAAAATCCCTCGCTCAACCCCTTGCTGAGTTAGTCATGCCTGCGGTAATTTACTTCATTTTTTCTTAAACTAATCAGTTGCTAGGGTCATGTGTGGCTAATGCGTTCATCTATGCCTTAGCAAACTACCTATTTTAAAAGCTAGACCACAACAACAATCACAGCCAAACATCAGGTTAAAAATGAACGAGAACTACAGAAAGATGTTGTCTTCAACACAGAAAGTAGGATGTTTTTCTTTCTTTAAGTAATCAACGCTTGCGGTAATCGAATACATGTTTGGCTATAGTTCGACGGCGAGCCAAACTTTTGGCACAATTTAAAGCTTGAATAGTGACGTGGGTATGAAACACAATATTGTTATACATATATACAATTTGTATAAAAGGTCTTCTTTCTTTGCTTATTTCATAAGTTTTGTCTTTGCTTAAGTATTTTAATGATCACACGAGACACCTCGTCTTCGTCTTGGCATTGATGACTTCGGATTAACGTTATAAAGTTCCTTCCAGTCGAAAACATCTCTTAAGCGCAGGAAACCAAACTGAGCTTTATTTTATGATCTCAGATAAAACCCTTTTGACAAGTTGGGTATCACAAGGGCGCTGCACGAGAACTTTTCTTTGAACTACCTACAAAAATTAGTATATACCACTCAGGTGAATAGTGCTTTTAACACGTTCTGATTGGTTAACTTGGAACAGAAGGTGATTAGCGAAGTACTATTCCGGTCTATTCCCTTCAGAGCAGCCGAAAAAAACCAAAATGGCTTATTGTCAGGTTATTTGGTCCGTTACTTACCCTACTTTTGTGGTATACACTGATGCAACAATTATTCACCTCAGTGTCGGTGAAAGTGGTGGATATTTACCTCCATTTCGGTGAACAATTGTCAACTAATACTTTCATTCGCACCGGGCATGCGCACAAGAATACAAAATAATCGACAAACAAGAGACAAGCCAATCTAAAATGAACACTTTTAAAATTATTAAATGGAATTAAAAAGTTAGTTAGCTGTCACTACCTTACCCTTTTGAAGAAAAACAGTCATTTGCGGGCGATGAACAAATGATACAAGGCACACAACGAGAAACGCGAAAGGGAAAACGAAAACAAGGACTTTAAAGAAAGGAAAGAAAAGGCATCTTCACGATCTAAAGATGAACTGTTTTTTATCATCGTAAGAAGTAGCTCTATACCCACAAGTATACGTTTACGTCTATAAATGCATTCTATCTCATTCCCACGCAGACGTGCAGAGATCGTTTGGCAGATCTTTTATGCTTGTAAAAAAGGCGACGATAAATGGTATCGTCAACACCCAAAGATCAAGCACACTAGGGTGCTTGGAAACCAGACTGACAGACGCTGGGCAGGCGTTAATTTTACTGAAGCGAACTCAGCATTTACTGTCCTTTCTTTCATACTGTCGTCACGTTTACATATATACAACCTTTATTTATACACGATAAAAGACGTCAAAGCTAACAAGCTTGTGGGGTCGTGTACTAATAAGATACATAAAATGTATTCCAAGATACATAAAATGTATTACAAATGTATTCCACTCTAGAAAGCGAAATTTTGATGTCGTTTGAGTGTGGCCGAAAACCCTAAAAGCATAAAACCTGAGTTGGCAGACGTTAACGTGCACGTGCACGTTCAGTATGGACGTAGCGAAGATCATGACAGTTCCACCATCCTCGAAAACTCAGGAGCAGATAACAGAGACGACTCAAAGGCGAAGCTCACGATAACAATCGAATAAGCAGCACGAAAGACGAGTGCTAGCTTTCCTGTAGCAGGAAATTCCCCTATCAGAGGTTGTAGTCCTTCATAAAAAAAACTCAGGCCTTTGGCTAATACCTAGCGGGTTACTACTGTGGCTAACCTAAAGGCCCGGCCGAAGGCACGCAACCTTTCAACACAGCATATTACAACATTGTAATTAAAGGTTTGGTCACTCTGCAACAACGTGTTGATGATGTTGGATTAAGTTCGAAAAAAAAAATTGATCGACTTTTTTCGTGCGAGTTTTGGATGTTGAACGTTGCACTCGCTCGGATACTTTCGTGCAACACTGCTGCACTGTACAGTACATACCACTACTCAAAATCTTGCAATAGGATTCAACAATGTCGCAATTTTGTAGAAAACAAGTTTCCAGCGTTAGTTCTTCAAAAGGCAACATAGCTCACGCTAGAAACTGCATAATGCTAAGAAAAATCTATAGCGTAGCTATTAACTGTATTCTAACTGTCTTGCATCCTGAAATCTGCTTCTTGCACGATTTTAAAAGTTGTACGTAGAATGCAATTTCATCCACACGTGCTGTCCGCCTGTAATAGGAGGGTATTTGGCTGACCGGTCCAAGCACTCAATCAAGGCATCTTGGTCTGCCCGAAGGAAGTAAGCAATTGAACGGCGAGGCTTCAGGTAAGTGATCTCTTTCTCGGATACCACAACTCGATGGCGCTAAAATATAACCAATAATTTTGTATTTATTACTTAGGGCGAAGAAGTAGGCAAGTAATAATTCACCTCAAATTTGCACAACTTTGGTTCCTATTCTGTTCATCACTCGTTTTCAACTTTCTCTTAATTCCAAAACAAAGACAAGGTATTTTGGTGTGCTGATTACATGTAACAAAAGGAGTCCTCTTGTGAGAAAAAAAAGAAAAGGCAGCCGCTGATACATGTTCTATTTTTACGTAAAATTTCACCACCTAGCTGGGGTAGCCAGACAAAATATAATCCAAGCGTAATTCGAAGACGTTGATCCAATTTCTACTCTTATGTACAATGCCCACCACCTGGCTAGTGAAGCCAGACAGTATAATTTCATCCCAACAAATTGCGGTTCCACCGATGTACTTCTCGTTTCAATAATGGAAATTAGAGACCTTGAACGAAATAAAACTTGCACAAATTAATTCTGATACACCTTGATCATAACCAGGTGCAATAATAACTGTCATCTTACCGCAGAAATCAGCTTGTCTGAGGTCCACCTCTGCATTATGTCAGCGATATTCACGATAATGGAACCTTCTATGGGTGTTGCTGGCATGTACTCTCCCTCTGGTGACAAAACCTACAGCAAGTCGTATCAATTGCAGAAGAATTTTTGAGTCAAATATTAGAACACAAAAAAGATAACAGGCTGGGTCTTCATCCCTTGCCAACTGTCTGTGAATAAAACCCCTTGAATTGTTGATTTGTAGCTCTAAAACTTGTGGGCATGCCACGCAGGCTCATTTGATTTTCTTTGAGAAGAAGAGAGTTAGGTCGTACATTTTCTCTAGTATTTTGACTCGAAGTATTTTCCTCGTCTAAGGGTACCTGTAAGATAGACATTTACTACCACGTATTTTGCAGGTTTGCCAGAGTTTGTTCATATTACTAGAGAGGTTTGAGTTTTTTCAGCGTGCTAAATCACAGCAACATTTGTTTGGCTCACCTCTAAGCCACCACATTGATCCTGAAACAGCAGTGTTAAAGCACCGTAGTCAGTGTGTTCTCCGCACCGTAGCTGGCCTGGTTTTACTTGTTTAGTGTCTTCTAGTTGAGGATAGTAATTGAATCGCATTTGAGTTCCACCTTTGCGAGTGCCAGTGTTTTGAAAAGCGTAATCAAAGGTGTGGGGATCCTAAAAAGAAACGACAAAGATCCACTGACAAGAGCAAGGTCGAAGACTGCTCTTAACGGCTATGCTTATGACACGGTTCATTGAAGAGGGACAATTGAAAGATGCAAAGAAATACTGTTTAGGCACGGAATCATTATTAATGATGAGATAATTTCCATCAAGATGATAGTCACACGACATAAACACAAACTTCCACTGATTTTCGATTTGAAAGTTTTGTTGAAAATGTTTATGTACTGCACCTTTCAATAACATGCGGACTCAAATTCAAAGCTCAACCGACAAATGCGTTTTTCGCTACCGTCAATCAAATGTTTGGCGGCTCCCCTCAGCTTCCGACTACCGCCGAGCGCGCGGTAATCAAATCGTTGAGCACAGTTCAGACAACGAAACAGTGTTCGGCAGTGGTCGGAAGCTGGGAGGAGCCGCCGAACATGTGATTGACGGTAGCGAAAAACGCATTTGTCGGTTGAGCTTTGATTTTTAGAGTCCGCATGTTATTGAAAGACGCAATAAGGAGGCGATTATCATTACGCCATTGAAGAAACACGGGATTACGATATTACAGATTAGAAGAGGAGTGGGGAGGACAACAAAGTCTCCACTGACGAATCGGTGACCCTGAGTTCTAGGTGATTACAAGTTTACCAAAATATACCTTAAAATGTTTCACATTTTTTGTTCTTTGGGGAAAAGAGACAAAATGAACTAAGCATATATAACATTTTTGAATAAAACACAACTCTCTACATCTCAGAAGGATATAGCAGCAACAACGGCCACTCTAGTGTAAAGTTAACGTCCTGCTATACGTGCATGTGTGAACAAGAGCCTTACATGTAGCTGCTATGGACGGGTCATTATCATCGGGTGTACCTCATATTATGGTACAGTATTATGTTAGGAGAGAAGACAGCGGCATATCAATAGTCATTCCCCCAGAAAAAAAAAGACGAATTACTACTGTGTGTTAGCTAAAATAACTTACGTCTAACTGTTTAATGTGTCATAGTTTTCGCTCACCAGATTCAGTCCTATCGCGATAGCATAGAGCACCCTTAAACTCAGTCGATGCGCTTCTCTCTGAAAATTCATCAACAAATCCTTGAACTGTGGAACTTCTGCTGTTGGCCACAACTGAAAAACATAGAACAGGGAACATAAATGAGGTCCAAGTGTCTTTCAAGCGTTTTTCAAATGCTGAACGCTTAGCACGACACAACAGCTGATGGAGAACACATTCTCACACAGACGATGTATTCAGTGAAGGGCCGTTTTCGTCAATCATTTCGAAAAGGGTGTAAGGGATGGAGTTATGTTCCTGGAGGATGCCAATTGATTGTCATGTTTGCGGTACTTTCCGCTAGTTATACAAACTTTGACTGATCAGGTGCTACCTCTCGTTATCAAGCGATGTTACAATAGATGTTACAATACATCGACACTTAAATAAAGTGATTATTATTATTAATAGCAACAATACAAACTGTTATAAAACCCTTAATGTTCACTCTAAATACCTTTAATTAAAAACAGCTCAGTGAGACTCCTCTTTATCGAAGTGCCAAGTTTTAATACATAATATATAGAGGGGGCTCAAACCATTTCAAACTTTTGAAAATTTAAGGTGGCTCCGAACCCCCTCGCCCATCCCCCTCCTTCAGAATCTTTTCAAACTTTGCGAAGCATTTTATCCCAACATGCTTACCACAATTTGTCAAAGCAGTTTTTGTGTCAATTGAAACAATCAGACTAGTCAATTTTGTTTTTTGGCTTTCTAGGTCACTATGTCTGTATGTTGACTACTCCCTACGTTGACTACTCGCTTGTATTCTAACTCTTAATTCCAATCATAAAGTCTCCCTTACATTATTACTGTCACAATATATTTTATTGCAATCCTCTCATGATCACAAGGTACTTCTTTTTTCGTCATGTGTTTGAATTTCTATAATTTGAAGACCAGTTATTACATGTTGTTTTAATTTCTTACATGCACTCTCCCCTGCAAAGTCCCTTTATCTGATATCTCAAGTTCCCCTCCTGAAAACATGATATTTAAAGCCTGCAGACTTACACTTTACGTCCACTTTACGTCTTTAACTGTAGGAAAACCCTACTGCATAATTAATTTGTTGGAACCCATTTGTTACACCTGGATCTGGTGAGAGGCACTTTCAAATTATGTCAAGCAGTACTTCTTGTCCAATAACACAACATTGGGCTCAACAAGCCTGTACTTTAAAAACTGAAAATTATCCTGGGCACCATTTGGCCACAGAACGTCCCACCTCCGACCTCCCACTGAAGCCCCAGTCATTAAGAACAGTTTCCAAGACAGTCCTTAACCAGATCTCCATTGTGCAGTTCCAGAAAAATATCCATTAATCCCCCCCAGAGGAGATTCGAATTTCCTGGGGGGCGGGGGGAGCATTCTATAAGACCAAAACATTTAGAGAAATGTATCAAGCTTAATTGGAATTTCAAGAGGGGTGGGGGATCTTGGAAAAAATCCCTTCCATGGGAGAGGTATGGATATTTTCTGGAACTACACCTCATGGCAAGTTTACAACATGCGCAACTTACATAGTCATCTTCAAAGAAGTCTCTTGAGTCATAACTTTCCTTCAGATCGCCTGGTCTCTCTGGATTTGGACTATGATCAGAAAACACATTTTGTGTACATATGTAATTGTCATAACCCATCACAGACTTTACCATGATGGCTTGATGCTCTCGACATGTTTCATTTCTTATGACATCAATACAGCAAGGCAAGAACCAACAACCAACTCAACCCACATATGGCAGCAGGTTGGAATTGAACCCAGGCCAAATTGGTGGAAGGCAGGTGCTCTCAGCACAGCTTCATACCTGCTCCCTGGCTAGTGCATCCAAGTATTTTGAGGAAATTCTTCGTCCCATAAGTACAATATAGGTGAAGGGGGACTGTATCATTTTCTATGAAAGGTATATGATATACTTGTACCCCTTCTATCCCAAATTGTACATAACAGGATGAGGGTTTGGATCAGGCTGGAGTACAGTGGAACCCTGTTGATCCAGTCATCAACAGGCCATAATAAATAAGAAAATGACTGAATAAGCTTTGCTTTGGCCAGAATAAAGTGGCTGTACATAATATTGAGGTGGCTGTATTAGCGTGGCCATAAGACAGGATTCCATTGTACTAATCTCCCAGTAACAAACTTTGCTTGGATCTCTTGCCCTAGCCCCTCCATGTTACTCATCATAATTTATTTTGGTTGTTTACCTCACCACTCACTAGTAGGTGTTAATTAATAAAAATACTTCAGTTATCACCAAAGCAAGAAAGGTAATAGCTACTCAGTCAGAATAGCTGATGGTCTGTTGAAGAGATTGCCACTTTAAAAGCAAATGTGATGATGTAACTTGTTTTTTTTCTCTCAAATAGAATGAGTGTTTTAATCAGTTTCTTCAGTATACATGTAGAACACTTCCTGAGCAATTGACTATGTACATTTTCACACAGAGCAAGACATAATTATTGTAAACTTCATATTAAACTTAGTTTTCTCAGTAGTCATTGCAAGATATTGATCCACTGAATCAACAGGATAAAATAAACACAGTCTGTATATTACAACACAGTCTGTATGTTACATGTACAGTACAGACTTCAAACTCATTTAGATGCAATTGTATATGCATATAGTATTCACCTTTCTCTTTCTATTGCATCCCATCCATTAGGATTTTCCCCTGCAGTCTTGGAATATTTATCTTTTACATCATAGCTCAACTGAAAGAATTGGTCTGCTGCATAGAATGCAGAATCAATCTGAAACATGCAATATGATAATAATTGTTGCATAGATCTGCTGTAAAATTATTTTGTCAATAAATTTGGAAGCCACTAGTCATAATATATACTATGATTATCAGTTGAGTAATGCACGTCGGAAGTTTAGTATCCAGGTTTTAACATTTAAATCATGTTGTTGTCAGGGGCAACTAGCTCCGTTTCTAGGAGCAACTTTTTGGTCTTTCACATCCTTAGCAGCAAAGCACGCGAAATTGTAGACAACAACATTGTTACCATAGGAAATGAAGAAAGTTCCCTGAGTCAACACCGTAATTTTAAGGCCAAGGCTTCCTCTGCAAAACTCAGTCACACCTTACTTTACTGATAATTGTAGTATCTCATTCGTGTGACTAGCAATTGCTGTATTCACACCCACAAAAGTGAAATAGCAATCATCTATCAAATCCCAGATTCTTGACTTAATTTACTCAATGGTTACGATTATTATTTTTGATGGCCTGACAGTATAGTGAAAACCACCAATTAATAGAAGCATAAGCTCAATTAACGTAAGAATGGAAGAAAACAATAAAATTAAAAGTCGTCAGTCTGCAAAGACTACAAATTTGAAATTTGCAAAGCAAAAACACTCACAGCTCTCCTGATCTGCTTTGTTTAGTCTTTTAGGTTTCGCCACTGTCATGAAACTTACGTGCATTTCATTTTCCAAAGCCGATTTCAGTGGTCTATGAACCTACGTCAGCTTTTGTTTTCATAACCTGATCGTATGACCAAGGGATGGAATCAGACAGAATCATGTTTGAATACACAATTCATCCCTCATGATTCAACTGACAAAAAGAGCATTTTTTTTTATAAAGGGGCAGATATTTATAACAATTGTATAAATCTAGTTCTGTTCTTTTTATCTCTCTTATATGTATAATAATATTTTTAGATTTTTATATAGCGTAAATCCTCGAATTAGCGCCCCCTCAAATAAGCACCCCCTTCAAATAAGTGCCCCTCCTATCAGTTAAAATTTAAAATAAGCGCCCTCCACAATTAAGCACCCCTCTTCTCCCCCTATTTTGTGGACGAGTAATTAGACAACAAAGGATGTATAGTTTTTGTTGTGTTTAATCACTCTCGTCCAGCCTTTTTTATATGGTCATTAGTAATTTACATCTTTACAATACAGGAAACATGTTTCTAACTTCTTCTAAGGTGTATCCTACGGTTTCTTGTTCCAGTTTGGGAACACATTAAGTTTATAAATATACATGTTACAAGTACTGTTACAGTGCCACGATTTAAACTTTAAGATCAGCTTTCTATGCCGATAAACAGCTTATATTGTTGTTTATGCGTAGATGATGTATTAAAAAAATGATCATGTCTGGCCACGATTTGGGAAAAATTAAATAAGCACCCCCCTCGAATAAGCACCCCTCCTAAATTTGAAATATGGGCCCCAGGCAATAATTCAAGGATTTACAGTAGCTTTTTAGGTTTTTCGCATATTTTGTATTTTAATTTTATTTATTTATTTTACGCAGGACCCATGTTGATAGCAGTTTTATAACTGAAATGGTCATAGTGCATAATATGATCATTTATTTATCTATTTATCTAGCTACCTACCTACCTACCTACCTACCTACCTACCTATCTATCTAATCTTATCTATCTAATCTAATCTAATCTATCTATCTATCTAATCTATTTATCTATCTATCTATACCAACTATCTATCTATCTATCTAATCTAATCTAATCTAATCTAATCTAATCTAATCTAATCTAATCTATCTATCTATCTATCTATCTATTTATTTAACTGCACAAGGAAAGATGTAGTTACACCATATAACAGTCAACCAGGCCAGTAAACTGTGAATATTGCTTTGTACTGACAGTAGAACCGGGGTCTACACAGTGCAGTGGAATTAATGCACTGATCAATACGAAGCTACAACATCCCTCCCCCCCCCCCCCCCCAACCCCCAGGCAACCCACAATTATTTGACTGTCGGTAGTGCCTGGGAAATTGGGAATTTGACACTAAAGGCCTTCCTGGGGGTGGGGAATTTGACTCTTCCCTGGGTGGGGTGGTGAATTGAACCAGAAGTGTCAAGTCTTTCCAGTGGAATACAAGAGGTTGTTACAGGTATGGCGAAGTTTAAAGGAAAAGAAGTCTCTTTCATTAGTGAATGGCTGACAAGATGAAAACTAGAGTGTACCGCAGTGAAACCTGTATTTAGCGGACACCCTTGGGACCCTCACCAGTGTCCGCTTAATACAGGGTGCTCATTCAAAACAGGTTCTAATATGTTGCACAATAATAGTTAATCATTAACTGTTTTGTAAGACATTGTAACACAGTCCAAGATCAATCACTGCCCATAGGAAATTGTCCAGTGAGTCAATGCATCAATCTGGAATAATCACTTAAAATGACATCGCTGAACAATGTTAAAGGAGTCTCAGCTAGAAGTAAAATACCCTTGAAGTGTCCGCTTATTGCAGGTTTGTGCACCAAAATATTAGTGTCCGTGTCTGCTTAACAGAGGTGTCCATGGAATGCAGGTTTATTTTACAGAAAATGTGGGAAGAAAATTTTCAGACTTCAGCTGGAGTCCACTTAGTAGACTGGGTGTCCGCCTAATATGGGGTCCCCTTAAATTATACAGGTTTCACTGTATTTGAGTTGTGTGATTTTTAGGTTATAAAGATTGAATAGTCAAATCAATTGCTGGTCACTGTGTAGAAAGTCAGTCGCTGATCTTGCTTTTTCATAAAATAGCTGCTGTCTGCAGAGCATGAACCGCACGAATGGCTGAGCATATTTTGAATTGGGAGGGGGGGGGGGGCTTACAAGCATGCGCCAGAGGCGCTAACTTGTATAGGGCCTGGAGATATTTGTAAAATTGTTATTTTATGTATTTTTGCTTGAAATTGGGGGGGCTAAAGCCAAAAGGCACTAATGATAGGGCATTTGAACGCAGTTTTGGCCCAGGAGGCGCAGGAATTTGAACGAGCCAATCTTCAAAAGTTCAAATGCCCGGGTGGTTGCCCGGGGGGGGGGGGGTGATGTTGAAGCTTCGAGGTTATTGATCGGCCAATAATCGACGGCACCTACTCGACACGTACATCGGACATTTTGAAAAGTCTTTCAACGTATTAAACAGACCTTTTCTCGAGTACATTCGTTTAGAACGTTCAAACAAATGTTGGACAACAGGAAAAAACAAAGCCTCACCGTTTTCACGTTCATTCCATGGTTGGTTATGTATACAAAACCAACAGTACTAAAAGCATCAAACATCTGCTTCGCAAGCTCTTTCACGTTTGGCTCATTTTCCCCTGGTGTTTGTTCGTGGTCGAGGTTTAACGCACCGAAATCCACGATCGGTATTCTGTTTAACGTGGAACTCATCTCGATGTAAGACTGAACATGAAAGCGAGAAGAACCTCGATAAACCTTCTGAGCCTTCGTTATGCACGGAAGCACGGAAGCGCTTCATTCTCTTTTCACTGTCAAATTTCTCGCACGCTCATTGGCTAATTCCTATCGTCGATGTGACGCCAGTACGCGCGGATCTCGTAAGCGTGACAGCTCGCATCTAAAAATTCCTTTGCAGAGAAAATCGCCTATGTTTTGGGATTTTTTTTTAGGATGACTTATTGATTCCCGAGCTTAACTCAGAAAGATTTCAGCTGGGGCAACCCTAACACGAAGAATCGAATCCGGAATACGAAATCCGAAGTCCGGATTATTGATATTAAAGGAGCTCAGTCACGGTATTTTGAGTTATTTTGGCAACATACAAAATTACCTTTAAATGGTAGGAAACCTGAAAATAACAGTTTAATAAGATAGAAAAACACCAAAGACATAATGATAAACCATAAAGGAACAAGGATGGCTAAGGATGGAGAAGATTCACACGAATTACAAATGACGAATTTGAAAAATTGAGACTAAACTTTTCAATATGGGCAAACCGTGACTGAGCTCCTTTAAGAATGACGACAGAAATAAGTCACTTCAGCAATGTTCAATAAATAATTGGGGGGAAAAATGATGGGTTTTTTGTTGTTGTTGTTGTTGTTTTTTGCTTTTTGCTTTCAGCTTCAACCACAAACTGTACGCGGTAATTGTGCAAAAGACACAAGGAGTTGGCCCAGTTGTGCAAGAGGTGGATCCGCTGTCATAGGGTAAATCACTATTCAATCAGGGTTAGTAATTTTTCGGGTGGATAGAGCTACCCATCCTTTGTTGAACCTGGCCTGGGAAGGAACACGGTTCTTGTCTAGATTGCACTGCTTTGAGAAGACTGGCGAGTAGCATTATAGCAAAAAGCCTATTCTCAAAGCATTGACATCAAAGCGATGTTTGCGTGCAATGAGTTCATGGCAATCTTTAAGCATCTTTAGCATCATGTGGTCCGATCTGTTCGTAAACGAGGAGAAGACGAATGTAACTGTTCAACCGTTTCGAGAAATTAGTTTAATATGATGGGGGATAAAACTATCGGGTGGTGATTTGCAACACTGATCAGTGTGAAAATAGTGTTGTTCTGGAATTAATCTTGAAGGTTGGAAAAAACCAACTTATTTAGACGAGCCAAGTTAACCTTTGCGGCATATAGAAAGTGAGAGGCGCGACCGTCGAGGTAAAGCTTGCTGCCCGCCACTCGCCGACGGAAACCCTACTCTCCATGACATTGCTTACTTGTACAGTGTCTACTAGCATACCCGCATGCTTACTGCCAGTCTGCTTAATATCAAATTATGACGCACATGTCGTTTAGATTCTCACTTAGAGGTGAAGTTTGAGGTCCTTTTTTCATTGGCCTTCCGGATTCCGGATTCAGGAAGTTCTTTTAGGGTTGCCCTTCAGCTGTAAGGAGAAAACAACCGTGCTCAGAACCCCGGGGGACTCTCATCTAAAACGGACGGCGGTGCTCGTCGGAAATTTTTAAAAGAACCCCTAAGATCCTGTTTTGTGGGCGTGACTTGGAATTTTTTTTCACCCCTAAGAGGCAACAATTCCAACACAACACATTCCCTACCATATTCTTTTTCCACTCAATACCCTAAAAGGTACCGCAAAGGCTCCTGCTGTGGACCTCTTGAGGCTGAACACCCTAAATGTTACTGAGACCGCGTCTTTAACCCCTAAAGATACGACCAACCGGATCCATCCTTTTTGTATGGAAGTCCCCCCGGGGGGGTTCAGAACAGGTTTAGTAATTAAGTTTGCTTATGGTTGAACTTCTGCCTTCAATGTCTGCTTCTGCTGTTCATGTTATCTATGCTCCGCAGTAAGGTGCTGTTAATTGAGTAGCACCTTTTGTTATTGTTATAAGAAAGAATGAAAGACTGAAAGAATTATCGAATTTAAACTATCGATGCACAGTTACTCTCCGGTTTTATTCAAACCCGGCTTGACGCTGCCTCAGAGAAAAATGAAGGGGCTACTTACAATATATTAGGATCATTTATTTAAATTTGCTACTGAGATAATGACACAATCACAATATAATAAGAGGAAAATAATAGAATTGAGAGGTAGAATCTAGAACCTTTTATGGTTATAAACATTAAGCAAAACGAAATTCAGGATGATAAGGGAAAGATCAAAGTGAAATACGAATGTAAAACGTGACAACTTCTTTGAAGATGCGCCATATCCGCGAAGAATCGTCAAGTATTGCGGGCGCTAAAACGATAACGACATCTTTAAAATCTTAGCAATCCAGCGATCTCTTATTTTTTTTTTTTTGGCGCATTTGTGTCAATTGCTGAGGAACCGTCTACCTTTCTTTTTCCATGTTATCCATTACTTACGTGTCGTTGCTCGCGCTTGAGTGACGGCTGTTGAAGCTAAATCTGATTGGCTTATTGCAGCGCGCGCATTTTCCTCTCTTTTGTTAAGTCACAATGTAAAACACTTCATTCGCAAACAGAGAAGCGTCTTGTTAGCCGTCTCTTTTAAAGCTCTGTAATTTTGTTTGAAAAGTTCAGCGTGAACAGTTAAAATGGGACTGGCTTGGAGTTCTTATAAGTCGAAGAGGAAAGAGAAAAAGGACCACAAAAGGTAGGTTAATTTTTATGCTGCCCAAACGAGTTTTCGCGATTTGAAAAAAAGGCCACAATTCAAAATGGTTCACTAGTATTCCCTGGCAGCGCATTTGACTTTTGTAAAAACAAAGTGCCTAGTCGACATGAAAATTATATTAAAAAGTCAATAATCAACTCTTTGTGTCAAACAGAAAGCTGAGAAAGGAGTTAAAAGAAGCAGAGGAGTGTATTGCTCGTCTCCAGGAACAACTGCAGCTTGAAAATGAGTAAGTTTGTTATTTTGTAGAGTGTTCGGCTTGAGGCCTACTGCGGCAATTTTAATTACACGAAGAGCATTTCTGTGTTTATCTTTTTCTTTCTCTTTTTGTTCCTCGTGAAAAAGTCATTCTAGACTGCAATCCCCAAAGACAAGAAGCGAGTTTAAGACGAGAAGGGACCGGGAAGAGAAAGGATGCGGCGCACACGAGAGGATAAACCATCGCTCCAATCCCCTCTAGCCGGCCCTTTCGAGTTTGTTAAACGTTCGCCGGAGCCTGATAAAAAAGATCAATTGCAGTTAGTCTGAAGTCACTATTGTTGGTAGAGCTGTTCGGTTTTTCTATTCCAGGGCCCCCGCGTCGGTTAAGGAAATCGTTGGACGCTGGGAACGATAATGATAAGAAGTGCGGGAACACGTCTGAACACCAGCTTATATATGGTTAAATTAGATAATAATCTCCTCGCTTCTGTCTTATCATTTGTAGGAAAGTGAGACACTCTTAAAACAAAAAAAGAGATTATTTGTCCTCTCTCATAAACTAAGGTGTAAATGCCCAGTGTAGTAAAAAGCGGTTCTTTTTCTTTTCATGTTTCTATAGGTTACTCGATCAATACCAAAGTTGCCTCCACACTGACTCAGTTCCTAACACTGAGAGTGCCAAAGCGGACTGCACGGTGGCTGAAATGGAGAAAGAGGTTCAAGCTTTAGAGCGAAAGCTTTTCCTAGAGGAAATTGCAGTTAATATTACAGACGAGCGATGTAATTTTCTAGACAGGAACTTCAGGTAAGTGTATGTTTCTACTAAATCATTTGAACTTTTATTTCAAACGACATACGTTGGCTTATGACAACCAACGGAGGAACAAAAAATGCGATAGGAAAATGGCGGGCACGCAAATTTGGGTGCAATGAATGCGCTTTCCAGTCTTATCCAAGCGCTATTAGGCTTGATGCTACTTTTTGTAATAAAAAGTATAAACACATCTAAAACCCACTTGAAATTAGCTACATTTAGCAGTCTCTCGTAAGATTCGTAACGCAATATTTCCAGTTGTCAGAGTTACACACCGACCACTTCCCGGCTTCAACTTCGCCGAGCTGTAAAGTTATCTAAGTTAAATTGCTTAACCGTTTTGTTTCTATTTCTATACAGACTTCTCCAGGACAATGAAATTAGCCTTCAAAGGCAGAGTTCAGTCTGTGAAACAGACCTGGCAGCGTTAAAACTAAAACAGGAAGCTTGTCAATTTGGTCATTTTCTACACGCAAATCCAGTGGAAGAATGGACTGTCTGCTCTCTTCCTAATCTTTACTTCAGAGACTTGTAAACAGAAGTCTTGTGAACTTGCTAGTAAAACCAAAAGAAGTGAATTGTCTGTACAGTTTAAGAAAGTTTTAGGGAGAAGATCAGTTTGTTTTATTTTTATGAAGACAAATTTGATGTAAATGCCTGTGTAAATAGTATGTTATTAAAATAATTAATATGTTCAATACGACGAATTATGAAAGTGCATGTTTCTTGTGTGTTACTAAGTACATGCAGTTAAACCTGTACAGATAAACCTTCTAATGAAGAGGCTTAATTACACTGAGAATATCGGAAAACAAGAGATGGACGAGACTTGCTCCAAGATGATCGTTTGCTCGAGTATTTCATGAAGACGGGACCTTTTCGACTTGCGCTCGGCACACACGAAGTGAAAAACTTTGCACTTTGTACACGCGTAACCTAGCGCTTGCTCAATGATGGATCAAGGCAATCTATTTCAAAAAGAAGCAAAAGAACTTTGTCATAAAAATCGTAACGATCAAATTGGCGCAAGTCTAGTGACGGAAATACTACATAACTCAAAGACTATATGTCAGTGAGGTCGTGAATTTGCAGCCAGATTAACCAAGAGTATTTCCTGGTGCCGTATTCTGACGCGATAAATCAAAAATATGTTTGGTCATTTGTGATAGCTTAAGGTCCCGTGCGCGCTAACAACTTTGTCAATTTTGAGACCTGCGATAACGTGTCGTTATTTGTTCGAAGTGACTCAAGGGCCCGGAGGGGGAACTCCTATATAAGAAAGACAGGGATGCTCTTCGCACCTTTAAGGGGTAAAAAAAGCGGTTTCGTACCAGTTAGGGTGTTCAGCCTTAAAAGGTCCACACCGGGAGCTTTTGCGTTACCTTTAGGGCATTGTCAGTGTCAGTTACTGCGCAGCTTTAGAATTAGTACCTTTTAATTTTTGGGATGAAAGAAATTTCAAGCCACGCCCACAAAACATTATTCCTAGGGGTTCTTTTCGACATTTCCGACGAGCGCCCCATCCTTTTTATAGGGAATTCCCCCCCCCCCCCACCCCCGGGCGCAAGAGTCCACTTGAGTGAAAAAAAAAAAACGCCTGATCGCAGGTCATTTATTTTGTTAATGTCAATGTAGGTCTTCAGCAGCAGGGGGCCGCCCATAAGTTATAAGCTCCTGTCCGACTTTTATCCGACAACATTCCCGTCCCTAGAACCCTAGTTTCTTCTTGCCGCACGTTGCAACTTAGAGAACAAGTCAGTTTTCATGTTTCCAGACCTTTTTCCAGTTCTCCTTTCTACGAAGGATATTTAACTATCTATTTTGCCGAGTTGTTTCATGGATAGAACCTAACAGAAATTAGGACAGAACATGCATGGGTGTCCCCTCCATTACTAGAAGGTTATTCACCTGCTAAGCCAAAAGCACCAATTGGCACCGCTGTCTGCCAAACGTCCATGCTTGAGCACGCTCTGTGCTTGGTCTTGTTTTTCTTTGCATCAAGTCTCTTTTCGGAATTACCAGACAAAGGAATATTAAAGAAATGTCCATATTTTGGACAGGAAGCTTCAGTGATAAATGATTATCAGTCACCGGTAATCCAACCGAATTCTAACCAATGCGCATCCAATATTAAATAACGAGCGTGACAGCCCTGGAGTGGACTGAGTAACAGCCGAGTAGCCTGCCTGAGTGAGTACCAGCCCAGTAGCCTGGAACTCACGGTAAAAGGACTAAACGAGAAGAATCTGCCCGAAAGCGGTTCTTTCTCAGGCTGGAGGTATATAAAAGAATAAGGTTTTCACGAGTTGATTATAGAAACGAGGTAAGAAAAACTTTCACTTTATATTAATGATTTGCGCGTTTTTATGACGTCTCGGGTTTCGCAACTTTTTGACCAAAAAAAATTCAGGTTTTCTCGCAGTTTACCTGTAGCTCTTTCGATTCTCCCGAGGGAGGACTACACTACAACTTTTTAGCTTTCTGCTATTATTAATAAAGTAAACTGGGACTATAAAATGAGTTTAACAATTTTCGATTTCTGATAACGCATTTTAAGCTTTCCGACTGCTTCAGCGAGTGTCGCGATCGGATTTTAACAGTCACTATAGCTTTTTTCAGAGCATTTCGGTCGTTCCGCCTGCGAGTATTGTTGCTATAGGGCAAGTTCTCTCTGTTTCGTAGGTGAGACGGAAAAGCAGTCACTCTTAATTCACGCCAAGAGAAGACCAAGGTGAGAGGGTTAATCCCAATATGGGCTTTATACCTAAGCCGGTACTTGCGCGGATGTTCCCCGCGCGATGCGTGGACAGATTATGATTACGTTTTGCATATTCTAGAGAAGGTCAACTACGACGGATTTTGGCGCTATCTTACAGATTCAGTTTGGGATAGCTCTGACAGTGATAGACAAACTGAATGAATCGGATGATCTTCCGAAGTGTTCTAAACGTCTAATTATTATCCTCCGCTATTTTCGGGCGAACTAAAGACTAAGGACGATCTAAGTAGAAGGACGTGTCTCATTTTCTTTGCGCACTCCCCGCCGGGCCAGGTCAATTTCTTTCTCTCACCCAAGCTTCCCTGGTTTCCGAGACCAAAACGCTCTCACTCACTCAAAATATGTCTGCACTGCAATATACACCTTTACTCTCTTTACTCTCTAACACTATGGATGACGGGCAAGTCAATAAAACCAGCAGTTAATTGTGGACACTGGTTGTTCGAAATGTAGCTTTATTCCTTATCAAATGAGTCATACATTAAATTGACGACGTAGCTTCTTTACGTTAAATTTATAACCTGACAATATTATATCCCTACGTTGTTCGTTAGCTATTTGGGCACATAAGCTTTCTAAAATTATATTCATCACATAAATAGAGACAACTAATTTTAACTTTATGTAGCTATAAAGGCATATTTTAATATGTTAATAGTGTCCCACTTAAATAAAGTTTTTCATTCCTTTGTTCGTTCGTTCGTGCGTGCGTACATGCGTGCGTGCGTGCGTGCGTGCGTTCGTTCGTTCGTTCGTTCATTCATTCACAAAAAGGTATTGACCATCTTGAGTTTACAAATCCTGAGAGACTTAGACAACTTCAAAAAAGTACTGTGAAACACATAAGGGTGAGAATTTTGTAAAGCACTGTGTTCTTAAATGTAAGATTCTCTGCAGCTTGGCGCCTGTTTTCTCTATCCTCAAAATGGTAGTACAGTCGAACCTCCGGTTGCGACCACCTCTCGTAAGCGATCACCTCTCCTCAGCGACCATTTTCCCAAAATAGTGAAGTTTCCAAATCAAATCGCTATATTTGGAACTCTTGTAAGCGACCACCTCTCGTTAGCGACCACGACCACTTTTAGAGCTATAAGTTTAAAATTTTCTTTTGTTTTCAACCTCCCATAAGCGACCACTTGACTGATAATAGAGAGGAAATTGGATAATAAGGTGTTATAACATTATCCGTATTCCTAGGTAGTACAAAAAAGACGGAAATATTTCAGTGGGAAACCGGATTTGGTCTCGAAATTGACTTTTTAAATGAATAAATTGTTTAAAACATAGGGTAAGTCTCTGAAATTACAACATGCTAATGTGGCAAAATTTTGATCCTCTATGGTCCAAGCTCCTGTAGGCGACCACCTCCCGTAAGTTACCACCTCGACTTGACATTTTGGGTGGTCGCTTACGGGAGGTTTGACTGTAGTTTCTTTGTTCTCCGACCCAAGGATAGCGGTTGGGACAGGCCGGTTGAGGTCCTGGAAGACGATTAGACATTTAAAGCGGGTATTTTCCGCTTTATCAATACACCGTAAAAGGTAAATAAGAAATGCTATGTGGTAAACTCCTAAGAATTCTCAATCCCAAACTGACTGAAGCTTCGGCAAGCACTCCTAGGTGCGGCTCTCTCCAGGCTCACTCTAATAGTTGTAAGTTTCCAAAAGTCTCCGCTTCTTCCACTCCCCTGATGTGATTGGCGGATATTTGTTTGAGCCATCTATGCATTCAATAAGCGTCTCATGGTCTGGATCAACAAATAATACTAACGAGCGGCGAGGAAGAGTGTGCTTGAGTTCAGTCTCTGGAATCAACACACGGTGGACCTGCAATAGATAGGTTAGTAGATCAGTAACAGGGAAATGGGAGGAACTTTACTGGCCCAATATCCTTTATAAAATTTGCTCACGAAAAGAAAAGTCGAGAAAGAGTTTTACATTTTGAGGAAATAAGTGAAAGATAAACTTTCAATCACATTGAACCTGTCAGGCTCCTAGGTATATATAGAAGTTAATTATTATTTTTTTAAGTCTATGTTTGGAGCATTCTCCTGAGCCCATTTCCAAAGCAAAAGTGACATAAAAAAGGGCTAATTCGCTACGAAGTCAGGCTCACGCTCAAAATGTCATCTTTGCAAAATTCGCTTGGGCGGTTAAATAAATAACCATTGTGAAGTTCAAGTTGATAATTGGCCAAAAAAGTCTAAATCAAATACCGTGGACTTGAATCTATCAGCTGTCCATCTCTGCATCATGTCGGCAATATTTACCAGTACTGTTCCTTTCATTGGTTTTGCTGCTACAAAGTTCCCATCCACGTTCCTTACCTGCCATCGGAAAATGGTTGAGAAGGAATTTTGGCATTCTGATAAGAATTATAATAAAACTGCAGCAGGTGTACTACTAAATATTATATGTATTACGTGTATTCAACAAAATTTCATGGACGCCATTCAGGGTCAGAATGCCCCTGTTGTCCTTGTTCTGGTGCCCGTACATTACAGATATCCTGTGTGCAGTATACGTAGTTTTCCAAGATTTGTCCGACACTATTTATACCTAGCCGCCGTATCTTTTGAACGTTTCGGCGGCATTTCAGATGAGTTTGGTCGAGCCTTGTTTTGTATTTTGGCATGACTAAGACCAAACGGGCCTGATATTAAGCCTAAACATACCAAAAAACTAACGATTAGATGCAGTGGAATTTGTTTAGTTAAAACATGGAAGACTGCCCACTGTAAAAGAATCACATCCTGTTGTGTAAAAGAGCACAACAAGTGGTAGAACACTGCACCGGTACCGCAGAGGTGAAAGGTTCGAATCTCGTTCAGGCCTGAATTTTCTTCAGGCTTAAATTTCATGTCTTCAGGTCTTTCTCCGCAGTTCAAATGTATGATCTTTCATACATTAGCTTGTATAATTCTATTTCAGCGTGCTTTTGAAGAACTCGGACAAAGTCGAAAAAACGTAAAACAAGCGATTTTTTTGCATTCTTGACTACATTGTACATGCACCTCTAGGCCACCTATCTCGTCTTGAAACAACACTGTAATAGCGCCATAGTCTGTATGTTCCCCACATCTGATCTGCCCAGGTTTCACTCTACTCATGTCTGGTATCTTGGGATAAAAGTTGTATCTCATTTGGACTCCACCCTTGAATGTACCCGCCTTGCTGAAGAAACGAGTGAATGTGTCGTGCTCCTGAAAAGAGGGAAAAACACTCTAGTAACCTTCTGAAGCACAAGCTAACTCACAACCCCACTGTGGTGCATGGGGGGCTGGATGGCAACGCCCTCCCCTCGGATTTTCCTTCCGTTAAGGGCCCGTTAACCGATCTTTTCGAGCCGTTGCTAAGGAAAATTTATTCTCATATAACCTCGGCATTTTTAGTTAGTTCAGAGTTATTTCATGTGTTTTAACTTTTTCATGATTAGTAACACTAGTGATGACGTCATAAGGCAACGCCCATGGTCATGTGACTAATACAGAAAAAATGCAAAGGCTCCCAGGCAAATTACTTTATCGGGATTTTTTTCATTGATATTTTAATTTAAATCCTCATTACGCTATGCATCGATTTTGTTTCATTTCTAAAAGTTCAGATTTTGAAAGCATTTCAAAATATTGAAAAATTCGTAATTCTCTGAAAAAAGCATGATTTCGAAAAAGGAATGCATAGCTATGTTTCCAACATTGGCTTTAATCGAAATTCGTCGAAAAAGGCTGGATTTAATGAAAAACCGCGTTTCCTTTAGCATTTAAAGAAACCGGAAGTGCGCCCGATAGATATTGGAAGTTACCCTATCAGCGCGCGCGCAATTTACACTACCAGCGCACTTCGGTAAGATCAAACAAAGCCACACGGAGTTAGTTTTTCTCTTCTGTTGCTCTTGTTTATCTCTCTTTCTCTTATAATGTCTTTGCTTGTACTTTTTTTGCTTTGTATTTTGTGAAACACAAAGAAAAACTTCTAAAATGTAAGCGAATTTGCAAGTTTTTGAGTTGTTATTATTTTCCCCGCTCAGGCTAACGTAAGTAACCGGAAGTGAAATTTCACCTCGTTAGCAACGCGCGCGAGCGCGCGCATGAATCGGTGTATGGGCCCTAAAGGCAGAGCGAAATAAATTTACATTGATTAGATAGCCCTGAGCGTATTCTACTAAAGGATACCATTTTTGTTGGTTATGACGTCATTTGACCAGCCATCTTGGATTTCAGTATTTTCTTCAAAAGTCAAGAAGTAACGGAAATTAACACAAAATCAAGCCAGCATGCTTATACAAATTCATGAATTTCTGCAATTTGATGAAGAAAACTGGAAAAAAGAAAGAATTATCTCACAAAAGTTGATTTTTGGCCAGACGTACATGAAATTTGATGCCATGGCAACATCAAAAATGATGGACAGGCAATTGACATATCAAAATTCAGCAGAGAATGGAGGACAGTTTCAGCTCGTAAGACTAAATCGTGTTTTCAAAACTCAGAGAGAACCTTATGGCATCCACCCCCAACCCCCCGCCCCCCCCCCCCCCACCACTTGTACATCCAAAGGTTAGATAAAATTAATTCAAAATTAAAAGTTGACCTGCACCTCTTAAAGAAAACTCTATTTTGATTTGTCCTTGCTTATCTGCACCTCTTTTGTTCTTAGGGCTAGGGGCACTGTTTGTGTTGTTTACCTATTATTTTGTTTGGTCAATTAGAGCGAACCTTGTAACAATGCAGGCCAGCCCAAAATTAACTCAAACCATTGCTGTGATATGATAATGTTGTTCCTTGGTAATAGAGAGTATAATCACTAAAGGGAGCTGCTCACAAATTAGCCAAAATATAATTGGCATTTAAGAGCATGTTTATGAATAATTTGAACTTTAAGATAAGATTTTAGACACACAACTCACAATTTGAAGACCAATTGCCATCACAGTGAGCACTCTTAATGCAAGATCCTTCATTGACTGGTAAAAAGAGCTCACAGTGCTCTTAAAATTTGGTACTTCTGTATCGGGCCAGGCCTATAACAGAATAAATTATCATTTTTTAATTTAGAGTAAAATTCATAATGGCAGCTTTTTTTGCATCAATCAATGAATCAATCAATCAACTTTTATTACACACTACTTACAGAATTAATTTACATTAGCATAAAACAAATATGAGAAGAGAAAAATATGTTGTATATGGCTACGGAAAGAATAAAAAATATGTGCAAGGTTTCATAACAATTTCACCCAAAGCAATCAATTCCATTCCTACAATACTAGAAATTCTCAGAACTACCATCTACCGTATTGTCGAACAAACATTAAGAAGTTTTTGCCCTATTTTGAAGGACCTAAGTTTATTAATTCACTTGACAACGAGGTCACCAACTCTCAATCCCTTTCCTCTTTTAAGAAAATACTGAAGATTAAATCATTAAGAAAACATGAATAACAGTTTATTATAAGTCTTTCAATTTTTGACTTTCGCCATCTTTTCTTCAACTGATGTTAAACAGTTCTAGCCCTATAGTTTCTGTTAGGTCTCCTCGCCACTTTGTTTCTACTTTTCCTATATTATTTGTAATTTCTATTATTGTGTGGCAAATAATAATAATAACAATAATAATAATCATCATCATCATCATCATCATCATCATCATCATCAGAGTAGCCATTAGCTTTTGAGCTGGTTACCATGATGCTAAAGTCACAGTTTGTGCATATTGAAAAGTTTAGTCTCAATTTTTCAAATTTGTCATTTGTAATCCAGGTTAATCTTTTCTATCCTTAACCATCCTTGTTCCTTTATGGTTTATCATTATCTCTTCAGTGTTTTTCTATCTTATTAAACTGTTATTTTCAGGTGTCCTACCATTTGAAGGTACATGTAATTTAGTATGTGGCCAAAACAACTCATAATACTGTGACTGAGCCCCTTTAAGGTAAATGTGTCGAACAAAAATACATTAATGAAAATAAATAAATTACAGAAATACAAGTGACTACTATTATTAACTATATTAGTATTTTAGGAGGTGCTGCATATACTGCTTCTTAAAGGAATTATATCACAAGTGTTTTTGGCTAAGAGGAACTGATTCCCAAATGTTTATTTTTGATACACTAATTGGAATGCCGATTGTCCACATCTAGTGCATGTTTTTGGCCTATAGAAGTTTTGATTTTATGCATACCTGGTGTTGTGTTGATGGATTTCTAACACCGGTGGAAGAACACTAGAGAAAACAGCTAGAATACTCTTTTTATCATTTTGAATTTCATGAGCAAAGAGTGCAATCTTCATCTTGTAGATATTATTTAGATCTAAAATTTCAAGTAAGGTATTAATAGTAAATTTTGGCATTTCCTCCCCCCTCCCCCTATGACTAATGAGCGAAGAACATACCCCATACACATTGATTTTGCTTAGTCTGTATTCTTGTGAGTTGCGTGAGTGACATTGACAGCTATAAGCTACATAGCCTAGTGGTTCACTTGTCCTGAGTTTAACACAACCCAGTTCAATCCTGACTCGATCAAGCATTTATGTTGTGTTTGTTGAAGAGACACCTTTTTCTTGTAGATGGAAGCTGGTAGAAAATTAATTCCATTGAAAGTAATTTTATCTGGGGGGGGGGGTACTCCCTTATATGGACTATATAGGTATGTGCACTGCCAAAGTGTATGGTTTTGTAGCCATTTTAGACAGAAATAAGGTATCAATTTTAGCCATTTCAGTCTCAAATAAAGTAAGGTTTTTGCACTCTTCTTGAATTTGGTATGTTTTTTTAGAAGAAGCTACTTTTTCATCATCATTGATAACATCATCACAAAGCCCTTAACATCGTTCTGAGCTAAAAGACTAATTATAAGACAGGCCTGAAATAGGGTCAGGCTAAGGGTTTTGGGAGGTGAGCTGCACACCCCTACCTACAATTTTTCTGGGACTACCCTCCCTGCCCCCCTTGAAATTTTATGTGCTGGAAATAACCTTATTCCAAGCATTAACCCTAAAAAGGAAATTGGGACAGGCACACAAAGTAAAAAAAATTATTTTGAACTCAGAGGAATTCATACCCAAAACATAAGGATAAGATCACCATTGCTCTACACACTGAGCCAGATGGGAGGATGGGGTCTTGGGTAATTTGGGTCCAGTAATTACTGCCAAAGAAGATACTACATGTATAGGCAAATTATTAATTTATGGAAGCTGGTAGGGAAAACCTGAAGGGATATATTCAATGGCAATTCTAAGCAGCTTTAAAAATGTCTCTTTAACTGGAGTTAATTCCCTCATTTCCATACCTTGTCAATTAGCAATAGTGCTCTGTCTCAACACTGTATATTACAATAATTATTGATCATTTTTGTTTTCCTCAAGGTGTTAATCTCTCTGGCAAGATGTATATATTTATAGTGGGTACCAGAGTACTGCTAGGGAAACCTGCAAACACTGGGTAATCTGCTATGGACTAGCAGCATGCTTAGGAGAAGTGGCAGCACTCCTAGCACATATATGAGTATCCCATAGATGATCTACTTTCTTGATGATTAGGTTTGGAAAAATTCAATGTTCAAATTCAGTGCTCAAACAACCTCAAACTATAATCTCAAGATTTCAATTATAAAATAACAAGACAATGTTAACTCACAAAAGTTTCATCATCAAAACACTCCAGATCAAAAGATTCCTTCAAGTCTCCAGGTCTGTTTGGGTTTGTTCTGCAAAAAAAAAAAATGCAACAAAATTCAGATTCACTCTACTTTTATTATTTATTATTTACAGTTTCTATCAAGTAACTATCATTAGATAATAAAGGCAAGTGGAAAAAGGGGAGTGGTGGTAGTAAGTAATGTCCACCATCTTCTTTGTGGGCTAGCATGGATTATTGTCTTTCTAGGATCTGTGATTATGATGGAGAAAAAAAATCATTTTTCTGCTCATTTCATTGAAAAAGTGTGCAGTATGTTTACCATTATTTACTGTTGCTTTTATGCCTTCAGTTGCTTGACTTTTCTTCACTTAGAGTAATTAGAAATATCTAATCTGCATAGAACTTTCATGGAGTCCACACCATTCCTAATTTTTTGTGGCATCATCTGTAGGAATCATTTACCCATTCTAGGATCAGTTCTGGTCCAATTTGGAGATCATTTGCAGTCCTGGGATCATTTGTGTGGCGGGATCATTAGTGGGCTTGTACAGATGACAAATCCACTTCTTTATAATCTTCAGATACATTGTCAAAGATACATACAAAATTCTTAATAAAACAGTGTAATCAATGGGCTATTCCATTTTTTATCTGCACCCCCCCCCCCCCCTCCCCTGCCACCCCACCTAGTGAGGATCTAGGAAATCTGAATGGGGTCTTTAAAGGCTGTTTCTGAGGTGGCAACTGTGGTGGTGCCTTTGATCTTAATTTATAAATTCTGAAGGGGGGAATGTCTCAGCACTTTGATCCTGAAAAGCCCCATTGGGGAGGTAACAATAAAGTAAAGTATGTATGTATCTTTTTTTCTTGAAGGGATGTAAAAAGTTTACTTTTCTGAGGGGGTAAAATTTAAAGCTCCTCAATAGAGGGGTGCAGATATTACATGGGATCGTCCAATACGACAGACCTTTCTACTTCTACTGCATCCCAACCATTTTGAGGGTTTACGTTTTGAACTGTCATTTTTTTCTTGGCATACTTGGCTTTCACTTCAGGACTTAAGTTAAAGAACTGATCAAATGTTTCAAACATAGAGTCCACCTGCAAAATATTAAATCAGGAGAAGTAAGGAGACCAGTGTGCAGGAGTTTGGAGATAGAAGTAGCCAGTACAGTCAATGCTTTCCATCTTTAGCACTTTTTTCAGCAAAAATGCAGCAAAATTACCTAATTTAAGCTTCTGAGCGTGTTATGTTCTTTCTTGTAACTGTTAGGGTGCAGTGTGTTAGTAGGAGTACTTACGGAGTTGAGGAATTTAATACCAACTCTTGGCAAATTGACAATATAATTTATAAAGCATTTATTTTACCCCAGATCACATACTGTATTGCCATATAGTAGGGCACCACTGTCGTTCTTCTGATGACAGGAAAGTCGAGCTGCTGCTACAATGGGCATTGCATGCTATTTACTGTGATTCTAGTAGCTCGTATAAAGAACTCTTAAAGATTTCAAGCTAATCTTACATCTTTACGTAACCGCAGACTCCAAGATATTGCTATCTTATTGTTTCAAAGATTTAATAATAATAATAATAATAATAATAATAATATTTAATATTTCTAAGGTGCAAATTAACATGTGAATATGATCAAATGTGCCTAACAAACCATATGAGTAATATAAATTAAACGATATGCTATGAATAGTGTGATTAATTAAGAACAATTTTGTTCCAATGTAATGTCTATTTCAGAACTATTGAGTTGTAATGAGTAATTATAGCCTTATGAATAAAGACAATTTTTCCTTGCCTAGCTCAAATACCATTACCTACAGGAGACACAGTTTAAGATACACGGGTCCTTTTATTTGGTCTAAGCTCCCAAAATTTATTATTTAAATGATTGAAACCTTGTATGTTTTTAAAAGTAACATGAAAAAGTTAGACCTTAGTTTCAGATATTTTAAGTAATAATTGCAATGATTGTCATTTATGTAATAATAATTAGTTGTTATCTTACTTGTTATACATAGATACGTGTTAGATCCTGCAGAAAAGGATGGGAGGGACTTTTATTTATTTTAGATTTTGTATTTACTAATATCTTTGTATAGACAGGTTAATAAAGACACGTTAATAATTGAGCTATTATTAATACTATTATTCAGAATGTGGTGTCTTGAAAACACAGACCTCGAAAACACAGACCTCGAAAACACAGACCACAGACCGCAGACCTCGAAAACGGTCAGACCTCGAAAATGCAGACCTCGAAAATGCAGACCTCAGAAACACAGACCTTGAAAAGGTTGTCTGAGTACTCATTGGGAAGCTTCACTACTTTATAAAATTAATAAACTTGAACCGGTCCCAATGATAGTTTTGGGCTTTTTTAAATCTTCTTTTTCCCGTCGATTTTGTAAGGGAACAAAGCTTCTCAATGAGTATACAGACAACCTTTTCAAGGTCTGTGTTTTCGAGATCTGCATTTCAAGGTTTTCAAGGTCTGTGTCTTTTAAGTCTGTGTTTCAAGGTCTGTGATTTCAAGGTCTGCGTTTTCGAGGTCTGTGTTTTAAAGGTCTGTGTTTTTGAGGGGTTTGCGTTTTAGAGGTCTGTGTTTTCAAGCCACCCATTTGGAATGATCTCGTTCAGGGATCACTTGGACCGATGAATCTGTGACCAGACTGGATTCATCGGTTCCTTTGATGGATCTTGATCTGAGAGATCTACAATCATGAACAAAAGTCTTGGGACAAATTTGCACTTTTGGCGCTTTTGAGCACAGGCCAGACGCGAATACAACTTCACCTGCCTAACCTCACCCCCCATACAATGTTGAGAACTACTACCTGCAATTTCCTCTGATTTTCAACATTGTACCGGGTGGGGAGGGGGAACAGTAACGCGTTTTCAAAAGGAAAGCAGCGCTTTTTTCAAACTTCAGTAGTAAAACACATACAATTCTTTAAATTACGTAAGTGTCCCAAGGACTTTTGTCCACGATTGTAGATCCAGATCCAAATCGCTGCAAAGGAATAGTACCGTACCATTTCTTGTGGAATTCCATGGTTCTGTAAATAGACAAATCCAATAGTACTAAAAGCCCTGTAAAGCTGTTTAGCAACAATCTTGACAGCTTGGTTGTTTTGGGTCAAAGGAGCTGCGTTTTCCAGGCTCATGACGCTGAAGTCAACCACCGGAATTTGCGATCCTGCAGAAGCCGCCATTTTAAGTTTACTTGGACGGCCACAGGCCACCCAAGCTCACAATACAATTATTTTTCTTTTATCTTTATGCCAACGTCCAGCGCGCGAAACGTGACACGGATACAGCCGACATCTACTATTACATAACGACCGTGTTTGGTTACGCCAACGGAGTATTGTTGTGACAAGCTAATCAAAGCAACGACTAGACGTGTTTACAAATGTGAGATACTTTAATAACTGTCAGAGAAAACCCTTTTCAAGACGAAGGTCACGTTTCGCGTAACCAAACTCGGTCGTTATGTAATAGTAGATGTCGGCGGTAACCGTGTCACGTTTCGCGCGCTGGACGTTCGCATAAAGATAAAAAAAAAAAGGCCGCTTGCATTCCTTTTGGGTTCAGTTGAAGCCATCAGGAATTTTCAAAGCCATCAGGAATGTTGTAGCCAAGAGGAATTTTACAGGAAGATTTCTCTTTTTTGCCCACAGTTTGTTAGAATACGGCATTTCTTCTCGGCCTGGTCAGTGAAAATGATACTTTTCATTTTTTTTTCTAGGAAAAATCGGGCACGAAACGCGGTAAAACAAAGAGCTTTCACTAGAGTGAAAAAAATAACCAGCTGATTACGATTGCCCCAGGGCGAAATATTACACGCTCAGACACGCATGTCTCTGTTTACATTTCTTTTGACAAAGAGAATATTGGCGACCTTTTGTGGGTTCACCCGTTTCATCTCATCAACAACATCAGCGGGTAAAAATAATAAAATTTTACCTTCATTCGACATTCCAAAGCGTCACCACTTATTTTGGGTATTTGAAAATTTTGGCTTCTTTTGGCTTTGATCAACTGGCCCTCTTCTTCCGCGGCCCATTCTGTTATGGCTAAGACTCACCACGCTTTAATTGCTTTCTTCTTTGTCCAGGCCAAAAAGCAGCCTCCTTATACTAATCGCTATCCTCGAAGCCAAAAACCCCGCCCTAAAAGCAGCAAAACTTCTTATAATAATAATAATAATAATAATAATAATAATAATAATAATAATAATAATAATAATAATAATAATAATAATAATAATAATAGACCTGTATAGCGCTAGAACTATACAAATATACTCAAAAGCGCTTTACATTAAGTTAAAATAAATGAATAAATGGAAATCACTAAACTTTAAAACTATTACAACAACTATGCTAAACTTTAAAACTATTTCCACAAGTCAAAAGCTTTCTTAAAAAGAAATGTTTTCAGTTGCTTTTTGAAAATGGCGAGGCTGCTACTTGTTCTTATAGTTAATGGCAGCAAGTTCCATAAAACAGGTGCAGCATGAGCAAAGGCCCGATCCCCAAGTGTAGAGCAGTTGACTCTTGGAACAACCAGAAGAGATTTTGCAGACGAACGAAGAGCGTAATTAGTAGCTGGTTTCAGGGATAAAAGACGGCGTCGACAAAACCTGGATCGGACCGGATCGGATCACGGATCGGATCACGGACCGGATCACGGATCGGATCACGGATCGGATCACGGATCGGATCACGGATCGGATCACGGATCGGATCACGGATCGGATCACAGAAAAAACAACAACAAAGTTTTAAAGAAAAAAAAATCAAAAACAAAAATCAAACCGTTTATAAGATAATAATAAATAAAAAATAAAAGTGGAAAACTAAAATATGTTAAATGAAAATAAGAATCCCGAATTTGACGCAATGACATGTTAATTACAGAGAATGACAAGAGGTCATTTAAAAAGTCACATAAGCGCCTAATTTACGACGAATTTAAATTGTAACGAACAGGCAGATGTAGTTATATTTGAACGTTAGTTGGCTCGAAGCTTGCGTGAACCTCCCATTCTCGTTTTTGAAATTGTTTTCAGTGGCTAATTCTCGGCTACATTTTCGTGTTAGATGTGAGCGTTACAGTTGGCGTTACACACAATACAGTTAATGAGAAAACTTACGTGAGAAAGCTTAAGGACATGACTTGCTTTGAAGGAGCTAAGTCACGATTTGCACATCTTGAAAAAACTAGCCTAGTTTTTCAAGTTCGTCATTTGCAATCCCCGTTAATCTTTGCCATCCTTAACGATCCTCATTCCGTTTTGATTTGTTCTTGCCTCTTAAGTGTTTTCTATCCTAGAACACGATCATTTTAAGGTTTTATTCTATTTAAAGGCAGCTCTTTACAACCCTAAAAATAACTCTAAAAATCGTGACGTAACTCCTAAAATGTTGTTTATTCTCGGGTTGCGTTATCGTTCACACTATCGATGTTATTCCTAGAATTTTTTGAAAAACAGCTATATTTCCTTGAGATACAAATGGTTTGTTTCGTTTTATTCCAGTGCGAAATATCGTATTCCAAACTCACATCTTGTAAAAGTATAGACTTGTCTCAAAAACGGAAATTGTTTGAAATCATCAGGTGTTTAAATTTTTAGTGTTTTTAGTTTTTGTGTTTCTATTCATACGTTCGTCCTATTATTACCATACTGACTCGTTTTATGACAGTTTACCTTTGATGCAAGTGATTACACGAAATATCATTTATCTGAACTGCGGAGAAAGATATGAAGACATGATTGATCATCGCAATCAAAACCCAACAGCCTGAAAAAAATTGATCTGTGACCAGCTCCCAGTTGGCTTGATATTATAAAAGAATAAAGGAATATCACACCTGAATTAAATAAAACGTTCTGCTCACAGTAGTCACTCTAGTGCAATTTGCTCAACAAAATTTTGGATTTTTTTCCTTGATCCGATCCGTGATCCGATCCGTGATCCGGTCCGTGATCCGATCCGTGATCCGGTCCGTGATCCGATCCGTGATCCGGTCCGGTCCGATCCAGATTTTGTCGACGCCGGATAAAAGATCATTTATGTTGCGAAATTTTGTTAGAATCTTCGAGCTCTTATAAGCGGGTGTACGTTTCTTCAAGGGCTTCAAGATCAGCTGTCGTAGGTCTGTCGGCGTTGATAATAGGAGGCATCTTTGATATCCAAGGGTAGGCAAGTGTTCAAATGGGAGAATGCGACAACAGACTGCGGCGCGCGCCCTTAGTAGTACATGGAGGGTCTGACAAATACTGGCAAAAATTTTGCCGGTATTTGTCAGACCCTCCATCTACTACTAAAACAAAATAGCAAACAAAATACTACGATTATCAGTTGAGTAAGGCGGACGAAAGTTTGGTCACCAAGTTTTAACGTAAAAATCGTGTTGTTGTCACGAGCAACTGGCTCCGTATCCATTGGCAACTTGTCGGCCTTTGACGTCAATTGACAGCAAAGCGCGCGAAATTGTAGGCGACGCGACAGGCGACCAACGGCTGTTGATATTGTTACCAACGGAAACGAGGTAAGTTGCCCGTGACAACAACACGATTTCACGTTAAAACTTGGTGACCAAACTTTCGTCCCGCCTTACTCAACTGATAATCGTAGTAACACTAATATAAACGAGAGTGTATTTAATCGTGGATTATCGCTGTGCGGCAGCTTTCGTGTTTTGCAGATTCGTGACTGATGGTTCAAACCTCTGATCACGTGTCTGCGGGCTCAGTTCTGTCCGTGACTCTCGAGCTACCTCTCGCAATCCTAACCAGTGTCAACTACAGTGTTTTTTTTTTCTCGATCGAGTAAATCGAAGGTTAAGTTCACGTCGAAGGTAACAATATTATTTGATTTTTCCTTGTCAGTGAGTAGCATGACCCTCTACACTCTTTTGGAAGGTTATTTTAAAATAAGTTATTGGAATTCTTTTAGGTTGCACATCATACGCAGTTCGTCATGCACGATAGAACACTTGAAAAAAAAAATTGTTCATTATTACATTCTTTTTGGGTGCACGTTTTCTATTCATTTAAACAACTTATAAAGAAGAACATCCCTGCCTTACTGTCGACTGATTTAAATGTAATGCTGGATTTCTGCTTGGTTTTAGGCCATCATACGTTTCCTCCAAGATGACGGAGAACATATCAGGTATTCCTGTAGTGGACTTCAGTGCAATGAGCCTGACACTCAAGGATCCCTTGAAGGAAAATGCTGAAGCTGTTAAACAACTCGCTGATCAAGTTTATCAGGCTTTTAGTACAATTGGATTCGTGTATCTCAAGAACCATGGAATTCCACAAGAAGTGGTAAGTGTTATGTAATAAGCTATATTAGTTATTATTCAGATTATTTTAAAGCTTATCACACTGTCCCAGCTGAGGGAATCTGACTGAGATAAACAGTTGTGGAGGTAGAGGTTTAAGGGCAGAGAACTGTGAGTGGAAAGCTGGTAGTGGAAGGGACTGGAAATCTGTGGTGGGAGAGATATTCCCAAGATGGTTAGAACCAGATGGTTGAAGTTTAACCTGAACACCCAACCTGAGGAGGGAAGGAGAGGATATCAATCTTTAATCTGGGATGAAATTTCTCACTTGGCATTGTTTCTAAAATACAGAAAAGTAAATATTTCTTCCCAAATTTCATTATAATTCATCTTTAAGAACATAAGAGCAACACAATTTGTAACAATTCTAAATACCGATGAAAAATTAATGGTAGTTAACATAACAACTACATAATGTTTACTTGTTTGTAAATGTGAAAATACAAATAATATGTTAGGTGGGTTTTTTTTTTTTAAGTTCTATGGAATTAATTTCGGGGTCCATAACATTTTTGCTATCCCTTTCCTAGTAAAGTAAACACTTAGGTCCCTCACAATTTTTCACTCTTGTACTAATTGCCATCTGTAGTTAACAGTTACATGTAATGGTTAAATTTCTGTGCAATTATTCAAGAGTAGTGATTAGCTTTTTAGCTTGAAGCCATTAGCCATTAGTGGTATGTCATTTTAACCCTAATACAAAAGCCCAGGAGCCCATCACTGGGAGCATTCAAATCAGGCTCCTGCAAGAGTCCTGAAGATTTAAATCACAAGACAAGTACTTAATGTTTCAGATAATGTCATCATGACACTCATCAGACATTTTTGAGATGGGGTTAGTGCATGTTATTTGGCCAAAATCACTGATGTGGGCTCATGTGGGCCAGAATTGCCCTTTTTGTTGGAAAAGATAGTCTAAAAATAAAATAGTTGGTAAAAAAGCTGTGAAAATGTTAGTGCATGGGAGTGGGGCCACCCCAAGTGATTAGCTCCTTACAACCCTTAAAAATTAATGTGGCATGATTGATGCATTATGTGATGCACAGAACATGTGCTCAATAAAAAAGAGGCACTGGCATATTCATTTGATGTGATTATTTACATTAATAACTCATGAATAATGCATCTATAGATGAATATACCATCTGTAAATAACAATTATTTTCAATACCTTGCAGATTGATTTCACTTTTGAGACATACGACAAATTTTTCAATCTGAGTCTTGATGTGAAGCAGAAGTACACCAAGAAAACTGGCACAACTAAAAATGGCTGGGATGAACTTGAAAGAGAAAGGTGCGTTTATGTTTTGTGTGTTGCATCTGCCATTCAATAACGGTTACCATAATTATATAGCCAGTAGTGTTATTGCCCCAAGAATATTTAATCAGCAAGAACTGATTTTATTTCAAAGCTTAATAATATGGGTTTCAAATTGTTTGAATCAGTTGATTTTATTTTTCTTTGTTTAAACATATTAAGATTAAAGCAATTCAAAATAGAAATCAAACTGCAATTTCAAACCCATTAAATTAACAAATCAAATTTAAAGCACAGCATATCGAGTCAAACTTCCCATAAGTGGTAACCTGACTGTTACTGGCATAAATGAGGAAGGGCTAGGGAGGCAAAAAATATTAGGAAGAAGGGGAAGGAACGGCTGCTATAAGAACCAGGCTTTCGGCATCATGCCCACCAATTTCGTTGTAATCCAATTTCATCAACTGTCAATTACTGTCAACAGGTTTACCAATCAGAAACTAGTGCATGCTTCTTGGTGTCGCTGATTTCCTGTGGGATTTAGTCAATTGAAATTATTTTTCACTGGAAAAATCTCAACATAACAACATAACAATCATGAGGTTATTTTAGCACGGAAATGCCCTCTACTTCCACAAAAGTTTGAAAATAGGGAATAAAAGGAAGGAATACAATATTGCAATAATTTCTGCAGGTTCTGTGGCATTGAGTCTGGTGCAAAAGCAGAAAGTGTCTTTCCTATAATTTACAAAGTCCAGGGTCTGTATAGGTATCAGCACCCCTGGGCATTTGACTTGATCATAGATGTTCTCAGGGGGCAAGAATTTGAGAACAATGGTTGTTACTTACTGTGGTGGGAATTTAACACCATCTGGGAGACCAGGTGGCAAATTTGAACCAGGTGTCTCAAAATCTTCCTATTCTTCCACAACAATGCCGCTCATAAAGATTGACCTCCAAAGTTTTTTGTTTCTTGTTAACATACTTGGGATGTAGTGAAAGCTCAATGCCGCTGCACCAGGGTGAATTTTTTCAGTCATTTTTGCAATGAATGTTTCTCTGGTGAGGATTTTGGCCACCTAGTGTGACCTGACTTAGGGCATTTGATCACCATTTTCACTCCCCCCAGGGAACATGGATGTGAACAACCAAAATTTCAGACTGCAAGTTGTTAAGCCCTTGAGAAGAATAGCCCCTAGCCAATAAGCCCCCAGTGTCCTGAAGTTGATTAGCTCCCACTCAAAGATTAAAGTAACTGCTATTTATCTTGTGAACATCATTACAAAAAAGTTCCATAACCAAGTATCCATTATCAGTCCGGAATATCCCGATAAATTAGGACGGTCATGACGTCATGAAGCTATTGTTAGTAGGGAAAATGGCAGACCTTTCATGCGGACAAAGAAAATATGCTGTTTCCAGTCTCGCATAGAGTCTGGCCAGCATTTTCCAGGACTTTTTGCGACCAAATGTTGAGAAGGAGAATAAGCAGCCATTATGGTAGTGGGAGAACGTTGACTGTCTTCTAATCATTTAGTTTTTTTGGTGTCAAGCGACGATGTAGACGCGATTTTGTGGCCAAATATTAAGGTTAGTAAAGAGTACACGTTACTTCCTAGTATTCACGTATTTTTCATTGAGCTGTGTATATGTTTTACTGGTTCTAGTGTTGTTAAAGTTTCATCATGCCAAATTGCACGGTTGTAAACAACCCTGATATTTTGTAAACTCTTTTTGAATTTGAGGCCTTACGAGTGTACCTGAACCACTGTTGTTATAAGGCTTGAGTAATGCATCGTTCCTTCATTTTTATGACAGTTGTTTTCAATTTCAATTTTAAGTACATGGAAGAGCATACTCGACTGCTCGAGGCACTTCACCGAATTGTTGGGAAAAAAAACAAAGGAAAAGAGAGGAAAGAAGACGTCGCTAAGTACGCCAACGAAATTAAACAAATTTGGGAGGTCTCTGTTTTGGTGGATTCACCGAATGTGCACCCCAGTTTTATCACTGGAGTTCTAGCAGCCTGTTGAAAACCACCTACAGCACAGAAGTGGCAGCGAAACAGACAGGCCAGGGGTAGTGCAGTGATTCCCTGTAAATGGATGCTATCAGTATCCCAAGGAATGGCACAAAGGATAGAGATTGTTTGTGCTCATTTACCAGACATTGAGGGCCATGCAAACATGTAAGTTAAGGCTTGTAGGGGAGCATTGTACTCTTTTTTTTGGCATTTTTAAAAACAATACATACTACAGCTGTTCCTAGTAGATGATGATTCTTTTCACCTCCCCATGAAGCTTGAATGTACCAGAAAGTAATATTTTTGCAAAATAATTTTTATGAAAGCAAAGACTGAAAAGGTGCAAGAGTTTAGAATGTAATGTTGAGTGTTGAACATTACTAACTGTGAAACTAATGCAAAACATTAATATTATTGGTTGTGAACAGGAAACATATCAGTTTGGTTAAGAATATGTAATAAAAAATAGAAAACATAGGAGTCATCAGACCACTTGAGGGCAATCTCTTATTTAGTGAGACTAATGTGGTAACTACATTCAAAATAAATTCATATTTTAAAACGAAAAATACATTTGTAATAATATTGACATCTGTAAGCAATGTAATAATCTTCTAAGCGCTTGTGATTTGTTTCAGGTCCTGCATTCTGCTAAGAGGCAACTTCAAGGTCACGAGTACCTAAAGAGTGAATAAAATAAAATGGATTTCACTTTGAAGACTGAATTTGTTTTGTATACTTTAAATAAATATATAATAAAACCTTGGAACATGTGGATGGATTGTGAATGCTCCCTTGTCAACCTGTCCTGGAATTATATTTTGATATTTTTGGGTAAATAACTTGTGAAAGTCAGCAATTATATGTAAGTTTTCATAATTTAAATGTGGAAATCAGACATGATATCTTTTAGCACAGTAACAAATAGATACAAGAAATATTTGAAATAAATATCAAAATGGAGAAATTTCAGATTTACAAAAAATATATTAACGGAATTTTTGACTGTCCTTGCATCTGACAACACTAAAATTTTGGATACATTTTTCTAGCTTAGTATATTTTGTATAAAAGAGCAAGAATTTCTCACTCGTATGCGTTATTGAAAATTCTGATTTAATAATGATTTTAATTCCTCGATTTAGCCAAAGCGTATAACATTTTGGACATTTACAATTTATCTTTGCTGGCATATAAGAACACGCGCGTGCTGTCGATTTCCGCCCGATAATCACTAGATAAGAGGAAAGCCTCAATTCTCATATCGATCATTTCTGTGCTTAGAAAAATGCAGAGTAAAGATGCTTACCGATTATACGGTCTCTTTCCAAAGAATGATAACAGCAGCTCGTCAAGCATGGCCCGCATAACGTTCCGTAGTGCTTCCTTCGGTTCGACGATAATCGTTATCTGGGCGGACGGAATTGTCTGTGACATGGAACGCGAACACAAAATTTCCCTTTATTTTATAATTTGGACAGTATTTAACTCAATTCGAGATAAATATATACCTCCTGAAGGCCCGCATTGATGGCATTGGAAAATATTCGCAATTCTCTTTGTCCGCCATCTTGAATCTCTTGGTTTGTTGTGAAACACAACACCCCAACCAAAACACGCATTCTCATTGGTTGAAACGTAAGTTTCGTGACATCACAGATGTCCTAATTTATCGCGATATTCCGGACTGATTATTATTCTTGCATGTGACATAAGAAAATTGTCAACTGACGTAATAAAGGGAGAAATAGTTTGGTTTTCATCAAATTAAATTTGCCCTCGTCACACAGGTTCCCCAAGCTATTAAACGATTAGAGCCCCAGGACTGTGCAGACTAAATTTATATATGTCTGGAAACGAAGCAAATTAGTATAAGTATAAATTCCAACGCTTATATTAGTAATTAAATTTGACTTACACTGTTGTTTTGTTGCATTCTTCGTTGTTTGCGAGCTCCCCGGGTAGGTAAGAATTGATTTCGGTGTGTTACATTGCTTTGCCCAGTTCAAGGCGGGCCGAGAGTACGGTAACAAATTTTGGCTGATCCTCACTAAAAGACTTAGACTGCGAGCAGTCTCTCTTTTGCTCGAAAACCGATGAATCCTATAAAACTAGACAAATCGCTACAAAATGTCCACCAAAGTAATCTCAGTTAATTTTCTGTCCTTTTCATTGTTCCTCATATTCCAAACTGTCTGTGAACTGGGGGAAATCACGACTTCTGATCACTGCGCGCAGCCTCGCGCAGGCAAGGAATGCGGGCTCCTATCCAGAACAGCGTCTGATAATTAGCGTCTCACTCTCAGGGAGGGGTGGACAGTATTTTGATCCATGCAAAATTACACTGTGGGGCCCGGTGAGGTTGGTTTTCGACCGAATAGCCAAAATTAAAATTGACAGTAATAAAATGACTATTACACTGACACTTGTGTCACTTGTTGGATACACGTTGTTTTATAGACGACTTGGCCTACGCGTTTTGTTGACTGTCTGTCGTCCCATGTTCAACGACTTTTCGGCCGTCGATAAAACCAGGAACATGGAACATTCCGGAACATTCCGGAACATCCCGGAACATCGAATAGTTATCATAATTATGCGAAAAATATGTAAAATGAAATTTTAAAAAATTAAATCAAACAAAAATAAACTGGTATCAGCTTGAAATATGAAAAGATATTATTGGGGATAGGGGAGTCGGTAGCAGAGGGGTAGGGAGTGTTGGGTATTCATTCAACTGACCACAATGAGCGCAGGCTCCTCCTCTTTCCCGCCAATAGCGTCACGTCGCTTTTCGGCACTCTGTTTTTCAACACAAACATGGACGATTCTGACGATGAATGCAAGGTAATTCATTGCGTCTCCTTTTTTGATCCCTGATTTCTCCAACATCTGAGGTGTTTGTCTGAGCATCATACCGTTGCTCTTTAAGCCAGTATTCATAGTCTTGTCCCTATTTCATCTTCATGTTGCTATTTATCATCCCCAGTTTTCGCGCCGCTCCGCTAGGAACGCCTGGCACTATGGTCCACTAAGTGCAGACTCGGCCTTTCCGGAAGCCCGAGTAACAAGCAAGTTATTATTAATAAACTAGTGGTAATCAAAGATTTATAGAGCAGCGCGTTCACGCGCGGTTTTCGCATGTCTGGTTTCCTTTGGTGGTGTTCGAATGGCTCGATAGAAAACTAAGTTTGATCGAATGTCAGATAACGATCTGCACGTGAAGTTGAACTAGCGATGAATAGATTATAGCCTGCGGTAAAAGTATTCTTAATTAATTAAGTATTAACTTGTACTGGACAAACATTTTCTAGGAGTTGCATTTGAACTGTTGGCGACACTTGGAATTCAATTTCAGATCGCCAACACTTGTAACAAATATTTCTAGAGACAATTAAGTTTTGACCAGCGACCCCGTAAGACAGCGCGCGCGTCGCCGAATGTTTTTAAATTTTGTGTTTGTACTTGTTTACACTGTCATCAGAGGTCGAGCTGTCCGAACTAGTTTAGACAAGAAACTCGATGCCGAAGAGTTTCTATTTCTATCTCATGGAGAAACTATTTCTTCATGAGAAATCGTGTATACGCACATCTTTGTTTTGACGTAATGAATTGAATAAAGAAATCACACTCGTGTACCCATACTTTTAGGTCTGATTAAGGAGTTCGAACGCCACCACCTTAATTTTTTGTGAAGAACGAAATCTGGGAATAAAGGACAGTCACGTGATTATACTGACGGCGAACGACTGGAAGGAATGGACTACTCTTCTTAGTTGCTAGCCTTCACTCATTGCAGTGACTTTCATTTTTCTTTCTTTTTTCCTTTTTTTATGTTTTTGTTTTGTTTCTATTTTCCGAGCTGATACCAGTTTATTTTTGTTTGATTTAATTTTTTAAAATTTCATTTTACATATTTTTCGCATAATTATGATAATTATTCGATGTTCCGGGATGTTCCGGTATGTTCCATGTTCCTGGTTTTATCGACGGCCACGACAACTCTTGCTTGTGAAAAATGAAATGAACTGAAATGAATCAATGTAACAGCTACTAAAAGGTCTAAAATAACCTTGTGACACTCGGCAAAGGGATACATACAACTCAGATTCGTGAAAAACGCCCGGCGGAGGAGGTACTCCCTTATGTGGACTATATAGGTATGTGCGGCCCCAAAGGGTAGAGTTTTTCAGCCGTTTTGGTCGTAAATAGGTCGCTCTAAAAACATCCTTTGTGACATAGCCAGTACCAAGAGATTATCAAGGTACCTTGATAATCTCTTCCCAGGAATAATTTTTCGCCCTTCTCAGCTTTCCATGCCTTAGCTAGTGTTCTATCCTGAACAATAATTAACAAAATGTTTCTGTTAATACACGATACAGCACTAATATACAGAGACCGGGAGATCTGAAGGAGTCATTTGACGTGTCCATACTCGATGATGACGATTTTGTAAGTATAATTGTCCTTTCCTTTGTTCATTAAATAAGATCGAGATTGACAGCTTGACTGCCTGCAGAGTAACTAGAGTGAATTTCAAATGTTCGATGATTCATTTTGAAAGGAACGTTTCACAAACCTGAGCTGTGAGGATCACTCTTCCCCGCAAGGGAAACTGGGAGAAAGACTTTCGTCTTCATCAACAAAGTTAGGAGGTGGGGGGAAGTTTCAAAATGTTTCTAGAATGTGTTTTTGAACGATCTTAACTCGCAATTGCAAAGGAGGCTTTCCTTCTGTTCTCTTTTCTCGACAAGTCAACCCTTATTCTTCTTAGAGTCCTCTTTAATACGGTTTCGAATTTGCTACTATCGTTTAGCCAAGTGAGAAAGAGCCCTTAACATAAGACAGTAACTGGTCACCACCTCTCCAGAACTTTACAATTCATTCCTGTCATAAAACAGTACCGCATTGTTGTGAGTCGCTCTCTATGATTTTGTACCTAATAATGGCAAATTTCTCTTTCTGAGAGGGTTACCTCACACAGAAGCGTCAGAAGCTGTATGGAGTTTTACTTTTACCTCAATTGGAAGTACCAAGAATTAATCTACCCTACAAGTAATACTAAAACCCAAGCATTGAATTATTCTTCCATTATAGGAATGGCCTAATGCAGAAGTACCAGACTTCCAGAACACAGTGAAAACTATTTTTAAGTACGTCACTGACCTTGGTTCAAGGATGCTCTCTGTCATGGCTATTGGTCTGCAAATGGTTTGTCCATGCTAATTATTACTACATAAGTTTTGAAGCTGTGGGGGGGGGGGGGGGTACCTAGTAATGATATATACAATCCACAACCCTAGACGAAGTGAATATCATTATCACACTTATCCTGTCTACTACATCACCAAGTGAAGCACTGGCTGGCCACGGTTCTCAGAATCTCTCTTTTCTTACTTGGATATGAAAGACTACCATGTAATTGGGGAGCGCTTTTATTCGGAATTTTTTTAGGGAAAAAAAAAGAGCTCTAAGAGTCTGCCAGCAAGTGGAAAACTCAACCGTCACATTCTATGTATGACTGAATGTTATGGTCAGTTGACTCGCTGAAGGAGAACCTTTTCCTATTGCATATATACGTGGACCTTGCTAATTCGATTTCGGTTATTTCGAATTCCCCGTTATTTCGAATTCAAAACCATTTTCCTTGGATTTAACCTTCAGTCATTTACCATCGGCTATTTCGAACTTCCGCTATTTCCAACTATTTTTCGTTCCCCCTGAGAGTTCGAAATAGCGGAGTTCAACTGTATGTAGATGGGGATTTTGTTTTGCTTTCAGTTGTACGTGCTGTCGAAATATTTCAGTTTAATAGGAATAAAGAAAGTTACCAAAAGGTGAAAATGATTGGCTTAAACTCTGCGCTCCTAGTTGAGTTGCTTTCTTGTACATGTAGTGCGGTAGTAAGCAAGAATCATAGTAACTGTTTCCTTTATAACTGAGACGTGTGTAAGTATCTATAGCATCATCCATTTAAGACTTGTCTTTTCAAACAGGATCCCAACACATTTGAACGTGCCTTTGAAAAGAGAGGTACGCCAAAAGGTGGTGCTCAGTTAAGGTATAATTACTACCCAATGATAACAGATCCCAGTCAAATCAAGCCAGGTCAGATACGCTGTGGGGAACATACAGATTATGGTGGAATTACACTGCTGATTCAAGATGATGTTGGTGGACTTGAGGTTAGGGATATTCATGTAAAGGAATACCTTTACTGTGATTTTGTCGTGCACCAGTTTTCACTTCTTGGTTTTCCATTAGGGTTGAGAAAAAGTCTTTATATGGTAGAGCAGGGGCACCTAACGAGCGAATCTTTCCAAATACGTCAGAAGTGTCTAAAGTGGATTTCTCTATATTCTAGTAGCACGACCTTTAATGTACATTTCTTGGGATGGTTTCCATCAGTGATGGGTCGTGTTGCTTAAGCCATATGACTCTCACAATGACTTCACCCTTGACCCAGGAACTTAACTACATGTAGGTACCGGGCGTTATTAGGGCAACATGTCAAAAATGCTGGGGGTGGGGACCGTTGCGTCGTGTTCTTGGGCAAGATCTCTCCACCCAGGTGTATAAATGGGTACCGGCGAACATAATGCTGGGGGTAACCCTGCGATGGACTAGCATGTCATCCAGGGGGGAGTAGAAATACTCCTAGTCGCTTCATGCTACAGTACTCGGGCCTGATGGGCAACTTGGCTCGATGCAGACTTTACCAGGATACCTTCTCCACATTAAGTCGTATGCTAATGAGGCAAAATGTAAACAATGACGTCAGCAATGATCGCCCTATGCACATTTTGCTTAAAATTTTGAGGCAAGTATGTGAGCACCACAGGTTCTTACACAACTTGTCATTTCATTAGATATTTTCAGTGCCATCAGGCCGCTAAAAAGACCATTTCTTTTGCGCCCGATGCCATTTACTTTACTTCCGCTTGCGCTGCGATAATTGGTATAACATTTTTATCTGATTCAGGTTACTAACGTAAATGGACAATTTGTACCTGCACTACCCATGAAAGGAACAGTATTGGTGAACATTGATGACTTGATGCAGCGATGGACCGCTGATACATACAAATCTGTGGTATGTTGCAAATTAAGCCTAAAGTAAATACTGCGCATGCGAGGATATGCGGCTACGGAAAGCTCAGGGACAGTGTAATACAGAAAAAAAATTAAATTAAAGAGCTGATCAAAAACATATTAACGTGTTATGAGACCTGATAAAGACAATTTTGATCCCCTACTTTACAAAGAGAACCCACGGGTCCAAGAAAAAGTTGTTCTAAATTGTTCAAAAAACTTGCGCAACGCACTTCAACCAATCAGAAGTAACAATAGAAAACCAGTTTAAGTAATAAATACCAACGCTTAGAGAAGTTTTCAAGAGTGTCGTAAAACCAAAACCAAAGTATTCACTCCAGCCGATCACAAAGGACACAGACAATCCAGTGAGCCAATCAAAACTCGAAGTAATTACATGTGGCTGACGCAAAGCGCGGGAAAGCTAGTGCCAGTGAGTCACTATTGGTTGAAAAAAGTGCATGCTACCTCTTGTATCTTTGTACTTGGAGTTTTAATCAGTCTGGTGGTGCGGATATTGTTCTTTATCTTCCATATCCATGATTTATGAACGCAGATATACTTAGAATCATAAGGAAAAGCTCTGGCGGTGTTAAGAATCTTCTTTTGTCTCGTCAGGTTCACCGTGTGCTTATTCCCGAAGGAGAACTCAAACGCCGCGTACCTCGCCGCTCTCTGGTGTTATTTTATGACCCGGATGACGACACAATGATCACATGTCTGGACGGCTCTAACAAATATCCACCAATCAGAGCAAGGGATTGGATTTATCACCAACTCCATTCCACTTACAAGTTTTGAATCATAAGTGTCAAGAAAGAATTAACATGACGCGAATTTCTGGCTATGCCGGCCCTATGGTAGCAAGTAATATAGATTTTGTTTAGATCTTGTCTTTTGATCTATTTTATCGTTCTAAAAATGGCTCAAAGATTTTTAGGGCAAAAATTTTGCCTGGTCATATAGTTATAACAACGCATTCCTTGATTGTATAGATCATATAATAACAAAGGCATTTAGAACCCACAGAGGGCCACGGGAAACTGTAAATAGACCTTTCTCGCATTCCACTTCAGTGCGTTCGAGCAATAGCACCAGAGCGAGGTTGGGGTGGACATTTTCATACATTTGCTGTATTTTTGTCCACCCTGACCTCGACTCGGCGCCATTGTTTGTTGGAATTCGGGAAAGTCTATTGTGTGTTTTACTTACTTGAAAAGCTCCCAGCCCCCAAGGGGGAGGAGATCAACGCTGCAAATGTAGAACTTGAATACAGCAAATAAAGGCAACTGTTAATTACCTTTTTGATGCGTGGTCTGTGTATTTGGAGAAAGAAAGCGATTTTATCCCTCACGCCGAGTTTTCAGTAAAGAAACGAATGTTTAGAATTGGCATGTGTCTCCAAAAATTGCATTGTAGCACGATACATACATACATACAACCTTTATTTATACACGATAAAAGACGTCAAAGCTAACAAGCTTGTGGGGTCGTGTATTAATAAGATACGTAAAATAACTACAATTAATAGATAAATAATTAATACAGTTAATAAAAAATTAATACAAGAATTAAGTAATTCTTATAAAAAATATAATTTTGATAACAACGAATGAGATCAATAGTTAAAAATAAATAAAATTCTCCGATCTTTTGTTAATTATTTGTGGGGCTAAAACATTAAAATTAAATTCCTTAAAAGTGTTACAATTAACAACATTCTTCAAAAAAGATTTCAGGTCTGTGCTCTCAAGTACCGATCCATTAGTTCGCCCTATAGCGTTCCAGAGGACAGCCCCTCTATAGGAAATGGAGTTTTTAACTTATTTGGAAGCGAAACTCGGTACTATCAGCCCCTGCTTCAGTCGTGAAGAAGGTCTGTCGCCGTGGATAATCAACTCTTCAGCCAAAGTGCTAGGGAGCATGCCATGATAACCCTTGAAAAAAAGTTTAATTAAAGAACGTTTATACATATATGTTAAAGTGTTCCTCTTAACGGTAGCTAAAACGTCAACTGTTGGCATGTCCGGTGGAAAGCCAAAAATAATTCTAGCAGCACGGCAATGTTGTCTTTCCAATGTTTTAAATAACTCTCTCTGATTAACCCCGCCCCAGACGGGCATCGCGTACGTAATGGATGGCTGGATAACCTTTACGTAAAGTGACTCGCACACATGACTGGGTAGAAACTTGGATTTCTTCAGAAGGCTCAATTTGTTTGCAAAGGTTTTAATGACTTCTTTCAGGTGAGGTATCCAGCACGATCAAGTTGATGACACATTTTCGCTGGGTTCCTCCTCAGTCCTAAGAACGGGCCGGTTTCATAGCATGTTCAACGGCTACCTACTCATTGCACGAGTAACAGAAACGTGTCTCGCAACAGCATTGGAGTGCGCTTGTAACAGGGCTATTACTTGCTTATAGTGTTTATAGTGTTACGTAGGCACTGTAAAAGGAAAAATGATGCATGCTCTTTTAATATGTGGCTAGCTCCACGAGCGGGCAAGATGAACCAAATCCTGCGCTGTGATTGGCTACCCGAGCTGGCAAGATGGGGCTATCTTGCACGCTCGGAACTACTCGCGGTGTCCCGGAAAAAAATTTTCCCGAAGGTCATGTCATACATAAATCCCTTATTGACCAAGCTTGTTCGGTCAAGATGGGTGGATATTGGTCTCGTCCTTTTTTTTTTTTTGCGAGTTCAAGGACCTCGATTCCGTCTCGGTCAATTACAACGCAAAAGATACCACTTTGGCTACTATCCAGCTATCTTGACCATACGCTTGGTCAATATGGCTGTGTCTCAGAAGGACTGGGAACTACAGAATTCACGAATTTGATTGGCTGAAATCGATATTGACCGCGGTCTAGATTTTCCCATCTAGACCGGCATCTAGACCGGTTTCATTTTGCGTTGAAAAAGTAGCAAACTAAAATACATGTTCACCATTTTCTTTTATTTTCTTCTCAATTATTTATGGAAGTGCCAAAAAGCCTGATGACAAAAAAAAAAAAAGTAAAGAGGACGAGCAAATTTCGGCAGGTTTAAGTTAAGCTCATCGCCGTTCGCAAACAAAATGTCAGGAAACCAGTTACATTAAACGAATTAAAGTTTTCTCCTTTGCCATATAATAAACATCTTATTAACCGAGCTAAGTCAGTCTGTATGGGAGAATCTTGACCTCGGTCAAGATTCTCCTATACAGACCTCCAGCTCGGTTAATAAGAGCTAATAGTATACTGCTCAGTGGTGATTGGTAGTCTGTTACACGGGTGCGCCGCTGGCAACTATCCCATGATCATGACAGAGTGTACCGAGGCTCGATAGAGTTAAAGTTCATATGGTTTGCAAACAAATAAAAGGTACATGTACAGTATGGTGAAAGGTGAAAGAGAAGAGTTTGAAAACATTAGGACGATACTGTGTACGGGTGAAATGCAGTCACACGGTAGTTAGTGACTGTGGTTAATTGCTTCTAAGTGAAAAAGCGAATCAAGCCACTACGTGATGTTGTTACCCTGACGCTAACTTAAGAGTGAACTTGAAAGGGACACCAACACGAATATTAGCCAGCATTTTTGGTCAAAACAGCGCTAAAATTGTGAGTGAGTACTTACGTTGACCGTGTTCAAAATGCTCCTGTAAAGCCAAGATGAGGATACTAGTCAGTGAAAGGTTGAAGAAAGAGCAAATTGTAGTTAGGCTCTAATTTCAATAAGAAGGAATTTATTTTAAGAAAGGACGCAGAACACTAATCTTTGGAACAATCTGTTATTGACCTACGTCACGGTTATTTAGGGTAGCCAGCACCCCTATCATTTTTGTTTTTAATTTACAGTATTGTAATAACGCTGGGTTGAAATTAAAGGTTTTTGTTGTTGTTGTTGCTGTAGTAGTAGAAGTAGTATCGATAAACATGGCAATAAGTTTCTTCTTGTATGAGATCTGATCTTTGGAAAAATACTAGCTTTATTTCATTATGTCAAACAATATATGTTACATGTAGTATTTCTTTTAATATACATTTTTGGACAAAAAACAATTAAAAATAAAAAGCAATATGCTAATATTTACAAAATAACACAGGTTAGCCTAATCGTTTTCTCCTACCCCCCTTTGAGATTGTTCATTTTGTTTGTGTTTTATTGTTGTCTGCACAACCAAAGAGATCATTTTTGTCATAATAAATAGATACAATGGTCACATATTCAATTGTAAGGCAAATCCCAAAGGTCCCTCTGAAGCAGATAGAGAATTCCCTCCATTCTCAGCATTGATCATGGGTGTCACGCAGGCAGCATAGCTTACTAAATTATGGATGATGTGAAGTTTACATGAAATAATTCATATATGAACTACGGTTGTAGATGAAAGTGAAGAATGATCATCGCAGTAAATTTTCCAATTTAAGCAATTGGAAAGAAGAAGCCTGAAAAAATCAGGCTTCTTCTTTCCAATTGCTTAAATTGGAAAATTTACTGCGATGATCATTCTTCACTTTCACCTTTAAATTATGGGTGTCAAGGCTCTGTGTGTCAATACTTATAAGTCGCAAGAAGTTTGCCTTTTATCCATTCTCCTGATGTGATTGGTGGATACTTATTGGAGCCATCCAAACACGTGATAAGGGCACTGGGATCTGGATCAACAAAAAACACCAAAGAGCGGCGAGGAGCACGGCGTTTGATTTCTGTTTCAGGTATCAACACACGGTGAACCTGACAAAAGAAACGAAAAAAACGCTGTTACAGACATTCATCTGTTCTGCTACCAAGATATTATTATTGTTTACACTAGATGAAATAATGATTGAAGGAAAAATATTTAACCTACGCTATAAGCAGTAATCTTTAAGTGATTTGTACATTTAGCGTTAAATTTATCGATCTTCAGGTAAATAATTAAACACCATCTGAAAGTTCAAAAAGGCAAGAAATTCTCTTATAATGGGTTAATGCATCAAACCCAGAAATATTAATACTAAGCACATGTAGAGCGATCTTTCAGGCAAAGATATTTTTTTTCTATTTTCAACATACTGTAGACTTCAATTTGTCACTTGTCCATCTCTGCATCAAATCTGCAATATTCACCAGTACTGTTCCCTTGATGGGTGTGGCAGGTACAAACTGTCCATTACATTTTATGTTGGAAACCTTCAGAAACAAAAGCGTGTCACAGATAATTATAGATTTAAACTTAACTATACAATATAGTTATTACAACTTTACAAGTAATAATTAAAAAGAAAATACATCTCTAAATATCCCTCAAACCTAATATGTAAATTAAGATCTCTAACATCCAGAGTCAAAGAGGTCCATCTATTGAGTCCTCTACCATATAACTTTAGAGTTTTGCTCAACCTTATTGGAGAACCAAGAAGAGAACGTTGGTGTATGACAGAATCACAGTATGCGTATTCCTTTACATGAATATCCCTAACCTCAAGCCCACCAGCATCATCTTGAATCAGCAGTGTAATTCCTCCATAATCTGTATGTTCCCCACAGCGTATCTGGCCTGGTTTGATTTGACTGGGATCTGTTATCATTGGGTAGTAATTATACCTTAACTGAGCACCACCCAAGTGGGTGCCCATCTTTTCATAAGCAAAGGCAAATGAGTTTGGTTCCTGTTTGAAGGAAAAGAGATAGGGTACTAGAATTAGGTGAGTTAAATCTTTGCACATGTACTGTGCAGTACACCCAGTGCACTCAGATATAATCTCATTTTAACCTATGGTCTGGCCTCTATTTTCTCAAACTTAGGATAATAAATGTACTTTAATATTAGAAGTCTACTTTTAGTTATTAATTTCTAGTATATGCCTTTAAAAGATGTCCGTTCTGATCCTAAGGGCCATTTGGATAGTGAACAAGACCATCCATGGTTTTGATCATGTTCAACCTCATTAATACAGCCAAATTTTCAAGGCCCATTGGTGACCATATAAATGGGATTCCACTGTAGTAATAATAAAGTTTAGTAACAATAATTATTATAACTTTTAAAAAGTGCCTTGAAACATTCCCGGTTTAAAAAGTGAGAACTGATGTGAAGAACAAAAGACAGCTTACCATTTTCAAACCAATAGCCATAATGGAGAGCACTCTTGCACTAAGGTCCATTAAACACTGATAAATAGAACTCACACTGCTCTGGAAGTTTGGTACATCAGCATTAGGCCATTTCTGCCAATGAAGACATTAATTGCAATTTAGCTACATGTAATACTTCATGTCCAGAGCAATTTCTACTCCACACGGGATAGGATGTTTGTCCATCACTGGGTTAATCCAAGCATTCAATTTACCAGTAGTGCAGCTAGTAGTAAGTAGCAGTGACAAGTAAGAAAAATACTTTTTTTTTCTGTGACTCAACCTAATAAAATTTTTTTCTTGCTTATTTAATATTCATTTTAAGTAGAAATTATTGAAACCACATCATATTATAAGCACAGGCTGTTAATACAGTGGAAACTCTGGTTGCAACCACCTCTCGTAAGCAACCACCCCTCCTCAGTAACCAGTTTTCCAAAATACTAATAGGTTCCAAGTCAAAACACTATATTTGGAACCTCTTGTAGGTGACCACCTCTTGTAAGCGACCGTGAGTGGGAACTGTATTGTTAAAGCAAGAGGAAGAATGAACTTACAAAATTTTCATCATTAACTGCACCCACATCAAATGACTCCTTTAGATCTCCAGGTCTCTCTGGATTAGTGCTGGAAATAATAATATATTATAAAAAGCTTTTGCAATAGGAGTTGCAAAATGTTCATACCCTCCCAATTTGCCAGTATCCATGACAATGATACCAAACTGAAATTATAAGGTAATCATGAGGTGATAAAGTTATTAGAAATTATATAAAGTGACATCTGGACTTGAGCCTGACAATTATTAAAAAGTCCCAGAAACTGAAGATGCACAGGCCCAAGACACCCCTCCCCTAAAGAATCTGTCCAACACCAATCTTACTGATATGGTGGGTATAACCATTGACAATTCATGTTATGTACAAACTGATGTCATTTTCACAGACAATCATTTAAAATTAACAGTTCATTGGCTTCAATGGACCATTACAGTGTAAATGCAGAACATGCAGCTCATTATTCTAAAGTCCCCTAAAACCATATCTGGAGTAACATGTAAAAGTAAACCCAATCTAAGCCCTCTTGTGTTCACAGCATTACACCAGCCTATGCAAATCTGTTTGAGACCAGGGCACTTAACAATGAATATCAAACCATCAACAGTTTGTGTTCAGCCTATTATGTTTGCCTAATAATAATAATAATAATAATAATAAAATACTAAAATCTCCTCAGAAAACCTATTTACAAATCTTCACGCATTCCACTATCTTAGACTAAAATTTTGATGAAAATAAAAATATCATGAGATCCTAAAATACTAATTCACAAGCTTGTGCCACCATTGACTTTCTAAAATTAGTGGACACACACCCGGTTAGTATTTAAATGGCAGATTTTCATTATTATCATAATATGATGATGATGATGATAAGAGAAAAAACACTATTCATGTACTAAGGTATATAATAATAATATAATAATAATATATAATAATAATAATAATGATAATAATAATAATAATTATAAATAAACATATTTATGCAGGATGATCGTTTCCCAAAACTGTTGTTCCCTTATAAAGTTTGATCTTCATCTTGGCAATTAGCCATTTGATTCTGGCTTCAACCCTGTTGTCTATCTAAGGAGAAGGTAAACATGAGATTTTAACAGTTTCTGAAATAAATTTAACTTGCAACCCATTTTTAAGAGCATTACTTTGTGCTTCGCCATCTGTGTTAAGGGAACGCAAAAAAGAAGCCCGAATGTTCCTCTTAATGTAAACTTGAAAGGTTCACTTTGATTTCCGTCATTCCGAGAAGTCCATCTTTTCCGCCATCAATCAAAAAAGATTACTATTAGAAGTTATCTTGCAAGTTCCCAAGCATCAATCAACTCTTTTATTTTTTGAAGTCAGAAAAGACGGATTTCCCGGATTTCCCGGAGAACTGACTTACAGTAATTAAGGGAAGTAATATAATACTACTCTTTATATCTGTAAGTATACTTACAGTAAAAAGGGAAGTATTACTGTAAGTCAGTTTCCCGGGATATCCGGAAAATCCGTGGTTTCCACTGTCAAATGTAAGTGTCTTGCATTAATGATTTCATGAACAGTCAATTCATACTGTAAGTTGCCAAGCATTAATCTACTCTGCTTTCTGAAGTTGGAAAACACGGATTTTCCGGATTTCCCGGAGAACTGACTTACAGTAATTAAGGGAAGTAATATAATACTTCCTTTTTTTACTGTAAGTATACTTACAGTAAAAAAGAAAAGTATTATATTACTTCCCCTTATTACTGTAAGTCAGTTCTCCGGGAAATCCGGAAAATCCGTCCTTTCCACCATCAAATCTAAATGTCTTGCATACTGATTTTATGAGCAGTCACTCCATACTGCAAGTTCCCAAGCATCAATCTATTCTCTTTTTGGAGATGGAAAAGATGGATTTTCCGGTTTACATAGAGAATTGACATATTTATCGAATTTAAGATGTGGAAATGCTTTAAAACATCCTTTAGATTTCTACACTAGTTGCATTCGAAAAATCGGAAACCCTGTGGTGCAGAAACGCTTTGAATGAAGATAAAAAGGACAAAGTAATATATATCTGGAGTATTTTTGCCGTAAAGAAAGCCGTTGATTTAATACGTTAAAAATGCTATCTGGTTGCTTGATTACGCGGTACGGACTAATGTGTTCGCCAAAAGGTCAAGGTTTAGCCTCCGCAGGGAATCAGTGAAAAGCTTTGTCGTGGAAAAGACTGATCTATTGTTGGCGTATGAAATGCTTCTGATTGCACTAAAACCGAGTGTTAAGTTTCTTTCTTTGCGGATTCAATAAAAATACACCTTTGAACACTTTTTATGCATAATTTTATCAGCTAAAACGTCCATTTTTAGTCATGAAAATAGAGAAAACAAATCCATCGAAAACTTGTAAAGGTGTGGCTTTATTCTGTCAGATGTATTCATGATAAGTTTGCACAATTAATCTTATATATAAGAAACAGGATCACTGCAGTCATTTCAGGAACAACTGTTGATGGACAGAGAAGAATGCTTCGAGCAAAAAAACCTTGCAGACAGCTCAACAGCGAGGCTATCAAGAGCGCTGCACTCTGTTATCTGACGCCAGTAATCAGTGGAAAGTGCAGTATTATAAGCGCCAAATGTGTTTGCAACGTAAAAGAAAAAGCATTGCCGAAGACGTGGAGCTCGATATGCAAGAAGCGCGATGCCTGTGACCGTGCAATTTCAGGTTAGTATCTGCTCGAGGATTGTTTTGGAAGCACAATTTACGGCACATTTTCAACCGTTGACGCATGCATGTTTTTTTTTCTTTATTCTAGGTATACCCAATATTGCGTTCTTCTTTAGTGCAATTTCCACACAAGAAAAGAAGAAAGCCAGCATTATTGAGGAAACGGCCGAAGAAAGCAGTGAAAGTGAGGATGATGACCAGTCCAGCCAGATTCCAAGCGCCACAAGCGAACAATGGCTAGATGGAAGTTTGGCAAGTGTTAACAAGTCCCTTTGTCCCGCTGTTTCGTATTGGGTGGCTTTAACTACGCGAAACGGCACTCCTGCCAGCCCAATATCCGTCCACAAAGCATTTCTAAATTGTGGAGTGGAGGTTACCACACAACAGGTCAGCATTCATTCACGCTTAATATTTCCTTACAAGGGTTTTCTGCATCGAAGAGTGTCGTCATGTTATCGATCGAGCGACTGCAGAAAAAAAAAAAACCAACATTCATTGAGCTCTTCTTTACTAGATCATTTCTCACAGAGGTATTATTTCTACTTAAACTGCGACAGTTAAAAAAATATTTGTTTTGTGTCTTCCAGGTTCAGTTTCAAGACGGAAAGGAGTCGCCAGCTATAAAGGAATTGTACAAAGTTCTTAAAGACCATAAAAACCAATACATGCAAGACCTCATAAGCTCATCATTTCAACGGAGCTATGAAGAAGAAGCAAGAAACCTGATGGGCGATGACCTTTACACCCAAGAATTAGACGCCTGTGGTAACGAAAATGTTGTGCGAATTACCCTTATCAACTCAAAGTTTCAAACGTCTTTGGCAATCGTGATCGAGCATCTGATTGAAGCAAAGCTCCAGATAGACACGTTTGGCTTCACTTCCGACATGACGACAGCGCAAACATCAAGCAATCTGGAATCGAATGAAGGAAAGAGATTGTCCGACAAGTTTACCATCTTAGTAAATGACATTGCCATTGGTATGGAAAAGCTGAACTACGCGAGTTATCGAGGAAACGTCTACAAGAAAGAGATTCGGGCGAAATACACCTACTCGTACAAGTGCGAGGCCAAGGTCTTTATTAACTCCCTCGCCACAAACGAATTTTTCAAGTCAAGGCTCATTCGGCAAATGAAGAACGTCATCAATCTCTTAGCTGACCCATATTGTGAATTGTTTCGGCCCCTCACAATCAATTACGACCTAATTGAAGTGAGCAACGGGACTTGCTGGTCAATAAAGAACAGGTCTTTCGTCGATGATGCCATTTCCAAAGAGCAAGTGGGGAAAATTTCTCCCAGAGCGTTCTGTCCCTACGATGTGTCCAAACCACCAGATCCGAAGTACTTTCGCGAGATCCTTGAAAACAGCCTCCAGCCAGAGGAGATTTCCAGCTTCTGTGAAGATTTTGTCCGGTTGCTTTATTACAACAAGAAAAGGCACAAAGATAAAGTCCCATGCCTGGTGGGTGACGCCAATAGTGGCAAAACCAGTCTGTTTTTCCCCATCCTCGGTCTTGTGCACCACGGAAATGTGGCGACTGTAACGAAACAGCGCGCATTTAACAAGTCGATGATATCGCCATTCACGGAAGTAATTTTCATAGACGAGGCCACTGAGTCGACGCTTGATATAGACGACTGGAAAACGTTGACACAAGGAGGCTACTCGGCCCACGATGTCAAATACCAAACCGCCAAGCCTTTCATCAACCGGTGCCCAATGGTCATTACTTCCCAGCGCAGACTCAACTTTGGTCCTGCCGATCAGCCAGCAATGGACAGGCGTCTGACGACCTATCATTTTAAAAGTTTGCCCCATCCAGACAAAAATGCAGCTAAATGGTTGAAACAGCATCCCATGGATTGCGTACTCTGGACGGCACAGATGGCTAGTCAACCTGCTGAAGAGGACCCAAGTGACGAGGATGTAAAGGATGGTGGTTTAGAGGAGCAAGAAAAGGAAGAGCTTCACACGCTGTGCTTAGACGAAGTGTTAGACGAGAGTGACTGCCCAAATGTGGAAGAAAGCTCGCAGATCAATGTGGTAGAAGCGAGTCAAGATGGCTCCGATTCAAGTCAGGACCAAACCATCATTGCCTTAAGGAAAGCGGTGGAGAATTGTTCGGAAGGGTCACTCCGTCACCGTCAAGTATCTCGTCTGCTGGAAGTACGACTTAAAGAAGTCGAGAAACTGCGTCAGTATAAGGAGAAGACGTACCAAGACAGGCAGGAGAGCCTAGTTTCCAGAGGCGTGACAAAGGCGCATGCGGCATTACTCCCTAGAGAAACATCAGACCCATTACCCACGCCAATCCAACAAGACTTAGAGGCAGCAAGAGAGCAGAGCCGTAGAGAAGAACTGTTGACCAAGAGACAAAGGGCGAGTGAAGCATTCAAAGCAGCGTGGCTGCAAACAACCGAGAGAGAACTGTACCAGTGTACCATGACCCTTGCCTGAGTGGTAGATCGAGGGAGAAGAGCTGCGATGGAAGTACACCGAGAAGTGCTCCAGGACAAAATGAAGAACCACCATCTCAACTTGGGCACTCTAAAGTGCGACTTTGCCTTGGAGGAACGTAGGCGGTGGTGTTGCGCGGAAGGTCTTTTGAGGAAAGAACACAGATATCTTGTAACTAGTCTTTTCCAGACATTACCGATTATCGCAGAACTCGGTGAATCGTCAGGAGAAACTCCAAAAGAATCTTCGCCATCTCCGCTGGCACGAACAAACAGCAGTGACGACGAAAACGAATTGTTCATCACCCAAGGTCCTCGCACGCAATTGCAATTGAGTGGAACGGCTGCAGCAAGCCCCTGCCCAACCTCCCAGAAGAAGAGGAAACACAAGGGAAGAAAGGGAAATCCAAGCAAAAAACTTTCCCAGCCGTCAATTGCAAGCTTTTTTCCCAGTCAGAAGTAGTTCCATTTTGTAATAATGTATCAGAACTGGAATGAAGCCAAGAGCTTGCGTGAATCAATTTCAAGCGATTTTCTCAGTGAGAAGAGTTTGATTTTCCTCGTGATCAGAACTTCAATAAAGACAAATACCTGTGTGAATGTTCGAGAGTAGTCCAACAGTACCACTAATTAAACTATCTACAATCTCCCATAAATTAGTTGCGACACTCACAATATCGTAATAACTGGAATCTATCCGTTGTTAATTTGGGGAAAAGTACGCCGTTATAAAACATTTCTTGTTTCTATTTCAAGAGGATAATATCAGTTTGAGTTGGTTTTGTTCCAATGATAACTAGAGCACACCACGATTTTTTTTTTCAAAGTCCTTTTATCGGTCGTATAATTTAGAAGGTGAACCGAATTTTCTTGCCGCCCGGCTCAGCAGAGAGTTGGCTGTCCTAACCTTTTGAAAACGAAATTCGGGGTCTCTTAGGATCGCTTGCCATTGACCGAAGCCGTGTTTTTTAAGTCCAGCTTTTAGGTATTTGTCTTCTTCAGGAGAGAACATCACATTTTTTCTTCTCGCGCCAATTTCGTTCGGCCTGAAAGCATCTTCGCGTGTTAGTCTCGGCACGCCTGCTAGACGCTCGGGTTGTTTTTTCGTGATCACTTCGACCTCGTCGGTAGAAGGAGTGTCACTATTGTCAGCATTTTGATCTTGCGAAGAGCTTGACAGGTCTGAAAGCCTCGAGCGCACTTCCATTTCTAATTCTGTTCCCCTGCCACCGTGCAATTCTTTCAAACATTTGTGTGCCTTACTAGCGACGTCACGCGATCGTTGCTTTTGATAGTGAACCCTTGCCACGACAGAGCTGTGTTTCTGATCCTCGGATATTGTGCTTTGCACGTTGCTACTAAGTTGCCTGCAGCTTGCGGTCTCGACTATTTGTCGATAGCGAGTCGGATGAATGTACTTGCCTGTTGCATCGAAGACAAGTTTACTCATTAGTTCTCCTAGCTTGTTGTGTTGTCCTCCATTTCTCGTCACTAAAACATAATCACAGTTCGGCTTGAGCAGAGGGCGTATATGATTGATGTAGCCATCTAACACTTGCATGCTAGTCTCAGTCAGGTAAAGAGAATCGAAGCCAAACTTTCCTGCTGTTTTGAACATTTTCTGGTCGATAAATCCGCCGTTGGTTCTAGCGTTGTTCACCATCTCAACAGTTAAATATTGATATGTCATCGGGCGCGATCCTTTGACCTTGATAAACAAATATACGGCGAGAAATTTGGTAGCAAACGATAAGTCTAGTGGGGATATTGTACCTGGATCATCCTTGCATGATTTTAGCACGCTTTCGTAGCGCGGCAAATAACGCCCTACGACTTCCAAGAGCTCTTCTAGCGTAGCCCAGTGTCCCTTGGCTTCTAAGGCTTCGATATCGAGTTCGCTCGTCCATTGTAATCGCATCATCTTGGAGACGGTCTTGCGGACTCGTTTTAAGTACAGCTCTGTGGAAGATAATCCTCTTAATACCGATTCCGAAGCTCCATTGACTTTTCTGAAATCCCCTAATTCTGCAATGGCATCCAAATAGCCTATGTGCCCTGCGTGCCCGAGATTCCACTCGTCTTGCATCATGTCAACAAATTTGAAAAGTAGATTGGGCGAACATAGACTAAAGTCAACGATTTCAAATGTAAGATCCTCCTCTTCTTCGCAACAGAATTTAAGAAACTTCAAACACTTGCTGACAATTTGGTGCGCTTGCCAATCACTTTTACAACCTCCGCCACTGCCGGTGAGCCAGGACAAGAAATCTTGTGTGATTTCACTTGACATGGCAAAAGAGACAACTCTTCTAGATTTAGGTGGAATCTTGTGATCACTGACCTCCATTTTGTTGCTTTTTTGTTGGCCTGATTCAATCTGAGTGATGTCTGGCTTTTCGTCGAAATAAAAGTACCAACGATGTTTGTTCTTTGCGTGTTTTCTGCATCCTCTTGCCGTTGTAAACCCATCATGATTGCAATCTTGCACTGGACAGTGAAAAAGGCCATCAGAATCGTCTTCTTCTAAGTGAAGTCGTTTGGGTTTAGGAGATGCGTTTTCTAACTTTGACCAGTCGATTTCCACTCCTCTTTTGTTCATCTTTTAATATCTGATATGTGAAGTTTCTCGCGAGACTACTGTATTTATAATAAATAGCTGAATTGTTATCCATCTGGCCCGCTTCTCACACAATAAAACCAAACAAAGGAACAAAGGGGCAGGTCTCATCTTGTCCCAACCTGCCCTTACCTGATTAAGCATGCAGAAGGCAAGCCAGGCTAGAAATTGAATTTGCCCTCGATCGCGCATGTTAGAATGGTAAAGTAACCTCGGAACTTGTGTTCGTGTTCACCAACGCTAAATAGGAACCCTCGTTCCCATTAAGTGACTCAAATAAAACAACGGAATGCTAGTTCCTCTTTAACTTAAAGCGGAACTAATTCCAGTTTGGAAACAAAACTATTGTTTCCATGCTTTCAGCAGAAAAAAGGACCAAAATTGCTTTTGAAAGGGACCAATTAAAACATTTGGGAATGACAAGCAGCGATTAGGAACAGCACGTTCCTAATTGCAAATAAGATAAGACTAAAGTGGAACAATCGTTCCTTAATATTGAACTCCGGAACTTACTATGCTGGTCAATGGGAACGAATTGTGTAAAAGAGAACACTTGACAAAATCGGAACCATTCGAAAAGGAACATTTGTTCCTGAAAAGATAAAAACGGAACAAAGAGTTCCCTTTACTCGCAATAAAAAAGGAACTTCGTGTTCTTGTTTAAGACAAAAGGAACCCGTTGTTCCGATTTCAGACATCGTTGTTCCTAGGACTGATTTCGGACTAAAAACAAGTTCCGATTGGTGTCTTCTAAGTTTGTTCCTTAAACAATTAGAGGAACAAAGCAGTAAAACTCGCGGAACGGTAGCTTTTCAAGAAAGCCATTATTTTTTGCGTCGCATCAATTACAATCATGATTTGAAAACTTGCTAAATTAAGGAATACGCCAACAAGGCGGGCAAAAAAATATCGACGAAAAAGATGGTGTTAAAAGCCAAAATCTCTACTGTCATCAATTTTGGGGAATGTCAATGACCATTTCAAAAAATATATGCTCAGCTTTTATGCTCGAATAAATGCTCAGCTTTTAGTTGATTTTAATTTAACCCTATAAATAACTGATTTATTCTTATTCCTAGTGTCATAATCATGAATATAATCACCGAATATAATCATGAATATAATCAATGAGAATAGATTGTGTCAATACAAACTGTTAACATGCATGCACCTTTCCCTTTCAAGAGCATCCCAACCATTTGGAGAGGTTCCTTCTTCCTTGGTGTACTTTTGTTTTACATCAAGGCTTAGAGCAAAAAACTTGTCATATGTCTCAAAAACAGTATGGATCTGAAAGGTAATGATATTTAAGCTTAAACGTGAATAAACTGACTCAAAATAAAGTTAAGTATATCAAGGCTTACCTGAGTTACTGAAAATAAAACAATTCTAAGTTAAAGTAAAGACACTGTTTAAAATAATCACTGGAAAATACACGTAACAAATTATGGAAGGCTCTCAGTAAAATACAGTCGAACCTCCACTGATGGCCACCTCTCTACAACGGCCACCTCCCCACAACGGCAAAGGCTACTAAAGCGTATCCCAACTGCCAAAATAACCTCTCCAAAACAGCCAGTTAATCATTCATGGATGAATGGTAGGTATAAAACCTCATCTTTTTATTGGAAAAGGTTACAAAAAGCTTGATCTGTACTGTGCATATTATTGGTCTTGATTTCCATTTGGTTTCTGTGTTATATATAGAGTCAACTCTCCTTAAAGTGGACACCCTCAGGATTGTCATTTTTTGTCCGTAATACCAAGAGTCCGCAATAGGGGTGTGTGATGAAAATGACCCAAGTTTTGTTGAAAAAGTATCACATATAACATACAGTGAAACCTCTATTAAGCAGACACCCTCGGGACCTTCCTAAGTGGCTGCTTAATAGAGGGTTTCTGCTTAATAAAGGTTTATAACAATTGCACAATGTTTGTTAACAATTAACATTCAACGGTTCCTCTGTACTGTAATAAAGTTCCAGGTTGTTAACGAAGCTATCCAAAGTTCAAGTTCCTCACCTTTCATCGCCAACTTTAATTTGTTTGTAATAATGCCCTTTCCATACAGCAACAACAATACGGGTACTTTTAATCAACTATTTAATCAACTATTTCAAGGACATAGTCCAGTATTGTCAATTCAGTCTGGTGTCCGCTTAATAGAGGTTTTTAGCGATAGAAATTAGCCAAATATAATTTATTTTAGTGTCTGCATCTGCTTAATAGAGGTGTCCGCTGAATAGGAGTTCGTTATAAAGGAAAATATGAGAAGTTAATTTCGGGACCAGGCTAAATATCCGCTTAATAGAGGGTGTCTGCTTAATTGGGGGTCCACTTAATAGAGCTTACACTGTATACTGGTACACTCTTTACTTTCATGCATATTCATGCAATATAAATCTAGGTCAAAATAGTGTAAAAACTAGTGAGCACTCCAAGACTGCAGAATAATTATATCATTCAATACATCTAAGAAAGGAACAATAAAACAATTAGTTTGGAACCACGTGATTTGTGCTCGATACTGTAACAACGAGAGTCTGTAATAGCAGGAGTTGTATTCGTACATTTCTTTGTAGCGGAGCCCCATACCTTAGAAAATTTGGGAACCCATCCATCTGAAAAATTTTGGTTGTCATGTGACTGTCCATACCTACGTCCGTCCGTACACCCATACACCAATACCTTAAAAACTAAGAGAGTAGCACCATTACCATAGCTACATCTTTGATTTTGGGCATCTATGCTATTGTTAATTGACAGCTGTCACAACAAGCTATCCGCTGACCAGTACCACATGACTATATTGTGGGTTTAGAGCTCATCGAGGTTGCATGTTCTTTTAAAGTTGATCACTGACCAGTTACTGGTGTACCGATTGGATCGTGGGCTCAAGTCACATTATTTCTCTGGGGAAGAAGGAAGGAAGAAGTACATATTCCTTGTACAATCGTCTCTTGGAAAGTCTCTGATATATTGTGTACGTAATTTCTATAATCTTGGTTAGGCTTGTTGGGTATAGTTTGTTAAAATTTAACTAGAAAAAAAAAAATTGATCGTTGTTTGAATTTCTGATCCAAGAAAAAATAATTCTATTTTTACTTTATCGTCAGTTATTGCAATCAGGAGTTCCACTTTTAGGCTTGGCTAAATCTATATATTACTTTCATGAAGTTACCAGCACCATTTACCAGGCTCTTTATAATTGGCCAAATGAAACAATTCTACTAGCCCTAAGAACAAAAGAGGTGCAGATTAACAACAACAAATCAAAATAGAGGTTTTAAAGAGGCGCACGTTAACTGTAGCTTCTGTCCTTAATAGTGATCTCCGTATTACTGTATTTTGAATGTTTTACAAATTTTTATGTTACAATAAGCATTTTTTTTAAATTTAATAAAAATGTTGTACCCCACCCCTCCCCCTTCCATGAATAAACTTGTGCCATATTACACCCCTACCTACCCATAATGGACACCTCTCTATAATGGGTCACTTTCCTCTGTCCTCAAGGTAGCCATTGTGGAGAGGTTCGACTGTATAGAGGTGCTATGATATGGGACAGCATGCCACCTGATTTAGAGGAAACTTAACGCTAAGTCTTTGCAGATATTTATGGAAAAAATTTAAACTTTTGTATAACAACAAAATAATGACTCTTAGAGGAGTAATAATATCTGTTATAGCTGCTTTCCAGACTTAAATAGTAATGCTGCCACATATTATGAGAATGTTGCATAGACCATTTTACAGTTGTCTGCTCAGTGACCTGGCCTTTGGATGGCAGCGAGACTGGAGTTGACCTTGTTTTGATACAGACCTCGCTGCTTTTGTCATGTAAATGCACCTAGTTAGCATCAGAACAACTTGTTTTACACAACAAAAGCAGTGAGGTCTGTATCAAAACAAGGTCAACTCCAGCCTCGCTGCCATCCAAAGGCCAGGTCACTGGGCAGACAACTGTAAAATGGTCCATTAAGTTAATTAAGGGGGCGGGGGATTCTTCGCGGTAGAGGTGGAATCGTCTCCTATTACTGTACGAGGTCACTTATTTAAGGACACCGTCAAATATGTGGAAAATAAATAAAGCTGAAGCTTAATTTAGTATAATAAATTGTTCAGCCACATTACACCTTACGACAAAAATATAAATTGAGATGACACGTAATAAGCAAGCTTTGTAGGTAACCGGGAAGTAATCATTGACGTGACCGCTTACCATTTCTTGCGCAATTCCATGGTTCTTGAGATATACAAATCCAATTGTACTAAACGCTTGATACACTTGATCGGCAAGGTCTCTAATGGCTGGATCATCTTCGCTCAAAGGATTCTTGTTTTCCAGACTCATCACGCTGAAGTCCACAACAGGAATACCCTCGACGGCCATCTTTGGCCAAAAGTCTAAATCACGGTTGAGGGGTGAGGAGAGCCTGGCATACGGCAACTGCGCCCGCAGTACGAGCGGCGGTCACTCCCGTCAGCGAGAGAGGGACCGCGAGGATCACTGCGAGGACTGCGCGGACTGCGCGAGCGTCTCGCAAGATGGTCTCATGGCACGTTAAACTGCTACCTTAGCTGCTCATCGCATTGTACAGCAGAGACGTTTTTCCCAAAAGCATTGGAGGGCGCTTGTAACAGGGCCTTTACTTGCGTCTCGTTGAGCCTTTGTCTCCAGGGTGTGAAAGACATGGACTGGCCAGGAGCAGGCCAGGAGTCATTGCTATTGTCAGAATGTTTCGCAAACGGAAGCCAATTCTGACTAGCTGTAGTCATATCTTAGAGCCGTATACTTATTTAAGAGGTCTGAAATGGGGTGGCAATTTTTTTGCTCAGGTCTGAAATAGAGTATGGCAAATCACAGATTTCGGTCTGAAACAGGGTACAGGTTTCAAGGTTCGGAACGCACTCCTCCACAAAAAACTTTGGGGGGTACCCTCCCTCCCCCAGTATCCCACTATCATGATAGAGTGTAGAGAGGCTCAATATATAGTGTAAAAGAAAGTGTAACGTATAAACGTTCTTATTAATAATTGCAAGCATTTTAACAGATTAAGTTAACTTAAAGTGCAAGCCAAGGCATGCCAAAGAGTTTGCTTATGATTAGGATGATGATGTGTACGCGTGATATGTAGTCCCAGAGTCTAGTTAGACATGCTAGTGAGCGGCTGCTGGTTGGTGCAATCTACCAGAAAGACGAATCAAGACTCGATCTGTTGAAATGGTACAGTTGAAGGAGACTTGCTAGAATTGTCGGCCACATTTTATCCTTCTTGTGTTACTTTATGCTGAAAGCTACAGATGTCTTCGCTGTGGAAGTTGTTGAAAGTAACTGTCTTGCTTGCAGAAACATAACATTACATGAAATCAACACTGTAGGTGATTAGTTGGCGCCATGGTGTCTAGTTATTGAAGCAGTATATTGTTGTGATTTTGTTCGTTACAATTTATAAATTAAATAACATTGAACAACAAATTCATCATGGAAATCAAATGAAACTTAAAATGTCTTTTTGTGTTTTGCATTTCTAAGTGTTTTGAAACGATTACTTTTCATCAATAGTACCATAATACAACGTTGAACCTTTCCCACGAGTCAGTTTCCAATTGGTTTTTCGGCCCTGCGAGCAGAGATTCCTTTCTCTGTCTGCTCAGCAAGAGACGAGAGGAAACCTCTGCTTGCAACCGCGCGATTGTTTGATCAGCCGCCGTACACACCCATGGACAAAATAAGTCTAAAATACTGGTGTTTAACAAGTTTTACCGGTTTTTAACCAACACATGACAGTTCGGATCCAAAACACTCTGCCTTTACGTTAAATTACTCTCAGATAATTAAGTTCAGAATCTTGTTTCACGGTGATCACTTTGCTTCTGTTTCGCGGCGGCTGTCCTTGCTAATACGAGCGGACTTTTATCGACCTACAGGTGTAATTCTAACCTATACTAACTCTTAACAACCAGCTTGCGTGCAAGAAAGCGGTCGAATGCCCCTATTGTAATTTTTAACCGATTAGATCTGCTGCCTTGATTGTTCGCTTCAGGCTCACTCCCTTCGACAGCAATACATAAAGTTGAAGTTGAAAAATTGTTCAGCCACGTTACATGTGTAAGCCCGTGTAACTCTTGTCTGTAAGTCGCGTGACAGACAAGCCAGCAAGCTCCAGTTGTAACTCAGCGCCAACCATTTCTTGCGGAATTCCATGGTTCCTGAGATATACAAATCCAATCGTACTAAACGCTTGATACACTTGATCAGCAAGGTCTTTTATGGTTGGATCATCTTCGCATAAAGGATTCTTGTTTTCCAGACTCATCGCACTAAGTCCACAACTGGAATACCGTCGACAGCCATCTTGCACCTAAAGTAGCAATGAATGAGAGCGTACCCTGCGAGGCAGAAATTTTTATTCTCTTCTCTTTCTGCTCGGTGAGAGATCAGACGAGAGGGAACCTTTGCTCACAGCCGCTCGAATTCCTGTCGTGCATGGACGAACGTCGACAGCTTGTTCCTTCGTCGGCTTAGTCATGCGAGACTTTTGTACGCAATCAAACTTTTAGTTAACTTATTTTTGGCGAATTACTAAATTGCGGCTTTTCCACAGTTTATTTGTTAGAGAAACTGCAGAAATTCTGTAAAATTCTTGTGGCCAAGCAAAAAAGCAGTTTGAAGAGTCACCTAATGCTAACAGTGTAGCAGAAGTCATATTGGAAACTGATTACAGAGACTAAGAGGTGCACATAAAGACAGAATATCTGAGAATCAGTATTTAGAGAACTATACAAGGTGGAAGCCACTAGAACAGCTCACGTTGACTCTGCAGAAAATAATTTTATTCCAAACAACTTGGTGATATTTAATTCAGTAGTTTTATATCACGCAGGCTAAGCAGAGAGTCTGGATGGGGTTTAAACATTAACCAAAAGCGTAAGAAAATCAAAACCTTGCATTCTTCTTATGCTTATGCTTATGTCGCTGTTATGTCCAGTGAACACGTTGGTATAAGCATAAGCATAAGAATAAGTGAAAGACTTTTTTTTTCGAGAAGCGCGTGTACACGTTTGTGTGCGTGCATGTGTAAAATGGGGTTGACTAGCCTACACGACTTCTACGGTTCGTGACATTTGTACATTTGCCGTTCTCTGTTCGGTCACTCGACCTTTCTTGTCGCTTCACTCGTGTTCATGAAGGGCACTTCATGTTGTGTAATAAGGAGGAATTTTAAGTGAAGTAGAGCCGTTAGATCGTGCTATGGCAATTTTTTTTATAGGTCATAGGTCTGCGTGTTATCTGCATGTCGACTCGTTGAGTTTGACACCTCTGTAATTTGCCGTGTGTTTTTGCATTTTTTAGGCTCATTTCTATTGCAAGATATGCTTTTATAAGTCTCCATGAATTTGCTTTTGAGGGACAAAATATGAAATTTACCGTGAACATGTTGCTTACTTGCATTCTATATTGTGACGCCGGGCCCGGCTGTGATTAGAACTGTTTGCAAGCACAGTAGGTAGATCCTCATCACGGATATCATATTTGTTCTCGTACGATTTCCTTCAGTGTAAAATGGGGTTGACTAGCCTACACGACTTCTACGGTTCGTGACATTTGTACATTTGCCGTTCTCTGTTCGGTCACTCGACCTTTCTTGTCGCTTCACTCGTGTTCATGAAGGGCACTTCATGTTGTGTAATAAGGAGGAATTTTAAGTGAAGTAGAGCCGTTAGATCGTGCTATGGCAATTTTTTTTATAGGTCATAGGTCTGCGTGTTATCTGCATGTCGACTCGTTGAGTTTGACACCTCTGTAATTTGCCGTGTGTTTTTGCATTTTTTAGGCTCATTTCTATTGCAAGATATGCTTTTATAAGTCTCCATGAATTTGCTTTTGAGGGACAAAATATGAAATTTACCGTGAACATGTTGCTTACTTGCATTCTATATTGTGACGCCGGGCCCGGCTGTGATTAGAACTGTTTGCAAGCACAGTAGGTAGATCCTCATCACGGATATCATATTTGTTCTCGTACGATTTCCTTCAGAGACGCCGTAGCTTTACTTACGATTTCCTTCCTTGCGCTAGCAACTTCAGATGTACAGAATATTTCACAAATACCGGCAACTGATGAGATCCACATGGAGGATCGAAACCATGGTCTTGCCTGAACTAAGCCGAACAATGGCATATAAAACACGCAAAACAGTCAACAGGACTTGCGCGTTAACAGCTACATTTGAATCGCGTGGTGCCAGAACAACCAAAGGAGGAATAAACCTATACATCGAGCAAGAGAAACATAAGCTCGAGCAGATAGCTGCAAGCAACATACGAATGTCACTAGACAAACGTATAGCTTTCTCAAAGTAAAGCTACGGCGTCTCCGAAGGAAATCGTACGAGAACAAATATGATATCCGTGATAAGGATCTACCTACTGTTCTTGCAAACAGTTCTAATCACAGCCGGGCCCGGCGTCACAATATAGAATGCAAGTAAGCAACATGTCACGGTAAATTTCATATTTCGTCCCTCAAAAGCAAATTCATGGAGACTCATAAAAGCATATCTTGCAATAGAAATGAGCCTAAAAAATGCAAAAACACATGGCAAATTACAGAGGTGTCAAACTCAACGAGTCGACACGCAGATAACATGCAGACCTATGACCTAAAAAAAATTTGCCATAGCATGATCTAACGGCTCAAATTCACTTAAAATTCCTCCTTGTTACACAACATGAAGTGCCCTTCATGAACACGAGTGAAGCGACAAGAAAGGTCGAGTGACCTAACAGAGAACGGCAAATGTACAAATGTCACGAACCGTAGGAGTCGTGTAGGCTAGTCAACCCCATTTTAGACTTATAAAAGCATATCTTGCAATAGAAATGAGCCTAAAAAATGCAAAAACACACGGCAAATTACAGAGGTGTCAAACTCAACGAGTCGACATGCAGATAACACGCAGACCTATGACCTATAAAAAAAATTGCCATAGCACGATCTAACGGCTCTACTTCACTTAAAATTCCTCCTTATTACACAACATGAAGTGCCCTTCATGAACACGAGTGAAGCGACAAGAAAGGTCGAGTGACCGAACAGAGAACGGCAAATGTACAAATGTCACGAACCGTAGGAGTCGTGTAGGCTAGTCAACCCCATTTTACACTGATATGATTATTATGGACGTGCCCCGTTCTACATCGTGCAAGACATAGCAGCACTCAACTAACGTCAAGGAGCTTAAAGCAAAAAATACGCACTCAATGTATAGCATCAACCCCATTTTAAAGAGGGGGTTTGCAAAAGAACATGTGCGTTAAATCAAAATAGCTCCAAATTGCAGATCAACCATCGAGTGCCTAGAAATCTAGAAAAAATGCCGTCAAAGAAACACACAATAACGAGGTCAAGCTTCAAAAAAGTAAGGATCGAAAAGTACATTACGCCATTGGCTAGCTGTCATAGCCAATAGAAACCAGACATGTTCTATCCGTCACAAGGGTACACACCACGAGAAGTTTGTGCCAAGCCGCAGAATGTCTTGCATTCTCACAGAGGTACGAGTTGCGCTAGCAACTTCAGATGTACAGAATATTTCACAAATACCGGCAACTGATGAGATCCACATGGAGGATCGAAACCATGGTCTT